>NC_090933.1:723444734-724644734 GCF_040938575.1 Ambystoma mexicanum
TGGGCTATTGTGTCGGTTTGCAGCGGATGCCTCTCTAAGGACCATGCCAAGCAATTGACATTCATTAAAACCCGCCCACACCACATCTTTGGTGACGTTTGCAAGAACTCTCTGATCTAACTTGTAAGACAAGACATTGGTTGCAGCACCAGTTCAGGGGATGATGATGGGCTGATGAAGACACATGGGGTGGCCGTGATGCAAAGTGGAGGTGTGTCTGACACTGAAATAGTGGTTGCTCCGTTGGTGTTGCACCGTGTGAAGAAGGGCTAAAGTCTCATGACCGATTGCTTTCAATATTCATGTGGCTGAGTAACACACATTCAATTTTAGTCTGGTTAGAAACCCAAGCATGCACAGGACTGTTGCACCATTAACATTTACTTCCAGCTCAGGCACAAGTTGGAACCATTCCTGCAATGTTTGAGTCGTTGCCATAGAACCTGATACTGGAGACTTTGGGCCTAATTCACAGAGCGTTTTTCAATGGGATTGCACCATTATAAAAGGCTTCTGTAAATAAGGCCCTTTGTCCAAGAGGGGACATTTTCCTGCAATTGTTGAAGAATTCAGCAAAAGGTGAAATGACTCCTGCAATATGTTAGCCTTTGCTGTGATGACGATCTACTCAAGCAATTGTTAAGGCGTCCCTAAAGGGTGAAAGTACTCCTTCAATTTTTAAGGTTTTGCCACAGAGCAGAACTAATGTTGCCAAAGGACAGTGGTTTACCCATAATCGTCTCTTTTGGTCCCTTTTGCCAAACCACCTCCATGATAGACACATGATGGTGTAGAATGCTTCTTTCAATTGAATTCTCTAATATTGTGTGATCCTGCTCCCCTTACTGCCCAGCACAAAACAATTTTTTAAATTATTTGTAAGGTGGTATAACTTACATTTAAGTCTTTCACCTTCTGTATCAGTACAAAACATTAAACAAAATTACAAGATTTACAAACAGACAGACAGAGGGGAAAAGAAACAACAACAGAGGGTTGAACAGCATTTTCCATTTTCTTCGCTGTTCCCTTCGACTTTGCTCTGGCCTTGCTTACATTGCCTCAATGCAGTTAAATACTTTCTCCAAGTATGCAACCAGAGTGATCCACCATTCATCAGAGGTGATCCTCTTAATCTCTTCGAAGAAAGCCCCAAATCACTGAGTTATAAATGATGTTACAGCCTTGCAAGTCAAAACCAGATGTTTTAAGGTTTCTTTCTCGCACTTCATTTTGCACAGTCTACAGCTGACACTCCTTTCACTGCCTTTGTCCCTTGGTGGCAAAAAATTCAGACGGAATCAATTATATATAATTCTGATAAAACGACTTGGGCATCTTGACAGGTATCTGGCAAGGACGTTATAAGGCCTGCATACTGGGACTCCTTGGGAGCAAGTCTGAACTGGTTGGACTTTTCTTGAGTCAGGATCCAATCTTGTCTCCAGATCCTGAACTTTACTGAATCAGGATTAGTCGGTATCTGTTCTTCTGTCATATCTACACTTTCCAAGATTTTGTTACAGGCTCTTCCCCATTCCTGCAGACCTTGATCATTACCACCCTGAAGTGCTCCTTTGAGTATGATGAAACCTCGAACTGGGGCCACTGATTTGCTCTTCCAAAACAGTGCTACATTTTTCCATGTGGCCTGCGCATGCATAGAGATTATGCCCAGCTCTTGTCTCAACACTATTTTCCAGAACAGTCTCTACAGGCAATCCCAGATTTGGATTGGGTAAGCCAAGAAAGCTTCAGCCCCAAAATGTCACAGTTGGGACTACTTTCATTTTATAGAATATCACAACAGGAACAATGGAGAATGTTCCATTTTTTTTAAATCAATCTTCCGTGCATAGCAAATGCTTTTATTTTATTACTCAGCATGTTTTCCTGCGGGATATCCCTCGAGGCTCTATTTATGCAGCTCATTTTCATGAAACACCTTTGTGAAGTGGTCAATCCACTCATTTTCTGCCACTGGATTGCATTTTAGTGCCTCTAATGGGGTTTAGTAGTTTCCAAATATCTCCCATTTGCTTACTCAAGATTCTTTTCAGCATTTGTTCTGCATCTTCCTGCAACATGTTATGTTTATGGGCCTTTACCCAGTTTTTGTATTGTTGTTTCCTGGTTTTCATCAGTGCAGCAGAATAATTGGGCAATTTCCACCTTTTAACTTCTTTAGGTCACGTCTCAGTCTTCTCCTCTCCGCTATTAGTTCTAAATCATAGCTGTGTTTTTATGTGAGGACCACTTTTGCTCCTTCACTTTGCTTTTCTTCAAAAGTCATCAGATGTTTTGTGTACTCCAGGACGTTCCAGTCTTTCCACTTCTTGTTGTTTGTGTGATCGTTAAACTGCTCAGTTAACCTCATTATTTTTATTGCATCCATTTGTAGCCACATTTGTAGCCGCTTACGGCCTTGCATGATGGTGACCACGTAGGGATAGGTTTCTATTGGAGGTGGGTCCTTCTAATGCCTGTCAGATTTACTATATTGTGATAGCTGAATATTTCCGGCTTTACATCAAGGGTGGACACCCAGGTTTGTAGGCTTCCTGACACGTAGAAGAAGTCTATAACCTTATTCAATGCTTTTAATGCAGCTGGTGAACCTAGTCGCCGTCCCAGCTCCTGACCACCTTTAACATCCTGGCGTCTTCAGGTGAGCATGGGTGAAGCTCCGACCCTCCTGGGCCCGTAATTCGGGCATTGCTTCATTCTCTGAGCCCCCTGGGCCCTGCCCGCAGTGTTACTCGCCCTGTGTCCCTGCTTCCCCTCTCCTCCCTCATCCCGCCTCCCAGCCATCCACTGTGCTCTTATTGGCTGCTTTTAATGTAGCTGGCGAACCTAGTTACCATCCCAGCTCCTGACCGCCTTTACCATCCTGGCATCTTCAGGTGAGCATGGGTGAGGCCCTGACCCTTCTGGGCCTTGTAATTCGGGCATTGCTTCAATCTCTGAGCCCCCTGGGCCCGGCCTGCAGTGTTACTCGCCCCATGTCCCTGCTTCTCCTGTCCTCCCTCATCCCGCCTCCCAGCCGTCCCCCATGCTCTAATTGGCTGCTTTTAATGCAGCTGGCGAACCTAGTCGCCGTCCCAGCTCCTGACTGCCTTTACCATTCTGGCATCTTCAGGTGAGCATTGGTGAAGCCCCAACCCTCCTGGGCCTTGTAATTCGGGCATTGCTTCAATCTCTGAGCCTCCCGCGCCCTGCCCGCAGTGTTACTCGCCCCGTGTCCCTGCTTCACATGGCCTCCATCATCGTGTCTCCCAGCCGTCCCCCGTGCCCTTATTGGCTGGTTGGCTCCTTTTTTTAACTGACCCTCCCAAGGCAGCCCTCTGCCTGGTAGCCCCTGCGGCTAAGGGCCCTGAGGCAAAGGCCGACTCCAACAGAGACAGCTCCAGAGAGTGTCTGCATGTGTCTGCAGGGAAGCCAATAAAACCAGCAGTCAACAGACACCAACGAAAACTGTGTGACATGCGTGGGGTGTAGAGCAATTACTCTACTCCAGAAAGCCCCCGCCACTCTACCTTACCTGTCCATAATGTAGACTGCCATAGACTTACACCATGCATACTTAGAGAGATTTGTGACCATCAGCCTACATCTATTCGTGAATGGACTATAAATGTTGCCTCGCATTACTTACTAACATAGTTGCCAATGTCAACTACTGCCAGACTTAGATTGAATTCTCAACTTTAGCCTACGTCGCATTTAGATAAGAATATGAATTTTAGCATGTGCCACACTTAGATGGAATTCTCAACTTTAGCCTATGTCGCATCTAGATGGTATTGTGAATGTTAGCACGAGCCACACCTGGATGGAATTCTTAACTTTAGCCGACGTCGCATCTAGATAAGAATATGAATGTTAGCATGTGCCACATTTAGGTGGAATTCTTAACTTTAGCCTGCGTCACACCTACATAACATTATGAATGTTAGCATGTGTCACACTTAGATGGAATTCTTAACTTTAGCCTGTGTCACATCTAGATGGGATTGTAAATGTTAGCATGTGCCACACTTAGATGGAATTCTGAACTTTAGCATATGTCGCATCTAGATAGATTGTGAATGTTAACATGTGCTACACCTGGATGGAATTTTTAACTTTAGCCTACGTCGCATATAGATAAGAATATGAATGTTAGCATGTGCCACACTTAGATGGAACTCTCAACTTCAGCCTGCGTCGCATCGAGATAAGATTATAAATGTTAGCATGTGCCACAGTTAGATGGAATTCTCATCTGTATCCTGCGTCACATCTAGATAAGAATATGAATGTTAGCATGTGCCACATTCAGATGGAATTCTCAACTGCAGCCTGCGTCACATCTAGATTAGAATATGAATGTTAGCATATGCCGCACTTAGATGGAACTCTCAACTTTAGCCTGCGTCGCATCTAGATAAGATCATGAATGTTACCATGTGTCACACTTAGATGGAATTCTTAACTTTAGCCTGCGTCACGTCTAGATGGGATTGTGAATGTTAGCATGTGCCACACTTGGATGGAATTCTCAACTTTAGCCTACGTCGCATCTAGATAAGAATATGAATGTTAGCATGTACCACACTTGGATGGGATTCTTAACTTTAGCCTGCATCGCATCTAGATGGGATGTTGGGGATTAGCGGGTGCTGCACTCAGATGGAATGGTGAATGACAGCAAGCATCACACCTAGACATAATTGCAAGAACAGCAATGCCAACTAACCAATCCACTAACAATTTCACCTCTCTGCATACACCTCTCAAACTCTAATCACACACAACCACAATCCTACGCCACAACAATCTGCACAAACTTCACTACACTGCAACAACAAAACAAACCACACATAGGCCTCATTACGAGGTTGTCGGTAAGGGGTTAACGGCAACGGTAAGGGTGCTGTTGCCTTTAACCCCTTACTGCCGCATTACGAGGTCCCTTAGCGGGTCCTCTAAGGGACCAGGGAGCTAATAACGGGCCCGCTATTAGCGGGCCCGTTATTAGCTCCATCCCCATTCCCATTGAGCCCTATGGGGCTCGAATGGGAATGAGGAATGGTTCTCAGAATGGGGATTTACCGGGTCCTCCAAGGTTGGAATAGTGCTCCAACCTTGTAATGAGGGACTCGCACAACAGCACACGACGACTACCGACCGTAAAACACCCCTAGCCCAGCCAATGGACCCACCAGGCTGGGGCTGCCAACAGCACATCACTGCACTCTTGCACTTTTCCATCTTATTCCCAGTAACTCCCCCGCTACCTTTTTTTCAGAGCCGTCAGAGCACCAGGGGACACTCCGATGGTGATAGTCCGCGGTACAAATATACTTTAACATTAACATGGTGGGGGTTTCTCATCTTAATTGAAGGTTTTATTGCCCCCTCACACTTCACAGTTTAGTGTCCCAGGACTTCTATTTTCCCAGCCTGGAGCACAGACAAATGTCTGACGAGCGTGTGAACTTTCTTTGTCCTGGCCCATTCAAAGTTTTTCAAGCTGGAAATGATCACTTACGTGTCCTGGAGGTTTATGGTGTGCCTCCCTCCCTACGGGGAAATTCAGGGCTGGCACTTGAATAACTGTTTTTTTTTTGGAGCTTGCAAACTCAGCCCATGTGTCTTAATCTTTATTTTCTTATTTTGAGTCTTCAATTAAAACAAACCTGTGGAATAAAAATAGCCTATGTGTGTATTATCACCACCCACAAACCCCTTCACATTGCTAGGTAATGGCAGGCTTTCCTTCAATGGTTTACTTTTTAAATAGGCCATTTCCTTCAATCAGCAAAGCCAATTTTTACACGTGTTGAAAACTGCTAGCATTTCTTCCTTTAAATTAGGTTTGGCATCTGTCTTTCCAATATGGTTTACACAACAGTCTGGAAGAGGCAAAGGTCTCCATAAAATTGACATGTGTACATACAGCTCTTGATTCCTTTTCAAACAGTGATTTTGATGCTGTTTAGCCAAGGTTAAGCGCTTTTCCGTGTTTGATGCAGTACAGCTTTTGTTGGTTTCCAGGTTTTGGCTGGCACAGCCTGTCATTCTGAAATAAGTCTTGGTTTTGCTGAGGGACCGTTGGGATATGCATGGGCATGGCAGGGCCTTTTTAATCACAGTGGTTGGAGGAAGAACAGATAGAAATAGTGTCAGAGCAGCATTTTTAAAGGTGAACAATTGTTTCTTTTCAGTGGATATTTTGGCTTTTGCAGCAAAGCAATGCTGCTTTTTCCACTTTCTTCCTTTTGTTTATGTGGGAACCCACTGGCAATCTCCTTTAATGTGCCCCCTGGTTCCATCCTGCCCGATGTGTGCTTGGCAGGACGGTGCCGCCATTTTTGTTGTGGTTGCAAAATGCAGTTTTCAGCCATGGCGCTCACAGGAGCCAGCGTAACCCTTTTGTGGCTGTTTCTGCGCAAATGCAGCTTAGTGATGTGGGGCAAAGCCATTGAGTTGGTCAATATATCCCACAGAGCAGTACATGTAGCCAAAACATTTTAGGAGTAAATATCTCTATATTTCGACATGTGTTTTATTCAGCCCAAGCTTTTTTGCTGTTGCTCCACATGTATGGAATTTCTTTCCTTCTTCTATTAGTTTACTTCCCTATTTAATCTCTTTTTTTAAAATACTTAAAAACACATTTGTTTAAATTGGGCTATGATTGAGATTAGTTCTTTTTTTTAGTGTTTTCTTCAGATCATCGCTTTTGATATATTGTCAAAGATATGTCTTAAAGATGATTTTATAGCTTTTGTATGAATGTACCTTTAGTGGCTATCTATTGTATCTTAAATCTACATTGATCTCTTTTGTATTTTATTTTATGCATGTAATGTCTATCAGTTCATAAGAACTATTCACATGAATGAAAGACATAATACAACAATCATTGTTATAAGTATAAATATCTGAAATCAATTTAAAACATCATATTCATCACTCTAAAAAGTATTTCATATTATATCAAACTACTTAACAGCATACACTGTATCCCAACAACATATTGTACCATATTATGTCTAATTACATGCCAATGCATCCCCGACCATGCAGATCATTGCTGGTTAAAGTGTTGGCCTTCTATTTGTTTCCATATTCTGTAAAGGCAATTGTAGTATAATAATCAGGGATGAGCCAGCTGGATTAAACAACTTTATTTGCTGTGGTAACAATCAGCAAGTAACACTGACAAAGGTTCCTTTAATGAGCATGAACAAACCAGCTAATAAATGCTGCACAGGGTGTCCTGAGCTGCTCTAAAGTCCTGAGGCAGTCTTTGGTCTCTAATTAGGGGGAGCGCCGGGAGCACGGCCTGCTCTGTAGCATTGGCACCTTAATAATGATTGCTGGCACACTCTGCCGGCTCTCACTGGTTCGTGCGGGAAGTCTCGCGAGATTACGAAGTGTTGCAAGGTCTTTACATTGGAAACAAAATGGTGGCGTCCTGCCACTAACATTTATATCTTTACACAAACATTCTCAGTAAAGACTTTCTAGTTTTCATGCTTTGTATAGCTGTAGAAAAATCTGTTTTTTGCAATCTTAATCGAAGAGCGAAAACAATATATTGACTACACATAGCTTTTTATTATTTAGCTAGTGTTTGAACTGCAGATATAACCCAACACTTAGCTTTTTCAAAAATTAAGAACGTTTTTTGGGCAAATCAAAAAGTTCTGCATTTTTGTCATATTCATACTTTGTGAATTATAAAAAGAAACAAAGACATATTGAGTACCAAACAAAGTGAACAAAATAGGTTCAAGAATATACACACATGTAAATCAATTGCTAGACAGTATCATACGTCTGGAAGTAGATCAACTAAAATAGGGTGTGACAAAGGTTTTTTCCAAACACTCAAGGTGTTCCGTTCCTTGATGTTTCGGCAGGATGGTCAAACAGCCTTCATCATGGGCCTAGGTCATTACAGCAATCTTATGTGCTAAACTCTTGGCCTTAAGTCAGTATCCCCAAAAGACTTCTGTCTTAATACTATCGTACTCATACACAAATATTCCCAAGAGTGTCATATACAGATTGTTAGGGAGAATTCTCCTAAATGGCTGATTTCCCTTACCTAAAGAGTCCCCCAGCAGCTTTGCTGGATTTCTAGGGTTTATTCTTTCCACCTGGTAAGAGTGTGAGCCTTTTTCCCCACTCTTACATGTGTTTTGCTGTGTATGATTTCACTCTTTGTGTGATCTTGGGCACTGGAGCTTCACCTACTCCATGTGCACCACTTTCTGTGGGTATCACACAGCACCTTCAGTGCAGTGTCACAGGGTTGTCTTTGAAACTTCCCACTGACTCCATTTTTCTGGGGCTGGCTACTGTCCCCCAGAAACAGGTGAAGTTGCCATTAACTTTATATAGTCACTTTAAACCACAGACCCAGTACAACCCATCTTACATGGAGTATTGGAAAGGGTTAACTCTTGTCCCTTTTTGTCTGTACCTCTTGGAGCCTTGTTTCGCTCCCTTAACATTAAGACTTGGCTGGTGGCAGTGGTAACTACCCTAACTTTTCTACCACGATTATAGTATATAAACATGGTATTGTTCCAGGCTATTATATTAGCCTCGAACATAAACCTGCTTGACCAAATACATTTTATTTGGGTTTCGGCTGGGTTTATTTGCCATTTATTTTTGTTAAAGTCTTTCTCGTGTTTTTCTCTACGCGCCAAACCGGGGATGACTCCTTTTTGGTATTACCCAAATTGTTTGTTTACAATTGTTCGAATAAACAATTGACCGAATTTAAATGGTCACAATTGACCTTTTCACAATTGACCATATATATATATATATATATATATATATATATATATATATATATATATATCGCTTTGGTAATATATATACATATATATATATACATATATATATATATATATATATATATATATATATATATATATATATATATATAAGGGGTTTGGGTTGGGTGGGGGGGTTGCGGGGGTTTCCCCCCGCATATATGTTCCAATTGACCTTCACAATTCGGTCAATTGTGAAAAGGTCAATTGTCATTCGAACAGTTGTAATACGAACAATTCGTATACAACCCTCCTTTGTTTGCTGTCTTTTCGCAGGTTTCTGCACAGAAGCCCTCCTTAAGGCGCCTGATAGTCTAGGTAGGCAGGATGTAAGGGCGGGATCTTCGGACCCCTGCCATGGTTTCCCTTGGTAACCCAAGTCGCATTCTTGTCTGATTGGCTAAGGGGACTGGCCTTGCCAGGCCAGCCACCCTGCTGTGTGATTGACAGCCAGGCTGTATGAAAACTGCATAAAAAGCAGGTCTCTGGGACTGGAAAGACCGAGTCGCCACTGGAACGAAAGAACCAACGAGGAACTGGATGAAGAGGACCCCTACCATGACTAAACCGCCCGGTGAAGCCCTGCTGCAGGTCCGAATCCGATGACAGAGAAGATCCTCCAGGAAACTTCTTCCCTTGAGCTGGTGGGACCAACCAGTTCGCCCAAACTACAAGCCAGGACCCCTCCTCTGGACGAATTCAATGTACAGAGCTACAGTGGGCCAGATAGCCAGGAAGGTCGGACCCTGCTTGGGTTTTAAGAGCGCACCTTTTATTCACTGTTTTGCTCTGCTGCTGGCTCCTTCCCTGGGTGGCGCAGGACCCTCCAGTCTTCCTACCTCATGTCAGTCTGACAGTCACTTCAGGAACCGTGAGCCTGCAGGAACCACCAGGAACGTCCGCCTTAGCTACCGCTCCTTCTCCGTTTTAAGGTACTGTTCAAATCCAGTTGTCCGTTTCGTTCAGCCGCGCTGAAAGTGTTTGAAATCTTTCTCCAATCCGAGGGCTTGTCCTTCTCTTCTCTTTGAACTAACTTTTCTACCAACCAACCTCGCCCGGAATCTGTGCTACGCACTTTACTGCAAACTACCGTGAACTGTGTGATCTTGAGCAAAAGACTTTTGACCCATTGACTTTGGCCCTACGCCTTTTCTATCTGATCTCCTCACTGTAGTCTCTCTTGTTCAATTGCCCTGAGTACTTACCTGTTGGTTTTGACTAATTTCTACTAACTTTGTCTTTCCCTCCCTTTTAAATTGCTGTAGTGCCATTTTGCTCCCACTTTATTTTGTGAGCTTAACTTGTCTGGAATTTAAGTGAAATGGTGTGGTGTATTTATGATTGTGATTTTTCTCTTGCTTAGAATAGTGAAATGTTATATAACTGTTGAGTAAATAAATATATATTATTTTACTTAGAAACCTTGAATCAGTGTTTGCCTGAATCATAGTAATTGCTGTCCTTTGTGTAACTATTTGTACTGCTCACTTACTCTTGATATAAGTCTGGCAGCTCCGCTACTGCTACCACTATAACTGTGTAGTACAGGCCTGTACCAAAGGTGAAATTGTACAGTCACTTGTAGTCTTAATTGTGTGTAGTGTTCCCAAAGTGTACTGCATATAATTCTGCCTAACACAGATCACCCAATTTTATGTATGAGGTCATGACATGCTGGTTAGGTTCTATTACATGGGCCATACGACAAATCTTGCACACCCGATTTTCTTTTGGTATATTCAGTTAAGGACATTTAACTGCCAAAGCAGGAAGATGCCCCAACCGCATAATTAAAATAAATCTCCTTAATTCCAGGGCAGGGCAGATAATTAAGTACTACTGGATGTGAATCTTCCACCAAACCATATATGACTTTACGTTTGCTGAAGCGCAAGAATGTGCACACTTAAGATACACCTGAGATAAGGTCCATCCAGATTACTTTATTTGCAATCTCTACAAAAATCCCATAATTCTGTATCAGCATCGACCAGCAACAAGTAGGAGGAAGGCCTTGAAAATGACCAAGGTCGAAACACGTGTCAACTGAACACATCAAGAATTAACCATACCTATACACCTATCAAGAGGACTTTTTGAATCAGTTGTTCATTTACAGCCTAGCAATACTGTGTAAACAGAGTGTGATTCACCTGAATCCAATTAATTTCTCTCATTATTATTTCAAAGCTCCAGTTGGGTGGGCTTTCTTGAGAGTTGGACGCAGGCTATAACATTTGAAAGCATCGATAGTAGTCATTAGCGCACTGGTATTCATTTTTGATCCCATTCACCATATAATCTTAGACAGATAATTAAGTATCTTTGCATTTTTAGAAATGTGTGCCCCAGCTTTGAATATTGACCATAATATTTAAGATTTGCCAGATGATCATAATTCTACCAATCTGTTAGCAGAAATCTTCTGACTAAATCGCGTTTAAGAGAGATGAAAGTTTCAGCCCAATCAGGCACCCATCCGATCTCGTTAAATAATTTCTCATTGGTCTTTCGGAAGACCATTAGGAGATTAGATGCTGATGCATGAGTTAACTTACTCAGCAAAGGACAAGTGGGACTCTTAGTCATTTTAATATACACCAGGGCCATTTTGCACGCTACCTGTCCTGCAAGCGAGGTCAAGCCGAGCTCAAGCCTCAAAGCAGCCACAGCAATACCCTGAGGGAGTCCCAATATTCTTCTCCACAGTGTTCCTTCTAAAATATCTAGCCACCTCACTTTCTTAGGAGCCATGAGCAATGCTTCTAGTCCGTATATGATGGTGGAACAATAGACCTGCATAAGAAGCAGCACTCCACCCTTCAAGCTGAACCCTGCCGTCTGGAATATAATCTTAGTTATCACGTTACTAAGAACTGGAGCTCTCTTTTTAGTAAACATGATGGCTTCCTTTAATCTCTTTGCAGGAGTAATTAGTAGGCCCAACTAAAAATAACTTTCTGCCGCTCCAATAGGGCCTGCCGAAGTAATGAGAGTGCGAGAGGGCAACTACCGGTTACTCAAACACATGAGTTTGGTCTTCTTGACATTGAGACTCAGTCCCTTTTCATCAGCATACTCGCATAATACGTTCCCCGTCCTTTAAATTCCTACAAAAATGTGGTCCGCCAGGACAATGTCGTCGTCATAGGAAAGCCATATTAAATGGCTATTTCTTATGTGTGTAGGGAAATTGCGTGCCTCTTTAAGTCTATCAGGCAGGTCCGACAAATACAAATTAAAAAGCAAGGGGGCAAGCACCCACCCTTCCTCTAAGCCTTTGCAAGCAGGTGCATGAGGTGTGCATGCCTCCCTGCTGCTCAAGCGGCCAGATACACTTGTTTTCTCATGTATTTGCACAATCATCTTCAATACTGGTATAAGGGCCCACCACTTAGTCAATTTCTGTCACAGAAAGTTACGGTCTGCGCTATCAAATGCGGCTCGAACATGTACAAAGACCACATATAAAGGAGGGTTACCCTTTTTCTTTGCAGTGTCAATAAGCAATTTTAACCCTAACAGGTTGCGTGATGTTGAAGAGCCCCTACCAGTTTGATAAGAGATTACAATTTTTGCATCCTCTGCACACATCTTTTTAGCTCCTTTAAAAGCATTGCAGCAAAAAGTTTGCCAGTGACATCAAGCATCGAAGGAAGTCGATAGTTTGCAGGTTCAAGTCGTGAGCTTTCTTTTAACAGCTGTATCAGGACGGCTTCTCTCCAAAAAGCTGATATTTTCCCTTGCTGACTCACCGTTTGATTAGAAGTGCCAATATATCGACCCATACATTGCTGTTATTTCTTAATACAACTTTCGCCAGCCCATTTGGGCCAGGCGCCTTAGACCACTTTATCTTCTTTATAGCATTCAATACTGATTTGCGATCATACTCTAACGCTAAAGGCAGCTCATTAGTATATATGCCATGGTCTCTATGCGTTGAGGAGGGCTCCTGCGTGGATTGGATATACTTACACCAATCCTTTTCACTAATGGGGCTAAGAAGTGCTTCACTCTGGCCATTCCTATTTTGCCTGACCAATGCCCACATCCTGGAAGTATTCCCACTCTTTAGAATTGCAATCATATTTTGCCATTGCGCTGTTGGGCACGCTTCCTCAACTTTACCATTTGTAGTAATGTCTTTTGACACTCTTTACATTCATACATTCATACTTATAGCAGCATCCCCTAAACCAGTGCGTCTTATGTCATGCACCTTCATTCTCATAAGGCGCTTAGCGTCCTGGGTCTGAACATCAAAAAGGTTTTTTGTGTTGAACACGCTCCCTGGCCGTGTACACGTTACCCCTGGACAGCGACCGTAGAAGCTAATATTTGAATTCACACTTCCAATTCGCTAGCAGCCATATCATGCCATTCAGCCCAATCTAGCCAGCCTAAAGAAGTTATACATTTACTTTACTCATGGCTAAGATGTTCTCCGCTGACCAATAAATCACCCCCACCACCCCATTGACTTCCACATTTCCTATTTTAGGGCCTATATTATCCTTAATGTTAATGGCTAATGGTAATTCAACTGTGGCTTGCTCACTATATTTGTTTCAGCTAACCTTCATTTGCAGTACTGCTTTATTCCACTTCCATACCAGGTGTAATTTCCAGGCACATCCTCCTTTGCCCTCCCATTAAACATAACCAATTCACAGTCACATACGAAGCCCAACCAACGTCGACGCTGAACATTATCTCAGTTCTGCTTCATTATGCGAGGTGCACTAATGCCATAGAATTCTTCTGCTGATGTCGTGTCCAAGCAGTGGGTATTAAGGTCTCTGCCCAATAACACCCATTCACCTTTACTACTTTCAACCCAATTTATCATGACTGCCACAACAATTTCCGGTATTCGCTTTGGATGCAGACCACGAGTAGGATCAGATGTTAAATAAAAGCAACCTTTCACACTTGTGGGAGGAGGGAAAAAATCAGTTAAACCACCATGACATTACTATGGTTCAGGGGCATTTCTAAAACATTTGGGAGTGATACTTTGATCAATTCCAATCATTAGGCCACCAAAAGGGTGACCCCTCATGGCCCTTTCAACTGGATTATTAAAGACCCTAAATCTGTCCAGATAAAACTGGTCAAGCATTCAACTTTCCTGGGCCATGAACACATCGGCTCCTATTAGCAGAGAGAGGGCGTTGCCTTTGCTGTAAGAATGTCTGTGCATTGTTCAGAAGTAAAATTAACTATTTTGAAAACAGAGAGAAGGCCAGAAGATTACTTGCACATCGTCTAAGGGTAGCAGAAAGTGAACGAAGCATTACAGCGGTGAGAGTTACGTCTGGCAATCTGGTGATGAATCAAAAGAATAGAAATGAAACATTTAGAGGATGTTATGAGCAGCTCTATGAATCTGAATCAAGTTGTGGTCACAATACTATGGAATCCTTTTTTGATCATGTTGACATTCCTCGTTTGACGAACGACCATACAGTTTCCTTAGAGGTCAGAATAACATTGGAAGATGTTTGCCTTACAGTCCAAATGCTCCAGGGAGGTAAGACACCCAGTACAGATGGTCTGCTGGGTGAGTTTGATCAGATCTTGCCAAATTGCACACTCCAACTACTCTGCAATGTATTCAAAGCCTCGATTGAAACTGGGTTGCTTCCAGAGACCATGCAGCATGCATTGGTGACTATTTTGCTGAAAAAGGACAAGTCTCCAACTGAATGTTGTAGACCGAGTAGTCTGATCAACACAGTCTGTAAGCTTCTGGCAGAGATAATAGCGACAAGGTTGCAGACTGTCGTACCATTGCTAGTGCATGGATATCACGTGGGCTTTGTGACCGGAAGATCTGTAGCAGATAATATGAGGTGGCTGCTCAAAACAATTGATGAAGGAAGAAAACAAGTATGTCCAGTTGCAGCAGTCTCTCTTGATGCACAGAAGGCCTTTGATAGTATAGAATGGCCCTACCTGCTGGAATGTTTGAAAACAATGCGATTCGGACAGCAGTTCATGTGATCGATAAAGCTTGTGTATGCAAATCCTACCACCAGTTTGCTCACTAAGTGCCTTGTTTCGGACCCCTTCATGCTGCATAAGGGGACTAGGCAAGGATGTGCGCTTTCCCCACTACTATTTATTTTGGCAATGCAGACATTAGCAGTGATGCTGTGATCCAATGATGATATTCAAGCCGTTGGGGAAGGTATATGTATAAACAAGATTTGGCTCTATGCAGATGACTTGCTGGTAGTCCTTCAAGATCCAGGATCTACTAGTCCACATTTGATGGATGATATCTGAAGCTTCTCTCAAGTGTCTGGCTATAAAATGAATTGGAACATGTCTGTGATACTGCCCATCAATGAAAAATGCGTGAAAAGCTTGTGTGACCAGTTTAACTTTAAATGGTGTCTGAGAAAAATGAAATGTTTAGGAATCTGGATTAGCCCAGAGTTGGAGAGCTTTCCAGAGATGAACTTTGATTCTGAAGACTGATGCGGATTGATGGTCACATCTGAAACTTTCACTGTGGGGTAAAATAGACTTCATCAAAATGAATATGGCACCTAGGGTCAACTATATCCTCTCAATGCTTCCTATCAAGACGCCGAAAAGTATATTGAAGGAAGTGGATACTCGTATACAAAGGTTCCTGTGGGATGGCAAACTAGCAATGATGGCCTTGCAGAAAATGCAACTTCCCCTGAAAGAAGGTAGTATGAATCTGCCGAAAATCTACGATTATCATCTTGCATTTACCGTCAGGCATCTATGTCGGATGGCGAGGTCTGATCAGGATCAGATGGATGACGCTGTGTTGGAATCTAACAGTGTGTCTCACCTAGAGCCCAAGGCCTTGCTGACGACAGTCACCAGACCATCTCGCTTGATGAACCCATTGGTGGCCTCTGCTAGCGGGAATATCCAAAAGAGTAGGAGGAGATCCATACCTGTTTCAAGATGCGTCGATTTGGCTGAATCCGGCACTGACCGTAAATGGGAAAGTAATCTTCTGGCCGTCTTGGTTCCTGAGCTGTATCAGATACGTTAGGGATTTGGTTCACAATGGAAAATGGATCCCCTTCACACTTCTCCACTGCAGATTTGATCTGAGAGATTGCACATATGCAGAGTACAGGCAATTGAGGGGTCTCATTGCTGCCAGGATTGATCCTGAACAACCATTGTTATTGCAGAATGCGGCTGTTCTGCGCTTGAGCTTTGTGGCTGTGCGATGCCTCTCGCTACCAAATTGTATGGAGTTTTAATGTCTAACCAGAAAGGGACTCCAGAGCTTGCTAATGTTTGGGCTGGTAAATTGGGAGAAACAGTTGATCCTGGCTGCTGGCAGAGGTTTTGTAACAATGTCCATTTGGTCAGCATGGAATAGGGTCAAAGGCGTCTCAAACTAGGACATACTGGACACCAGAGCATATGTTCAGGAGAGGTATTTTGGAGAGTGACCAATGCTGGAAGTGCAAACAGGCTAGGGGCACCCTGAGTCATTTACTTTGGTTCTGTAGGAGGGCAAGAGACTTCTTGGAGGGGGTCTGTGGGAGGATAGGCCTGGTTCTGAACTGCACCATTACGATGAAATCATCTGTCCCGATTCTTGGGGACATTTCTCCATTGGATGAATTATCTTTTTGTAAGAGAATTTGGCTGTTGTGGGGCTGTATTATTGCAAAAAAAATAATACTGAGAGCATGGAAGTCAACAAATCCTTTCTGTATCGATGATTGGGTGGAGGAGTTGTTAACCATGTCCACATATGAGAAGGCCATCATCCAGCAGTTTGGTGACACGGATACGTTCTTGGACATATGGGGGTAATTCATAGATGCTTGTGGCTAATTTACCTGTATGTAACATCTATTGTTGACCTTGATGTGTGTTTCATTATCATGAATGTAGTTTTTCTTTCTTTTTTTTTCTTGTTTTCTTCTTTTGACTGCTTTGCTGTATACCCATCTTGTTGGAAACATTGTTATTGTTTATTTGTATACCTGCAATGATTGCACAGATGTTGTTATTGTTGAATTCAATTAGTTGAGTTTACAATTACACAATTGAAGTGTGCAAATAAAAATAATTTTACAAGGAATGTCTGTGCCCTCTCGTGTTCCAAGATAGTATATTGAAGGTTCATGGTCTTATATCAGGTTTCACAGGCAGAAAGCCTGAGAGCCAGTTCCATTCAGCTTTCTGCTCACATCATCTTCCATCATTACCTACAGTGTCACCATATATAGTTCTTCCTTGTACTCCAGATGTTATCTTCAAGTCAGCATATGCAGCGGCATTTTTCGCTCCACACCAGGGGATACTGGGAGCTTTACCACATCAATATCTAAAGTGACAATGAGCCTCATTATGAGTCCGGCGGTAGCCATGAAATATCACAAAGTGTCCTCCTTCTTTCAGCCTTGCCAGGTCTGGAAGGCTCCAGACAGGCAGAATCGTTGACCTAACTGCCTGACATCTTATGGTTCCATGTGTTATTATCCCTGCAAAGATATTGCGATACAAAGATATCGCCATATTTGTTTCAGCGATATTGGGCCATGGACCCTGCGGGGGACAGCCTAGCAACCCATGAACTTATTTCAAAATGTGTGGGGCCACCCCCGGAACCCCAGCTGCCACAAATTACCCCCCCCAAAAAATATTGCCTATGGCGAGACAAACGACCATATGTACGGGATAATATGTAGGGATACCCATCTTATTACATCCTGTATTCAGTAGTGATGAAAGGATCCTGTGCGGCATGAATATTTGTTTTGCTTGTGTTGTTTTAAGAGAAGTCGTTTTAAATAGTGATGTGCACTTTCTAATTCCTTAAAATGATAATATATCTTCATGCCATAATGCACCTCAAATTAGATATTAACAGCCTGATTCATGGAATTATCTGCACGTAAAACGCAGATTTGCGCGCCATTCTGCCCGAAAATCCCTGTTTGAGGTATGGGGATTTTCGGGCAGAATGGTGCGCAAATCTGCGTTTTACGCGCAAATAATTCCATGAATCAGGGGCTAAATGTTCTGGATAACATGCTTATTTGTTTATTCTCAAGATAATTTTTGAAGACAAACCAAGGATGGGCTCGGATAAATCTGTAAAAATCTGATAAAGAAGCACACCATAACCTAAACATTAAAGTAGAAGAAATCAATTCAGCAAATTACAGGGCCTGTGGTCGCAGCCCTGTAGTTATGGTTAAGTTGCTCAACCCATAGGAAGAGCACTTTTTGGGCGGCTTATAACTTTGCCCCACCATGGACCAATCCGCACGAAACTTTGCAAAAAATTATATGCCCCTGTCAGATTGATTCTGTGAAGTTTGGTGAGGTTTCGCGCAGTGGGCTGCTGAAGGGCAAATTGATAGAGGGATCCCAAAATGTGTGGTTTTTCCCATAGATGCAATGGAAAACAAATTCTGCTCACGCCTACAGCCCAAACTGCTGGACAGATTTTCACCCAAAAAAGCTTTCTTTTGTAACCTTTGTGCAAATTCGTCCAGTAGTTTCTTTTAAAACGGCCAAAAAGTAGGTACAAATAATGAGTGATATCTCGGTTTGGTCCGCGGAGTTACTTCCCTGTTCGGTCCACGGATGGGCCTGCGATTGGCCCAGAGGGCGGCTTGATGTCCGCGGACATCGGACGCGCCCGCTGATTGGATGGTGAAAAGCGTGAAGTACATCATATTTTTGGAAACCCCCGCCATGCTAGATTCAGGGACACAGGCTGGTTTCCACGGACAACACGGTACAAACATATAAAAAAACACAATATTGCACTTGTCAAACTAATCAAACAATCTCTAGGGAGGTGAGGGGTTATGAGGATGGGATGGGATATTGCCAACAAACGGGTGGTGTTCCTTCTCCGATGTCCACGCACAGTCTGGATGTCCAGGGCAGTCCTGTGATATTCGCAAACATCTGAGATGTTCGGGGACATCTATGCCTATTTCTGCATTACAGGGTTGGTGAAAAGCAGTTTTTGGATGGCTTCTAACTTTGGCGCCACTCAATGAAACTGTATGAAAGTATGGAATTGTATTCTACACCTGATTGTGAATGGTTTTGCAAAGTGTGGTGCTGTTTTGTCAAGAGGAAACACAATGAGAGGTGCGCGGGGGGCCCAAAATATTGCAAAGGCTTATAAATGTGGTGCCATTTGACAAATCTGCACAGATGTTTGCAAAAGGATTTTAGATCTAGGTATAAATGTTTTGGGAAAGTTTGGTGGGATTTTCTCAAGAGGGGGAAAAATTAGAGGGGGTCACAACATTTTTAGATGGCTTTGTTGCCGTTTGACGAATGTGGGCAAAAGTTCTCAGAAAGATTATAGACCAACCCTGAATGGATTTTGTCAAGTGGGGACTACATTATATGAATATTGTATGTAGGCACATTTTGCCACTTTTTCAAAATCAAACATCGGCGGATTTGCTGCAAACTCGTGTAAGGAGCATCGGCAAGACCTGAAAGCATGGTTTTGCAAATGTGTCAGTGTCTATGCATCTTCTAATTCCCATAGACGTCTGCACTATACCTTCAATGACTTATTATTGAATAATGTATAACCTAACTGCACTATCATAGAAATATCAGAATTCAAGACTTATACTCTTGGCATATTTTCCTTCGTAAAACATTTGATATCATGTATAACATCTCTTGCTTTTTCATAAAATAATGATGTGTCTGCATGAACGCATTGCATTAAAACGTGTGACTTGTTTGTGTTGTCAAGAAACACAGAGCCGTTTCCGCACAGAAAACAATCATCACAATATTTTCTTATAGCTATTGTCTCTGCCTATTAAAATGAGATAGATGTGTGACTAAGCAAATATGAAAAATGTATTCTTTCACCTGTGAGCATAAAATACCAAATTATAATACTGGCTTTTCCTGTTTCCCTGTTTCTCAAACAAAAAAATGAGTAAAACCAAATGTATTTACTTTGGTTTAGCAAAACAGAAACCACAAAGTCAAAGTTCAACCTAACACCCCGTGTTTGGGGGCATACACACAAAGTATTGTTTGATAAATACAATATACAACAATTATAAGGAAGTGTGTATTGATAACATCTGTGCTAGCCAATACCTGAAACAATGCTAACGAAAACTAAGGAGTGAATAATACATTATCATTAAATATAAATATAGGTGTACACGGTAGATACATATGTGTACATTAAAAAGGTAATTTAAAGAATATGCTGTTTTAAGTTCATGAAAATCTTACTTTTACAGGTTCATCTTTCAGGCAATGTTTTTACAATTATGTTTTTCAACTTTGACCATCTGAATTTTCATGAAAGATTAGGAACATGTTTATACATTAAAAACATCAGGGACCAAAGTAAAAAGATAATTTGGAAAAGCTCAAAGTATGAATTGACAGTTTTTAGTCTATGAGATTGTACAAGATAAAACCCACGATGCCTATTTCGAACCCCTTCCTAGACTAGGAATCCTAGTATATAATGGTCGTGGTGCCCAAAGCGCCCTGAAGTCCACGGGAGCAAGTGCTGCCTCAATGTTTGGAGACACGTGCAGAGTTCATGCCGTGAGGTCAGGATTGGGCGCCTTATGTCTGTGAAGGCACAGCTCATTTTTCATTCATAATTCGCTCTGCCAATGCTGAGACGAGGCAGTGCTAATTCGCAGCTCTCGGGATGCACTTTCATGAAGGACAGGACTTTATTTAAAACCAAACGTGTACTATGAGTGCAATCTCTGCTTGGTGTACAAGGACACAATTCATATGTTCTTGAAAGCCAGCAACCAAAAATACGGTTTAGACTAATAAAAGTCTTTTTGTTGCAAGATTGCATGTTGATTTGCTTTTTTTAATCAAAAACGTTATTTCTCTTGTTTTTAGCCTAGCACATCCCAATTTACAACAATGAAAATAACTTTGCAACACTTGCCGTAACTAAAAGAATGTTAAATGGCTAAAGGGAACGGATTGTTTCTCTGTTGCAAGGCTTGCTCTGCAGGGGGGGGGCAATATGCCTGATGTAGGTCTGCTCTATTATGTTATCCTAGCTGCAAGCCCAAACCAATGATGCGAATGGAAACAACATAGTGTCAATAAGGCACAACACCAGTTATTGTGACTGGTTCACAGCGGTGTGGTTTGCTGTGGCTTAAACCTGTAATACCTTGCTGAACATGATAGCTGCTTCTGTTTATTGAACTTTTGCAGACCTCTGTAGACGATGGTAGCGTGTCCTGCCGGCCTCTGGAAACTCGGTCTGCAATACTGTAGCAGACAATAGCATTTCATACAAAGCTTCTGCGTCAACATCCAGGGGTGTTGCTAGGTCTGGAAATGATCTGGGGCTATGCTGATGTCAGGACTCGGGGCTAGCTAGCCTTTTGGTTGTAGCCCCCGAACTTCTATCCGGGGCTACAAACAAAAGACCCGGGGCTATAAGCCCCCTCAGATCCCCCACCCCCCTTAGCAACTCCTCTGTCAACATCCCTGAAAATCTGGAATTTGAACTTCATGGTTTCCTTCCTCATCCCTGTTTCTTCTTAATGCTTCTTCAGTCCCTCACAGCAGGTATCTAGCAATCCCTTAAGGGGTTGTCTCAGAGCAAAAGGGCAACACCTGACATCAAAATGCTGCCACGCCTTTTCTCCACTGAAACCAGCCCCTCTAAGTCCTGTACTCCTGCCTCAGAGCCACAGGGATATCCCACTATACACGACACTTGCACTGTTTGGTGCCTGAAAAACCAAGTCATTCTGGCCCTGCATCTGTAGGAATCCGCCGTTCGTTTGACAAATATGACAGCTACACTGGTCTACCTTAATTGCCCATGGGCTTTCATATGCGAGTATTTATATACTGCTAGTCCCCATTCCTATGACCAATACCTGTATCCTGTAACATTTAGGATCGTTTCTAGCAAGGACCGATGATGCCAGAGAAGGCAGTGCAACACAGTAAATGTAAACAACGATCTTGCACAATTTCAGAAATACCAAACCATATTCCCCTGGATTTGTTGTTCCAGGCCTAAAAGAAACACCCTGTAAATCAAAAATCACACACATACTTGCTTTTCCGAAGACTGATTTCAAAAGTTGAGTGAGGTACCTTTTTGTGGCCTAAGGTATTTTCTGTCTTCATAAAATGTACAGAGGTGGTTTAAGCTTCCAAAGCAATTTTGTTCTTTCCAGTACACTGTATGAAACAGTACAGTAAGCAGTAGGCCAGGCATCTCTAAACCTCCTCTGCCAGGAGGATGCTAGTCTGGTGACGGCCTTTAGCTGCTCGCACAGATCAATGGTGTGGCTGTGAGGCCAGGCTCCGCCCCCATGTGAGAACAATCTCCTAGGAAACAATATGATGTGCTGGGGGCCACCCTCTCCTTCAATGATGCAGAGGCTTTGCAGACTTTAGTGCAGCCTATCCCTTTCTTCAAAAGTGCCCCCGCCCCCACCCAGCACAGTGTGCCTGCTATCAGCTCTCACCGAGGACCCTATTGAGTACATGTCAGGCCGCTACGGCTCCAAACAGGTGTGCAGAATGCAAATCAGTCAGTAAGTAGAAAGACTGACTCAGATATATGGAAAAGTGTGAAGTACAAGGGTTCTACGACCACCTTCAGGATGGAAGTTCTTATCCATCCCAGCTTGCTGGTCCTTAGCACATTGAATTAACTGTGGCAAGTCACATTTCCTTCTTGAACTCAGTTGATGACCTCTAGTCTTGCGAGATTACTCTGCAGGTTTCATGTAGCTCCCAGGCATCAACAAGAGCTCATGAAATTCCTTTTAGGTTGACGTGGGCTACGGAATGCCAGAGGATAAGATGCGTTGGTTCACACATTACCCTGTTGAGAGCTACACTAACTACTTTGCAGGGCGTAAGGGGTAGCTTTTGCCCTACAGAAAACTGTCTCAGAGAAGGACACATAGAGGGGCGAGGACAACATTGGCACAGTCAGATGCCAGTAACATTACTTGAACATGGAGCCAGTAAACAACATAGTTATTGCCCTGGCCTTGACATACTCATGAGGCTTTGCTTGGATCCAAAAATCAGTCCTTGGCAACTAACAAGATTATTGACCGGCTTCCATGTCACTAATGATACATATGAAATACAAAAATAAAATGCTACATGTTCGCATGTATAGAGCAGGAAGTTGTGCTTTCCCCAGCTTCTTCTTGTATGTGAAACGAACTTGACGTCTGAACAGTTTGTATGGTTACTTAAATGTTCTGTTACATAAACATGTTATGTAAAAATAAAGCTGTGCACGACGGGACAGGAACACTGCTCCAGTCTGCGCACCTTCCTCCATGTTCCTCGACACCGGGAATTGCCAACCGCTTGCCAGTGAAGGAGTTTGTTGCTGTAGAGAGAGAGATGGAAGAATGAATAGATTATTCATGGATGAAAAAGGCATATGAACATCTAATTCTATTTTGAGAATTTTAAACAAGGTCATGGCGTTCATATGAGAAAACCCGTAATAGTATTTCGGCCCTTGCATTATCACTCTTGCTTACACAGAACATGTATGAGAAAAGAAAAACAGATCTGTTGTCATATTGTTTAAAGAGAGTTCGACTTTTTCGCAAAATGCTTTCTTTCTCAAGGCATTTGTGTCACAATAACCACTCCAACTCTCTGAGGTGGTTCAAGTGTTTTTATTTAAATTTTGACGGGCACTAGGGCCGCCCCTCTCTTGTTTTGTAATGAACTTTCTTCCATATCCGAGGTTCCCTAAGGTTAGTGCTACTAAATGTTAATCCTTGTTGTTTTGAACACTGGCTTATACTAAAGATAATAGACGCTGGCTGTCTAAACTCCTGCAGGGACTTCCAAACTGTCCATACTCTATCCAGCTGTTCGCAAACTACAGGGGTAAGGGATGGCACCTTACAAACACTTTATGTGAACCAGGATTCCTCTATCACGCCCACTCTCACTTATTCCTTGTATCGTCTGTCTCACACCTCCACCAGTCCTCTCTCCCTCTGATGTTTCACTCCTCCTGATCTTGCCTCCACCCTTTGCTTCTTCTATTCCCCTATTCCCCTTCTAATTAATTGTCAAAGCTCTCACCATCTTCTGGCACAAACTTCCCAAGAACGTGTTTCTGTGTTTTGCTAAAGTGTTCTACTAAGATGTTTTGTGTCAGGATGATAAACGGATGTTCGCAAGGTCAGAGCTTCATCAACTCTTTCATTTCTCTCATTAGATTTGACATGAAACTACTCCCCTGTTTCAGAATTTCTGCGTTAAACCCATACTCTTGAAAAATGGGTTAAGCACCTTTATTATTGCCTTGGTGGTGTCACTGTACACCAGGAAAGCATCAGGAGATCGGGTCGCAAAGTTGACAAAGACCAGGATTTATTGGTTGACTGATTTGGAGGGTTCAAGTGCGCCGACTACATCCATACCGATCCAGTGGAAGGGTACCACAATGATTGGTAAGGGTTGTAGAGGAGCCCTGGGTACATCATCCAGAGAGGGTTTCTGGCAGATGGGGCACAGGCACAAAACTGTTTGGTCTCTGCATATACTCCTGGACAATAGAGGTGGCTAAGCAGTGTCTTCTGTGTTTTCTCTAGCCCCAGGTGTCTGGCATTTAGAATCCAGTGGGATAATTCTAACCAAGCCTTCTTGAAGTAATTTAGAACCAACTATTGTTAGAAGTTGCCTGTTGCCCCATCTGCCAGAAACCCTCTACGGATGATGTACCCATGGCTCCTCTACAACCCTTACCAATCATTGTGGTACCCTTCCACTAAGACCATAAAATCGAGAAGCACAGCTATGCAATTTCCAAGAGGGAGACCAAGTGATGGTCTTGTTGCTAACCAAGCAAATAAAATGGTTGGCTCAATGGCACGGACCATATGCAATCACTGAGGTTGTCTCTCCACTAACCTATAGAGCACAGGAGGCTGACCGATGTAAGCCCTCTCAAGAGGGCCTGTTTCAGTGCACAGTCCTGCCATTTGTAATACAGGGGGCCCTGGCAACCTTCTGCATGTTCGCCAAAGCCTACCTCAATGATATTGTGGTGTACAGTTCAAGCTGGAAGGAACATTTGCAATATCTCATGCATGTCTGCAACCAATGGAGGAAAGCACACCTGACCACCAACTCAACTGTCATCTCGCCCAGTCCTCAGTCAAATATGTGGTATTCCATGTAGGAAATGGTTATGTATTGGCCCAGAAGGTCTAAATCGAAGCAAAAAGCAAGTACTCCATCCCTGTCACGAAGAAGGACATGCTGGCCCTTCTAGGGTTAGTGGGATGCTACCACTGATTTGTCCCAAATCCGAAACAGGTCCCTGGACTGACAAATTGAAGAAGAGGTATTCTGATATCGACTGGGATGACAAAGCCCACCTCACATTTGGAAGAAATCCTTATGTAGAAGCCCAGTCCTAACTATGGCGGACTTCTCCAGTTCATTCTACAGACCGACACATCTACGGTTGGGCTGGGAGCAGTGCTATCACACGTGTAAAATGGAGAGGAGAAACCTATAATTTGCATCAGCTTCAAACTGCATTCCCCGAGAGATGAGCTACTCCATAATCGGGCCGGAAGCTCTTGCTATGAAATGGAAAGTTTACAGCCTGTGATGCTGTCTGACCTACCAAAGGTTTACACTGGTAACGGATTATGGTCCACTAGTCTGTATAGCTAGGAATAAGGATACACATCCATGTATCCTGATGTGGTTCTTGGCATTACAACCATTTTCATTCTCAGTAGAACACAGGGCAGGCACCAGACAAGCCAAAGTAGATTTTCTGTCCCAATATCCTCAATCAGTTACCCAAAAGAGTGAGGGGAAAGGCAAAGAGGACTTAGGAGAAAGGGTGCAGGTGTGTATTCAAGAGGACATGGGGAGCACCTCCCAGCCGGGGTTGAAAGCCTAACAGAGAGAAATCCAGAGCCAGTCTTATCTCTGAGGTAGACAGTGGCAGTTGAAAGGGCCCCAATTCCTGTCCCCTCGCCCCTAGTGATAGCATGTTTCTGTGCAATCCACATTTGATCAAGCCATGCCTCTATTACAAGATGCATACCAGTGTTTCTCCATTTCTTTTGGCGATAAGTCACTTGAACAAAAAACAAAAATGATCACTAAGGAAATCCAGTTCCATTGCCCTGCATCCCTGTTAAGAAGCCTGACACCCGACCACCATCAATCAACACTGATCAGCTGCACAGAAAGAGAATCCCAGAATCCAATCCCAGAAAGAGAATCCCAGAAAGAAAAAGAAAAGCCACAGCATCCATGCAGTTTCACGCTGCAATATTAGACCAGGTTACATGTGATTATAACCAACCAATAAATAACGAACAAAACGTTTGTCTAAACATTTATAACAAAACAAATATTGAATACTTTAATTTTTTATTTGGGTCCCCCTCTCTAAACCCCTATTTCGCTTCATTAATAATTCCACCCCAAACCACTCCCCACCCGTTTTAACCCCTTACCCCACCCCACATATATATTTTAAATAAATCGACTTTTATTTTTGTTATAAATATTTAGATCAAATTGCTGTTCGTTATTTTCCATTTGTTATTATCACTGCATACCATTAGACAAGCCTAGCAAAGGACAAGAGAGCTGCAGCAAGAGACTTCGTCCATATGTGGACAACAAAAGGACTACACAGGGCAGCCGGAAGGATACCAGCGAGCTCACACAAAACGTCAGGAAGACCCTAGACCACCAGGGACAAAAGGGGGAACTCCCGGAACCCCCCAACTCAAGTGTAATAACTGCAAGGGCACACAGACTCGGTCTCCAGACAGGAAAAATTGCCAGCCCGGGCCGCCATTGCTGTTCTTCAGTGGACCTGCGTGAACATAGAGGGCTTAGCCTGTTACTTATGTCTTTTCATTTTGCTAGCATGCTCTGGATGGGGAGATGGGGAAGACAGGGCCAGATTGGACAGGGAAAGAAGACCAATATAACAGGAGAGAAGGGGTCTATAAGGAAGCAACATGAAGCAGGAAGCGTGGGCTATTCGGGTGAGGTCAGAGGGGGGGGAAAGGTGTACGACCAAGAGACCAGCAGGAGAGAGGAAGGAATAGTGGAGTGTAGAGATGATTTTTGGAGAATGCGAGGTAATGGTTAAAGAGTAAAAGTGATACTCCTGTGTGTTTTTGTTTGTGTGGAAAGTGTGGTTAGAGAAGTTAGTGTAAGGAGTCAATGTGGTGTGCCTCATACTGAATGAAAGAAGGGTGTCTGAGTAGAGAGGAGGGTGGAGTAGTAGTAGAGAGTAGGAGGGGTAGTGAGGAGGGTCTAATAGTGTGGAGAAGGGAGTAGTAGTGTGTAGGAGGGCGTGCTAGTGAGGAGGGAGTGATAGTGCAGAGGAATTTGTAGTAGTGTGGAAGAGGGAGTAGTAGTGGGGAGAAGGGAGCCATAGGATGGAGGTGAAAGTAGTAGCGTGGAGGAGGGAGTAATAGCGTGAAGAAGATACGAGTGGTAAACAGGAGGGAGGAGTAACATCAAAGGGTGCAGGCGAGGCCTAGAGGAAGTGGAAGACATCGGCGGGACAGAAGATTGGGCGGGGGGCGGCTAGCTGCATCCGCTACTGAGAGGAAGAGGGTAGAGCCGAGGAAGGGGAGTAGAAGGGAGGGAGATGAGAGGGATCGGGTTTGGAGGATTTAATCCATCAGGGTGTCTGTCAGGCATAATTCCCTGAATCCTAGTAGTACACTAACAACTGGTTAGAGTAGGAAAAGTTAGGAAGTTGCTGGGGGAGTTTAGCTAGAAAAGACAAATCTTCCTTTAGGTCCTAATACCTAGCATGCAACAGAGATTTAGACAATAGGGGTTAACCTTTTGTATATACCAACTTGGTTCAGGAACGCCTGTGTTAGGGAGGAGGCGCCAAACAAGACGGCAGTGAGAGGGACACCCTAGGGCCCACAAAAAAATCAATACAAACCCTTGAACCGCCTCTGAGATTTGGAGTCATTTTTCACAATGGGCAGACATTTAGATAATTAAAAACTGATAGAAATACAAAAGCTTGAGTGACATACGGAATTATTTCAGACCTCAACAATGTCTTCAAGCTAATCACCCTATTGTGAATAGGCTAACAGATTTAGGGGGTAATTCATAGAATTCAGCGCACAAGTGGCGCACGCGGCTGGCGCACAGTGTGCGCGTGCGAATCCCTGCGCCAGCCGCGTGCGCTAAAATCCATTTCCGCGCACAGCGTATTCATGGATTCCAGCCACCAAAACCAGCCGTGGCGCACAGTGGCGCAGCGACCCTGCAGCAGCGCCAGTTACGCCCCCAAGAACGCCTCTCGCGCAGACAAAAGCCATCAATATACCCAATCCAGCGCAAAGGGCTGCGCTAACCCTGTACCAGCACGGCAAGCGGGCTACGTGTATCACTGGGGTGCGCGGGAAGTACCTCACGCGATTGGCCCCGTGCGAGCAGGGTACGCGTATTTCAGGGGTGCGCGTGAAGTACCACACGCGATTTCCGTAGGGTACGCGTATCTCAGGGGTGCGCGGGAAGTGCCACACGCGATTTCAGCAGGGTATGTGTATTTCAGGGGTGCGCGGGAATTTCCACACGCGATTGGGGGTACGCGTATCTCAGGGGTGCGCAGGAAGTGCCACACGCGATTTCAGCAGGGTACGTGTATTTCAGGGGTGCGCGGGAATTTCCACACGCGATTGGGGGTATGCGTATCTCAGGGGTGCGCAGGAAGTGCCACACACGATTTCAGCAGGGTACGTGTATTTCAGGGGTGCGCGGGAATTTCCACACGCGATTGGGGGTACGCGTATCTCAGGGGTGCGCAGGAAGTGCCACACGCGATTTCAGCAGGGTACATGTATTTCAGGGGTGCGCGGGAATTTCCACACACGATTGGGGGTACGCGTATCTCAGGGGTGCGCGGGAAGTGCCACACGCGATTTACGCAGGGTACGCGTATCTCAGGGGTGCGCGGGAATTTCCAACACACGATTGGGCCTGTGCGAGCAGGGTAAGCATATCTCAGGGGTGTGCAGGAAGTGCCACACGCGATTTCAGCAGGGTACGTGTATTCCAGGGGTGCGCGGGAAGTTCCACACGCGATTCCATCAGGGTACGTGTATTACAGGGGTGCGCGGGGAGCACCACACGTGAATTGCACGTGTGGGTCCTCCCAGGTGTTCCCTCTACACCCTCCACGGCCCCTGCAGGTGGCTCACACCACAGGGGCCTACCCTGCACATGTCCTGCAGGCACACCATCCACCATGGCCATGACCCCCAACCAACCCACATGTCAACTTGCACTACTGCCCACCAACGCATGTCCTCCTGCACCCCCAGTCAGCAGGGGCACCCTCCACCAGGCCCCACCCATGTCTCCCAGCACCCCCACCCCCCAGCAGTGCAGGGGCACCCACCACCAGGCCCCCACCCATGTCTCCCACCACCCCCACCCCCCAGCCACCAGGGGCACCCACCACCAGGCCCCCACCCATGTCTCCCACCACCCCCACCTCCCAGCATTGCAGGGGCAGCCTCCACCAGGCCCCCACCCATGTCCAACTCATGTCTCCCACCACCCCCACCCCCCAGCACTGTGGGGCACCTGCCAGCAGGCCCCCACCCATGTCCAACTCATGTTCCCCACCACCCCCACCCCCCAGCACTGTGGGGCACCTGCCAGCAGGCCCCCACCCATGTCCAACGCATGTTCCCCACCACCCCTACCCCCCAGCAGTGCAGGGGCAGCCCCCACCAGGCCCCCACCCATGTCTCACACCACCCCCACGCCCCAGCCACCAGGGGCAGCCTCCACCAGGCCCCCACCCATGTCTCCCATCACCCCCACCCCCCCAGTCACCAGGGGCAGCCTCCACCAGGCCCCCACCCATGTCTCCCACCACCCCCACCCCCCAGCACTGTGGGGCACCTGCCAGCAGGCCCCACCCATGTCCAACGCATGTTGCCCACCACCCCCACCCCCAGCAGTGCAGGGGAAGCCTCCACCAGGCCCCCACCCATGTCTCCAACCACCCCCACCCCCCAGCAGTGCCCGGGCAGCCTCCACCAGGCCCCCACCCATGTCTCACACCACCCCCACCCCCCAGCCACCAGGGGCAGCCTCCACCAGGCCCCCACCCATGTCTCCCACCACCCCCACCCCCCAGCACTGTGGGGCACCTGCCAGCAGGCCCCCACCCATGTCCAACGCATGTTCCCCACCACCCCCACCCCCCCAGCAGTGCAGGGGCACCCACCACCAGGCCCCCACCCATGTCTCCCAGCACCCCCACCCCCCAGCCACCAGGGGCATCCTCCACCAGGCCCCCACCCATGTCTCCCACCACCCCCACCCCCCCAGTCATGAGGGGCAGCCTCCACCAGGCCCCCACCCATGTCTCCCACCACCCCCACCCCCCAGCAGTGCAGGGGCACCCACCACCAGGCCCCCACCCATGTCTCCCACCACCCCCACCCCCCAGCACTGTGGGGCACCGGCCAGCAGGCCCCACCCATGTCCAACGCATGTTCCCCACCACCCCCACCCCCCAGCAGTGCAGGGGCAGCCTCCACCAGGCCCCCACCCATGTCTCACACCACCCCCACCCCACCAGCAGTGCAGGGGCAGCCTCCACCAGGCCCCCACCCATGTCTCACACCACCCCCACCCCCCAGCCACCAGGGGCAGCCTCCACCAGGCCCCCACCCATGTCTCCCACCACCCCCACCCCCCCAGTCACCAGGGGCAGCCTCCACCAGGCCCCCACCCATGTCTCCCATCACCCCCACCCCCCAGCAGTGCAGGGGCAGCCTCCACCAGGCCCCCACCCATGTCTCACACCACCCCCACCCCCCAGAAGTGCAGGGGCAACCTCCACCAGGCCCCCACCCATGTCTCCCACCACCCCCACCCCCCCCAGTCACCAGGGGCAGCCTCCACCAGGCCCCCACCCATGTCTCCCGCCACCCCCACCCCCCAGCAGTGCAGGGGCAGCCTCCACCAGGCCCCCACCCATGTCTCCCACCAGCCCCACCCCCCAGCCACCAGGGGCAGCCTCCACCAGGCCCCCACCCATGTATCCCACCACCCCCACCCCCCAGTCACCAGGGGCAGCCTCCACCAGGCCCCCACCCATGTCTCCCACCACCCCTACCCCCCAGCAGTGCAGGGGCACCCACCACCAGGCCCCCACCCATGTCTCCCACCCCCCCCCACTCCCCAGCACTGTGGGGCACCTGCCAGCAGGCCCCACCCATGTCCAACGCATGTTCCCCACCACCCCCACCCCCCAGCACTGTGGGGCACCTGCCAGCAGGCCCCCACCCATGTCCAACTCATTTTCCCCACCACCCCCACCCCCCAGCCACCAGGGGCAGCCTCCACCAGGCCCCCACCCATGTCTCCCAGCACCCCCACCCCCCAGCCACCAGGGGCAGCCTCCACCAGGCCCCCACCTATGTCTCCCACCACCCCCACCCACCAGGGGAGCCTCCACCAGGCCCCCACCCATGTCTCCCACCACCCCCACCCCCCAGCACTGTGGGGCACCTGCCAGCAGGCCCCCACCCATGTCCAACTCATGTTCCCCACCACCCCCACCCCACAGCAGTGCAGGGGCACCCACCACCAGGCCCCCACCCATGTCTCCCAGCACCCCCACCCCCCAGCCACCAGGGGCAGCCTCCACCAGGCCCCCACCCATGTCTCCCACCACCCCCACCCACCAGGGGCAGCCTCCACCAGGCCCCCACCCATGTCTCCCACCACCCCCATCCCCCAGCACTGTGGGGCACCTGCCAGCAGGCCCCCACCCATGTCCAACTCATGTTCCCCACCACCCCCACCCCCCAGCAGTGCAGGGGCACCCACCACCAGGCCCCCACCCATGTCTCCCACCACCCCCACCCCCCAGCACTGTGGGGCACCTGCCAGCAGGCCCCCACCCATGTCCAACTCATGTTCCCCACCACCCCCACCCCCCAGCAGTGCAGGGGCACCCACCACCAGGCCCCCACCCATGTCTCCCAGCACCCCCACCCCCCAGCCACCAGGGGCAGCCTCCACCAGGCCCCCACCCATGTCTCCCACCACCCCCGTCCCCCCAGTCACCAGGGGCAGCCTCCACCAGGCCCCCACCCATGTCTCCCACCACCCCCACCCCCCAGCACTGTGGGGCACCTGCCAGCAGGCCCCCACCCATGTCCAACTCATGTTCCCCACCACCCCCACCCCCCAGCACTGTGGGGCACCTGCCAGCAGGCCCCCACCCATGTCCAACTCATGTTCCCCACCACCCCCACCCCCCAGCACTGTGGGGCACCTGCCAGCAGGCCCCCACCCATGTCCAACTCATGTTCCCCACCACCCCCACCCCCCAGCACTGTGGGGCACCTGCCAGCAGGCCCCCACACATGTCCAACTCATGTTCCCCACCACCCCCACCCCCCAGCCACCAGGGGCAGCCTCCACCAGGCCCCCACCCATGTCTCCCACCACCCCCACCCCCCCAGTCACCAGGGGCAGCCTCCACCAGGCCCCCACCCATGTCTCCCACCACCCCACCCCCCAGCAGTGCAGGGGCAGCCTCCACCAGGCCCCCACCCATGTCTCACACCACCCCCACCCCCCAGCAGTGCAGGGGCAGCCTCCACCAGGCCCCCACCCATGTCTCCCAGCACCCCCACCCCCCAGCACTGTGGGGCACCTGCCAGCAGGCCCCCACCCATGTCCAACTCATGTTCCCCACCACCCCCACCCCCCAGCACTGTGGGGCACCTGCCAGCAGGCCCCACCCATGTCCAACGCATGTTCCCCACCACCCCCACCCCCCCAGCAGTGCAGGGGCAGCCACCACCAGGCCCCCACCCATGTCTCCCAGCACCCCCACCCCCCAGCCACCAGGGGCAGCCTCCACCAGGCCCCCACCCATGTCTCCCACCACCCCCACCCCCCCAGTCACCAGGGGCAGCCTCCACCAGGCCCCCACCCATGTCTTCCACCACCCCCACCCCCCAGTAGTGCAGGGGCACCCACCACCAGGCCCCCACCCATGTCTCCCACCACCCCCACCCCCCAGCAGTGCAGGGGCAGCCTCCACCAGGCCCCCACCCATGTCTCCCAGCACCCCCACCCCCCAGCACTGTGGGGCACCTGCCAGCAGGCCCCCACCCATGTCCAACTCATGTTCCCCACCACCCCCACCCCCCAGCACTGTGGGGCACCTGCCAGCAGGCCCCCACCCATGTCCAACTCATGTTCCCCACCCCCCAGCACTGTGGGGCACCTGCCAGCAGGCCCCCACCCATGTGCAACTCATGTTCCCCAGCCAACATGTCATCACAATCTAGATCCCTGGTCCCTATGGTCAGCCTCCAAATGCAAAACACCCACCCGAGTATTGCATCCACCCACTCATAATTTGCAATTACATGACAGAACACCAATTGCAAGTTCCGAAACAAACACATTTCCCTCACATACACCCAATGAGTGTCAGTGAATCTCAAAACACATTTCATGAAATGCATGAAACCAATGAGATACCACACATTGAAGTTCACCAAAAAAAATATGTATTAAAGGAAACATAAATAGAATAAAAAATGAAGAAACAGAAACGTGAATGTACAAAAATGAAAAGAAGCATGTCCGTTAAAAAAAGCAAAACCAAAAATAAAATTCCAAAGTAATGTTGTCCAAAGTCAATGTCCACAAAACAAAATCCAATGGGAAATAAAAAAGAAAGCCATTGCTCCATGGTTAAAAAGTGAAAAAAAAAATACAATCCAACTGTGAACTATGTACATGGGAACAAGCCAGGGTCCATTATCCCAACAAAATAAAGGAAACCTATCTAACTACACTAACTAATAAAATAAACTATATACAAAAATGTGGCCAATGTCCGAAAGGTCCAAATAAAATAAAAACAAAAATGAAACCTAACACTACCTACATAACTATGTACAAGGGCAGCGGGCTAGTTTCACGGCTCACTTGTGGATGTCCCGGGCCAGGGCATCATCGAACTCCTCCTCAATGTCCCGGAGGCGGTCCTCCTCCATGGCCCCGAGGGTCCGCAGGGCCGTCGACGTCTCCACCTCCAAACCCCTGCGGATTGCCTCGAGGCACTCGGCCCGCCTCAGGGCCCTCCGCATGGAGTTCTCCGCCCTGACCATTGTGAGCCGTGCCTCTTCCGCCCGCTGCCGCTCCGCATCTATGGCGTGGCCCAACCGCTGCCACACGGAAGACACTCTCTGTCCTGGGTCCTCCTGCCCTCCGGCCAATGCCTGCCCCTCCGATGTTGAAGGCCCAGAGCCTTCATGGCTCCCACCACGTTGCTGCTGCTGTGCCTCTGCCCGTGCACTGCCTCCTGCTGCCTGCACATCCTCCGCCGGCTGGGGTGCAGTCGTTGATGTGGCCACCCCTGCTGGACGTCCGACTCCCGACTGTGGCAGGGATGCCTCCTCCACCATCCTGGCCGCACCATCAGAGGCAGCTCCACAGGGCACCCAGGTGACTGATGGGTGGGAAGATGGCACAGAGGATGACTGGCGCATAGGGGGTCCAGTTGAGGAGGGGGTCGGAGCAAGCCCCATCAGACGGAGGAATCCGGCCTGGGTGACCTGTCCCAGCAGGCTGACGTGGTCAACGAGCCATTCGAGATGACTTGCAGTCTCTTCATGAAAAGACTGCAGGTCACCTCGCATGGCCCGTTGACGCAACGCCACACCAGCCAGGACAGGCTCAACCCGGACCTGGATAGCCACGTCCGCAGGCAGAGGAAGGCCAGTTGACGTGAGCTCATCCCCTGCCTGAAAACGGGTCTGGACGTAGGCATCCCTGCTGGTGCAAGATGATGCAGGGACAGGATCAGGGACAGGATTGCACACAGGCACCTCCGCGGCGGCCTGTGCTGCCTCCTGTCCCTGGTCCTGCACTGCACCACTAGCACCAGTGGGATCCCCACCTCCAGACCCCGTCTCTGGTGCTTGCACGGCCTCCTCCTCCACCAAACCCCCCACCAACCTGGATGACTCCGTGCCATCTTCCCCTGTTGGGCCCTGTGGGGTCCCAGCTGCCCCTTCTGCTGCCGAGGAGTCCAACTCCAACCTCCGCCTCTTGGACCTCCCCCCGGCAGCTACGGCCTGGGACGCGGCACCGGACTCCTCACTCCCCGACGAGATGACAACATGGGAGGGGAGCCGGGCCTTGCGTCTCCGGCTGGCGGTGGGATCCCCGCAGCTGTGCTCCACAGCACCTTCTCCGCCCTCTTCATCAGTTGACGCTGCAGACAAGGAGAAACAAAACACAGGCATCAGGGCACTTTACAATGGACACATACACACATGACAGTTGTACATGAGTGGCATTGGCAAACCTCAGACATGTCATCACAATCCCCAACACACATGTCATTACAACTCGCACACATGAGCCATACCACAGCCATATCGCAACTGCCACCACCATCCATACACATACAAGAGCATGAGCAGCCAAAGGTGAGCCAGACATCACATGCAACACAGGAAGTGCACCACACATGTACACACACCACCACACTTGCATGCATGTGTACACCTCTGCCAAGTGTCGCACTGTTCAGACGGGCATCCATGTCACATCTGCCAATCAGGCTTCCACATACCGCTGTCACATGCATCCATGTTGCATCACTGTTGCACCCCTGTCAAATACACACACATGCACATGTACACAGTGCTGATACATGCAGCCGAAAACAACATACATGCGTGACATCACGGACATGTCTACTTACATACACATTCATCCAAACATGTGTGCCCACACAACTGCATTTGGCATGCAAGCCTACACACACAAGCACCATCCATGTCTCACACATTACAGCCCTCGCATGTGTCAGCCCCACGGCCCTGTACACCCCCACCCATACTTGAGCCCATACAAACAGATGTGCAACCTGCACACTACTGAATAATCACCACACGCACTGCTCACAATCAGGATGCATGTACACTCACCGCTCGACTCCAGACGGTTCTGCTTCTCAAGGACCTGGACGTGGAGCGCTGGGGATATGCGTTCCAGGACCCTCATCTGTTCTTCCGACAAGTGGCCCCGGCGCCCCTTGGCATCCGCTGCCTTCAAGAGGCGCCGGGCCTTGTTCAGGGTCCTGGACCTGAAGTCCTCCCAGCGCTTCTTGACATGTTGTAAGTCGCGGATTGCCACCCCCTCCGCGTTGATGGCAGTCACAATGTCAGTCCAGATCCGAGTCCGTCCTTCCTTGTCGGCGCGGGAACTTCCGAAGAGGGCATCATACTGCCCCAGGACTTGCTCCACCAGGACACCAACTTCGGTGGCACTGAAGCTGGTGCCTCTCTGGCCGGGGGTTGTCAGTGGTCCCAGATGGTGTTTGCCCCGACATGACAACCCCAGAGGCAGGAGTGGGTGGGCAACTGGGTCCTGGGGCTGGGCTGTGGAGCGATGGAATCCCAGTCGGGAGTCTTCGGTTCCAGCAGGGGTGGCCACAGCAACAGCACCCCTGGCTGATGTGCAGGCAGCAAATGGCAGGGCACGTGGGCAGCAGGCAGTCAGGCAGCAGCAGATGGCAGGTGGGAGCTTGCTCGGGGCTCTGGGGGGCAGTAGTCGGCCTTCTGGGCAGGAGCGTGGTCTTCCATGTGCTTACGCGTGGCCAGCTTGATACGGAGTGATTTGGCACGTGAAAAATCTGCACGTCAGCGTGTAATTCGAGGAAAGGCCCTTAGCGCGTAAGCGCGTCTGCACGCATACGCATTTTCATTGGACAGAAGGCCCCTCAAGCGCAAGCGCCCCTGTGACATGACGCGTACAGACGTGCATGGGCACTTCAGCGCGCGTGAAAAACTGCACGTCCGCGTGTAATATGAGGAAAGGGCCCATGCGCGTAAGCGCGCGTGGAAACTGCACGTCCGCATGTAATACGAGGAAAGGGCCCATGCGCGTAAGCGCGCGTGAAAAACTGCACGTCTGCATGTAATACGAGGAAAGGGCCCATGCGCGTAAGTGACGTGACGCGCGCGTGCGTTTCGCTCAACACGGGTTAAAGGTGAGCGGGCCCAGCAGTTCGCTGTACGTGCCTTTCGTGGAGACCGACGTGTGTTGCTGCTTCCTGTTGTTTCGCGCGCCATCACAACTTCACAGCTATCAAGGACGTATCTCTTCTTTTGGCGGGGATATTGGCTACGCGTGTTTTTCTGCATCGCGCTAGTCAGACGGTGAGTCGCACACGCTCTTTTTCCCACTGCGGGTGCCCCTGTGTATCGCACCAATTTTCGATGTCATAGTAGCCTGCGTGTCCCAGGCGTACGCGTTATTCGTGTTACTGGGTGCCACCGCGTACTGCGGGAGGTTGAATCCACGCACGTAGGCTGCAGGGTTGCGTGCACGGTTTTACTGCAGTTTTGGGGTGCCTGAGCGTTGCGTGACCCGTCACCACATCACCGGGGTCACATACAGCCTTGCAGGTGCAGGGGGGCTGTTAACATCTTGCTTCCCACCCCCTTCACCCCAATTGCCCAGGTCAATTGTGGTGTACACCTCCCATTGGCACCACTCCATCTGTACCAGCACTACTACATCTGTGCCATGGTTGGGAGGCCACCAAAGGTGAGGGGCCCCTCAGCTGGGCGTACTCCTCGTGGGGGGCGTGGTCGGGGACGTGGCCGTGGTGACCAGGGAGTAGGGGGACTCCAGGGTGTCCAGGGCAGCCACAGAGGGGGAAGAGGCAGGGGTGCGCCACTTGAGCACAATGTTGTGCCATGTGTCGGTGCAGCCATGCCACCACCCCCTGTGGTTCCGGGGGATGCAGCTCCTGCATCTGGCACCCATATGACCCGGCAGTCCGTTCCATCGACTGCCAAGGGCCCAAGGGTAGTGGTAGCTGCAGGTGCAGCTGTGGACACCGCCACCCAGGCTCAGGGTCTGCCAGCGCAGGCTGCGTTGGCACTTGAAGAGCCCTTGGTAGATCTCCAACAGGCCAGGGGGGAAACCATAGGGGCAGGCCGGGCTGCTCAGACCAAGACACATGTCCCTGGGGCAGTCATGTCATCTGCTGCCCCGAACAGCCGGGTGTTGGCAAGTGCAGGGGCAGATGCACCCAACAGCACCCCGGTTGTGAGTCTGCCAACCAGGACCGTTGCGGTCAATGACCTTGCCACAGCTGATGTTGCTGCGCAGGGTCCATTAGTGGGCACCCAGCTGCCACTGACACAAGTCAGGCCTTTGGTCATCCCTCCACCTGCCACTCCCTTGGCTCAATCCACCGAACCCACTGGCCATACTGGTCAGGGCGGCATTAGCCAGCCAGGGTCTGCGCCACAGTCCAAGAGGAGGAAGGTTGCACCTGCAGCACAGGCTGGGACCCCACACACAGCCACGACCTCCTGCACGTCGAGGAAGAAGCCTTTCTGTAAGCATGAACTGGACTTCCTCGTGGACTACGTGCGGGGCCACAGCCGTGACATGCTAGTGGGTGCCAATAGTCAGACTACGGCTGCCCAACGTGACACCCAATGGAAGCATGTTGCGGAACATGTCAGTTCATTCGGCCATGAGGTGCGCACGGCGCAGGAGTGCAAAAAGCGTTGGAATGACATCAAACGCAGCACTAAGGCCAAGCGTGCCTCAAATTACAACTTGACTCTGGTGACTGGCGGTCGGCCTGCACCAGAGGAGGAAGAACTCACTCCGCATGAGGCTCTCGTTGCGGAGTTCATACCACCTGAATTTGTCGAAGGAGTGGGAGAGAAGCTGGACTTTGATGCCCAGTCCAGTGAGTGTTGATACGTGTTTGTTGAGGACGTGTGTGTTTCACTTGTGGGATGTGTTGTGCATGATTGCTGCTACATGTGACGTGTACATGGTTCTGATGTGTAAGTAATGCAATGCTACCGTCATGCATGTCTCCTCTGCCTGCATGCGGGACTCCATGTAGGCATGCTCCCTTGCCCCTCCTCCGCCACTCTGAACCCCAGTTCCACCTTTGCACTGGTCTGCTTCAATCTTGCCAATGTGTACTTTCTTGTTCATGTGTCCTGTGTAGATGCTAACTTCCAGCGTAGAATCTGCCAGACATATGCCGTGTGGTACAGCCTTAGTACTCGATGCAGGGTATCTCACTTGTACTGTGCATGGGTCAGATGTCCCACAGGGACATGAGTGCCCATTCATGCTCCATGTGCATTGCACGCATGCCCCTACGTGTCCTTGACTGGATGATCACTGTAATATAAGTCCTTGGTTACATACATTGCCTGCCATCTCTTCAGCCTTCCCATGTCCTGGCTCAGTCCTGCGTTGCACACATGTTTAGGCTCTGACAATCTGTGTGGCTCACAGGCCTCAGCCTGTTCAATGGCCAATGACTCTGTCCAACTCTTGTTGTGTCTTCTTCACACGTGGGCGGCCTCCGGAGTTTCCATCATGTGTCCTGCCCACTGTCCCAGCATCATTTGCAGTGTTGTAATTTGAATCACATTAAGCTGTTGATGCCAGTCAACACTGCCTGTCAATACACAGGTGTATGGTCAGCCTTTTGATACCATGCTAGGCATCCCTGCTTTGGTACTGGGGTGGAGGGGTGCTTGGCTTCTAGACATGGTACACATTGAATGCACAATGCACGTGATGTCTGAATTTGACATTGCACTGCCTTCACATTTCCTGGCACACACCATGTAGTGCTTGTACATGTAGGTAGTGAGTGGCGTACACATTTTATGCACTGCATAGACCCACTTCCATGGAAACTGCCACCTTTCAACAGGTCTGATCACAGAAGCTATTCAAAGTATACCCAGCATGCATGCCAGGTCATATGTTGTGTGTCGCATGTCTGCCGGATGCCTTTGCTGTCGGTGTGTGTGTGTGTCGTGTGCTTCTGACATGTGTATTGACCTTTTTCTCTCTATTTTTCAGGTGATGACGCAATGGAGGCGGAGGATGGTGTTGTCATGCCAGACACAGGGTTGGTAACACCACATCAACCCAGCACTAGTGGGGGTCGTGGGGTGGTAGGCCACGAAAACCCCCAAGTGCTGCAGTCCATCTTGTCTCTGGCTGCCTATGAGTCCAGCCTTGATGACGACTCTGACGTCCATGTTGAGTTGGATGAGCATCAAGTCCATGTGTCAGGGGTGAGTGATTCTGATGTGGACACTCCTCTGTCTGCGACACCTGCACTGAGGGATCAGACAGTCTTGGTCCCTCCGCCCGTGGTGGATCGGGACGCAGGGACACCCTCCACACCAGTCACTGATGTGCCTGGGACATCACGTCGACGGGGGCATGTAGTCGTGCAGCCGCAGGCGGTGCCAACACAGCGAGGACCCCCGGTCCTTGTGTGCCGCAGGGGTCAAGCCCGGCAACGCGGTCGCCGCGCGCAACCGCTGTATACTGAGTGGGAGCAAGACATGACTGCCAATTCCGAACGGCAGGGGGCAGCAATGGAGAACATCGCTGAGAGCATGGAGCGTGTGGCCCGATCTGTGCTCCCCACTGCTAGGCAGGTGCTTCTCCAGCAGCAGGCGGCACGGTCCACGGCCCGCTCGCTCAGGCTGGGCATGGCGGCCTCAGACAGGGCACGCCAGGCTGAAATGTCGTCTCTGCATCAAGCAATTGCTGCTCACGCAGAGGCGCACATGGATGCCCTGAGGGAGGAGTATGCTTCCCTCCGATCCACTCTGGGTGTCCTTATGATGTCCCAGAGGCAGAGGAGAGGTTTGCACAGCTTGAGCGTACCATCTCGGCTGAGCTACAGGCTTGCCGGGAGGTGCAGCGGTTGTCCAGCCAGGCCTTGCAGGAGGAACTCCGTGTTACACGTGCTACCTTGCAAGAAGAAGCACGTGTATCACGGTAGGTTCTGCATGCAGACCTACGTCACATCGCCACACAGAACCAGGCTCACCCGTCCGGCAGACTTGCTGCCGACGAGGGGCAAGCTGCGGCTAGGCGTGGCCAGGCTACTGTGCCACGTCCTCCTTTCCAGGATGAGCCAGACTCGGACGACCATCTATCTCCCACATAGGTCGTGCTGTGTAGGCGTTGAGCCCATGGAGGATTTTTTTTGGCTCAGCATCATCGCATGTGGATGTTGAGCAGCACCCTGTACCTCCCCCCTCCTGGGTGCCTCCCCTCCCCCCCGGGTCGTATGTGGCCATTTTTGATTTTTCTTTTAGTTTAGTTAGTTAAGTTTCTGTTTGATAGTTAGTTTAAATAGGTAATGTAGGTTTTCCATAGTTAGTGTAATTAGTTAATAGTTGATTTAGTTTAAAATTGCTAGTCTATTGTGCTTTCATGTGACGGTGCGGTGCTTTGTGGCTTTCGAAGGCATCCACTGTCTGTTCCAGCTGGGCCCTTCATGGTTGTCTTGTGTATGTGTTTGCTGCTTGGGGTCCTTGACTCACATATGCCACTCCTGCCTCCCTTATCCATGGGCTCGCAAGGATGGTTCGGTGTTACAGCATTTTACACAAGGGCTTTGGACTGTCATATCTGTGGCATGTCTGGTGTTGTGTGACTTGTGTTGACACCCCTAGTGGGGATGATTTAGGTGTCATTGTCCACTGTTCAGCTTTTGCTAGATGGGGTGTGTCATGATTAATGTGGACATTGATTGCTATGCATTGTGTAGTATGTTTCATATCTTTCCTGTACATGTGCTTGTTGCAAATCATGCTGTAGATAGTGTTCCACACTTAGGAGGTGAAAGACGGACTGATGGTGTGATTTGTGATGTGACTCTCTGACATGGTCAAGTAATGAGATGCCTGATGAGACACACACAGATGACTTTGAAGCATTAATCATGTGTTTCATGCCCTTTCTGCAGGGGGATGAGCCTCCAGAGCACCTTTGCCAGCAGACAATGGACGATGGAATTCTGGACCCGTTTGTTGGTGCCCACATGCACATGTGTGCACAAGCAGAGGCACAGTGATTGCAGACCCACATCCTAGAACTGCTGACATGTTCCAAGGAACTCCAGGCAAGGTGAGCATCACGGGGGCCACGACACAGCAAAGCTTGCACCAGGCGAGTTGCACATGCAGGCTTAGTCACAGCACTGAGGGTGAGCTTAGATGAATATTGGTGTTGAAGCACACAATGCAGCTCAGATGTGTTTGTGGACTGATGGCTGTTGATAGTAGGGTTGTCTGGGACACATGCAGGGGCTGTGGCACATACCCTCCGGTACACCAAGGTCCATTGAGGCACTTGTATCAACCATGTAGCCTTCCGAGACATGGAAAGGGGCAGCTCACAGGGACATACAGCAAGGGACATACTCGGGTGCAGTGCATGTCTTTTCCACGTACTTCATGATAAATGCACTGCCAACTTTGTTTCGGTCATGGTGGTACGCAACTTGCTCTGTAGTCATGGCTTGCTATATGGGTCTGTCTGCTTCCCAGGGAACATTGCATGTTGTGTGAATTGTGACACATTGGTGTTCCATTTGCCACGCACCCACCAGCGGCTGCCTTACTGCATTGACTGTGTATGACCCGTCACAGGGGTGATGTTATATATGGGTACAAAGCATCAACCACAGATTGTCTGTCTGTAGAGTAGTTTGTTGCTATGGGGCATGTTTGGTGTTGTGTTTTTGTGTAATTGGCACGTACAGGTTGTTGACTGTGGCTCTCTTTGCAGCATTGCAGTGCTCCTGTAACCGGACTTGAGAGTGCGCAGGCAGGAGGCCAGCACTCAAAACCAGAGCTAAGTGTCTTGTTGTTTTTCTTACGAACTGCTCTGCATAGGCTTGCTGGGGAGTGTACTGATGCATGGATGTATGTGTGGTTCAATTTGGTATGTTTTTTTCTCCCTAATCACCCGTGATCCTATGCAATTTTGAAACCTGTACTCTCTACCCGGTGTTCCTGCTTCCCGTGCCTATCCAAGCAACGTTCCCTTACCCTCTTTCCCCACTGGGGTTGCGGATGCCTGTGTAAGACCCGAACTTGCAGGCGCCAAAACCCTAAAGGGGGTGGTTGGTTCGTACCACTCCTGAGCCTGGACTACAGAAGGCCATGACAATGATGTCCAAGTTTGTTTGGATTGTGTATGTGTTCATGCAGGTTGTACATTTTCGTGCATTCCCTAGTTTCATGTGTCATTCCTCCTCCCCTCTCCTGCCACTCATTCCAGTCATCCAGTGTGTCAACACCTGTCCCGACTGCATATCCCTGAACCTCATTCCCCACCAGGGTCTCAGGGGCCTGTGTGAGTTTGACCTTGCAGGCACCCGGGACATGGTGGGGGTGGTTGTTTCGTGACACTCCCGCGCCTGTACAGGGGACCTGTGACAGTACACATCCATTCATGGTGCATCATCCTATGTCATGTACCACACATGTCTCACATCCTGTCGTGACATTGTTTTGCTGTGCTACCTTGGTTGTTGCATCATTGTGGTAGTACTTGGCCTTTGTGAGGTACTGCTATGTCAAGTCATCTACTGGAGGGTGTTCGGGTTCGTTTTTATGCCTTGGATTTTGTGATTTAGGAAATGAGTGTGGATTCTGAGGGTTCAGGCATCTTTTTACACACAAGGTGGGAGATGGTGACGAAGGGTAAAGGTGATCCTGTGGCCAGGTGGAATTGAGATTCGGAGGCTCCATGACCCAGGTGCAGTTGTTCAGTGGGTCATGGTCATTTGTGAGGGAGGGGGGGGTTGTTGTTGATAGTTGCCTTGCCCTGCAGTGTGATGGGAACTCTGACATAGTAATGGTGGTATCCTATGTACATGTTGTGTTCTGCTGATCAATGCCTGTTCATGTGTTGTGTTTTCCTTTCAGGTGCGAGGGGATAGTTGCGTCACGCCCCTGCGGAGACCATGGTCACTGTGGCATAGATGGTCTATTAGACGGATTGCGGCCATCTTTACTTCCAAGATGGCCGCCGCTACAGATGGTGTGGGTCTAGACTTACACCATGGCCGCGCGGTGGTAGGACCGCCCCCCGACTTCGGAGCCGGTTCATCTGATCCTGCGGACAACGCGCGGATGCGTTGCTACTCTTCCACAACAACGCTTCGTGAGTTCGATACTAGGATCTATTGCATACTCGTTTGTTTGTCATTCCTTCTGTGTAACTCTACCCTTTTCACTCACCTGTTTCCAGACTTGAATCCTTCTCCCAACTCTTGCACGACATCCAAGACTCGAGTGGATTTCCCCTGCCTCACTCGTTACGAGCTGAACCTCACTGATCAGTTCGCTAGTGAGACTCCCTCCCTGGCGTGCGGTACGTGAGAATTGATATTCAGTCCCTAGTATATCCGGGGGTTAGAAAGAGACCAGAATTGACACCTGATATTATCTTACCTATACAGAAGCAGGGATATGCAGGGTCCGATCCGCAGCATTGAGATATGAGAACCATTCTCTTCCTGGGACGTCCTCGAGGTTACTCCTGTCCGCGTCTCATCGGAAGACCTGCAATATAGCTTGATAGGTGGTATCCCCCTTCCAATCAGGTACTCCTCATTTCCTCAACCCATATTCTGCTTTCTAGTTTCCCTGCTTCAACTTACCACTTTCCTCTGTCTTTATTCAGACGGCTCCGCTTCAGCGGATATTCTGGGTACCAAGAACCTCTCCGGACAGACGACATCTATCCAGTGGCCATCGACACAGGGTTTTCTTCCCCAGAGGGTTTCCCTGGAGTCCTTCCCCTCCTTAATCTTTGTATTTTGAGGCGGAGGAAGGGTCTCAGGGAGGCACTCATTCTCTACCCTGTGGGAAACCATTTCCGAAGAAGGAAGCGTAGGAGGGAGAACGACTGGTGTTTCTCTAAGGTAACCTTTCGGTTATTCAACTTTCTCGTAATTAGTCTAAATATTACAGTTAGCAACGCCCAAAAAGAATATACTGGGGCTTCCCAGGTGCTGAACGGTTGCCTTAAAGAACTCGATAGTTCTAGGAGATACCATGGACGCAGCCCAACAGCAGCAATTGGTTGCTGCAGTCCAGTCTTTGACTGCGGAAGTCCAGGCATCAAAGCAGGAAATAGCCTTTGAGAGTCTCAAGGAAGAATTCACCAAGGAACCTATACTCCTGACCCCAGACCAAAACAAGAAGTTAATTGTAGAATCGGACGCCTCGCATCATGCTGTAGGACATTTAGTTCTACTGCAAGAAAATGAACAAGGAGACGAGTGTCCTGTGGCCTATCTATCTAAGACACTCTCACCTTCGGAGATCAATTACTCGGTCCTCGAAAAGGAATTATTAGCTATTAAGAGAGCCTTTGAGGAGTGGCGACATCTGCTACTAGGGGCCAAACATGCCATCGAAGTACGGACCGATCACAGCAATCTCCGAGCCTTACAATACTCTCAAACACAAAATAGTCGCCAAGCTCGTTGGGCCCATTTTTTTTCACCCTATGATATCATCTTCTCCTTCATACCGGGAAGAGTTAACCTCAAGGCAGATGCATTATCTAGAAAGGATTACAACTCTACCACTCCTTTCCGTTCCGAACCCTTGTTTCCCAAAGCCAGATTTTTGCAGGAAATCACCACCTTTCTTCAACTGGTAGCTATGGATACCTCTCGATTTATACAGACCAATCCTCGGTTTGCCGCTCTCTGGAGGCTTAACTCATCTCAAGGATGCTTCTATAGAAACAAACGGTTATTCATTCCCTCCGAAGAATTAAGAAAAGTGGTACTTCAACTCTGTCATGATTCTCCGATGGCAGGACATCGCGGTATGGCTAATACCAAGGAATTGATTCAACGCCATTTTTGGTGGCCAAAGAGGAGCAGAGATATCAGAGACTATGTGTCGGCATGTGCCATATGTTTACAAACAAAGACCCCTCGGTCTGCCCCAGTGGGTCTCCTATCGTTGATGCCGATTCCTGATCGACCCTGGCAGATCATTTCGACAGATTTTATAGTCGAACTCCCTATCTCGGATGGTTGTACAGTAATCATGGTTACAATCGACTACTTTACGAAGATGGCACACTTTATTCCTCTACCTTGCATTCCCACTGCAGCTCAGATGCCGAAAATTTTCCTTTCAGGGATCTTCACGCTCCATGGGCTTCCAGAAACTATCATCTCCGATCGTGGTTCCCAATATACTTCACGTTATTGGCAACAGATATGTAAGAGCCTCAAAATCTCCCGAGCATTGAGTTCTGGCTTCCATCCTCAAACTAACGGCCAGACGGAACGACTGAACCAGACATTGGAGGGCTATTTGCGCTGCTACATCTCTGCTTCACAGGACAACTGGGTTTCTCTATTACCATTGGCGGAGTTTGCCTACAACAACTCCCGTCATTCCGCTCTGGGTTCCAGTCCTTTTTTTTGCTCATATGGATTTCACCCTTCTTGTTTTTCTATTGGCCTTCCTTCTTCGTGACGATTTCCAGATGTGGATAACCTACTTCAAGTTATCCAGACAGGTCATTTGGCGGCCAAATCTTCGCTACTTGAGGCTCAGGATAGAGTCAAACGGTTTGCGGACAAGCACCGTTCTCCAGCGCCCTCCCTGAAGGCGGGTGATTTGGTATGGCTGGCCTCTCGTTTCTTACCACGGCATCTGGTCCCGTCCAAGCTGTCTCATAAATATTTCGGACCTTTTCCCATTCTACGGAAGTTGGGTTCCTCTGCTTTCAAAATCAGGCTTCCCCCTTCTTGGTCCCGGATTCATCCCGTGTTTCATGTGTCCCAACTGAAGAAAGATGTGTGTGATCGATTTTCGAGATTAAGGAATACTCACCCTCCTCCGGTGTCTACCCCGTCGGGTCCTGAATATGAGGTGGCGGATATTTGTGACTCTCGCATCTTTCGAGGTCGCCTTCAGTTTTTGATTGACTGGCAAGGTTATTCTCCTGCTGGCCGTTCCTGGGAACCTGCCTCTGCAGTGCATGCACCTGCTCTTATTCGCAGATTCTTCCGTAATCATCCGGGGAAGCCGGGGGCCCCTGCCCTTCGGAGGGGGCATGCTGTCACGCCCCTGCGGAGACCATGGTCACTGTGGCATAGATGGTCTATTAGACGGATTGCGGCCATCTTTACTTCCAAGATGGCCGCCGCTAGAGATGGTGTGGGTCTAGACTTACACCATGGCCGCGCGGTGGTAGGACCGCCCCCCGACTCCGGAGCCGGTTCACCTGATCCTGCGGACAACGCGCGGATGCGTTGCTACTCTTCCACAACAACGCTTCGTGAGTTCGATACTAGGATCTATTGCATACTCGTTTGTCATTCCTTCTGTGTAACTCTACCCTTTTCACTCACCTGTTTCCAGACTTGAATCCTTCTCCCAACTCTTGCACGACATCCAAGACTCGAGTGGATTTCCCCTGCCTCACTCGTTACGAGCTGAACCTCACTGATCGGTTCGCTAGTGAGACTCCCTCCCTGGCGTGCGGTACGTGAGAATTGATATTCAGTCCCTAGTATATCCGGGGGTTATAAAGAGACCAGAATTGACACCTGATATTATCTTACCTATAAAGAAGCAGGGATATGCAGGGTCCGATCCGCAGCATTGAGATATGAGAACCATTCTCTTCCTGGGACGTCCTCGAGGTTACTCCTGTCCGCGTCTCATCGGAAGACCTGCAATATAGCTTGATAGGTGGTATCCCCCTTCCAATCAGGTACTCCTCATTTCCTCAACCCATATTCTGCTTTCTAGTTTCCCTGCTTCAACTTACCACTTTCCTCTGTCTTTATTCAGACGGCTCCGCTTCAGCGGATATTCTGGGTACCAAGAACCTCTCCGGACAGACGACATCTATCCAGTGGCCATCGACACAGGGTTTTCTTCCCCAGAGGGTTTCCCTGGAGTCCTTCCCCTCCTTAATCTTTGTATTTTGAGGCAGAGGAAGGGTCTCAGGGAGGCACTCATTCTCTACCCCTGTGGGAAACCATTTCCGAAGAAGGAAGCGTAGGAGGGAGAATGACTGGTGTTTCTCTAAGGTAACCTTTCGGTTATTCAACTTTCTCGTAATTAGTCTAAATATTACAAGTTGTGGTTTGACATGCTGGGGTGTACACATGGTGGATGTTCACATGTGATGTGTAGGGAACACTGATGGTCACTTGAGTGCACATGCATATGTGGAGTGCATGTCCTTGCAGAACCACACACTTGCACTCTGATGCACTACATGTACTCCCACCCTTGCATATCCACGTGTACACTGTTTGCCTTCTGGTGCCCACTGTGTCCCGGCAGCACATGTTCTGTGACCGATCATGGATCCAGTACATGCCTAATTTGATGTTTGACGTGGTCTGTCACTTAGACGTGATGCTCAGGGTGTGCATCACACACAATGGCTGTTCACTGTGCTGTGCGCTGAGCAGTGTGATGCAGGAGTAGGACACTGCACACATGAACTGCAGTGTTGATTTTGCAATGCATAATGTGCATGTAGACAGGCATTCATTGTGATGTTACGTCTACGACTGTTGTAATGCATTTGGAAATGACTTATTTTGGGTGGGAGATTTTGTTGGTCTGTCATCTGATTCCGGGTCAGGCAGCAGTGTCCGATGCCACTGTACATTTAGGACATGGCAATGTGTACCTTATCGTTACTGCATTGGTGTATGGGTATTGCGTGCCATGTCATGTTGATGTTTGGGAGGGTTTGAGTGACATGACAGTGATGGCCATGGCCTGTTTTGCAGGTGTGTGTGATGCACACCTTGCATGTCTGGGTCATCCGCTTCTCAGAGCAACTAGCTGGGGGTAGATTTCTCTCCGCAGCAGGGCCCTCCCCTGGAACAGACTTCTGGCCTGACTTGAACTTGAGGGGAATCATCTCCAGTTCTGGAAGCACCTCAAGACCTTCCTCTTTGCTTCTGCTTACTGTCTGCCTCTCCCTTGCAGAATTCTCCACTGGAACTACGCAGGAGCTGCAACTGGGCCACTCTCACCGACCTCGGTCCCTGGCCCAGCCACTCTCCACTTGCACTGCCTTCCTGGCAACCCCTGCACTGCAGTACTGTCTCTCTATCCCTACAGCCCTCCCTTCCCAGCACTTGTCTGCACTTACCTTTGTAGTTGCCACCAGGCGACCTATGTATTATTTTTTTGGGCTACTTCCCCTGTACTGGACTCCCCCCCACCCTTCCCCTTGCACTTTTCCCATTCCCCCTACCCCTGCACTTGCACGATCTCAATGACACCTGGCCTAGTAGTACCGTTCTCTGTGTTCCCTTGTTCCCCCCTCCCTGCCTCATTGCGCCTTGGAATACTTGTGTATGTCCCATATCATGTCATATGTCATATGTGTGCCTTTTGGTCACACAGGATAGCTTGTGTTTAAGTCGCTAGGGATGCAGACGATGTGGCACTTCCATGGCAACTATCTCAGGGTGGTAGGGTTGTGACAGTTAACTGTCTCTTTGTCATCATCGATTGTCACCTGGTATGTGCCAGGCCTGTGTGCACTCCGCAGGGGTGGTAGTTTAGGTGAAAAATGTGGCCACAAGCTGGGTCCGGGCTTCCTTGCCACGTGCCCTGTCCCCTCCCATGGGCAGCGCCTGTGCCTGTGGTTGGGGATGTGGGGGCACCACCATGTCCACCGGGACGCCCTGCCGTGTTGCAACATTGTGCAGGACACATGCTGCCACAATGATCCTGCACACTACTGGTGGTGCATAGCAATGTTCCCTCTAATTTTTCTGGGCTGTGTGTGCCAAAGAATAGTTGTGTGCGGGCTGTTTTTCAGTCATGTGCGCAACGGAGTGATGCGCTGCCAGACCGGGGGTGGTCAGCGGTGGCGCAGCGGCTGCAGCGGCGCAGCACCCCATCAGTGAGCAAGGCTTAGTGATCAGATTCCACAGTGTGCAAGCGAGGAATGCAAATTTGCGGCACAAAAAGCTCTACTTCAAGGGACATTTGGGTGCTCTATTCTCCTCCCAAGACTTTAGCTCATCAAAAATCTGTTCCCTCTCTAATCATCCTCTTCTCCTATTCTTTGTTCCACTAATCTGCAGACTGCAGGGACTGCCCCTGGGCCTTAGGGGTAAAGAGACCTATGCAAACAACAACACATACTGACCAAGTTCCCACTAACATGCCCAAATCGCCGCTAGTTCCTAGCCTTCCTCAACAAAATTGAGCCCAGAGAAAACATATTGGGGGCATGCATGTGCAAACGTGCTCTGCTACAGGGATGGCCATCGCACCCGTGTGAACAGATTCGAATAAAGATACCCTGACCTGGAGCTAAAAGCAGCCCCTGGGACATTTTCCGCCCAGCATTCATGTGCTGAAAAATGACTTCAAGCAAGCAACTGTATCAATTGTGTTCATTGTGTGTCTGCACATTGCCATAAATCAGAGCATTTTTGTATGGGCCCAATCACTGTGCATTCTATGTCTTCTGTTCAATAGGGGACAAATACAACGAGAAGCATATACGTTTTGTTGAGCTGATTTATTTAAAGGTATATATACTTTTCTAATTGGTTTTGTATTTTCAAACCATTTCCAAATGCTTAAAAGCCAAACATACTTTTTTGAACAACCTCTGTTTTGTATTGCCTAAGCAGTACAAAACACAAAGTTACAGCACTACTCAACTATTGCATAATGCAAGAAAAACTGGCAATGTCAAACATTTTGACTTTTGAGTAGGCATGGGTAATGCATTTGCCAGGCCATGTCATGGTGGTGTTACCTGACCATTGATGGTAGCAGCTGCAAAATGGTGAGAGTGCTCGGGTATATAATAGCAGTCCCTGGCAAATGTCTAATATTTATCCACAAGCCAAAACTGTTGGCTTTGCCAATGCTTGTTTTTAACAGGACCTCATTGAGTGGCTGAAGGCAGACCTGGCTCAGACATGTTTATTACATCAGTAGCAGTTTACAGCTCCAATTAAGTCATTATGTTTCAGAAGACTGCTTTAAAAAAAACGAAAAAAACTGGCAGGCACTTGGAGCTCAAAGCAGACAAGGCATTGGCGGATCTGTGGAAGGCCTGGTTCGATTCCTGGCCAATGCAGGCAGTTTCTATTGGGCGCTTTGAAACACAATGTACTCACTCACTGTATAAGCGGCTAACAAATGCACAATAAATAAATGTGTGTATGGAAGGGGCACACTGCATTGTTAACATTTTATAGTTCATTTTTTTAAAAGTTTGATTTCTTTTAATGAATACATAATATACAGTGCAATCCTAGTACGTGGTTACAAACCCCAAACATCCTTCGATAAAAAAAAAAAAGCAAAACCATTTATTTTAGCTAGACCGATCTTTTCAACGTGATATCTATATGGATTCACACTAATCGTATGCATCGCTCTGTCTGTGTGTGTGTCATGCACGCTCTAGTGTACAGCATGCTGCCATTACGAGACCAATTAAAAAGGTAAGTGGATTTTTGGTTTGTGAAACTATGTGTTTGTGATGTCTGTATATTGCCAGTGTGTGTATACTCCGTGGGCAGAGCATGTGAAATTGGAATGTATTATGCTTGACAATCAGTTTAAGGACGAGTGACGATTGGACCTGCTTTTATTACAAACATTGCGTTAGCTCAGGCTCTTCAGATTTTGGATGCACTATTTAAGTGCGTGTCATTATTTGCACCCGAACCCAAAAGGTGTTGAGGAAAGCAATTCATAATTTTTTCAAAGCCTTTGGGTTCGGGTGCAAAAACACTTTCCTCCTATTGCTCCAACTGATATGTGCTCCCACCCACCGCCCCTACACATATACCAACCAGTCCACGGCTAACGAGTCGACCCCCCACACCCTGTGTGAGAAGCTGTTCATTTTAAGCGCTGATAAGCGGAACAGGCTTCAGGACCTTTCGCTGGCCTTTCAGAAAGAACGCATAGCACAAATAGTCTTGCTGCTCACTGAAAGCATGCGTGTATTGGAGGATATACGTAAAAGTGTTGCCCTGCGCCCAACTAGAAAGGTGCATGTTATTGTTCAATCTACATGTTGTAGGTTTTCCTGCTAATCCTGCTATTGTATATCTTTCTAAATCCAAAATATCAAAGCATGCCATTACGGATGTATGCACTGACTCATCGGCTCGATTATTTTGAGGGATTGAAGAAGGGCACAAACAAACGGCCGGACAGACAAGTGATCCCTGCACCCTACTCATCCAACAGGCCCCATAAAAACCCTGTGCCAAGAAGCGTATCTACAACGGTGACTGGCATATGTGTGGGTTGATTAGTGCCATGCCCCTACACATCTAAGGTTCAATGGGCAGGGGTTGCTTTAGCAATAAGTACACGTTCAATGCAGTCTTTGGGATCTTCTCTGTGACACAGAACATAAAGACCTCTGGAACAATTTATGCCAGTCATGATGCTCTTCAATTTAGAATGAAAGAAATGTCTGCTGTGCATTTTGGGATAAAGGCGGCAGTATTGCTGATGAACCAATACTCCGGATTTAAATAACTGTGTAATAACAACATTAGCAGCGAGCGACTGTAGAAATAGCAGTATTTGTAAACTGAACCCCCGCCTCTGTGCCCTCTGCTATTCTGCTACCATAATGAGATAAAGGTCTGTGTAATTAAGTGTAGTGCTAAGATTTACGACAAGAGCAGCACTTCAGGGAGCTGGTAGCAGACACATGAGAACCAACAGGCCCCTGATAGAAGAGGGGCAGACAATTACCAGAGCACAGCTTCGGCCAACAGCAGAGAGGGCCTCACTGGTTCCTTCCATGTAACGTCAGGGACAACGGAAGGAATAAATAATTCATTTTAGATTTGGAAGAATATATGTACTAACCAACCTGTGCAGCAGAAAGGAGAAAGCAGACAAAATCGTCACCATCACGAGTCTCGGAAGCCACATCATGCGTTGCTGCCTGCTGGCTTCTGATTCTGAAGGTGAGAGGAGGAGGCTGGCAAGCTGCGCAGAAGTGCACTGCGCACTCCAGCCCAGCCTGGACTGGCACGTGCCGTATTCCCTGGGGGTGGGGGAGGAGGGGAACGCGAGCAAGAGTTGTCAACAACTCTTGCTCGTGGTCCTGCTTCGTTCTCCTCCCCCTCCCCCACTGTTGTACAGTGTGAATGAAATCAATCATGCCATGGGGAATCTAATCCACAGCGTTGGGCTGCGCCTGCTGCGTGTAAACTTCAGACAGAGTCTGAAGTTTGCACGCACCAGTGCACAGACTTGATGGACACAGGACACACAAACTGGGGGGGATAAAGGCCATTGTATCTCCCCCACTTAAAATTGTGGGGGGGATTTGTCACCCCCATCCCCCCTGTATCCTACGCCCATGCCAGCAGGCCCCTTCCTGAAGCCCTAGAAACCGAAGCAGACTCATGCCGAGTGCTGAGTGCTGCTGACAGGGCCATCCTCCTCCTAGTCGGACCCTAGTTTGTTCAGCACATTACCAGCCCAGCCAACGGGCCCCCCCAAAAAAATGTGTTTTATAAAAAAAAAAATTGGAAAAAAATTTAAAAAAATGATTTGCAGCAAAATGAGCAAGTGCGCGGTAAAATGTGCAATATGCGCGGCTCCCAAATCAAAGATGCGCGGCCGCACAGGCGCGCACCTTACAGGGAACGTTGGTGCATAGAGTAGTTGCCCACCAGAGCGGTCAAGGGAGCGGAAACGTGACTTGAGCACTCCGAAGGTGCGCTCCACTATGCCCCTGGTTGCAATATGGGCGGCGTTGTATCTTCCCTGGGGTGGTGTGGTGGGGTTCCGGATTGGCGTCATCATGTGGTTGCTCAGAGGGTAGGCACTGTCCCCTGGGGAGGTGATAATAGTTGAGATTATTAGGGTTTGGATATTTGTCTGTGTGTGACTTGCATGCATGTGCAAGGGCATTTGTACTGACCTAGGAGCCATGTGTCGCCATGCTGCCCAGCTTCCAGGGCCCGGCTCAGGGCGGACATTCTGTATATGAAACTGTCATGGGTGGAGCCAGGGTAGTTTACATAGACAGAGGTGATGATTCCCTTTGCATCACATACCACCTGTACATTGATGGAATGCCAGTGCTTGCGGTTTCGGTAGATGTGCTCAATGGCCCTTGGTGGACGTAGGGCCACATGGGTGCAATCTATGGCACTGAGCACTTTGGGGAAGTGTGCCACCCTGAAAAAATCCAGGACAACGGCCTGCCTTTCTGCGGGTGTTCTGGGCATGTATATGTGCCTGCGGACTGAGGGGCGCGCTGTCATGATTGCCAGTATCTGGTGTAGGCAGCGTGACTGCGTGGCCTGTGAGACCCCCCCCACTATGGCAGTGGTCCGCTGAAATGACCCAGTGGCCAAAAAATGCAGGACATTGAGCAGCTTCTCCAAGGGGCTCAATGCTTGGGAGCAAAGGGTGGGGGATGTGAGGTCATCTTCCCACTCCCTGACCAGGTCTAGGATGATATGGGGTGGAAACCTATACCTGCCATAGACCTGGTCGTCAGGCATCCCAAAAAGGCTTGTCCGTGGTGCGAAAATGCGTGCCCTGGCTATTCTCCTCCTCCTGCGGTGTCCCACGATCAGTGCAGCGACAAATGGGGCATTCATCGTAGCTGTATATACACGTTTGTTGTTTGCGCGCACTTTTATGCTGTGCGCGGGGACGGCTCCGCCTGCCTTCGTGTGGGCGGACGCGTTGACGCCTGTGCACGTCTTTTGCTGTGCGCGGGTTTCCCGTATTCGGATACGGTCCGAGTCTCATCGCGTGTGATCGGAGGGGAGTGAGCGTACACGCAACTGGCCTGGGTACGTGTGTTTCGGGGTGTGCGGGAAGTTCCACACGCGATTCGCCTGGGTACGTGTGTTCCGGGGTGCCGGGAACTTTCACACGCGATTGGTGGAAATCCACGTGTGTTCTGTCATCACGTGCAATGAGGGAAACACCTGCGGGCGTCACGTCACAGACGCACTCACGTGCTAAGGGCCTTTGGTCCAATGAAATCGCATATGCGTGCTGCCGTGCATACGCGCTAAGGGCCTTTCCTCGTATTACACGCGGATGTGCAGTTTTCCACGCGCGCTTACGCGCATGGGCCCTTTCCTCGTATTACACGCGGACGTGCAGTTTTTCACGCGCGCTGAAATGCCCATGCACGTCTGTACGCGTCACGTCACAGGGGCGCTTGCGCTTGAGGGGCCTTCTGTCCAATGAAAATGCGTATGCGTGCAGACGCGCTTACGCGCTAAGGGCCTTTCCTCGAATTACACGCTGACGTGCAGATTTTTCACGTGCCAAATCACTCCATATCAAGCTGGCCACACGTAAGCACACGGAAGACCACGCTCCTGCCCAGAAGGCCGAACTACTGCCCCCCAGAGCCCCGAGCACGCTCCCACCTGCCATCTGCTGCTGCCTGACTGCCTGCTGCCCACGTGCCCTGCCATTTGCTGCCTGCACATCAGCCAGGGGTGCTGTTGCTGTGACCACCCCTGCTGGAACCGAAGACTCCCGACTGGGATTCCATCGCTCCACAGCCCAGCCCCAGGACCCAGTTGCCCACCCACTCCTGCCTCTGGGGTTGTCATGTCGGGGCAAACACCATCTCGGGCCACTGACAACCCCCGGCCAGAGAGGCAGAGGGGCACCAGCTTCAGTGCCACCGAAGTTGGTGTCCTGGTGGAGCAAGTCCTGGGGCAGTATCATGCCCTCTTCGGAAGTTTCCGCGCCGACAAGGAAGGACGGACTCGGATCTGGACTGACATCGTGACTGCCATCAACGCGGAGGGGGTGGCAGTCCGCGACTTACAACATGTCAAGAAGCGCTGGGAGGACTTCAGGTCCAGGACCCTGAACAAGGCCCGGCGCCTCTTGAAGGCAGCGGATGCCAAGGGGCGCCGGGGCCACTTGTCGGAAGAACAGATGAGGGTCCTGGAACGCATATCCCCAGCGCTCCACGTCCAGGTCCTTGAGAAGCAGACCCGTCTGGAGTCGAGCGGTGAGTGTACATGCATCCTGATTGTGAGCAGTGCGTGTGGTGATTATTCAGTAGTGTGTAGGTTGCACATCTGTTTGCATGGGGTCGAGTATGGGTGGGGGTGTACAGGGCCGTGGGGTTGACACATGCGAGGGCTGTAATGTGTGAGACATGGATGGTGCTTGTGTGTGTAGGCTTGCATGCCAAATGCAGTTGTGTGGGCACACATGTTTGGATGAATGTGTATGTAAGTAGACATGTCCGTGATGTCACGCATGTATGTTGTTTTCGGCTGCATGTATCAGCACTGTGTACATGTGCATGTGTGTGTATTTGACAAGAGTGCAACAGTGATGCAACATGGATAAATGTGACAGCGGTATGTGGAAGCCTGATTGGCAGATGTGACATGGATGCCCGTCTGAACAGTGCGACACTTGGCAGAGGTGTACACATGCATGCAAGTGTGGTGGTGTGTGTACATGTGTAGTGCACTTCCTGTGTTGCATGTGATGTCTGGCTCACCTTTGGCTGCTCATGCTGTTGTATGTGTATGGATGGTGGTGGCAGTTGCGATATGGCTGTGGTATGGCTCATGTGTGCGAGTTGTAATGACATGTGTGTTGGGGATTGTGATGACATGTCTGAGGTTTGCCAATGCCACTCATGTACAACTGTCATGTGTGTATGTGTCCATTGTACAGTGCCCTGATGCCTGTGTTTTGTTTCTCCCTGTCTGCAGCGTCAACTGATGAAGAGGGCGGAGAAGGTGCTGTGAAGCACAGCGGCGGGGATCCCACCGCCAGCCGGAGACGCAAGGCCCGGCTCCCCTCCCATGTTGTCGGGGAGTGAGGAGTCCGGTGCCGCGTCCCAGGCCGCAGCTGCCGGGGGGAGGTCCAAGAGGCGGAGGTTGGAGTTGGACTCCTCCGCAGCAGAAGGGGCAGCTGGAACCCCACAGGGCCCAACAGGGGAAGATGGCACGGAGTCATCCAGGTTGGTGGGGGGTTTGGTGGAGGAGGAGGCTGTGCAAGCACCAGAGACGGGGTCTGGAGGTGGGGATCCCACTGGTGCTAGTGGTGCAGTGCAGGACCAGGGACAGGAGGCAGCACAGGCCGCCGCGGAGGTGCCTGTGTGCAATCCTGTCCCTGCATCATCTTGCACCAGCAGGGATGCCTACGTCCAGACCCGTTTTCAGGCAGGGGATGAGCTCACGTCAACTGGCCTTCCTCTGCCTGCGGACGTGGCTATCCAGGTCCGGGTTGAGCCTGTCCTGGCTGGTGTGGCGTTGCGTCAACGGGCCATGCGAGGTGACCTGCAGTCTTTTCATGAAGAGACTGCACGTCATCTCGAATGGCTCGTTGACCACGTCAGCCTGCTGGGACAGGTCACCCAGGCCGGATTCCTCCGTCTGATGGGGCTTGCTCCGACCCCCTCCTCAACTGGACCCCCTACGCGCCAGTCGTCCTCTGTGCCATCTTCCCACCCATCAGTCACCTGGGTGCCCTGTGGAGCTGCCGCTGACGGTGTGGCCAGGCTGGTGGAGGAGGCATCCCTGCCACAGTCGGGAGTCGGACGTCCAGCAGGGGTGGCCACATCTACGACTGCACCCCAGCCGGCGGAGGATGTGCAGGCAGCAGGAGGCAGTGCACGGGCAGAGGCACAGCAGCAGCAGCAACGTGGTGGGAGCCATGAAGGCTCGGGGCCTTCAACATCGGAGGGGCAGGCATCGGCCGGAGGGCAGGAGGACCCAGGACAGAGAGTGTCTTCCGTGTGGCAGTGGTTGGGCCACGCCATAGATGCGGGGCGGCAGCGGGCGGACGAGGCACGGCTCACAATGGTCAGGGCGGAGAACTCCATGCGGAGGGCCCTGAGGCGGGCCGAGTGCCTCGAGGCAATCCGCAGGGGTTTGGAGGTGGAGACGTCGACGTCCCTGCGGACCCTCAGGGCCATGGAGGAGGACCGCCTCCGGGACATTGAGGAGGAGTTCGATGATGCCCTGGCCCGGGACATCCACAAGTGAGTCGTGAAACTAGCCCGCTGCCCTTGTACATAGTTATGTAGGTAGTGTTAGGTTTCATTTTTGTTTTTATTTTATTTGGACCTTTCGGACATTGGCCACATTTTTGTATATAGTTTATTTTATTAGTTAGTGTAGTTAGATAGGTTTCCTTTATTTTGTTGGGATAATGGACCCTGGCTTGTTCCCATGTACATAGTTCACAGTTGGATTGTATTTTTTTTTCACGTTTTAACCATGGAGCAATGGCTTTCTTTTTTATTTCCCATTGGATTTTGTTTTGTGGACATTGACTTTGGACAACATTACTTTGGAATTTTATTTTTGGTTTTGCTTTTTTTAACGGACATGCTTCTTTTCATTTTTGTACATTCACGTTTCTGTTTCTTCATTTTTTATTCTATTTATGTTTCCTTTAATACATTTTTTTTTGGTGAACTTCAATGTGTGGTATCTCATTGGTTTCATGCATTTCATGATATGTGTTTTGAGATTCACTGACACCCATTGGGTGTATGTGAGGGAAATGTGTTTGTTTCGGAACTTGCAATTGGTGTTCTGTGATGTACTTGCAAATTATGAGTGGGTGGATGCAATACTCGGGTGGGTGTTTTGCATTTGGAGGCTGACCATAGGGACCAGGGATCTAGATTGTGATGACATGTTGGCTGGGGAACATGAGTTGCACATGGGTGGGGGCCTGCTGGCAGGTGCCCCACAGTGCTGGGGGGTGGGGGTGGTGGGGAACATGAGTTGGACATGGGTGGGGGCCTGCTGGCAGGTGCCCCACGGTGCTGGGGGGTTGGGGTGGTGGGGAACATGAGTTGGACATGGGTGGGGAGCTGCTGGCAGGTGCCCCACAGTGCTGGGGGTTGGGGGTGCTGGGAGACATGGGTGGGGGCCTGGTGGAGGCTGCCACTGGTGGCTGGGCGGTGGGGGTGCTGGGAGACATGGGTGGGGGCCTGGTGGTGGGTGCCCCTGCACTGCTGGGGGGTGGGGGTGGTGGGAGACATGGGTGGGGGCCTGGTGGAGGCTGCCCCTGGTGACTGGGGGGGCGGGGGTGGTGGGAGACATGGGTGGGGGCCTGGTGGAGGCTGCCCCTGGTGGCTGGGGGGTGGGGGTGGTGTGAGACATGGGTGGGGGCCTGGTGGAGGCTGCCCCTGGTGGCTGGGGGGTGGGGGTGGTGTGAGACATGGGTGGGGGCCTGGTGGTGGGTGCCCCTGCACTGCTGGGGGGTGGGGGTGGTGGGGAACATGAGTTGGACATGGGTGGGGGCCTGCTGGCAGGTGCCCCACAGTGCTGGGGGGTGGGGGTGGTGGGGAACATGAGTTGGACATGGGTGGGGGCCTGCTGGCAGGTGCCCCACAGTGCTGGGGGGTGGGGGTGCTGGGAGACATGGGTGGGGGCCTGGTGGTGGCTGCCCCTGCACTGCTGCACTGCTGGGGGGTGGGGGTGGTGGGGAACATGCGTTGGACATGGGTGGGGGCCTGCTGGCAGGTGCCCCACAGTGCTGGGGGGTGGGGGTGGTGAGGAACATGAGTTTATACATGGGTGGGGGCCTGCTGGCAGGTGCCCCACAGTGCTGGGGGGTGGGGGTGGTGGGAGAAATGGGTGGGGGCCTGGTGGAGGCTGTCCCTGGTGACTGGGGGGTGGGGGTGGTGGGAGACATGGGTGGGGGCCTGGTGGAGGCTGCCCCTGGTGGCTGGGGGTGGTGTGAGACATCGGTGGGGGCCTGGTGGAGGCTGCCCCTGCACTGCTGGGGGGTGGGGGTGGTGGGAGACATGGGTGGGGGCCTGGTGGAGGCTGCCCCTGGTGACTGGGGGGTTGGGGTGGTGGGAGACATGGGTGGGGGCCAGGTGGAGGCTGCCCCTGGTGGCAGGGGGGTGGGGGTGCTGGGAGACATGGGTGGGGGCCTGGTGGTGGCTGCCCCTGCACTGCTGGGGGGTGGGGGTGGTGGGGAACATGCGTTGGACATGGGTGGGGCCTGTTGGCAGGTGCCCCACAGTGCTGGGGGGTGGGGGTGGTGGGAGACATGGGTGGGGGCCTGGTGGTGGGTGCCCCTGCACTGCTGGGGGGTGGGGGTGGTGGGGAACATGAGTTGGACATGGGTGGGGGCCTGCTGGCAGGTGCCCCACAGTGCTGGGGGGTGGGGGTGGTGGGGAACATGAGTTGGACATGGGTGGGGGCCTGCTGGCAGGTGCCCCACAGTGCTGGGGGGTGGGGGTGGTGTGAGACATGGGTGGGGGCCTGGTGGAGGCTGCCCCTGCACTGCTGGGGGGTGGGAGTGGTGGGGAACATGCGTTGGACATGGGTGGGGCCTGCTGGCAGGTGCCCCACAGTGCTGGGGGGTGGGGGTGGTGGGAGACATGGGTGGGGGCCTGGTGGTGGGTGCCTCTGCACTGCTGGGGGGTGGGGGTGGTGGGGAACATGAGTTGGACATGGGTGGGGGCCTGCTGGCAGGTGCCCCACAGTGCTGGGGGGTGGGGGTGGTGGGGAACATGAGTTGGACTTGGGTGGGGGCCTGCTGGCAGGTGCCCCACAGTGCTGGGGGGTGGGGGTGCTGGGAGACATGGGTGGGGGCCTGGTGGAGGCTGCCCCTGGTGGCTGGGGGGTGGGGGTGCTGGGAGACATGAGTGGGGGCCTGGTGGTGGGTGCCCCTGCACTGCTGGGGGGTGGGGGTGGTGGGGAACATGAGTTGGACATGGGTGGGGGCCTGCTGGCAGGTGCCCCACAGTGCTGGGGGGTGGGGGTGGTGGGGAACATGAGTTGGACATGGGTGGGGGCCTGCTGGCAGGTGCCCCACAGTGCTGGGGGGTGGGGGTGGGGGTGGTGGGGAACATGAGTTGGACATGGGTGGGGGCCTGCTGGCAGGTGCCCCACAGTGCTGGGGGGTGGGGGTGCTGGGAGACATGGGTGGGGGCTTGGTGGAGGCTGCCCCTGCACTGCTGGGGGTTGGGGGTGGTGGGAGACATGGGTGGGGGCCTGGTGGTTGGTGCCCCTGCACTGCTGGGGGGTGGGGGTGGTGGGAGACATGGGTGGGGGCCTGGTGGAGGCTGCCCCTGGTGACTGGGGGGTGGGGGTGGTGGGAGACAGTGGTGGGGGCCTGGTGGAGGCTGCCCCTGGTGGCTGGGGGGTGGGGGTGGTGTGAGACATGGGTGGGGGCCTGGTGGAGGCTGCCCCTGCACTGCTGGGGGGTGGGGGTGGTGGGAGACATGGGTGGGGGCCTGGTGGAGGCTGCCCCTGGTGACTGGGGGGGTGGGGGTGGTGGGAGACATGGGTGGGGGCCTGGTGGAGGCTGCCCCTGGTGGCTGGGGGTGGGGGTGCTGGGAGACATGGGTGGGGGCCTGGTGGTGGCTGCCCCTGCACTGCTGGGGGGTGGGGGTGGTGGGGAACATGCGTTGGACATGGGTGGGGCCTGCTGGCAGGTGCCCCACAGTGCTGGGGGGTGGGGGTGGTGTGAGACATGGGTGGGGGCCTGGTGGGGGTGGTGGGAGACATGGGTGGGGGCCTGGTGGAGGCTGCCCCTGGTGGCTGGGGGGTGGGGGTGCTGGGAGACATGGGTGGGGGCCTGGTGGTGGGTGCCCCTGCACTGCTGGGGGGTGGGGGTGGTGGGGAACATGCGTTGGACATGGGTGGGGCCTGCTGGCAGGTGCCCCACAGTGCTGGGGGGTGGGGGTGGTGGGGAACATGAGTTGGACATGGGTGGGGGCCTGCTGGCAGGTGCCCCACAGTGCTGGGGGGTGGGGGTGGTGGGGAACATGAGTTGGACATGGGTGGGGGCCTGCTGGCAGGTGCCCCACAGTGCTGGGGGGTGGGGGTGGTGTGAGACATGGGTGCTGGCCTGGTGGAGGCTGCCCCTGCACTGCTGGGGGTGGTGGTGGTGGGGAACATGCGTTGGACATGGGTGGGGCCTGCTGGCAGGTGCCCCACAGTGCTGGGGGGTGGGGGTGGTGGGAGACATGGGTGGGGGCCTGGTGGTGGGTGCCCCTGCACTGCTGGGGGGTGGGGGTGGTGGGGAACATGAGTTGGACATGGGTGGGGGCCTGCTGGCAGGTGCCCCACAGTGCTGGGGGGTGGGGGTGGTGGGAGACATGGGTGGGGGCATGGTGGAGGCTGCCCCTGGTGGTTGGAGGGTGGGGGTGCTGGGAGACATGGGTGGGGGCCTGGTGGAGGCTGCCCCTGCACTGCTGGGGGGTGGGGGCGTTGGGAGACATGGGTGGGGGCCTGGTGGAGGCTGCCCCTGGTGGCTGGGGGGTGGGGGTGCTGGGAGACAATGGTGGGGGCCTGGTGGAGGCTGCCCCTGCACTGCTGGGGGGTGGGGGTGGTGGGAGACATGGGTGGGGGCCTGGTGGAGGCTGCCCCTGGTGACTGGGGGGGTGGGGGTGGTGGGAGACATGGGTGGGGGCCTGGTGGAGGCTGCCCCTGGTGGCTGGGGGTGGGGGTGCTGGGAGACATGGGTGGGGGCCTGGTGGTGGCTGCCCCTGCACTGCTGGGGGGTGGGGGTGGTGGGGAACATGCGTTGGACATGGGTGGGGCCTGCTGGCAGGTGCCCCACAGTGCTGGGGGGTGGGGGTGGTGTGAGACATGGGTGGGGGCCTGGTGGGGGTGGGGGTGGTGGGAGACATGGGTGGGGGCCTGGTGGAGGCTGCCCCTGGTGGCTGGGGGGTGGGGGTGCTGGGAGACATGGGTGGGGGCCTGGTGGTGGGTGCCCCTGCACTGCTGGGGGGTGGGGGTGGTGGGGAACATGCGTTGGACATGGGTGGGGCCTGCTGGCAGGTGCCCCACAGTGCTGGGGGGTGGGGGTGGTGGGGAACATGAGTTGGACATGGGTGGGGGCCTGCTGGCAGGTGCCCCACAGTGCTGGGGGGTGGGGGTGAGGGTGGTGGGGAACATGAGTTGGACATGGGTGGGGGCCTGCTGGCAGGTGCCCCACAGTGCTGGGGGGTGGGGGTGCTGGGAGACATGGGTGGGGGCTTGGTGGAGGCTGCCCCTGCACTGCTGGGGGTTGGGGGTGGTGGGAGACATGGGTGGGGGCCTGGTGGTTGGTGCCCCTGCACTGCTGGGGGGTGGGGGTGGTGGGAGACATGGGTGGGGGCCTGGTGGAGGCTGCCCCTGGTGACTGGGGGGTGGGGGTGGTGGGAGACAGTGGTGGGGGCCTGGTGGAGGCTGCCCCTGGTGGCTGGGGGGTGGGGGTGGTGTGAGACATGGGTGGGGGCCTGGTGGAGGCTGCCCCTGCACTGCTGGGGGGTGGGGGTGGTGGGAGACATGGGTGGGGGCCTGGTGGAGGCTGCCCCTGGTGACTGGGGGGGTGGGGGTGGTGGGAGACATGGGTGGGGGCCTGGTGGAGGCTGCCCCTGGTGGCTGGGGGTGGGGGTGCTGGGAGACATGGGTGGGGGCCTGGTGGTGGCTGCCCCTGCACTGCTGGGGGGTGGGGGTGGTGGGGAACATGCGTTGGACATGGGTGGGGCCTGCTGGCAGGTGCCCCACAGTGCTGGGGGGTGGGGGTGGTGTGAGACATGGGTGGGGGCCTGGTGGGGGTGGGGGTGGTGGGAGACATGGGTGGGGGCCTGGTGGAGGCTGCCCCTGGTGGCTGGGGGGTGGGGGTGCTGGGAGACATGGGTGGGGGCCTGGTGGTGGGTGCCCCTGCACTGCTGGGGGGTGGGGGTGGTGGGGAACATGCGTTGGACATGGGTGGGGCCTGCTGGCAGGTGCCCCACAGTGCTGGGGGGTGGGGGTGGTGGGGAACATGAGTTGGACATGGGTGGGGGCCTGCTGGCAGGTGCCCCACAGTGCTGGGGGGTGGGGGTGGTGGGGAACATGAGTTGGACATGGGTGGGGGCCTGCTGGCAGGTGCCCCACAGTGCTGGGGGGTGGGGGTGGTGTGAGACATGGGTGCTGGCCTGGTGGAGGCTGCCCCTGCACTGCTGGGGGTGGTGGTGGTGGGGAACATGCGTTGGACATGGGTGGGGCCTGCTGGCAGGTGCCCCACAGTGCTGGGGGGTGGGGGTGGTGGGAGACATGGGTGGGGGCCTGGTGGTGGGTGCCCCTGCACTGCTGGGGGGTGGGGGTGGTGGGGAACATGAGTTGGACATGGGTGGGGGCCTGCTGGCAGGTGCCCCACAGTGCTGGGGGGTGGGGGGGGTGGGAGACATGGGTGGGGGCATGGTGGAGGCTGCCCCTGGTGGTTGGAGGGTGGGGGTGCTGGGAGACATGGGTGGGGGCCTGGTGGAGGCTGCCCCTGCACTGCTGGGGGGTGGGGGCGTTGGGAGACATGGGTGGGGGCCTGGTGGAGGCTGCCCCTGGTGGCTGGGGGGTGGGGGTGCTGGGAGACAATGGTGGGGGCCTGGTGGAGGCTGCCCCTGCACTGCTGGGGGGTGGGGGTGGTGGGAGACATGGGTGGGGGCCTGGTGGTGGGTGCCCCTGGTGGCTGGGGGGTGGGGGTGGTGGGAGACATGGGTGGGGGCCTGGTGGAGGCTGCCCCTGCACTGCTGGGGGGTGGGTGTGGTGGGAGACATGGGTGGGGGCCTGGTGGAGGGTGCCCCTGGTGGCTGGGGGTGCAGGGGGACATGCGTTGGTGGGCAGTAGTACAAGTTGACATGTGGGTTGGCTGGTGGGCATGGCCATGGTGGATGGGGTGCCTGCATGACATGTGCTGGGTAGGCCCCTGTGGTGTGAGCCACCTGCAGGGGCCGTGGAGGGTGTAGAGGGAACACCTGGGAGGACCCACACGTGCAATTCACGTGTGCGCTCCCCGCGCACCCCTGTAATACACGTACCCTGATGATATCGCGTGTGGAACTTCCCGCGCACCCCTGTAATACACGTACCCTGATGGAATTGCGTGTGGAACTTCCCGCGCACCCCTGGAATACACGTACCCTGCTGATGTTGCGTGGGATACTTCCCCCGCACCCCGAAATACACGTACCCTGATGAGATCGCGTGTGTGACTTCCCACGCACCCCAGAAATACACGTACCCCGCTCAATCGCGTGTGTAACTTCCCGCGCACCCCAGAAATACACGTACCCCGCTCAATCGCGTGTGTAACTTCCCGCGCACCCCCGAAATACACGTACCCCGCTCAATCGCGTGTGTAACTTCCCGCGCACCCCCGAAATACACGTACCCCGCTCAATCGCGTGTGTAACTTCCTACGCACCCCAGAAATACACGTACCCCGCTCAATCGCATGTGTAACTTCCCACGCACCCACGAAATACACGTACCCCGCTCAATCGCGTGTGTAACTTCCCACGCACCCCAGAAATACACGTACCCCGCTCAATCGCGTGTGTAACTTCCCACGCACCCCCGAAATACACGTACCTCGCTCAATCGCGTGTGTAACTTCCCGCGCACCTCCGAAATACACGTACCCCGCTCAATCGCGTATTTGACTTCCCGCGCACCCCGAAATACACGTACCCCGCTCAATCGCGTGTGTAACTTCCCGCGCACCCCCGAAATACACGTACCCCGCTCAATCGCGTGTGTAACTTCCCGCGCGCCCCCGAAATACACGTACCCCGCTCGATCGCGTGTGTTGCTTCCCACGCACCCCCGCAATACACGTGCCCCGCTCGCACAGGCCCAATTGCTGTATGTTGCCACTTTTGTGATGCGCTGGGACTCTACCGCCTGCCTTCGTGTGGCGGACGTGTTTCAGCTTGTGCGTGTCTTTGGCTGTGCGTGGCTTTGCCCTATTCGATTCCATGAATACGTGTGGTTCGAGTGCGTGTGGGCGTTCCGTCTGCTTCCCTGCGGTACATCCCCAGTTACGCCCTTATTTTCGCACGTTGTTCCCCATTCCGCGCGTTACGCCCCGTGTCCCGCCCACTTTCTGGTGTATGCACCGAGGTTGTGCGCTTTCACTGTGCGCGTCGCGCACGCCTTTCGGGATGTTGCAGTGACTTGTGCGCCATGCACGGGTTTGGCGCACATCCGAGGTGAACACGCGCAGGGACTTCCATGAATCGCACGCGTGTGCGTGCGCCTGTTTTTTTCCGCTTGCGCGAAGATTTTCGGCGCACGTTTGTTCCATGAATCGGCCCCTAAGTGCTTGAAAGTGTACAAATATGGGCATACATCTGAAACTTTGCCTAGTACAACAGAAATGTAAATGAGACAACATTGGCACCCCTTAAAAATGGCCGAATTTGATATAAAAGGCAAGGGCACATATTGGAGTGTGAGCAAGCTAAAGCTGGTTATGGACATAGGATTATAGACTATAGGAAGAATATGCTCGTGCTGTGTTCAAATATTTCATAGAGTAAGCACAGCAAGATGTTCTAGAGCCACTCTGCATACACTAGAGTAAGCACAGCAAGATGTTCTAGAGCCACTCTGCATACACTAGAGTAAGCACAGCAAGATGTTCTAGAGCCACTCTGCATACACTAGAGTAAGCACAGCAAGATGTTCTAGAGCCACTCTGCATACACTGGAAATGTATGCAGCAACATCGGAACTACGTAACTAACAACACATCTCTAAATATACACTCTATGGTACAAAATAAGCTCTGTCCAGCACTAGACAGGATTTAATAGCGACAAAATGGAAGGATGGCCTCTTTAACAATGAAAGCAATGGGCCATGGCTATGCAAGGCACACAGTAATAACATTTCACATTGATTATTGAAGCTGCGGCAGAAACACAATGATATCAGCATAATATGTACTGGAATCTTGTTCAATTGTGAATTCGGCTCAAGCACCGAATTCACAATTGAATCAGCAAGTGGGTGACTGCACTAAACCCTGATGAACCGAGGCCCACATCCATGAGGTTTGGATCAGGCTGAGAGTTAGTTGTCATGGACGGAGACCCTGCCTGGCTTTGCCTGACCCTGAGGATAGGGGGCTGGGGCAAGGCCTGTCTGCAGCAAACACAGATTTGTACACTCTGGTGGAGGTACGAGGATTGGTGGAGTAGAATGTCGGTGCCCAGGTGAGTGGCGGAGCTCAGCAATGGAACAGTATGCTCCTTCAGTGGAAAAGACATTCTCCAGTTAGACACTGGGGCATGGTTTTCTAGTGGTGGCATCCTCTCTCAAGCGGTGTTGCTAGGTCTGGAATAGATCCGGGGCTATGTTAATGTCAGGACGGTTGGGACTCGGGGCTAGCTAGACTTTTAGTTTTAGCCCTTGAGCTTCTATCCATGGCTACAACCAAAAGACCTGGGGCTATTGCCCCACCCCCATTCCAACCTAGCAACGCCTCTGGCACTCTCTGCTGTTCCTCGTGGAAGGATGCTGAGGAGATAAAGACAGTCATCTGGCTGCAGTATGAGTTGGGGGTTGGAACTGATCTCTCCAAAATAATTTAAAGGGCCAGCACACCCCAGCTTCACAGATCAAAGGGCCTCATACGTTTGGTGGTATCTTGGTGGTAAATCTGCTGAAATACATCAAACTGCATTACTGTTACCGCCTGTTGGTGCAGCAATATTACGGTCTGATTACAAGTGGTGGTAGGTGGTGTTAGTCCCCAGTCATTGGAGTCCATAGGACTCCATGGGGATTTCAGCAAAACTACCAGTGCAGTAATTCTGCTGAAATTTGGTGCAAAGGTGGCAGATTTACCTACAGCTCATATCTGGAGGTGAATCCACCAACTTTAGGCCAAACTCATACTTGTAATGAGGCCCAAAGTCCTAACAGCTTTAAGAGGCTTGCCAAAAACTTGAGAGCCCATCTACCGAGAACAAACGGCCAAATAGCCCTTTCTGTAGAATGGTACCCACTCAGAAGGTTCTAGAATCACACTTAATCTCACATGCCTTACCGGGAGATTTGCATGTAAATCCGGTCCTGCCCAAAGGACAGTGCATTCCAAAAATGCTAGGTAACACTCCTCTAAAAAAAAAAAGAAAAAGGAGTACCAACAACAACCCGAGACACCTGTTTACGTCTTGTTGGGCATAATCAGTGAGATATGGCGGTGAGATGTGTCACAAATGGCACAGAAAGTCAGGGATCCAATTTCGGGCTACCCTTACAAATGTAGGTCAAAACACAAGCATTTTAATACCCGTCTGTTCAACCTTGATCCAGATCAGGTCCCTAGGCAATTGATCATAACAGCCTAGACCAGGGTCCTCTTCACCCTGTCCCATAATCTGTTCTGTATGCTTTGTCCTGTTTTTTGTACGCTTTGAGGCCTGAGGGCGAGTAGCGTTTTATAAAAACTATAAATAAATAATACTGACAAAAATATGGGAGCCTCTTTACTAAGAATGAACACTGCCAAATAGTGGATTCCAGAAAGGGCAAAACTCACGGGTATAGTTCAGAAAGATTTGTTATATTCTATATACTATGTTGGACAATTCAAAAGGTGCTAGAACAGTAAAATAAAGACGTCTTGCTTTGAAACTGTCTTCCAAAGGTCTCTTCAGGTCTCTTCCCCAGTGTTCTTCACAATCTTTGGCACAAAGTTGCAACAACAGCGAAATCCTGGTCAATGGGTGCCGTGGGCCACCGGTTGGTTGTAAAGCTCTGGGCTCTTTTGCTGCAAGTTCTTCAGTGTTCTTAAGAGGTGAGATAGGCTGGTGGTCTCTTTAAGTGTCTAGTTGGGTTCTGGACCACCCACACTAATTTTACTTCCCTGCTTGCCGGCTTGCTGCTTATGACCGGCCACTGGATCTCGCAGCTAGCCTTGAAGCTGGCTTTCAGCTAACTACCTCAACGCTCCACCAGGTGCTCCTTCATCCTCCCTCTTCTACAGACAACAGAATGGCCTGTGCTGCCTGACTCTGTGGCCATTGCTTTCCCTGTACCCCCATGAGACTTACCACAGTTCTCTTTTCTTACTTTCTCCTCCATCTCCAATCCATCAACTATTAGCCCTCCTTCTTCCCAACTTCTAAGTCTTCCTCTTGCCAGATAGTTTGTCCCTCTCTCTCCTCCTCCAACCCTGTCATCTTTACCACCTCCCCTCCAACTCCTGCACCTTTACTTCCTGCGCCCCCACCTCCTCCTGCACCTTCAACTCCTCTTCAATGCTCACTACTCCAAATGCCCACCCATATTTTCTATCTACCCAGATTATAAACATTCCTACCCCCCAACCATTGGGCTGGGTTTTACATTTGCGACTGCTGATGTATACTGTGGGTACAAAAACAATATACACGTTTTACAGGGAAGTTTTTGGAGTAGAAGGAGGTACTAGGCCTGCACCATTTTATGATGGATCATAAATCATCCCTTAAAGATTTTAAGCAAAACATCAAGATGCACCTGTTTAACATGGCATAACGTAACCACCTCTGTCTGATCTTTCTGACCAACCTTTTGTTTGTCTCCAGAGCCAAGAGTGAGTGACGCGTTATGAAAATTAAAATAAATAAATAAATAAATGGTATTAGCAAAATGTTATACAAGTCTTATTTTCTTGAAAAAGGCTTGGAATTCTATCGTGAAAGTGAATGGATCGCGCACTTTGGTCATAACAAATCCTAATCCCCTTTTCCAATAAACGTACAGAAACAACCCTCGCTCCCTTTTTATAATTTAAGTAGAGAAGACAAGCAGCCTCAAATACCTCAAATGCTTCAAATACCAACATTTTCATTTAAACACCAGAGAAAGGTAGTTGCAAAGTAATTTAAGACCACCTTAGATTCATGGACAAATATAGTCACTTCGGGACCTTAACGCCAGGTGGATATCTAAACAAGAGGCAGACTTTTTTGCAAGAAGATTATCACAAGATGGCGACATTCTACAAAGAGGCAGAAATTCATACAAGTCTAGAAAATTGCCCATAAATGCCCATCATTTCAGCAATTCAATCAGTTTGAAGCTTCTTGCTTAGTATTCAGGTATCTTGCTCTGCAAGTAGATACCAAACATGCGCAACTCAAGTTATCAACACAGTGTGGCTCACATATATAATAACACTGGCACAATGCAGATGTAGACATTGGCGTGTCTGTGTAATCCCAATACACATGGAGTCCCAAGACAAATGCATAATGAGCCACCAATCACCTACTTCAAGAAATGCGGATTAATTGGAAATTCAAAGGGCCTAATCATAAATTTGGTGGTAACCCTGCGGTAAATCCACCGAGATACCACCAAACTGTATTACTGTTACTGTCACTTAGTGCGGTGGTATTACGGCTGGATTACAAGTGGTGGTAGGTGGTGTAGGTCCCCATTCGTTTTGAGTCCACAGGACTCAATGGGGGATTTTGGCAGAATTACTGCAGCGGTAATTCCACGGCGGTAATTCCAATGAAGTTTGGCTGAAAGTCAGCAGATTTACCTCCAGCTCAGGTGTATCCTCCAACTTTCCACCAAAATCATAGTTGGCCGGTGCAGTAAGGCAGCGGTATGTGGTAATACCGCCACATTTTACCAACACGGCCCAACTTGCAATGAGACCCTTTATCTCCTACATAGTACATACTGTAGATGTATTCGCATGTACATGCTAGTACGTTTGGGTGTCAGGAGCCGTGGCGCAGACCCCTTATTTCTACACTATGTGAAAGATTTAGTTTGATAAAAACACATACTTGCATTTTTCACATAGTGCAGTGTGCGTCATGCCCCTGCATCAGCATGATCATCAAGTGCATTGCGCATATGTGGTAGTCCAGGCTTGGAAGGACCCCCTCAGCATGACTCACATTTTGTGTTACCCCACTGTCTTCGTGAAATCGGAGCACTTGCACTCTGGCTTCACAAATAAATGATTTGCCTTTAGAAAGAAATCCTTTCCTTCTCAGGTCAAAACACATGGGCCTCATTACACGGACGGCGGTAAGGGTTAACGGTCACCGTTAATGGCAACGGTGACCGTTAACCCTTACCGCCGTACTACGAGGTCCCTTTGCGGGTTGGAGGAATTAACGCCTGCTTCTTGCAGGCGTTAAGTACCAACCCGCTAAGGGACCTCGGAGCTAATTACGGCACCGCAAAATTGCGGTGCCGTAATTAGCGCCTTCCCCATTCCCATAGAGCCCTATGGGGCAGAAATGGGAATGGGGAAGGGCAATGGCGGAAGGGGGATTTACCGCCCCTCCAACCTTGGAATGGGGCGGTAAATCCCCTTTCTGCCAAGGCGGTGCCGGTATTTTACCGGCATGGACCAAGGTGCTAATAGCACCTTGGTCCACCGCCTACCGTGTAATGAGGCCCATACACTTTGGGCCTCATTACGGGTCGGGCGGTCCGGAATTAACAGTGGCGGTAAACACGCCGCCACTGTTAATTCCGGACCGCCCGATCCCGAGTCCTGCAGGCGGGAGGTGATCTTCCTGCCAGGTCTGACCTGGCGGGTTGAACACCTCCCGCCTGCAGGCGGACGTGGAAACACCGGCACCATCACGAGATGGTGCCGGTGTGTTTCCACTTCCCCATTCCCATTGAGTCCTACTGGACTCAATGGGAATGGGGATTAACACCATTCCGCCTCCATGACTCCCAGGACACCGGGGCTGTAATGCCCTGGTAATTCCGGGAGTCACGGAGGCGGAATGGTAATACGAGTCTGGCGGTAACCAGGCGGTTTTACCGCCGCGGTTACCGCCGGACTCGTAGTGAGGCCCTTTGACTTCAGAAAGAAAGGATTTCTTTCTGAAGCTTGTCAGGCCCCCCAGGAAATGGTGTTGTTCCCCAAACAGGCGATTTTGTTTCAAGGCAAGTAAAATGAAATGCAGAGGTTGTTTGGAACCATTAGACTGAAAACCAACCGGATGAGTCAACACCTAAAAGTTTAACTTTACTCCTGCAGACCAAATGATTCCTCCTATGATGAATCCAGAGAATTCGTCCTTTCTGACCAAGTGGGGGCCACCCCTTTTGGGACTTGGGATGTGAGCCTGCTACGTAATATCTTTATTATGGGGCTGGGCAAGTAAGATTTCACTGGGGGTGACCCCCCCCTTAAGGGACAAGGAATCCCCAGGCGAGAAGTTTGTAACATCTCCCTTACCACAAGAGTTCCAATTGTTTGATGGATACCTGGGGGTATAGCCCCCATGTATAATGTACTGGGGCCTTTAAATGTGCTTGCTTTGACTTCTGACCCCAACTTGCTACCAGAATCTAGGAACCAATGGACTTGCATCTCTTGTTGCAGAGAGGAGCGTAAAAGTGCAGAGGAGGGTAAAAGTGCAGAGAACCTTACCTGCGAGGAGAGAGACAGCTGCTGGGAGGGAACCAGCAGCTGCAGGAGGCTTAGCAGGGCAAGGCCATGCATAGGGGAAGCCTGCGCTGTCGCGCTGAGCCAATCCAGGCTGGATGGCATACAAGGTGGCCGGAGGAATCCTGGAGCCTTTGGAACTCTGCCAACTCCAGGTGGGTGGAGAGCCCAAGCCACCCAGGTCTCCAAAGGGGAGAGACCGAACCACTGCAGGTGCAGTGCACCGGTATACGCGAATCATGTTGCCCTAACAAAGCACTGCTGAGGGAGAACTGATGACCCGAGATGCACAGCTCTGTAATTACCGGAGCGCCCTCTCAACCAACCAGAACAGCAATTGAAGAGCATGTCCGTGGTTAAGTCGTAGGAGAGGTAGGAGGATGACAGAGCTCTGAGGCACTCCACAAGGGGGTAAGGACAGTACCAGGCAGTGTAAAGAGCCTGACGGCCCATATATGGCTACCAGATACCTAAGGAATATAGTAACACCGAGGAGGGGTGAAACTGAGACAAACATCCAGCGAGGGGTTACTGTATACCTAAGAGAGATAGAAATACCCAGGCGGGGTGAACCTGAGACAAAGACCAAGCGAGGGGGTACCAGAGACCTGAGAGAAATAGAACCAACCAGATCGGGTGAACCTGCAACCAACACCCTGCTAGGGGATACCAGAGACCTGAGAGAAATAGAAACATCCGGGAGGGGTGAGCCTGAAACCAAGACCCTGTGAGGGGACAAGAGCCATCAGAGAAACAATAGGGCTGAGGGACCCGAAAGCCAAGTCCGGGCTGAAAACTCAAGCCACGCAAATAAAGTTACCAGTAAAGTCAAACGGTCAATGTTGGACCAAGAAATCACATTGCTTCAAAGTAATTGAAACGTCCTGCAGGGGTGAGCAAGGGACACTAACTACAACTTCAAGTCTTGCATTTAAGTAATGAACCTTAGCAGCTAAGCAAGGATTTGTTGAGGGGATGAAGAGGCCACTTTTTATTTTATAGAAAACCTATTTTGAACTCTACGGGCATGTAAAGGCCTGAAACATCACAGGAGACATTGGGGGAGGGAGGGCAGGGGAGTACCACACAAGCCAAAAGGCGAAGGAATATGGTATTTGTCTACTTAGCCCACTGGGTATTTCTCTATAGTCTCTTTACAAGAGCACATGTGACATGTGACTGTTGTCTTGCAGTTCTGGAGGGCTTTTTATTTGCGACACAGAACTCGTTTGCAATTTTTGGAACCCTTTTCATTATCCTCCTCTAGTCATTCAAAAAACAAGCATTGGCAATACCAACAGTTTAGGATTATATGTTTGCATTGGAAAAGTCACTGGCATAGTAGTATTAACTGGCCATTGATGGTAGGAGTTGTGAAAGAGGGGAAGGATAGCTCAGGGGCAACGCGTTTGTCTTGGAAGCAAGACAACGCAGTGCAACTCAGGTTTGAATCCCAATCCCATGCTTAGAAACCACTCGCTGGTATTAAGCATACTCTAAAAAACGATTATGATGTAATTATAAAATGGTGTGATTCCCTGGGCATTTAATCGCAGTGAGTGGCAAATGCCTATTACTTATACACAATCTAAAACTGTTGGCTCTGCCAATGCTTGTTTGTAACAGGAATTCAGTGAAGGACACACATAGAGATTATAAACCGAGTGCCTGAAGGCAAACCTGGTTAAGACACTTTTATTACACCAGTAGCATCATTAACTCACTGGCAGGCACTGGGCCTCATTAGGACCCAGGCGGTAAGGGGTTTACGTCGGCGTAAACAGCGCCGACCCTTACCGCCTGATTCGGAGGTCCCTTAGCGCCATGGAGGATTTAACACCTGCTTTTAGCAGGTGTTAAAATCCATGGCGCTAAGGGACCATGTTGTTAATTACGCCACCGTAATTTACGGTGGCGTAATTAACGCCTTCCCCACTCCCATTATGCCCTATGGGGCAAAAATGGGAATGGGGAAGGGTAAATGGGGATTGGGGACTTACCGCCCCGCCAACCTCGGAATGGGGCGGTAAGTCCGCCAACCACCATGGCGTAAACGTAGTTTACACCATGGTGGTAAAGGTACGACCCAGGCGGTAACTTACCGCCTGGGTCGTAATGAGGCCCACTAAGTGCAAAGTTTGAATGTAAGGCTTGTTTAAAGCAAGCTCAACGTGTTCCCATGAGTTGTTGTTTTGAGAAGGGAGGCGCAGGAACTGTATGGGAATGGTCCTTGGGATTAGCATGGCCTTGGGCATTCAATGGATGGGCAACACCTACAACCTGTGTGTGTCCCTCTTCATATGCCATTTCTCCCCATCGATACTCTAATGCAATATTTTCGGCTTATAGGCGGCACATGCCCCATCTAATAGCCCAAACTAATGAAGGAAACAAGAAACTCTTAAGAGCTCATTTGTGAAAATGTCTCTGAAAACCTTTCTGATGTTTACCCTCTCTGCATTTTCTAAAATGCATTTCTTAAATTCAAAGAAAAAACAACAAATATAAAAATGTTTAGTGACACCCTAGCCCTTCATTCCACCCCAGAAGTTACTTTTGTTGTTCACGTCTTCCCATCTGTGATGTTTGTGATATTATCTTTAGAGATGGTTTCAAAAGGGTTTTAGAAAATGTCTTATTGGATCTCATTGGGAGCATTTGGTGTTCAGATGCGGTGGATGTTGGGGTAGATGCATTTGGAGAGTATGCAGATCCCACTGAGACTGAGGCTTACACCTTGTCTGAGGATGTAAATGTGATAGCCTTGGGGATGATGAAGGATTAGAGTATCCATGCAATGAGAAACAACTCTGAGATGAGGTGATAGAAAGGAGGCAGGCAGACAGTAGTCTGAAGCCATTGGCCCTCATTGCGAGTCTGTCGGTAACCCGGTGGGTTACCGGCAGATTCGCCTTATTATTTCCGCCGCCGGGTTACCGGGATATTAAGGGCGGCGGCGGCAGATGGTAAGTTCCCATTCCTGTGTAGTCCCATAGAAACAGTGCTTCAGTGAAAAATCTGCTGGTAGGGGCCAGAACTACCGGCAGGCCAGGCTTGCCAGTAGTTCCCAGCCCCTACCAGCAGACTTGTAGTTTGCCGGTCCGGAAACGGTGCCGGTAAACGTTGTTACCAGCACTTTTTTTCCGGCGGCAAACTTGTGGTGAGGGCCATTGGGTGAGTTCCTTGGAATGACGTGGGAGGATAGCGACAGCGGCTAAGCATCTCAGGGAGGAGATGGTGAATATGGCGCAGGAGGAGGCTTCCTTGTATTGCTGATCAGGTATGATGCTGTTGGTGAAGGGTAGCAGAAAAAGACAATGAAGCAGTTGTGGAGCAAAGGAAGCAGGTGATGGAGTGTCAGGAGGTGGAACATGAGGATGTGGATGCAAGACGGAATCAGTAGGAAAAGAGGGAGGGACAGCAGGGGGGAATGAGAAAGTAGATGCTGACAGGAAGAGGAACGCAAGGAGGTGTATCTGGAGCAGGAGGTTGCCCAGGAATATGTGGAGGCAGAGCAGGAAGAGGAGGACAAGGATGTGTGGGAATTGAGGATGATAGGGAGAAGGAGGAGACCTGGCAGCCAGAGGAGGAGTAGGAATATGAGAAGGATGACTGTGCTGATGCTGGTAAACCCCTTCCAGTGAACAGGACCAGCAGGGCAAGGGATAGGTCAAAGGACAGGGAACTGAGCCACCAGCGGCTACACTGTGCTACTCCTGTGTGCGGAAGTACTTCCATGTTGAAGGGGAAGCCACGGGTAGATGAGTGCTACTGTAGTTATGTTCATGCTCTTCACAAAAGGGCGCAGCACGACAAGACGAGTGAGCACTACAGCAATGGTAATTACTATAATGCGCAACATTTGATTACCTTTAAGAGCCACTTGGCATCAGCCGCCCCGGTCTCCACGGTACCCACCAGTGGTGTGGAGAAATCAATTGCCAGCACATCTGGAGAGGCTGGCTGTCAAGCTTGGCGGCATGAGCAGCTCCAATCACAGCCAGTGCCACTGGCAGCAGTTATCCGGGCTGTGCTGACTCACCACTTTATGGTGGAAAGGGGGCCGGTGCCTCCGTACTGGGGCAACTGGCACGATGGCCTGTTCTTGCCGGCAGGGACACATTGTCTGTGTTGCTGGGGCTAGTTTTCCAGGCGTAGTGGAGGAGCCTGAAGTCCAAGATGTTATGCAGGCTCATCTTGCCTAAAACTCCAATAACCTTAGTAAATTGCGGAACAAGGGGAAGACTTGCAGTGGCTGTAGGAGACAGTGGGAAAAGAGCAGCTGTCTTGTATTAGGGAGATCTCTGCTATGAAGCAAGCACCATGTTAGGTCCCCATCCAGGGAGTCATGAGTAAAGGCTACTGAAACAGGCTCAACAGAATAAACAAGCATTGGGATATGCCCACAGTTTGGGCTTTGGGGGGAGGGGGCCGTGGGGTGCAAATCAGGCTAGGCCCTATCCAGGGCAGGCTGAAAATGAAAAGGATTGTCTGAAGGGTTGCCCTGAGCAATGCTAGAGGTTAGTGTTATTCAATCAAAACCTTCCAGCCTGCCATCACCTTTCTGTTTTGTTAAGGGGCCGATGGGAGTTTGCGGCTAATTATTTCTGTTTCAGGCACTTTCTAGCCACTGCTGGAGTGGTATTAACTGGCCACTGATGGTAGCAGGTGCCAAATGGTGCAAGTACCTGTGTATCTAATAGCAGTGCCTGGCAAATGCCTAATATTTATACACAAGCCACATCTGTTGGTTTTACCAATGCTTGTTTTTAACTGAACTTCAGTGAAGGAGATGCATAGTGCTTATACATCGAGTGGCTGAAGGCAGACCTGGCTAAGACATTTGTATTACACTTGTAGCTCATTTACAGCTCCAATTTAGTCAATTCTCTGAAGACTGCTTTGAAGAAATAGTGGCAGGCACTTTGAGCACAACGTTTGATGCTAAGGATTGATAAAGCTGGCTCAAAGAGATCGCCCGGAGGATGTGTTATGGGCGAGAGTGGGAGGAAGTGTGTAGGAATGGTCACAGGGATTAGCATAAACATGTACAGTTAACAGGTGGGTAAATAACCAAACAATACATACAATCTCGGTACTTCCTACGCCATTTGGCCCCTACCTGCACTCTAATGCAATAGTTTCACTTTTAAGCACCATTTAATAGCTACAACTATACAAAGTCGTCGTATCTGCTAAAAACCAAACCCCAATGTGCGACTGACTAGTCCGCACCACTGGTTCTCAATACGATTTTGAGAAGACCCAGCAGGAAGAACAATTAGCCCGCAATGCACTGCAGCGTGAATTAAAAACAAGCTTTGTGTCCCAACTCATACGCCATTTCCCCCTAGATTTACTCTAATGCAATAGTTTTGGCTAATAGGTGGTGGTGCTAGCCGAAACGAAAAACATATCCTGCAAGGTATCTGGCCATTTTGGCATGCATAATTCTCACACTGGAGCAGTAGTTTACTGTCCACTGGAAAGAGAGGTGTGTCACCCTGGCCGAAAATTAAATGTGTCTTGTGCAATGCCTGGTCTGATTTATTTTCTCCAAAAATGATATTCACATCTAAGGTGCCGTTTGAACAAGAAATCTTCCAATAAAGACACGTCATAACATCATAGCGCTTCATGACACATACCTCGCGTTTCTAAGCGCTTCAAAGAAAATGTGCAGCTATTAACCCGTATATTGCCACTATCAAAACTGACTTCAAAAGGATGTACAGTTGAGTCATCTGTGCCAAGATTAGAGCTTGCATGTGGGCACCATGTGCGAAGTGGGCACTTAACCCTCTGAGCTATCTACCCAGTCACCCACTTGTGCTTCATAGTTGTATATTAATGAAATGAAGAGGTGTACTGTTTTTTTACTTTTGTAAAACGTTTAATATATGAAGGTCTTAAATTAAAAGCACACTTCAATAAAATTGAAAAAAGGGGACCCTCTCGGGCAGCCTGCTGCTGTCCTCTGGGGTGGGGGCGCGGTGTTAGGCAGCAGTGAAAAGCAGAGCTCTCGCTGCCAGAAGGAAAAATGCATTGATTGGAATCTCGCTTTTTCGAGGGCTTCTGAAGTGGACAATTGCATATGCAAAACATGTAGGGGGGGCAATGACTCGATTCAATCTGTAATAATGTCACCTGTTATTATAGTGCTTAGAAGCAGGAGAAATCCAACACAAGGCTCTACATAAAAATGTGATATTATTATTAATATTATTATTGCAACTTTTCTGTCACTTCTGTTTTGTTCAAAAATATAATCCATCCCCAGTTGAAGGTCAACTTCGATTGAAACTAGGTTATTCAAACAGCACAAAAGCAATGAGCTTCCTGTTACTGGGCACATGAGAGAGCAAAGTCAGGAGCTCTTCACTATAGGGTTCAGTCCGGGTCCTCGATGAACAAATGCAAACAAAAATAAGCAAGGAAAATCCCCACTGGCCCTGTCTCTCACAGGACATGCTGCCAACTCCTCTCATCTCATCTCATGAGGAAAAACTAGCACTTCTGCAGAGACCGGGGGACGCTTCCGACAGGCTGGTATCAGCTCAGGGTTCCCTGTGGTTAAAGAAGCTGCGGTGACAATAAAATACAGTCCAGCGTCACCCTGAAACAAAGGCTACATTGTAGTTCTCTGGCAACCTAATAAAACTGCCCTTCTCAGCCAAGACAAGCCCTAGTTAACATTAATTAGTGTTATTGTGAAATTGTATCATATTTATGTATGTATATATACATTTATGTGATATGGTTTTATAAAGTTAAACCTTCACAAACAATTTATGAAGACATTCGCTGTACATATAATCGAAAAATATAAAGGAAAAAAAAATGCAGTAATCACCTGAACATTTATCATTTTATTTGGAAGATGCATGTACATTTCCCATTCAAAGATGGCCGCTAGCTTTGGCTTGTTTCCAGAGAGCTTCCTTAAAGACAGTCATCCAAGATGGCTGCCTCCATGGAAGAGCTCAGAACTCAAACAGTTCAGAGATCGGTGGTATTAGCCATAGGGATTAGTATGGCTAGAAGCAGGGAATCGAAGGGGATCCATAGTTAAACAACACCAAATAAAATGTGTATCCCTCCTCAAATGTCATCTCCTTTGAAATGCATTACAGACCCTCATTCAAAGCCCTTATTTGAAGCTCTAATTTTAAAGCTCTTATTTAAATGACACTAGTATTGGCTTAAAGGTAGCACTTTCAACGGCACCTAATATCCCAAACAAAATATACAATGCATCCTCAACTCATTGTTGGCTTCAAACTGCATCAAACGTGTAGTTTATAACAGTATACCCCTGAGCATCAAAAGAAACCCAGATAGTTGGCAAACTATACAAATGAAATCTCATAACCATGGACGAATTAGATCCATGAACTGACCCATCAATATGACATCGTAATCTTAGGAGAGTGAACAATACTTGAAATGCCCAGAGTGTGACACTTCGGCTTGTGACCCACAAAGAAGCCACTCTTTCACGTCCTAATACTATTTAAAAAGAAAGAACCAACACAAAATAAAACAGTATTAGGCCAAATAAGGTCACCACAGACATGCATCTAAATACAAGGAAAACAAACGTTTGAATATATTACCTATAGGTATCAAAGCCATCCCCCGAGCAACGCTGCTTCCCATCATTCATCGCTGGGTACTGGCAAGCAACGCATACTGTATAGCCTTCCCGGAGGTACTGCATCCAGCGCGCATGCACACGACTCTCCCTTGTGCAGTAATAGGAAAGGGACTCAATCTTAAATTCCATGCAATACCTAGTTAGGAGACATAGTAAAGAGTTAAAATACAGCAAATCAAACCGAATGATGATCAAATGTGGAGCAGACTGGTATCTAAATCCTTTTTCTTTATTTAGTGAAGTTTTACAACCCATTACTCATAAAACATATCGCTTCAGAACGATAACGCGTATCTTCTGTTATGGAATCTACTTCTTATGATTATGCAAATGATGTGAGAACATTGCCACTAATAAACAATGGCAGCACTGTGACCCTTGAGGCATCAGAATATAATACCAGATACCTGGCATCTGGAACACCTTAATCTGTTCTCTCCCCAGCTACAGAAATTGCATATACCCCTCGGTCGCCCGCTTTCATGACCACAGCTACCTACTACGTTTGAGTATGCTTTATTTTCAATATGTAACTTGTACGTAAGCCTGCCATGTGAAAATTGTCCCACAGCCTTACTTGAAGGGAATAGTCCATATGGGTATTATATGTGGATGATGTTAAGTGATCAAATGCAGTGCTGTTAATGGACATTATTTACCGGGGACTCCCCCCACCCCTTCCCCTTTGCGTGATTGTCGGTTGTGTGGGCGGGACTGAGCGTGGAGCTAAGCGTCGAATGATGTGTGTTCCCTGAATATAGGATTCTTGCTGCTTTGAATAAAAACTAAGTTCATTTTGGGGACATAAGAATGGCCACCAATGTATCAAACATGTCTCTGCTAGTAATTCAAATGTTTATTCCTTCTGAGCATGCAAGGGACACTTGGTATGGTGCTCATTTCCTGTAAAATGTGTGCAAAGCATGAGACATATAAATAGCTTTGTTTCATTGTGTATGTCCGGTTGTTTAGCAAAGGACGACTTTCAGATACAGTCTGTGAAAACGTGCTCCACTCAACTGCACGAGACAGAGCATTTGTGAAACTCAAGGTAGTCAGGGGCCGAGAGCTTCCTCAATTTGCAGTGGTTTGTCTGCAAGAAGCGCCACTCCAGCAAGACAGTTTGTGCAGCAGTGCAGCCCCGCCTTCTTCCGGCCCAATTCCTCCCATTAAGGAGAGGGTGATAACATTTCAATAATGTACTGTATCAGTTTTTACGATGGACTAAATATCCCTTTTGTTTCTTTCAGCACATATTTAATATAATCTTGTATGTTTAGAAAATGATGGTTATATGACGCCTCTGTACCGTTTTATTATTATTAACATTATAATATGTATTAGGGTATTTATTGCGCATAAACCTAGCCTTCAGGAAGCAACAGAGTGCTTTACATGGGGAAGCACCAACACTTCCTAGGTCTTGGGTCAGCACCATGCCCACATGGGATTAGAAGGCACACATCTGCAGGGAAGGACTTTTAAAGCTGTTTACGAGGAAATGTAAAAGAGATCAAATCAGACTTGTTTATACTAAGGGGTAGAAAAATACTGCCAGTACATATCTCGTGGCAGCATGGGGCTTTTACCTGCTCCAGGCATTCCATTGTGGGGTAACGAGTACAGGGGATGGAAAATTCAACCCATTGTGAATAAAATGAGTATTATATGCGCTCCATGACTAGCACAAGCATCTTGGCAGTGACAGAACCTTCAAGATGGTCTGCGCAAGGTTTTTCTGGCCTAATCTAGCAGCAGATGTTGAGTATTATTGGCAGCAAAGTAACAGTATCCCCAGCATGAGAAGCCATGTCGGGGACACTTGCAGCGAAATACATAAAAATAGAGTAAGGGACCCTCACACATGGTCATGCAAGGGATCCTTTACTCTAAAAAAAGAAAAAAGAAACCATTGAGCTTGGCACCAGCAGAGCACCAGAGACAATGGTTACAACCCTCTCCATGGGGGTTGACCAGTGCTCTGTTCTGCGCTGTACTCACTGCCGTTGACTGGGCCTGAATGAAGGCAATCCCGTTAGGCGGGTGAGTACTGCAGCCTTCCTATCACTGCCAGCCTGGACAATCAAATTACTGGTGCTCCCCACAGTGGGGATCGCCCAATGTTTCAGCCCTCCCAGGCTACATAGTTGTTGTAGATGGGCCATCCCCTGCCAGGCAGCCCAGCAGGACTCCCCGGCCGCACCTTGCAAAAGTGGCCTGGGTTGAGGAGTGTTGTGGGGCTCCCAGATACTGCTGCATTCAACACCGGGCTGCATCTGACATCACGCAGTACAGCCAAATTCATCAAGGCACTCCCCCCACGCTGCTGGCACTTACTGGACTGCTCCTAGCATACGCAGCTTAGATAAAGACTTTGGGGCCCCCAATATATGTGCTACTGCCTGCCTCTGTTTGTCTGAAAGAACCATCAACAGACGAACATCAAGCAGAAGCAAGTACCCTGAGACAGCCCTAGCCAGGTTGTCACCTAAATAAGGAGTAAATACATCATTGTTTTTTTACAGTGCATTGTGTAAGAGACTTTGTACATATTTTTAAGAATCTGTTTTATATTGTAAAATCACTCTTTTAAAAATATTTTGTAAGGTTTAATTATGCAGCTGCTTAGGGTCATTTAATACTGTAAAAGTCGATACATAAAGATAAAATGACCACAAAAAAATATGGATAAATACAAATGGAAATGGTGCAAAAATAAATACAATAAAGCCGGCAGCCTTTAATCATAAAATGTGCGGTACCATTCTTTCCTTTAACTGTTAATTTGCCACATGTATATTGAACTGTCTTGGTTTAATTTTGATATGTCCGTCTGTCCATAGGGTTGTATAGAGAAACTCTGTTTAAAATAAATAAATAATTATAGGGTTGCAGATATGCTAACATGAGATTGCAGTTGTTGGAAGAGCTGGTACTTTAATATGAGGTCAGCACAACATTAGGAGGCTGGACCTGGTACAGTTGATTGCTGGCTTTGCACCTTGAGTCCATGCCTTGGGAAATACTGTGAGGCCTGGAGACCTAAACAATAGGGGGACATTTGTTAGAATGTGTGAACTGGAAATGTATTGATATTTGAGCAGAGCGCTAGGTCGCCCAGGGTTACTGCCGAGTCTGGACATTTCAGGAAGCATCCTGGTCATGTGACCGGCAGCAGATGCACTGGAAAAGGATGATGGACTAATGGCGGAATGCAATGGAACTGAGCAAGAATGGCCTCCTGAAGCAGAGCAAGCGTCTTCCTAGGACTAGACAAGTTCATCTGGCATCACCTCTTAACCCCTTAAGTGCCAAAGACGAGTAGACTTGCATAATAGCCTGGCACTTTTAAGATTCAGTTTCCTTCTCATCACCATAATGTAGCCTATAAGTATTAAGGTCTTAGTGGTGGGGTCAGCTTAGAAGCGGACATGCTGTCATTTTGTTTCTTACATTGCAATGTGATAAACTGTCTCTGTGTCTTGCAACTTAATATTGTGCTGGCTCTGTTTCTCCGACACATGCTAGTATGCCAGAACACAAGGGGAGTGGGTGGGTGTGTGCGTCTAAATACAAAAATTAATTCAAAAATGAACAAAACTCCCCTAAAACGCAAACATGCCATTTGGTTACATCATCCCACTTGGGAAGGTAGAGTTAAAAACTACAATCACAAAGGTGGATTAGGGTCGCGGCAGTTCATTGAGGGTAGAAATGGAAGAGGCAGGTGAGGAAACACCCCCATAAAATCAAAAGGAAGGTTTATATTCAAAAGCAACATTTCATGTTAACATGTCCGGCTAAGATGCCTTTGGGAAAAAAACACATGCATCTCACAGACCAACATAGCATAACATGTCACAACACACACTGATGGGGGAATAAATAAATAAACAAATCAATATCAAAATGAGCAAAGCTCTTAAAATGGAAAAATGTTGTTCGGCTATAAAATCGAAATTGTGCAGGTTAAATTAAATTTAAGAGCACGCAGGTGGAACAGTTGGGATTGCGATTCACACAGCAAAGTGCGCATGTATAAAGCTTGAGGACCCTTTTTGCGCAATGACACATTCATTTTTAAGCATAAAGCAGGTGCATATGATGTCATCACGCACATGTTGTGCAACAAACACGCCTAGCTAAGATCCCAAATTTAATTATGGTGTGGTTTACTGTATGAATTTGGCAGCTGAACCAGCGTGAAAATATGAAGATCTATTTTAACATTGTATTGTACAAGTTGTGGCTAAAAATTCTGCCAGGCAAAAGTAACTTTAAAAGTATATTTCATATGCGAGAACATATTTTTTAATCTAATGTATGGAAAGAAAATCAGCAGGAAATGGATGATGAAAGGACACTTTTTGCGCATTAGACGCCCTGTTTTCAATAGAGTTTGAGGAAGACCAATGGAATTGTCCTAGGGGATGGCCAAGGTAATTATGTAGGCCTGAATGAATGCGTTACATCATCAATCAGTCTGAGATGTTCCTAAACTCTTCCCTGCTAATTATGTGCAGGGTTTACATATTCTTGACAGATCGGCAGCCATTCAAATCTTTGTTTAAAGAGACTTCGTGTTTCCATGCTCAGTGTCTTCAGGAATGCTTGGCCTGCTGTTATCTTCAGGTGACGGACTACACACGCTGTACATATGCAAAATGAGCTTCCAGTCTAAACTTTTCACCTAAATGTCACCCGCTATAAATAACACCCGAGAAAAACACGTCTTTATCTATTTAAACATACCTTTCTGCAGTAGTATATAGTGCAGTCCATGCCCCAAAAGGCTTCAGCACACAGAAACATGGATGGCCAGTGGTTTCATAAACATACACTTGGCACAGAACCACAAGATGGGCGAGTCAAGCAAACAGGAAGGATTCAGGGAGGGAGAACCCACATTCCCTGTGCACTGTACAGGGGAGATCAGAGTAGGAGACAAACTTGTTCAGCATTACCGCCTGATCACGACTTTGGCAGTAACCCTTAAATCTGGCGGTAGCGCTATTACCGCCCGATTTAAGGGTCCGCCAAATCAGGACTTCGGCGGATTTCGCCCCAGCTCTGAGCTGGGGGGAAAGCTGCTGACAATTCGTGCTATTACCGCCGGCGGGAAATCCACCGGCGGTAAGAATGCAAATTTTCCCCATTGAGCCCAATGGGGAATGGGGCATTCCCGAATGGGCTCAATGGGGAATGGGGAATTACATTACCGCCAAAGTCGTGATCAGGCCCATAGACATGGCACTCCGTCCTTCCGTGATGATCCAGATGAGAATACATTTATAACGCTATCTTCATCAAGTATTTGCATTGCCAAGGTCACATACAAATAACTCCCTCTTTCTTGTCACCCAATGCCACTCTTCGGATGCTTGGCCTTGGAATGCCCGATCCATCTGAAATTAAACCTCCTGCCTCACAGTTCATTACAATACTCACTGCTCATTTCCATACTCATAGTATGGAGATACCCGAAACCTTAATCACTACTCCTGATTCCGTCACCCTTTATGTCCTGTAAAGCGACTCTGCTATTGTATTTACTGCTCCAATCCATCCAAAAGTGGCAATGCGATTGGCCTAATGATCAATAAATTGGATTTTTCTGCCCTCTCCTTCATCTGATTTTCTATGACTCTCCATTCAGCAGTCTGCTCCACCAACTCCTTCCACTCACACCTCCTCCTAATCTCCTTTTCTACAAGACCCCAGGCTCCCAACACCGCTTCTCTGATCTGGACCTTCATCTTGACTGCATTCCCACTGAATCCCTTATGGTTCTCATGGGTGACTTCAACCTGCCCTAAATGTCCTCCACCCAACTTGAACTCGACTCTCTCCTCTCTGATCACTCCCAGACCTCCCTTCAGAACCAACACAAAATCAGTCTCAATGCAACTAGTGCCTCCTTGTCCTCCTCTCCACCTCATTTTCCACAAGTAATATTACTATTAACCCCTCCCTCCTCCACATCAGTATTACTATCCCTTCCATTCACCCTAACTCCTCAATCCCCAAACAAAAATGGAAACCTGACTTCATGGCCGCTACCTAGCCAAGGTCAGGTTCTCCCTTCTAGCTCTTGCTTCTCCCCATGCCTTCTTAATTGAACTGGCCACCTCTGACTTTGACCATGCTCTTATACAGCTTCCCCTCTGAGAACCACTATCCCTCCATCCTTACACCCTATACCCTTCACCCCAAACTCTGGCTCACCCCTCAGTTTTACCTCGTCAAGACAGACATATAACACCACCTTTTGAAAGTGGCACAACGATTGTATCCCCCTTTTTTGATCACCTATAAGGGAGGGCTCCTCTCCTTCAGTAAAGCCTTGCATTCTGCTTAATTAGCCTACTTCTCTAATCATGCCAATCCTCTTTGCCCTCACCCCTGGAAAACTCTCCTTAACACCTTAGCACTCCAAGACATGCAGGCTCCTCCACACCCTTATGCAATCTCTTATGCGAGTGACTTTGCCTAGTTCTTCTCAACCAGGAGTTCAGAAATCTAAGGTACACTAACCTGGCCTCTTCCCCCTCCCTCCACCTACTTCTGTCTCCTCACTATTCCCAACATTGTATATCTCTGTTCCTTCCCTCAAATATTTCCTACTGAATTGGTGCCCACCAAGCAACTTCCTCTGGTGCCCCTGTTAACCCATGTGCCATGCAGGCAGACAAGGAACTTGCACTGCTCACCTTCTCATGTCTCTCTTCCTTCTTTAATCCATTTCTCTTGGGATCTTCTCTGCTTACTTGAAGGTAGCTACTGTCATACCTATCCTCAAGAACCACTATGAGCTCAACAACCTTGTTAATTATTGCAAAGAAAAGGGAACTCGGGTTTGTGTGAAATTATATCATCATACAATAGTAGGATGTGCCAGTGCTTGTTAAATAACTTTTGAAAGTCCTCGTTATTTCTACAGTATTCAGTGGTCATGTGTGTCCTATTTTCTGGACAGGTTTTAGTTTTTGGGCTAAGTAGTGAAATTCTATTCGTACTGTCATCTTGCCTTCGTGACTCATTTTTGCATGTGGTGGTGCATCCCATCTCCAAGACTCTTTTTTTAATGATAGTTGATTCTTGTTGGTAAGCTATTTCCCCACTAAAACTTTGCCTTGCTCTTATGAACTCCCCTTTGAGGATGTTAGTTATTTTGTGGCAACTGCATGCAGGACAGCATTAACCTCAGTAGGTTTCCTAAATGTTCTTGTGCATATATTATCCTCAACAATTTCTATGTGTAGTTCCAAAAAAGTAATGTGACAGGTGCTGTTTCCTAGGGTAAATTCTAATCCAAAAGTGTTGTTGGTAAGATAGTGTTTGAATGTGTCCAACTCATCCTGAGTTCCCTTCCATATAATGAGAACATCATCAATATATCGAATCCAGGTGTGGATTTTCTCATCAAATTCAGGAAAGGTGTTAACATGCGTAGATTCATAGACAGAGATTTCAGCATTTGATACTCAAATAGTACAATTATTCTCTATCTAAAGCCCTTGAGTGGGAAGCCTTTTTTGGTTCAGACCATGTAGTGATCCATTACAGTCCTACAGATAGATGGTGACTTCCAACCAACAAAGGATGTTCAATGAAAACAACATTAACTTTAGAAATGCAACCGTAACATATGTCAATTCATGGAAACCAATACAATAGGATGCAATCTATGTTAGATGTATTTATAATATATGTTTATCAAGAAAACAGCAAAGTATACCACTAGCTACCCACCTCTAACACACACCAGTATTGGAAAACCTACTCACAAGATGGTATTTTATATCATCAAGTTATATTCAACCAAAGGCATTATATCAAAGCAGACATATTTTAATTCATATATATCAAACAATGTGCTCACATAAAACATATAAAACTATAATATATGCAGTGTAGCTTGAAGAACAACACAACACATAGTGGGATCTCTCCCACACAAAGGGCTGTTTCTGTGTCAACTGCATGTTAAAGTTACGTGATGTTAGTAACAGTGACTTCAACCAAATACAGATGTTTATCCAACATGGGTTAAGCAACGTCAAATGCAGATGTTTATCCAACATGGGTTAAACAGCGTCTACACTTAAATGTGTATTCTGGGGCAAGGAACGGCACTTCCGTGATCTAACTTTGGTTAGTAGAGTTCCAAGACCCGTGTTCGGGACGCAGAGAATTAGTGACAGTATTCAACTATGGTGCCTGGAGCCTGTGCATCACAGTTGAACCCTAGAAACAAATAAAAACGGATTTGTTTTTAAAAAAAAGCCTTATGAGACAACACAATATGCAGTGTTCATTGTGAAAAAATGGAGTAGGAAAGCTACTAACCTGGTGAAAATGTCTTTTAGGTGTGGAGGGCAACTTATTTTTTACTTAAAATTTATTTTAATTACTCTTCTTTACATGACCTGTCTATAACACTTCGTTTTCTCCCATTTCTGTCTTTTGTTTTGTTTCCTATTTGTGTACACATTGTGTAGAAATCTATGACAATAATCCGTCTGCATTTAAATATACTTTCCTGTTGAATGAGGAGACAAATATGATTTGTTTAGCCTAGAGCTTTTGCTGATGTATGTAACAATCATTTGAATCTAGACTGATTTGTTAAGCCTAGAGGAAGCAGTTTTTTAGGCGAACCAATACGCATGTGCACCGTTTGATGATTGTTGGCTTATTATGCATTATTTTTACCATATGCTTAATAATAAATAAGTAAACTTATACAAATTGATCTATGAGCCTGATTACCACTGCAACAGAGCGCATTGCAGCAGGGGGATTCCCTTTTCTGTGCAGTAATTGGACGGTTGAGTTTTACAGTCCTTCCCCCAGCAGTTGCTGACAGTAGACACTTGTGAATTTTCCAACTTTCCCATAAGGAAGCACTTGGTTTATAAATTCAAGGTTGGCACATCGACCCTTAACACTGTTAGAACCTTGTTAACTCTCCTACTTCGCTATTCTAAAATCCTGGAGAGGGTGATCTTTAAAAGGGTCTCCATTTACCTCCATCATAACAACTTTGGGTATAATTTCCAGTCCAGGTTTTGCAGCTGACATTTGGCATCTATGTTCTTTATCTGCAATGTCTCCTTATGAACGTGCTCCCATCTGAAGGATATTCAACCTTTCTTGTGCCCCATTGAACCTATTTGCTCCACACACAGTCAAGTAACTTGCTCCTTTCAGCTGATCATACCCATCTTCCCTTTTGAATGTATCATGTATACCTTTCATTGGGGCTCTTCCCTGCCTGCTTGAAGGTAGCGTTTGCCCTAAAAATCCCCAAGAAGCCCTTGACTGACCCCAAAACCCCTGCTTACTATCGACATGCATCTCTCCAGTCCTGCCTGACTCTCCCAACACCCTGCAGAGGTGAGTCTTTAGAAGGATCTATACCTTCCTTGGTTCTAGTCTCCTCCAGTCTGGATTCCATAGCCCTCACGCATTCTCCTACATTTTTAATGAAGCATGAACCTAGCTTTTCTATGGGCGAGTACTTTGCATAGGGGGCACACACAGGGGGTTAAAAGTAGGGGGCAGGTGTAGCATAGGAGTTGGCATGAGAAGGCAGAAAAAAAGAGGGTGTGCTGGAGTGGGAGGAGTAGGTTGAGAGGGAAAATCAGCTATTGGTGAGATGTTTTTTGAAGAGTAGTTTCTTTGTGTCATTCTTGAAACATAGCATGGAGGAGGGCAGTGTAATTTGTATTGGTATGGGTAATGTGTTCCAGCAGGGTGCATAGCAGTAGAATATCAGTTTTCCACTTGCTAATGACTTAAAGACTTTGAAATCAGAGGTCACAGTCAACGATAAAGTCAACAGATTTTTCACCGGGTGAGAGTTAAGGTGATCATCTGTTGAGCTTCATGTCAGTCAGCTATTGTGGACTTGGGGTTCCATAGGAGAATGAATTTGGGCTTTGTTGGGTTGAGTTCCAGGTATGCTCTTGATATCCCTTAAGGATAAGGACCAGGCAGTGCTTGAATCAATGGAGTTTATTGATGCAATTGATCTTTAGCTAAAGCTGCATGACATCTGTGCATATATGTATCTTGATATCTCTGTTGGTGAGAAATCCTCTTGCAGAGGGTGAAGATGACAGGGGACAGGATGGAGCCTTGTGGAACTGTGAAGTTTCCTGGGCATAGTTGCCATCTGCTGGGGCTTATCTAGACCCGTTGTTCTCTATTGGAACAGTCGGAAGCAAAATACTGCAGGTCTGTTCCATTGAAGTCCATGCACATGATGAGGATCCTGAGGAGGGCTTCAGGGTCAATAGTATTCAAGTTGGTAGTGTTAGTAGGATGAGTAGGTATGGGTCGCCTTTGTCCAGGGAGTGTAAAGTGTTATAGATAACTTGGATGGTGGCAGTCACGGTGCTGCATAGTTGTCAGAAACTGGACTTTTAGTCCAAGGCAGGTTGTCCATCTTCTCAATCACTTTGCTGAGGAACAGTAGATGCCTGTCATACCAATAGTTATCTGAATAAATCTGGACCTCCTGCATCTCTCTGTTTCCTTTGATAATATCGAAACCAACTCTCTCCTTCGGGCCATTGCTGACCTAGGAATCCAGTATATTGTTCTCCAGTGGATGGCCTTCTAAAGCTTCTTCTGATGCAACTACTCTCCCTGTTGGTGTCCCCCAAGGAGCCATCTATAGCACTTTATTCTTTACTCTTCACAACTCCTTCCTCGGATACCTCCTCCTTTGGACTCTCCTATCATCTCTTTACACACAACACTCTACTTATCCTTGCCTACTTACTACTGGTCTCTCTATGCACATTTTTGATTGCCACTCTGCATTCCCCACTGTTATTTTAAGCGAAAATCATCTACCCCCTGGTCTCCAACAACCCGCTCTCCTTTCCCACCTGTCCCATTTCCCTTTGACTTGCTCTTCCCCTTCCCTTAGGCATGCGACCTTGCTGTCCTTTTTGGCAGTGATCTCAATCTTCCCCACTTGATGACTACTACCTTATGTGCTGTATGGGTTAACCTGTTTAACATCAATAAAAACTGCCCTCCCTTCACCTACCATTCAAAGCCCTGCTACTAACTCTGGTACTCATTTGCCTGGACTATTGAGCTGCCTACTCATTGGCTTCCTCATCTACACCTTTCTCGCCACATTAAAATAGACTTAACTTTAAAACATGCACTCTTACTTAGCTTTAAAACATGCACTCTTTTTGATCTCCACCGCTCTTCTCCCACAACCCAACACAACATCCCACTACCCAACACAACATCCATGCGGAATGTCTCTCTATGAAAGATAAACCACTTTTCAAATCCATTCATGTGCTTGCCCCCGCTTACCTGGCTGCATAAGTCTCCTGCTAGTCACTTAACTGTAACCTCTACTCTAACACTTTCTTTAACGTCACTGTTCCCCAGCCACTCCGTGCATCCTCTCTCTTTCACTCCATCTCCCCTCTGTCCCCCACCACTGGAAATCACTCGCACCACATCAATTGCACCACTACCATCCACTACTACCAGGAAGCTCCACCTTCTGAGCCCAGATTGAGCACCCTCAATTTACCATAGGAATCACTCCCCCTCTTTGACTACCCTGCCTCCAGATCCACTGTTTATTGCACCATTCCCCAGGTACAAAGCCAGTCCCTTGTGACTAGCGTTGATTGTGTGTCTTGTCCTGTCCTTGGCCTGTGTATCATGTGTTACCCACTATCAACTGGTCCGTTGCTCAATACCTTTCCCACTCTTGTATCACACCTGCTGCGGGATTGCCCTGACTACTGTTGTAAATGTTTCTAGCCGAAACACCTTGTTTACTCTCCATAAATACAATTACCAAATAAAATGGTATCACACAGACCAAGTCCACTTATATGTGAGTACATAGGCAGTAAGGGAAAGTGATGAAGTTTAAAGCAGATTGTAGCTGAAAAAGAGACACTTGAATGACTAAGAATTATTTTTCTAACAAGTCCATTTCCATGAATTGATTTGCCTAAAGATCAAATAACAATCCCTCACATACAGTATGCACGTGCTACACCCAACGAAACGACAATAATAATAAGAAAATAACGTGCATACCCTGAATCCACGTCAAGAGAAGACCATGTAGGAGACAGAGCCCGCCTTTTTCGGTCCTTATTATAATCCGATGTTGTGATGAAGGCCGGAACTGAAAAATACAAGTAGGACGTGCACGTAAGCAATTTATAATGCGATTCCCTTGGTTAGGAAAAGGTACAACATCAAAATTAAAGAGTACAGGTGTGTATAGTTTTCTAGTGATGGTATAGATCAAAGGATATCTCAGACTGCTTATCTAACTAGCTATACCCGGTGAACCCTAAGGCAACCTAGCTCTCGTTTTCTCTTTATTTCACTCTCATGTTCTCACTTGTTTTCTCTCCCTGTCTGCCTCAGTCTCGCTCGATGTCGCCCGGTCTCTCTCGCTCGCTGGGTGCGATTCAGGTTGTCAGGTATTTGCTACAGTCACCCCAGCCGTCCTCTGAAGCAAAGTCACCAGAGAATGAACACAGATATCAAGATGGAGGGGGATGTGCTGTGTTTATGGATACACGTTGAATAAGTGCAGTGGTGACAGAGGTATTCTTCATGGTAGAGGCTGGCCTGCTATCGGCAAACGTTCATAGGCATTGTGTGTGTGTCCTGCAGGAATGTCACAATCACACTTAGGGTGCATTCTCTGTACAGCAAGAGAAGAAGGGGTGCAAATAACAGACCCTGTAAGGGACCAAAAGGCCAGGATTCAGGGTCTAGTGTACTGTTTGCTGTTTTCCACTTCTTTGGTAATTATTGTTTGCATTTACCATAAAAAGTCATCAGAAAACATCTGTGATGATCTTATTTGCCTTAATGAGTGTGACCCTTTCCAAGAAGAAAGCAGATTTTGAGAGGCAGAATGATGTGTATTCTCAGCATAAGATGCTATTACAAAAAGGACATTATTTAATTGTACTTACCTTGTAAGTTGTCTCTTTTTAAAATGTTACAATAGTTATTTCTAATGGTCACTTTCAGTATATATTGTAGTCATAATAAGAACATTTCACTTTTATTTCACTTTTCTTACAGAGAAGGGATCAGTATCAAAATATAAAATAACCATGCACATTATTTTCTGATAGAAGCTTACCATTCCAAGAAGGACAGTCTGGTACATTTTATTATTGTACTATTTTAAAATACTCCCATGAAAACGGTGGGTGAGCAAATAGCACCAATCAGGTTTACCGGCTGCTTTGCATAAAATCAGAGCATTTTGGGAACAAAAGAATCACCACAGATCATTTATATTTGGCAAATATGCATGTGATACAAAAGTTGTATGCATGAATCACTAGAACATAAGGCACAATGGGATTGGTGCCCATTTCATTTTTCACAACACTCACCCTAATATTAAAGTGTTTGTAAGACACACACATTAGGAAAGCCTCATGATTTGGATGTGAGAATACAAAAGCTGACACATATGACATTCTGATGGCCCAATTGAGCCAGCATTTTAGAAGAGGAGAGACTGAGAGAGGGTGCCAGGTTGATTGATTGATTGATTGTTTATTTGTATAGCGCCTATACGCAACGTGTTTCAAACTACTTCAAGGAGGGAGGGAACATGGGAGAATACAAGTACATTCTTACAAGTCCTTGAAACAGTACAGAATGTGAAAAATAACTGTCAAATCATAACAGATAGTACAAGTGCAGGGAACAAAAAGGGAGAGGAGAGGGTGGAAGGAGGGAGACAAAACTAGCAGTAACATCACTATGCCTTACGACAATTGTTGCAGTGCAAGTGTGACAAGAGGCGGGGGAGGTGGGGGGAGTGAGGAGAGGAGACGAACAAACAAGTGACTATCAATTGAAGGTCTACGACTGTTCAAGATAATGCTGGGGCAGGAGGGGGAGGAGAAAACAGAAGGGAACAAGGGGGGACAGACAAGCTGTTATCAGTAGTCAAGGGACCGATGATAAAAGAAAGTTTAGAGGTGTAGGGGAGAGGGGAGTGAAAGATGGCTGCAAAGGCAGTCAGCTACGAATTACTATGCCTGACGGCAATTGGGGTAATGCTGGAAAATGACAGACGTAGGTAAGGAGGGGAGAGAAAGTGTGGTGGAGAGGGAGGAGAGAAAGGAGGGGGTGGGGGCATGGGGCGTAGAGGCTGGAAGGGAAGAGGAGGGTGGAAGAGAGACAATCACAGGGGGCAGAGGGAAAGTAAGAGGGGGCAGAATAGGGGGTGGGATTGGTAAAAGGGGGGCAGGGGAGACATGGGGACACTGGCAGGGGCAGGGGAGACATGGGGACACTGACAGGGGGCAGGTGAGACATGGGGACAGTGGCAAACATGAGGACACTCTCAAAGAAAATCTGTCTGCATGCATGGCCAGTGCCCAATGCACAGACATCCTTAAATAATTATCTAACGGATTGTAATGTGTCAACTTTACCATATGCAACAGAACGAGCACCAAGAAAGAAAAACATGAGTGGGCGAGGACGAGGGGAATTAAGTTAGGAGTGGGAGAGGAATTAGAGGAGGTGCAAAGATTTTGTCAAAAAGAAAAGAGGGGAAGTAGGCCTAATTCACAGGTAAACCAACATGTGCATTTCGAAGACTAACACCAAGCGCTTATGAGTGACAGTAGATATCTATGAGGTACACTGAAAATGTATTACCAAATGTATAATTAATATATAACAAAAGAGTTACAGCTGTTCAGTAACTGTTGAGCAGTGAGTACAAAAATCACTAGCTACGGTGTGACATACAAATAACTAGTGGCTCAGGGATACTTCTGCACAGAAAAGGTCCTTCACTGATGATTCACCGGTGTAAAAGACAGAATCACGCATGCTTGCATTGAGTCCCAACTGTTGGATCCCAAATGATCCCCTTTCCATGTGTATTATGCATATCTCTGTACGGTAGGAAATTTGGGTCACTGGCACATTTCTCTGTAGGGAAGTATACAAGATTTAACAGACAAAGTAATAATTAGAATCGTTTGGAATGACTGCAGTGTTGTTACACCTTTGTTTAATGCGTTACTCCACAGTAAACATCTGTTACACCTTAGCTGTTTATACGTGATAAGAAAAGCTATAACATAAGTTAGCAGAAAGCTTGTTTGAAATGTTCTGACATTATAATCTTTGGGAGCCCAGCAGAGAATCTTTAGACCTCAGGTCTGAAGGAAGATAATGCCAGAGCCTTCGGTTTATAAGGCCTTCAATCCCAATCTTGATTTGTATGATGATGTTGATTGCAGTCTCCACGCAGATCAGCATATTACCATTTTTGGTGGGTAGTAGTGGGGGAGCAATGAGGGTGATAAATACCCACTAAAACCAAAGTCCTGGATGGACTTGTCATAAATACTGTAGCTAAGGTCCAGGATAGACCTATGGTTAATCCTGAAGCTAAGGTCCAGGAGAGACCTATCGTTAATCCTGAAGCTAAGGTCCAGGAGAGACCTATCGTTAATCCTGAAGCTAAACCCCAGGAGCGACCTATCATTAATCTTGAAGCTAAGGTCCAGGAGAGAGCTGTTGTGAATGCTGATTGGAAAGTCCAGAAGGGGCCTGTTTTGAAACCTGAAACTAAGATCTGTGGGGTGAAATATAGCCCCTGAATGCCAGGAATAAAGGGGCCAGAGTGATTTGGAAAATCCCATTGAAGTATAAGGCCAGCACAGAAATGGTGAGGTCGGACATGTGGCCTATTGACCCAAAAACAGGCCTAAATCTCAAAGAAAAGAAAGTGGGCTTACATCTCAAAAGCGCAAAGATATGCACAATGCATTTCAGCAAGGAAAAGAAAGTCGTGTGGCTGACAATGCTGTTTTACTAAATAACTGGAGAGCTGCACTTTACTTAAAGAGACAGACAGCAGAGTGTACAATTGCTTGTATGCAACAGGAGACTGTGATCCTGAAATAGTAATTGAAACCAAGCTTCTTGCAATTATTAGAAATAAAAGAACTTCCCTTTTCCCTCATCCAAATTACAGTATGCTAAAAGAAGTGCTCACTAGACTTTCAGAGTTTGAACATGGTATTCTCATATAACTGCCCTACACATAAGGACAATCCAGAAGGGATATTCATGTATTTTGCAACTGTGAGATTAAAGAAGTACATTACATATGTGCCCTATAAAATGTCATGTAAAATGTATTGTCAGTGAGTTTAAAAGCTATTGCTTGCAGAATCTTACATGCAGTCGGTCATTTCTCCTAAAGATGAAACTTAACCTCCAAGACCTTTCCTCTGCTGTCCTGGAGAGAGAGGTCTGGTTGTCAACCATCAATCAAGGCCATTGCTTAGAAATATAGGAAGAAATATACTGCTTAGATTTAAACCATGGTGGAAGCAGATAAGGCCATGCCTGTTCTTTAAGCAGAAGTGACCTTGAGGTCACAATTCCCATAAAATGTTCATTAGTGTTGCAGCCTGGGCCATTACAGGCCAATAAGGGAGGGGCAAACATAAAACATGAGCCAGCCTCTGTTTGATCACATGCAACTTAATAGAATAAAGGAAAAGGCTGTAGTTTAGTTAATAGAAAAATACATATGATTGCATAAAAAGGGAAGCGTGTATGCCACAACGGTCATTCCAGACGTTTAATAAATGTGACAGTAACCCCCCTTTGAATCATGCTAAAACTATTTTTGGGTGATAAACACAGCTAAAGTTAGTCATGAAAATTTGATTTGGGGATTCTCTTGATTCCGAGAGATTTGAAAGTTGGTGTGAGGGTGAAGGAAATAATTAACATGGGAACTATGAAATGGCATATTTTTCACTGATACGGCTCCTGAGTGAATGAAGAAAAACCATATCTCTGGATAGGAAGGGCATGCCGACTTCAGATTAGCATCACCTTGTTTGCCTTAAAATGTAGTTCTTAAAAATATATTCATACATGTAAAGATTTGAAAAATTAGGGTACTTGCCATGTTGATACATTTTTAGAGTTTTGAACATGCCAAGCCCACATGTCAGTTTGGGATGATGAAGCTTTCTCCTCCCACAGCTTTCCTAAATCACACCCCTCATCTCCTTGCCCTATTAGCTCACAGGGGGGCGGTGGGTAGAGAAACCAACCAATCCCTTTCGCGGGAACCATGACAAGTTTGTGATGTCATTTGCCCAGTAAGTAGACCAGTTTGCCTTAGAACTGGGCTTTTTCCACTTATTCTGGAAGGTAACCTGCTGCTGAACCCTTGCGAGAAACAGCCAAGCAGAGAGGCCCCAAATCTTGCATTGGAGACAGGGACCAGGAGACATAGAAGTTGAATGGGACCCCTTGGAGGATTCAGAGGAGACTATTCTTGACTGACACCCTTGCTGTCCCAGAGGTGCCCTGCTGTTCCCTGATGCTCTTTACAAGGCCTTTCCTGTAAGTAAAACTATCCCCAAAGCCATAGATTGTGTAGGCCCTGCATTTTTCAAGTATTGTTTTAGTTATTTCCCCATAGCAAAATATCCTGTTTGTCTGTGTAGATCCTTAGCATATCTAATGAAAGTAAATCAATGAATTCCCCTAGATAAATCACGTAATGTGTTTTGATGGCATTTGAAACTAACAAGCTATTCCCAGCGTGTTTTGAGCTGGAACCAACAAAGATGTGCCAAAATAATGAATCCCAAAGCCCTGTTTCCACTTGAGTATGCAGGGTGAAAAATTAAATTACCCCTTTGTTGCCATTGTGCTCTGACCAAAACCACAAAGACCTGCCTGTTCTTTTTAGGTGTGGCAAAACAAATGTTCCCATTGCTTTTCTTTCCCTCATATTGCATCTGTGGTAATAAGTAAAAAAAATGACTTTGCCCCTTTAATCTCTTTTTTACAAAGAGTGCATTTTCTCAGAATCCCAAAACGATTTTCCCTTTGTTTTCCCGCTCTCTGCCACTGGCCTTCAATTCAGAGGGGCCAAGTCTAATTGATGTGATGTTTGGAGGGGGGGGGGTTGCTGGGAGAAAATGTATTATAACCAAATCAGCAACCACTGTGTGTCTTGAATTGTTCTTTTTCTATATTGGTGGGTGATTTGAAAAGAAAGCTGCAGGAAATTGTGACTGCATATCTCTGTTACCTCTGTGTTGGTGCCATCACAGAAGTCATTTTTGTTCTTGTGTTGCCACAGCATTGGTAGCTGATGTTAGTCTATTTGTCAAATTTGGTTTAAAAAAATAATAAATATGTATTCCTACTACACACCGGCTTGGTTCCTAGTCCATTGTGGCACCGGGTATTTGTTGGGGTTGGGTATGAGATGATTTGGAGGCCTTACCAAATAGAACTTTAAACAAAATCATAGTGATTTGTTTTGTGACACATTCATTGGGGGAAAGGAACTCCCTGAGTTGAGTGTGATCACGTAATAAACTGCGACAGATCCAGGAGCGATCTGGCATAATCCAGAAGCCAAGGTTCAGGAGGAACCTCTAGTGAATCCCTAAATTCACTGTCCAGGAGGGGTGAACAAAGTGTTTTGTTGCATTAGAATCGGGATGGACTTTGAACAGTAGGTTTGTGAACTGTTACTATCTTAGGGTAGCCAGAAGGGTAGGGACTCAAAGGTTAGGATTGAGATGTTTTTGTTGTCTAATCCTTTGGAGTTTTCTGTATTAAAAGTAGGGTGTTCCTGCAGGGATAAAAGGTTGTTAGAAAAGGTATTCATAATTGTATGGTTCTTTACAAGGGGATCCCTCTGAGAACCAAGGGTTTAGTTTGGCCCATCCTGTGAGAGTCTTATTCCGAAACCCCTCTTTAGTGGTAGAGTTACATTAGTGCCAGTTAGGTGTTTATCTAACCCTGACCATTTTATTATAGTAATAAATATTCTGTTGAACTCCACTCCATGTGTGACGTGTATCATTGCTCCACACAGTGTTTTTTCCACTTTACTCTCTGTTCAATATGGAGACAATGCAGATATGTGAGTGCAGTTTCAATGTGGTCCTGGGCAAAACTAGACTAAAATTAGATGCACAGCTTTATTTGGAACAAGGTGAAATCGATGTACATGTTTTTGTGGTGAGCCATTCCAGAGGGCATTACAATAATCCATGCATGGCAGAACCAGGAATTTGGTTAGTTCAGTGTTGTGGCCCATCCCTACATTGGCTAATGTCTTTTTTATCAAGTGCATTTGGAAAGGCTAGTGAGAGTGTTAATCTGTGGACTCAAAGTTAAGTTAGTATTAGATATCATCCCCAGATGTTTTATGTCTTGTGCCAGAGGAGGAGGGCTGTTAATTGGACTTTTCGTCATCCTGTTACCTTTGTTCTGTATGTTTTTGTTGATGAGAGAACCTATAAGTGCATAAGAAAGGTCATCACTACTGACAGTGGATTATAGACAAGTGTGAACATCAAAATGGGAAGGGATGAGATGCCGGGCCAGAACTACGAATTTGTCGCGTAGCATTGGTGATCGCACCCCCTGAATCATGCACCTGCATGGTGAGGAGCCGCGTGCACTCCCTCCAGGCAGCCCACACCATAGGGGACCACCCAACACCCATGACCATGACCCGCAGGCAGCCCACACCATAGGGGACCACCCAACACCCTTGACCATGACCCGCAGGCAGCCCACACCACAGGGGACCACCCAACACCCCTGGCCATGCCCCGCAGGCAGCCCATCACCCCTGACCATGACCCGCATGCAGCCCACACCACAGGGGACCACCAAACACCTCTGGCCATGTCCCAAAGGCAGCTCATCACCCCTGACTATGACCCGTATACAGCCCACACCACAGGGAACCACCCAACACCCCTGGCCATGCCCCGCAGGCAGCCCATGACCCGCAGGCATCCCACACCACAGGAGACTGCCCTACACCCCTGACGATGGCCCACAGGCAGCCCACACTGTTAGACCAGAAACAACCCCATAGTATGTATAGTATGATGGCCAGAAACCAATCGCATCATGTGACAAACATTGCGATCAAAGAATCGTCAATGTAACCAAATGGCATCCATTTTGTATAATGCCGTCCATTTGCTTTTTTCCTTTCTGTCAAAACGCTTTGCAAATGTATTCTATGCTTCGAACTCACACACAGTGCGAGGCCACGGCCTGAATGCTGAAATACTAACACAGACAGGAATGTCAAACTATGTAGAAATACATTGTTTTTCTCTCTCACTAAGTCCTTGAAGCCAAGCAGAAGCCGCATCTAATCAGTAGTCCAGGTGCCGGCCTGTCTTGCGAACGCTGCAGTAAAAGGCAGTTAAACCATGAATTATATTCTCCTAGCGGTGCTCCTTCACGGAGAGTGGTATTTTCTGCTTCAGAACTGTCTGACCCTTAGCTCATGAACCGAGACACACAGATAACATACTAAGGAATGTTTCTCTGCTAAGAACATGATATCTTTGCACACCTAAGAGCTCTATGTTCCCCATAACAGAAAGCTGTCTCTGCTGCCTTTGCTAGAATAACTATGTTTAAACTGAAAATGAAGACTTGTCATAACGGTGTCATAATTGTCATGATTGTCAATCACCGAACCCTAGCCTGAATGACATGTTTGTGGGCGGATCGAATTGCCTTTGTAAAGATTATATGTAATGTATATATATTGCTGCTTGAGCATTGCTCGCTCACTCGCATCTCACGAGGTCTGGGAACACACGTCGTGAGGCGCTGAGACCCAGTCGGCCGACTGATAATACTTTGAAATAAACCAGACTTGTTTGGAAATTGAACCTCGTGTCTGACGTGTCACTATAGTGTATGGTTATTGTGCCTTAATTTCCATATGCGGTCTTTATGGCCTAGCAACACCACAGTGGGACCCCAACACCTGTCACCACACACACAGCCCTTTCCACGTGTTTTGGCTTCCGCGTGTGTGGTTCGCATATTCAAGGGGGTCCGTGGGGAGATTTTCACGCGTAAGCGGGGTACGCGTATTCAAGGGGGTGCGCAGGGATATTTTCACGCATTTTGGCTGCCACGAGCGGGCTACGCATATTCAAGGGGGTGCGCAGAGATATTTTCAGGCGTTTTGGCTGCTGCGAGCGGGGTATGTGTATTCAAGGGGTTGCGCGAAAAGATTTCATGCGTTTTGGCTGCCGCGAGCGGGGTACGCGTAGTCGTTCACGCGATTACAGTGTAGGGGGCCTGTAAGCTGGTCCAGGGTTAGAGCTGCCCTTTGCACTATATTGGGGATTTCTATGGCTTTTTCTGGTGCAAGGGGCGTTCTTGGGGGCGTAACTGGCGCTGCTGGATGTTCACTGCGCCACGGCTGTAAATGGCTTGGGAAATCCATGAATACGCAGTGCGCCTGAATGCTGTTTGGTGCATGCGGCTGGTGCACGCTGGCGCACGCTCCCTCTCTGGGCCAGCTGCGTGCGCTATTCTCAAACGGCCTGGACTGTGTAATGGGGGATCATACGCTTCTTACCACACGGTTAAGCTATATATTCTTCAAAAAAGAAGGTATGCTGATATGTGTCTGAAACCCACGAATTCCCATGACAAAAAGTATATCTGTTACCCCAAAATTCTCTTATAAACCTTAAAATATCTTTTTATTAAACACATAGATGATAGTACTCATAAAATGATCACATTACATAAAACTCCATAAAAACATGAAAAACAGATTTTACACAAACAAAAACACAAGAATATACACACGCTGTGGGTTAAATCTCTTGATCACTAGATCAACACCATGTGAAACTTCACATTGGAGTTGTTTTTCTTTTTTTTACACACTGATATTCCGATAGTTTCCTAGACCCTGCGTGCGCTACATATGCGCCAGATTCTATGAATTGGCCCCTTAAACTGTGTGACATTAAGCACTTGTTCCAGAGGTTGGAAGTTAGAAGCTCGAGCAAAGCGAGGGTTTTTAATGAGGGACCCGGGACGTTCAAGTCTGCGTTCCAAGCCAGCTGATTGGCTGGCACCTGTTACGCTCACCTGGTTCCCACGGGGACATCGATCTGGACCGGCCTGGTGCCAAGTAGAGCCGAGATGACTGACTGGACACCCCCGCTTACTTCGTTTGTCGGCTCGTATGAATGTCTTTCTGCAAAGGAGAAAGGGAATTAACCTCCCGTAATTCGAGTGTTAGCCCACCTTCCACTCCCGTTGTCTGCCCACTGACTACTCCCGATGTTCCCTCTTGTTCTCACCTGATGGTTTAGAAAGGTGGGCTCTCCATCCTGCATCGAGCGTAGACGACCAGTTACATCACTGGCGTGGAGGAATTGGTGAGTTCCAGTATTGACTCTAGGATCCAATAGTTTGTAAGAGTTCAAATGTCTGATCTTCACTCTTTCCGATTCCTTGTAGGTTGCCGACTTAACCACCACGAAGAGTCCAAAGGCAGTTGGTGAGAGTCAGGTAAGTCTATAGTGGTTTTCCCCTTAGGGGCCGGGGTACGGCATTGATGCAGAGTTAACTGCGCCGACCCAATATGAGGTGAGTACCCCCTGCGGTAAATCAAGTAAGTCTTTGGGGGGTTGCTTGTAATGTCCAGTGGTTTCCCCTTAGGGGCCGGGGTGCGGCGGTGATGCAGAGTTAACTGCGCCGACCCGAGATGAGGTGAGTACCCCCCGTGGTAATCCGGTAAGTCTTTGGGGGTAGTTTGTATTGCCCTTTTGCATTCCCGTGCTCACCTGGCTTTTCTTGTCCCCTTAGATATCGGAGAGCGGTGTGGAAATGCTGAGCCTGCGATGGAGTGAGGAAAAGCTGCACTGGATGGTGAGTGCAGCGCGGCGCTGCGAGGTGCGTGACGATGCGCGTGTGATGACTCCTTCTTCAAGATCGACGGCGCGATGGATCAAGAATTCAGGTAAGGTTTCAAGTTTGAACCTCTTCTCCTTCTTTCCTTTTCGTTTCCAGGTGGTCCAGGACTGAAGCGGGCGTGGCTGAAGACTGGAAGATGCTGGAGGCACGGTGAGCGTTACGCTGCTGAATGCAGAATAACGCGAAGCACGTGTGGCTGTCCGGGCGTGGTTTAAATAGCATAGGAAGAAGTCCCAGGTAAGTATTCTTCCACAGCCTCCACCCGAGAAAAAAGTAGTCCCTTAGGTAAAATAGTCCCTCCTAAACCCCATTTGGCTTGTGGCTTCGTGCAGCATGGTCTGCACCAGGTGAGTATGCAGCATGGTCTGCATTAGGTAAGTTTTCTGTAATGAACCTGGCGCCCATGGCGCCAGGACTGACTTTATCCTTATGAGCCTGGCGCCATAGGCGCCAGGACTGCACCCAAACAGCCCCGAACTGGGGTTTTTGGGCATGCTTCAAATGGCATGATGCCTGCTTCCGGGGTTGCTGGGCCTGGTCTGGCTTCCCGGGGGCAGGCATCATGACAGCACCCCTACCAGGGTGCTACTGAAAACTCTTAGCAGTATAGGCAAAGAGATGGCCTGTTACTGTGCACGTACTACAATTTGATGATGAAAGCATTTTCTAAAAATAATTGTGCTGGTTCAGCAAATTCAAACATGCAAGCAAATACATAGGGCCTCATTACAAGTCCAGCGGTAGCCGTGCCGGTCAAACCGGCAGGCTGCCGCCGGACTTGTGATTTTTACTGGCACCTGGCTTGCCAGAAACACCGGTGGATTACAACCCCAGTGTTCCTGGAAGCCAGGAGCCGGTAAATTGCTAATCCCCATTCCCATTGAGTCCCATAGCACTCAATGGGAATGGGGATGATGGAAGCAACAGCACCGTTAATAACACTGGCACCATTAATAACGGTGCAAGTGCTTCTGAAAAAGTCTGCGGGCGGGTGCCGTCCCGCCCGCAGACTGGTAGTGTGCCGGTTCGGTAACAACGGTGCCGGTAAGTTTACCGGCACCGTTGCTACCGGACTGGCACACTCATAATGAGGACCATAGTTATAGCCTTTTGTTTCTTCATGCCTAACTATACACCCGCCAAGATGGTTTCCACTTTCTACTTGACTTGAGGGCTAGCCTTTCAAATGCAAACCACTTTCCAGAATAACATCGTACTAACGTTCAATTACATGCAAAGAAAAACCAGGACTGGATAAGCACCTACAGATTGGAATGGACCATGTTGGCAACTATGCAGGAGGCTCACTAGCAAGACTCTGTCAGAAAAAGCATGAATACGGGAAGGATGCATCATCTACAGGAAAGCCAATCACTGGTCCTCAACATAAAGGAAATACATTCAACGAGGGGAAGGACTATGTGCCCGTTATATATTTACAACCGCCCGTGTATGTCTCTTACTTTATCTGTCTTTGACTAGCATTGTTCCCTTCTTTAAATTCTCGAGTAGACTGACACATTCCAGGGTGTTCCTTGCAAGAAATACCATGAACACAAATATTTGGCCCTTTTTCATGTTTTCCACGATAGGCAGTGTGGGCAGTGGTAAAATGCAGCCCACGCCCTGACATTTCCACTGTGCCTTTATGAACCCGGCGGATCAGAGCACCTCTGTCTCAGAATCATCGAGAACAAGTGGCCATCCATGTGAAAACATAATGCGAGTATAGTGACTCTCCTTTATATCGCACTTGCTGCAAGACTCTTGCTATTGCACGCGTCCTAAATAACACCAGTTATTTCCTATTTCAATGTATCGACTTCTTAAGGATGAAAGCAGTCCGACCCAGCTGGGATTTGAACCTGGAGGCAGCAGGCTGCACACACATCTCAGCCATGAGTGCTCAGTTCACTGAACTATTTTAAAAATGCATTCACTGTCTACATTCACTCGATTGGAGAATCTATGGTAGGTCGATGCTTTAGACTCTCTTTGCTTGTTCATTCATGTGAAGTATTTAGACTGCTCAAGTTGCATGTCTATCTTGAAAGAAAGCAAGCAGTGGAATTGTCACAATAACGCCGCCTGGAATCAGCCCAGTCTATTAGAGCTTCCGCATGCTGCTATCAAGCTTGTGGAAGCACACCGGAATCAAGAGGCCAGGTGGATGAAACATGTTAGGCCGATTGGGGTGGCAACAAGGAACAGCTATGCAGGAGCAGAGCCTTTTAAGAGGAAAGAGTCCATTGAACCTGGTGGAGGAGGAATCAGAATCGTAAGCCAATCATTTGGGACCATAGTTTGTTATAATATAGCCCTACAGACTGATGTGGGGGGGGGGGGGTCATTATCTCTGGATAATTTCCCACCAGTGAGTAAAGTAAATAGACAAACTGAGTTAGTTAAATAAATGTGCTTTTATTTTTTAGTAAATAACATGGTTGCCTTCCTAAATTAGTTATTTTAATTGCAACTTGGTTTAACTGACACAGGGTTAACATGAGCGTGATTAGGTGTCATGTAAAAGTGTTTTATTTTCCTTTGTTTTAGCTTTCTCTTTCGTGTGTCAAATACCATCTAACAGCAAAAAAAGACCTCCCAGAGAGGATGAGGCTTGTTGAAAACATTCTTAACTGAAAAATGCTTTCTTGTTTTCCTGTCTGCTTCTGAAGACAGAATGTTCAGAATGCAGTCAATACCACTAGTTATTTATTGCACTCTAAAAATTCTGATTGGCTGAGGGGAAGTCGATAATGATCTCTGTGTGCTAATAATAGTTGCATACACTAGGTCTATCACCTACACATGATGTACGCAATACAACATTGTTTCTGAAGAAACATTATATTCAGAATTATTGCAAATATAACAAAAGATCTAGAAGTGAGTAGTCCTGATGCAATCATTTTATGGCGTCTCATTATTAATTACTAAGAGGCAGCTAATAACAAGGGACTCATTGTCGTCAGGATTAATGAATTAGTTGCTAATACCTACGGAAACACGACAATGCTAGTTACACCACAGTCACATTTTACATGCGCGTACAATTAAAATAAATAGAAAAACAACTACACAAAGTGACTTGCCGACACTGACCCTTTGCACATTTCTGTGTGGGTATGTCGACCCCCAAAGGGGTGTCCCACTCCCGGCCTTGAGGGATGCAAAATAGTTGGAATTTCAGTATATCCCGCTTTAATGGTCGTGAGTACATTAGCATGTATTGACAATCGCTATGTACATTTATTGGATGAATATTCATGAGGGCTATCTTGAAAACCAGACATGTTTCTTGCCCACAACGCATGAAGTTGGACACCCCTCAGGTACAGACATAGGGTGCTGCTCCTCATTCTGTGCTGTACTTTGCCACACCTGCCATCAACCTGCAGGTGACGGCTCCTGACTGAATATGGGAGTCTAGTAGACATGCAAAGCAGCAGTGGAGCCTTGCCCACCAAAAGACTCCGGACTGGGGTAAGGCAACAGGACAGGGATTGCATTGCTGAAGCCCCCTGAACACTTTGCCAGTCAAGTCAGTCAAGTTAAGTTTATTTTCAGAACAATAACATCCATGAAAACATGTCATGAAAATACAATGAAAACATTTACAATTCAAAAAATAAGATGTAAGAACTAAAATAATGGCAGTTATAATGAAGGGTAATGATTTCTGCTTTTTACAGCTTGTCTAAGGTACAATAATTAAAATCAACCAATTAATACAGAAACAACCGTCAATAAATAACAAAGTCGGATGACATTGAACAAATCCTGCCTCATAATATTGCCTTACATTTTTTAGATCAAATATGCGAGTAGACGGGACAGAAAAATATAAAGTGCATTAAATCCTCACAAAATGTGTTGCATAATAGACAATCTTTTTCTGCCTCAAGTCCTGACCAGACTACGGAAAATGATCTAAAAGGGAGATAGTTAAATGAAGCTCTTGTTACTTATATATCTCTTGTGCTGACGGGTTTGACCAAGTTAGATACTTCTGCATAGCGTTAGATGTTACTACTAGTTACCTGTGTTCAAAAGGTTTCATAATTTCATTATCCGCCCATACATCTTGTACATAAGACATTAATCACTCTTTTAATTGCCTTACAGGTGACTGATCCAAATAGCTTCGGGAACTAAAGTGGCTCAGTACATTTATTTGACCAACAATGTGTTTTACAGGCAAGAACCAAGGAACAGATAACCCTTCTGTTTTACTTAAAACTGCCTTTATGATAAACTAGGTTTAATTCAGTCTTTTGATTACTCCAAATTCGTAACCAATGAACAGCCAGTTGAAGAAGATAATCTTCCAAAATGTTCTAAATGAAATGCAGAATTAGAGTCTGATCCTGGAAGACCCAATCATTTCTTTATGAAGTAGATCTCCACGCTTTGTAAAGGTGAGGGATCAAAGAACCCCCAAAGAGGGCAGCGAGGGACTTATACCAAGGTACAGCTATTGTTTTCATATTGTATATCTCCAAGATCACATTGATGGGATGGGCCATATACATCTTTATAAATCGGCTAATGCTCCCAAAGCATGTTTCGTCTTTGCAGTATATGACAATAACCTGTTAGATTTGATGAAAATCGAATACGCATATAATCAAATTCAAACACCTGTGGGATGGTGCTATTACTTTGCATTGTTGGAATTTTAATGCGTCTTTTGCCTAAATCGAAAACCATAACAGCAGATGTTCCTTGAAGGTCTAGTTTACTCATAAACAATGTATATTAAGTAATTAGAAGCTATGGAGCTGAAGGAGTATAAGCTATTCATTGTATTTAAAAACATTATTAAGCATACAAATTCAAAATCGAGTTCCCATTATCTGTCAGCATTTTAAAATATAACAGGCTGCATTTTATTTTAAGTAATGAAGTCAAGACCCAACTCAATTCTAATCGTCTCCACTGAGAGGTATTAAGGTAGGCCGAGAGTGAACCTCCACAGCTTTCCTTCTAATGTTTTTAACCAGACAAATTGTTGATTAATGTTAGTCTCTAGTCCATACAGTAAGCCTGAGAAAAATGCTAGTCTGATAGACTTTAATCATTCCCTCTAAAGAGTAGTCCTCTTGGGTACGAATTTCTAACCTTGCTAAGGGCATTGGGAGCAATATGATTCTTTATCGCGAGGGGCAAAAGGGAGGAAGATAGAAGAGTGCCCAAGTATTATATTGATTGACTGCCTCTATATGTCCATTGTCCATACAGAATTCTTATAGGCGTGAGTTCTGCTAACCACCAAAATCTTTATTTTACTGTGTTTTATTTTTAGGTTATCCTCTTCAGAATACATGGCCAGAGCTGTTAGTAAATGTTGTAGCCCAATAGGCTTTTATCGAGACTGATAGTATCATCAGCATAACCAAGCAATGTGCTGCTTCCCTACTTTTGGAGGTTGATTATTACAAGCCTCTAACGCCAGATATATGTATGCAACATAGGGATTGTAAAGCAGGGGAGCTAAAATGGACCCCTGCTTTAGACTGATAACTGCCCAGATTGATTAAGCCTTATGGCTACTGATATTTGGGAAAAAAGCTGTATAATTCATTCTTAATTTAAGCAGGTGTGGATCAAGTCCCCACATATTAAGCTGTCTCCATAACCTAAAACAATCAAAGGCACTTGAATAAGCTATACATGCCATATACAAGGATGACTTAGTAGAAGAGAGTACACTACGAATTAGGTATTGTATGATCCATATATTGTGCATGGTAGCCGTGCCTCGGTAAAAGCCTGTTTGTTGGGGGAAATACATTGTAATTTATTTACCACTTTCCGCATGTCATCCAATATTATATTACAGGACAATTTTCTGGGTGCATCTAGCATTGGCAGAAGTCTGTAATTAGCTGGATTTTCTCTGGAGCGTTTTTTGTATACTCGAATTAAAATGGATTTCCCCCATGAATTACGAATTACCCCTTCCTCAGCGAGGCCGAAAGTTGAGGAACTTTTTTTAATGCTGCCTTGGATAACCCATCTGGGCCAGGAGACTTGGAGGACTTAAGTCTCATGATTAAGTCATATTAGGTCATGTATGCCCTCCCTGTTAAGGAGATACTCATAAGATAATCATCTCTCTTCTAAGGAGAGAATGGGCACCTCATGGTGTGACAGGGTACAATAAAGCAAAGTAATATGAGATATCCAAACGTGTCTGAAATAGGATTAATTGCCTTTTCATAGGATCTCTAATTACATTTCTTATGTAATTGCCTACAATTATTTTTACTGCCATTCCCTCTCAACACATTACATAAATGCTGCCAGCTGGCCATCCTGGTTGAATCTTCATAAGCACATAACCAATTTGTATATTAGATGTATACGTTCTTAATCACGTATGTCTGCAATTCTGTATTGTTACCCAACTTGTCCTGCTTTTTAAGAGGTGGATGTTATGCTCCTGCAGCCTTTTTTCTATCAGCTATTGCTGCATCATAATTTGTACAGGTGAACACCCCCTGCATCGTAGCTAAATCACCTGTGCGTCCACAGCGCTCCTCTTCCCATCAGGAGCTCTGCACGCCCAGATTCAACTGCAAGTGCACTGGAGGCTCCAGCTTTTCCATCGCTGCGCCCTCCCTGGTCACATAAGAAATGAAACATCTCACCTTGCCTTCAGAAAACTCTTGAAAACGAGGCTGTTCAATAAGTATGACTAATATAGCCATGTGATGTCTGTATCCTTAGCAACAGCTGCTTACTAAGCTTGCACTGCCTGCATTTTCCCACCGCACTGAATCTGTACAAGCAATGTGATACCTATGGGGTTTGGGCTCTATATAAATGTACAAATAAATAAAAATGTGTTAGTATCAAATTTCCTTTTATTGGAAGATGTGCCAAAATAGTGAGCATACTTGGACAAGTTCGATAGTAGGTTCCACAGCCCAAACAGCTAATGTGGTGATGGTGCTAAGCTCCAAAATCCATCTTTTATTCAATGTAGCGATATTGCCTGCAGTCCAAATTATCCAATTCACGTGGGTGTTAATTTCACATTTCCCTTTCATATAGGATTATTTGTTAGATAACAAATGTTTGATCTTTCAGTTTAGAACTAGATGGTCAATGAGGCAAGTGGGAATAATATTGAAAAAGAGGTTGGCCATCTTAAATTGCTTTGACATAAAGATGTAAACTATTCTAGTGCTCACCAATCCACTGGTCCAGGTATGATGTAATTACGCCATTTCTCGGCCAACAATATTTGCCGGGCTTTGTGAGATTTCCGTGAGGGAGGCTTATCATGAAGTAGGATACCATGCTTTCTTTTCACAGCCAATTTACAATGACCACCGCGAACCCCAGAAATGATAATCTCTCCACTGGGATTAGAACAATTCCATTCTAGTAAACCACAGTAATGTAAGACATGATTTCTGGTGTCTTCCCACCTCCTGGTGGATCATAACCATGAACAACCAATATACAGGGGTCGTGAGCGCTGTTATAATGTACAATGTGGCACATAGAACAATGGGCATAATATTTCCTACCAAGTATTCACTCATCTTTACTTCAGATTTAGATTTAGCACCAGTAACAAGTCCTCCTCGTGGTCTACAAGCCTTTCCCCTGTTTGCAACTCTATTGACTATCTGCTAATCATCAATCAGTAAATTAGATGTAAGCCATGTTTGCTGAAGTACAAACATATTGCAACTTGTCAATATGGTCAAACCATCAAGCCTACGTAAAAGGTGGGAATGGCCTCGAGTATTCCAGGTGATAAATTAAATATGGTGTCCTCAGAACAAGCTTTAATTCATTTATCTGATTTCTGTAATGCTGATGCTAGCCATGCCCAATATTCCTCTGATATTTTAATAGGGGAAAGTTGATGGTGCAGCCATCATCTATTGTGCGCCTACTATGTGCATTAGATGCCATTTTAAAATGTATCAACTGCCTTTCTTCAATCTCAGATGTATAAATAGCTCCACTTTCCAATAGCTTAGCGTTAATACGTGTGGTGCAAATGAGATAGCAGTATCTGCTGTCATCTTATTTGAGAAATGTAAACATGACCAGTTTGTATCATTTAGCAAATGGGTTAGTTCAATTCCAGGTCGTTCACGGTGATAACCCTCAACTGAGGAATCAAGTGAACTAAGCTCAACACAGTGGTTTGATTCAGAAAAGCACTTTCAGATGTGGAGATTAATTCTGTAATTGACACCTGGCATTGATTCTTCTGGTCAATATTTGCTCTATATTGCTGCTTATTAATTAGTGTTACCACCAAGATGATTTCCCCTTGGCTCCCCAGGTTTTCGGTTAATGGGGACCTACGCACAAATTGTGTTAGCCTCCACATTCTACTCTGGAATCTGAGGCATGTCAATTGTCAATGATGTGGAAAGGGCGATGGGTTGTTCGGATAAAGCTACCGAAAGGTCTCCTGTTTCATCTTTATTGGTCGTCAGCACCTAGTTGTCTAGAATCCCTTTATTTTCTGATTGTTTACTTTTGGTTCTTGTGTGCTTGAGTGAGATGCCAACGAACCAGCACCTTTCTTTACAGTGGGCTGTCTGTTTCTAGTTTTTTTTAAATGGTCGACCTGATTTATTTTTTTTCTTCCTTTTTTCTTTTAGTGTTGCAATTGGCAAACACAGGGTTAATCTCATTCTCAGTATCCTTTCCTCTAATTCAAGTAAATATAAGGGGCAGGGGCATTGCTACTCAGCATCCTCCAAAGGCGCCTCTACTCGAATAGATGGAGGTTGAGTGTGAACAGAATTTTCTCTCTGATCAAACGTATTGGCATGTGTTACATTCTCATTATGGACCTCCTCCAATATACTCACAATAAGGGCACAAGAATGGACTGGCAAAGAAAGAATAGCAGCATCAATTGGTTTTTAAAAGAAAGTGACTGGTCTTTTGTTCTTTAAATATTTCCGTGCACAATGATAGAATAAACTTTAACAAAGATAAATGTCCATGAGGATCGTACTTATTCTTCCTAGTAATGACTTCACTTTCAAAAAAGCAATGACTAGAGAGGCTATGAGTGCTGTCTACAAGTTTCTCTAAATCAGGCGTTTCCGCAAGGTTGAAGCCTATTATGTTTGAAAAAGGTGAAAATGGAGGACCATATCCTCGAATTGTGCAACATCATTAAATCCTTTCTGTAAACTGTAACAGGGGTGAGGTGTTTCCTTGTAGTAGGGAGCGATCCTAATGGTTGTCTGTATATTCTAAGAGAACAATTTCTTTAAATGCAGTGTTGTGAGTTACGTGAAAGAAAGCAATGATTTTTCCCTTGATGGATGGCCACTTCGGGCATTTTCTTAGAGTGAGTCGTGATAGTCATACCTGCATGGACAGTAGTTGACGCAGTATGTTGGCTTTTTTTTTTGTATTACATTTCTTTGTAATGGTGTGGGCTGAAGATCCGTCAGTGCTTCTTAGATTATATGGTCGGCCTCATTTTAACACGATATAACAAAATGAACTAAAAGAGTCTTAAAGTGTGTACAATGTCAATATCCAGCACAGCCACGGTACAAGTCAGTCGCAGCGTTTACCCGCCTCATGCTCACAGCGGACTGCTGACTGCATTCTGCTTGCACTGATGCGCGCGCTATGTGTGCTGCTTCAGTCTTTAAACCGAGCAGGAGGCAGAGTCAGGAACGCTAAGAAAAGTGTCCACAGACCAACAAAACGGCAATCCACGAGGAAGCTTGCAGGGTCTATCTACTGCCGACTACACTCTGCTTAGCTCACTCACGTGCGCTATGTGAACGGCTTCTGTTTTTAAACCAAGGAGGGGCGGAGTCAGGATCTCTAAGGAAAGTGTCAAAGGACCAACAAAATGGCAATTCATGTGGAAGTCTCCAGCATCTGTCTACTGCGTACTGCCGACTGCACTCACATGCACTGGTCTATTAATACTGTGCCATCAGCATATTTCAATACAGATAGAGAAATGTTCCCAAGTTTTGGTATGTCTACACCATTCCAAACAAGATTGTCATATAAACCATTGATATAAAGGGACAACAACAGTGGCGCAAGAACACCCCGTCATACTCCTAAATGCACTGGGAAATGCGCAGTGCAACATCCTCTTCCCTCACTCTTGACACAGGCTTTGGTACCCTGATGAAGTATAATAAGAGCACCAAGGATCTCAGTTGGGCAATTCAATGACCTGAGTAATAGCCACACTTTCGACCTGTTTGGACATCAATTGATCATTTATATTCACTACCCTGGAATCGTAAGCTTCTGCTTCGAATATTACGATAGATGTGAACTAATTATCTTATGATGAATATAAGATTCATCAATCAAAGCCCAATTGATTTGTTTGCCTGTCAATGTAGCTTCGGCATGGGCCAAATGGGGACATTCATTTACAACAGTCATGTTACATTGCCACTTAATCTGCAATTTAACAGTATGATGGTCACTAAAAATATCAGTAACAATCAACAAATCCTCAATAATTGGCCATTTAATAGCCAGAATACAAAAACAATTGATGGTGGAATTGACCAGATGTCTTCTAAAAGTATATTTAGGTTGTCTCTGGGTACTGTGATGAGTCAGAAGAAAGACGCAGACTCTTTGAGGACATTTAAGTTAGGTTTATTAAATAATAGTCAGAAAGGTCTAGCTATCCCTATGGCTATGCAATGTTCCCTATCGAAAGAATAAATAAGGTGCTCATCAGTTGTCAGTTTCTCAATGTCCAAAAAGAATCTGTCCACTGTCCAAACTAATATTATCTGACCCTATCACTTATCTTAACAAAATAAAGGCAGGAGAATGACTTGGTTCTCCTGCGTCATGCTTCTAGCACTGGTTCTCTTGATATATGTTCTTTTCTTTGGCAACTCTCTATCAGGTTCCATAGTTCTTACTGTAGACAGTTTGTATCCCACTTTGGATAAGTCTTTACTTTGTTGCACTTGTTTGGCTATATAGGCTACGTCAGCATTTAATTTTGTATACCCTCTCTTTTTGGTTCAAAATTAATTTATTTTGGGTATCTCACATTCTTACTTTTCTTTACAGGATAGGAATATATCCCATTGCTCATTCCTTTCTTGGAGGACATCTTTGCCTCTTTCTCTTGCATTCACATTCATAGGGTTTCTCTCTCTTCCATGTAGCTCCCTCTCTGGGAACGTTATTCTTTCCTTCCGTATCTTATAAATGTTCACATGTGGTAAACGTTTCGTATTGATGCTTTCATCCCCTCCAGGGGACAATCTTGCTTTATTCCATACACTATCACAGTTCACCTTTAACAACAGTAATACTCTTGTATCCAATTCTCCTTCACTAAGCGTTATGGATTTTGTATTTATTTCATCACAGTTCACATTTGGTAACTCATCTTTCTTCTTTGGACTGGGACGAGTTATTTGTTCCGTATTATACTCTTTGTTATTCTTCCAGTGCCTCTGCGGTCCCCTGTTACCTTCTCTCTTCTTTGGAAATGGTCCTGGGACTCTAACTGGTCTGCCATCGATTTCAGTTCTTAACTGCGTTTACGTGACGGCTTTCTCGGCGTCGCTCTTCTGTGGTCCTCGCACTTCTTCGATTCTCTTCGGTATCTCACCAGGCGTTGTTGCACAGGTCCGCTGTCCACCCTGACCCTCTCAGGGTCACACCACCACTGATTCTTCTTCTCTCCAGTTCTCGGTTACGCTGACAGTTCAGCATTTGTTAACTTGCCTCTCTGTAATGTTTCCCACGATATCTCCACCTCTTCCCAGGCTTACGCCAGCAAGGTACTTCCGCTGCATGGAAATGTACCGCTCTCCCTCTCTGGCTTTCTCACTGTTAGTACGTGTTCCTCTTCCTTACATGACAAGTGTTTTCCCTTCAATCCACTCATCATAGTGGATTTGTCAATTTTTTAAAAAGAGATATTGCCTCTTTCTTGTGCATTTTAATATACTTCAGCCTCTTCTTTGACGCATGCGTTATGTTTGACAAGACTTGATAGTCCCATGTATCCCATCATACTTATAGGTAAAGGGATTTCTTCACAGGAATGGAAGTCCTTCTCCCCAAAGTGGGAGTCTCTCCCGGTGAGGTCCCACTTGCTTCGACACCTAGGGAGGGTGTTGTGGAGCGGACTCCCCCGCTAGCCACCCTTGGGGAGAAGGGACAAATTCCCTTGATTTGCACACATACCCTTTCCCTTAGCTTTGTGGCTTCCTCTTCTGTGTATAGTGGAAAGCGGCTTAAAAAATAAATCAACATTACCTTGTTCTTGACCCTTTTGATGTTCAACAGTCCAGTCCAAGAGCCATCTCATCATTCGGTCATATGTATCTTTCTGAAGACTAAGTCAAAGGAGAGTGGTCTCCTTGTTCTTGACCCTTTTGATGTTCAACAGTCCAGTCCAAGAGCCATCTCATCATCCGGTCATATGTATCTTTCTGAAGACTAAGTCAGAGGAGAGTGGTCTGTAGTGAGTCTAAACTTTCAGCCTGTCAGGTAATACCTCAAGTGTGTGATAGCCATTTTATGTCTAAGGCTTCCTGCTCGATTGTGGCATATGATTGTTACAGAGAAAACATTTTTGACTGTTATATAGTATTGAATGTTCCATGCCATCGTATTCTTGGCAAAGAACTTTGCCCACCTTAGATGCCTTTGTTTGGAGTAAACATTCTCTGTTAAAGTCAGGCATCTTTAGTGCAGGATCATTACCGAATAGATTCTTTAAATGTTCAAAACTGGTTTTGTCTTTCTTATGCCATAGGAGTTTCTGGGGCTGAGCATTTTTCAGTTTATTGGTTAGGTTAGTGGCTGTCGGGGAGTAGTTTGAAATAAATCATCTGTAATAGCCGGTTAAGCCTGGGAAGACCCGCAGATCTCTCTTTGTTTTAGCCGTGGGGGTAAGCTAACCACTTTTACTTGTTCATTTTGTGGTTGAATTAAACCATTTCCCACGAAGAATCACAGGTATCTTACTGCTGATTGTGCAAGATGGTATTTTCGTGAATTGGCTGTCAGACCCATCTTCCTTAGAGCACATGTGATCTCGTATAAATGGTTCATGTATTTGACCCAACTGTTGCTGTGCACCACAATGTCGTCTATGTAAGCGCCACAGAATGCTGAATATGGAGTCCATTAGTCGCTGAAAAGTGGCAGATGCCCCATGAAGACCGAAAGGCAAAACCTTAAATTGGAACAGACCTTGAGGTGATGAAAAGGCTGTTTTCTCATGGTCGGATGGATTCATGGAAACTTGCCAGTAGCCCTTGGTCAGGTCTAGCATAGATATATATTTTGCAGAACCCAACTTCCGAATCAGATCGACTATCCTTGTCATTGGGTAGGTGTTGAATACCGAGATTGAGTTCAGTTTTCTAAAGTCTATGCAAAATCTCTATGACTGGTCAGGCGTAGCAATTAGCACAAAGGGAGAGGACCATGGACTCTCAGAGGGCTTGATGATATCCTCCTTGAGCAATGTACAATATGCCAAGTACTTTGTGCTAAAACACATTGATGTAGGCTGTACACCAATTAAAAATGATTATACATTCATTAACTTCTTAATTAACTTCTGAATTAGTTGCAACAGACATCATTCATTAACGTTTGTGTACTATTAATAGACAAGGTCCTTAGATGTTGACTAACAATAGATTACTTTAAATGGCTCAAAATAGTAGAGCTCATCACATTTACAATAGCTTGATCGCTGAGTGGATCCGAATCACTATCCAGTTAACACACAGATGACTGCAATGAGAATGTGGTGTGATGTAGCAGGTAGGTATCCATGTGGAGAAATAACATCCACAAGGGCCCAACAAGAGCGTTTGAATACCCCCAAGGAGCAAGGAGCCTATTAACAGCGAGTGATTTGCCAAAATATGGCAATAATCATAAATGAAAAAGGACCACAATGCACTCCCACAAAGGGTCCCATTCCTTGAAGACAACTATAAACTTGACTGGCCAGATCGCAGAGTATAGCTGTAAACTGAAATGAAGGTTGTTAAAAAATACATGTTTATTTATGCCTGTATTAATGCCACAAAAGTGAATTAAAGGTCCTACTCCAGCGTCAGATAGCGGGGCGTACCTACCACCAGTGGGTGTAAGCAAGAAGGGGATGGGGCACCTCCTGGGGGGAAAAACACAGGCACTCAAACAAACTGTAGTCACGCCATGAATGAAGGCCTTACAGGGAAACATGGGGGTGGGGTTGTACTGTGTCTGTCATCAGCCCAGGGAGCTTATGCATATTATTTTGAGATAGGGAAAATCCCGGGTAAACACACTCAGCAGGGAGACCCCCAGGTTGGCCTTTGCCCCGGAAACCTGCACTGACCACATGATCAACTCACCACAGATTCGGGAAGAGGAAGACGGAGCTCAGGCTGCGTGGCATGGGCAGGCTGAAGCAGCTGAGACAGCACCAGGTGATGTAATGAAGGGGTGGCAAGCCAATCCCATGGGCACTTGGGGGTAGAGGGGAAGTGGATCTCAGCCAGATAAACCGCTCACATAGTCACGAGTGCCTGTCGACAGGTGGATATGGGAATGGGGGGGGTTGAACAGAATGGCATGCCGGCGAGGACCAATCAGACGGTAAGTTCTCATGTCCCTGGGAGGTGGCTAGCCTTCAGAGTATCCAACAAGGCCTGCAAATGCCATTCATCGGCAGGTGCCATGTGAATGTCTCCCTTCCCACCAGAAGCAAGGTGTCTCATGTTCCTTCCGCAATGTTGTTGACCAATGGCAGAATAATAAAGTTCCAGCAGTCAGCACATATGTTATTTTACTAATTGCAAATAGTTAGCACTATGGATATGACGTATTATAGCCAATGAGTTTCAGGTGAATGTTGGGAAGTATGAACATTTGAGCTGCAACTTTTTCACATAACTTGACCATTGTATTCAAAGAATAAAACTAATGTTCACTGTGTGCCCCGATGTTAGCTCTCATCAATCACTTCCAGTGCACTGTTCAGTTTAATTTGTGCTCGCCCAGCTGTAATAAACAGCTTTGATTCTTGCCCGGTGTGTGCTCCTTTTTGGATTACTGTTTTATACAGTGGGATCAGAGGACCCCTGATATATTTTTGGAGGCCTCTGTGAGATTCTCTGTCACCCGGTTAGCTGGGGGTATCCGAGCCACCCTCCCGGGGGGGGTGGGTCCGGTGACTGCAGGCCTGACCAACACGCATCACTGAGGAGGCCCTGCAGATGCCGAGTTCATGAAGGTCTGCCTGGTCCCAAGCGCCACCCGCGCTTAGTGGAAATGGTGAGCTTGTGCTGGAGGCTCGGTGCCGTAGGGACTCAAGGGTCTCTAGGACATGAGTATAACCATGCAGGAATGTGTTGCATAGTGGTTGCATGCCCACAGCGGGGAAGGGATAGATTTGGATGGTGTTGAGGATGCATCCTCAAGGAGTGTGGACGATCGGCAGAAGTAGTATTGGAAAATGAGTGTGTACCACCCAAAAGGAAGTGGACACAAGTGTGGGCACGCGGAGGGGTGCGTGGTTTGTGGCGACCATGGCCAGATGGGAGTTGCGTGTAGTACCAGCTATTGTATAGTTGCGTCATTGGGGTAATGATTGTGTCACTGAATCTTTTCTGGGGGTATAGAGAGGGACACGTGTGTGGTAGTTAGTGTTATTTTATGGTGTGGACTCATGGTGGAAGGGTCAGCAGTTGGAAATACCTTTTGTAACATAGAACGCTTGGCATCGTAGAGAAAGATGTGTGTGGATGGCACAGAGGAGACACAATGATCATTTGCGTTAATAAAGGGAACAGTGAGCCCGTGGAGAGGGCTGTTGAATAATAACACGGAGTGAGTGATCAGGCCTCTGAAGAGGGACAGCGTGGTGAGTGGAATGAGCGGTTGGGCCTGTGCAGAGGGCCAGCATGACGAGTGGAGTGCATTGCTGGGCATAAGAGAGGGCTGGGGTGAACGGTGAGCTAGGTACTGTTCAGGGGGTTGCCTCGGAACTCACCAGTAAAAATTACAAAAGTAGTAAAAAAGGAGTGTATGCCAGGCAAGAAGAAACACAATTTAAATCTAGGCCCAGTTGCAGCTTGGAAAGCGAAATTCAAACAGAATGAGGAACAGAACTGCATGAAATGCACTTTCAAAGATATGCCCGAAAACAAAAGCTTTTATACCACTAAAGTCTATTAGTATCAAACACTTTGCAACATTAAAATGTCTCCCCACAAGAAGCTGATTGGTGAAATCATATCATACCCCTATAGAAGGGCATACATTATCATCTATGAAAATTGTCCCGCAAACCTTACCACACCACCCCTAGCTTCCCATTGTGACATCACAAATCAACCTCCAATTCCCACATCATAGGGCCAATTCATTGAAACATTTGAGATGACCAGCAGAACTTCATTCAACTGCCCCGGTCATCTCATCTACATTCTCATGAGAAAGTCTTCTACCATGACTCTCAGCCTTGAACCAAGAACAAGTTACCGTATTAATGTTGCACATTAAGAACTCTTCAACCTTCTTTCTAGGCAGGGATGTACTCAGGGGCAATTTGAAACCGTCATGTTTTTTTTTAAACAGTCAGTGGATCAGACTCGTAAATTAATATGCCAAATTATAAAATGACTGTCCATGCATTGCCTTTCCGCGACACCCATGAGCTCTGTTTTATGACCTTGAAAGTGACAAAGATTGTCCGCTTACTACCGTGCGATCCAGGGAACGTGGGTCTTGCGATGTGCTTCCAGCTGCTGCTGTTTCTAAGCAAATTAATGAAACAAGCACTTGTTTCTGAAAAGCATACTGTGAGGCCTCTATGCAGCACTTCAGTCTAATGCTAAACCTTGTATACTAACCTGTGACCCATCTTTATTATCTATCGTTCTTTAATGTGAAGTACTGTTATTTAGGGCATTCTCCAGCCTAGTTCAAATTACTGCGTCAAGGAAACCACCTCCCCATTCAGAGTGCTACTCCCTCAGCTGATAAATGTGCGCCTTATTACCGTGCTGAACTTGCATTTTTACCACAGTAGGATAAGGAGTGTGTGCGTGTGTAACGGGAGAAAAGGGAGGAAGAAGAAGAAATGTGGGAAGAATAGAAAGGACAGTGGGGATAATAAAGCAGCTAGGGAATAATGACCTATTTAGATAGCCCCTTGGACCACATGTGCTGAGCATTGCCACAATATCGCGATAAAATATTAAAGTACATTTTTCAATGGGCTCAAGAGACAAAATACAAGGACTCTAAATTGAAAAGTAGACAGAACATATTGGGGCTCTGGAAATTATACGTAGAAACGAAAGGGGGGAAAAAGAGGAATACGGGAGGGAGCATACTGAGCTCTACACCCCCGCCCTATTGTGTCTATCGCTATTACAACCTGCAGCAAGGTACAACAACCCCCAGCGTAACACCTTGGGAGGGGACCAGGTAATAACAACAGGGGAAAAGGACAGAGGCGCACGAAGGGAGGAAATATACACAAAGGGAGAGTGGAAATGCCTAGCAGACATAGAAAAGAATACGTGACAGCAGATGAACGCATTATTCGGTAAGGCCGAGAGAGTGATAGAGGAGGAGGTGTAGCGGAAAAATAAAGGAGATAAGGGGGAATGGTTATCAGGGAGAATAGCATTCAAACTGGACGATTTGGAGGAGGATGGGAAGAAAAACGAGGAGGAAGGAGGGGACGAGGACGATGCAGCCTCAGATTAAGGACTGTTAGGAAGAAGGAGGGGGGATGAAAGAGCAAAAGCAACACAACAGCAACAGAAGTAGAAGGGATTGTTCCAGCTCTCTCCGCAGTAGAATAGGGGAGGTAAAGATGGGATTAACCCAGACGACCAAGTAGGAGGAGGGATAGGTCCAAGGACAAGAGAATTGCCATTACTACAGAAAGGGAGAGGGGATGCACACTATGTACCATGGCAAACGATGGACAGGGATAATCTTATATGCAGCCTCCACTCCCTCGTGGCAGGGGCCAGTAAATGGATACAGGCCCTTGAGAAAAAGATGGCAGGGTGACACTAGACATAGGGGACATGAAACGTTTATTCGTAGCCATCATAGGCAAGCAGGGAGACAAAATATGGAACCAGTCAGGGTACAAAGGAGTGACATTAAGTACAAATGCCCATGACAGTGCTCCATTTAATAACTGTCAAGCACACGTCTAGTAGGTTCTGAGAAGTATGTATCCAGACAGTTAGGACCTAGGGACAGTAATGGCTCATAAAATGAAAAGTGAGGATGACCCAGCAGACTCTATAAAACGAGTACAGGATCTCTGGACGCAGGAAACACAAAGGTCTCGGAACAAGTGCATACCTCTATTTTACCACATATTGGTCAAGGGGCTGCCAGCAGAGGCTCAGCTATCACTAGATATGATTGTGGGAATAGAGGCAAAGGATGGCCAGAAATAAAGGCAACAATAGTACATTATTGTAAACGAAAAACAGGAGAGCGATAGACAAGCAGCAGAAAATGCTGCTAAAGCAGAAAATAAACTGGTGCTAAAGAAACTGGCAAAGTACACAATGGAAGGGGAAATGCTCGTTCCTGATGCTGCAGCAGTGGTGCCCACACCACAGGGAGAGTTTCCCACAGGGAACATGAAGCAGCAAGGAAGCTACATGCAGCCACAGTATACACCACAATGGGGAACCACACAACAATGCAATTGCATGCATGGGGGATTTTTCCCTATGGGAAGAGGATACCAGCAACAAGGAAGAGTGGGATATAGAGGATCGGGTAACAGGGTCTTCAGACCATCTTATATATCCCAGAACATGGGGCATCTGGCATGCACCTGCCCTTTTGTGCAGCAAGCACAGGCACAAGAGATACAAGCGCCAAACAACAAGGGTTTGGCACCGTACAGCTGCAGTGGGAGTAGATGCAGCTTCTTCCAGCACAGCCAAGGCACAGATGCCCACACAGCAGGGTGGGATGCAGGCACAAGGAGGGGCAAAAGATGGTATGAAAACAGCTCCAAATGTGACAACCTCCAGCAGTGGCAGCATGAAATATAGTGGTGCTAGGGCAGAACGTAGTGCCCCACTACATCAGGGTCAGATTTGTTGGGGAAATCCCTTCCCTTTTCCACCTGGTAATTCACAAAAATAGGGGTGCCCAAAGAAAGCCCGGGTGTGTCCAGTCCTAGCAGTAACTGATGACCCTGAAGAGGAACCTGAGGTAGTAGTGAAAATAGGACCAAGAGTATTTTCCTTTCTGATAGACACAGGAGCAACCATATTCTGCATCAGAGAGGGGGAATTCCCATTATCAAACAAGGTGATGGATACACAGGGCTTCTCTGGGGCAGTGGTCACGGTTCCTGTAGCAAGAGATCTACCACTAACAATAGGGATGCAAAATATTGTAGAGCCACTGCTATATTCTGAAGTCAATCAATATACTAGGAAGAGATTTGCTCAGTAAGCTAAACGCAACAATCTCATTCACAGAAAAAGGAATGGTGTGTACAACACCATGCCTTTATAACACACACGTGGCCACACTCCTCATGACAGCACACACCCAAAGCACCCTGAGAGCCCAGCCCATGTACCCGAGCATTTTCCTGTACAGGGTTGAGAAACTCTTGGGGTGGTTCTCTGGGGTACAAGGGAAGGTATTGAGATTGGCCTCAGAATATTTGGTCAGACCACAGTGCCAGAAGAATGACATGAGGCTTGTGTTACAGCTAGCAGATTTGTGGTACGCAAAGACATGGTGATCCTGTGTGGGACAGACAATGACAACATGGACTGGTGCACAGTATTATGCATTGACCCAAGACTGACCATAACAGGAGTAACGGATGAACAATTGGTCTCCGATGAGGAAGAGGGAGAGATGGCGTTTGAGTCACAGATACCTTGTCAAGTTCAAATAATGGAAAAAATTCTATCAATTCTAATGCAGTTGGTGAAAAAAGAGAAACACACAGAGTGAGATCTAAAACCAAATGTCACAGAAATGATGGAACAAGGGGCCCCATGACATATGGGTACTGAAAGGAGTAGGGGCAGTAGAGATAGAATTAAAGGAAGGGGCACTATTGTCCCGTCCAAGCAATGTCCTTTGTCCAGAGAAGCAGAAGAGGGAATATTCTCGACTTTACATGCACTACGGCAGCAGGGCATTATCCAGACATCCTCATCACCATACAACACAGAAATATACCTGATTAAGAAATCAAAGCGTGGATCAAGGCTATTCATCCATGATTTGCGCCCACTAAACGATGTGGTTGAGGCAGAATGTATCTTGTCCCGAACCCTGCAACAATATTGTGCAATATCCCAGCAAAGTACTTTACAGTCATTGGGCCTCATTACGACCCAGGCGGTAAGGGGTTAACGGCAGCGTTAACAGCGCCGACCCTTACCGCCTGAGTAAGAGGTCCCTTAGCGCCATGGCGCTTTTAACACCTGCTTTTAGCAGGTGTTAAAATCCATGGCGCTAAGGGACCATGGAGTTAATTACGCCACCGTAATTTACGGTGGCGTAATTAACGCCTTCCCCACTCCCATTATACCCTATGGGGCAAAAATGGGAATGGGGAAGGGTAAATGGGGATTGGGGACTTACCGCCCCGCCAAGGTCGGAATGGGGCGGTAAGTCCGCCAACCACCATGGCGTAAACGTAGTTTACGCCATGGTGGTAAAGTCACGGCCCAGGCGGTAACTTACCGCCTGGGTCGTAATGAGGCCCATTGACTTGAAGAATGCCTTCTTCTCCATTCCATTGCACCCAGATTCAAGATACCTGTCATTGTTTACCTATCGGGGAAACAGATTTGAGCACTGTAGGCTGTCCCAAAGGTACTGCGAGTCACCTAGCATTTTTAACTGAGTGAGCCAAATGGACCTGAGTTACCTACACATGCCCAGTGCGGTGATCCAGTATGTTGACGGTTTGCTGATATGCAGGAGGAGATCTAAGGCAGATTTGGTGTACCTTCTAACACTGCTAGCAGACAAGGGGTACAAGGTGGATAAAGCAAAATTGCGATATTGTCTGGAAGAGGTTGTGTGCCTGGGACAGATCATTTCAATGGAAGGGCGCAGCAAAACCCCATAAAGGGTACATACAATTCACCCCACCACACGTCCACGCACAGTGAAAGAAATGCAGAAGTTCCTGGCACTATACAACTATTGCAGGCCATGGGTGTTTGATTATTCCACATTCACAAAACCCCTATTTCAGGGCCTCAAGGAAGCACAAAAAGAGAAGAGGGAATTAAAAAGACATCAGAAATGAATGAGAGCTTCACAGAGCTAAAAGAAACACTGGCCCATGCGCCAGTGTTGGACACCCCAAACTACAAAGAAAAATGTTATCTGTTCTCAAATTCAGGTGGTGGACGACGGTCCTCACACAAAAGAAGCCACAGGGACACAAGCCTCTCTCATATTACAGTGGTACTCTAGACCCAGTGATGCAGGGACACTTCCCCTGCAAACAAGCGCTCGTGGCTGCAGTGTTTGCCATAGAGAAGGCAGCAACAATCACCATGGTGTGCCCCATAGTGCTGTACGTGAAGCACTCATTATTTGCCATCCTAGAAAAATCAAAAAGCACACTAACAACACAGAGGGCATCCGGTTACGAAATTATACTGAGCTACCCAGTCATTGAGGCAGTGAGGGGCCGTTTGCTCAACCCTGCAACATATCTAGCAAAACCAGCAGGAGAAGGGGGCTACATGCACAATTGTGCCACACACATGGACAGAATGGAAGGAAACACACATATTAAAGAAGAAGAGATAGAAGGAGCAGACATGGTTTATATTGATGGGTCATCAAGTATAGACCCCGATACTGGGAGGAGGCATACTGGAGCAGTGGTAGTATGTTACATTAATGAGGAATATGTAACAGTGTCCCAGCTGCAACTACTGTCACATTACTCAGCAGAGACAGCAGAGTTGGTAGCCATGATCAGTGCACTAAATATGATGGAAGGACTTGTAGCCAACATATTTTCTGACTCTGCCTAAGTTATATCAACAATACATTCAGGATTGACACAATGGGAAAGAAGCGGGTTTAAGGGAAGTGACAGGTTCCCATTGCAACACGCTGAGCTGCTAGGGCAACTAATTGAGGCACTAAAAGTACCGGTAGGGGTGGCCATAATAAAATGTGCCACCCACATGGGAAAACAAGACCAAATATCAATGGGAAATGAAATGGCTATCAGGGCAGCCAAAGAAGGAAGCAGCCTAATTACCAGAAGGTAGCCTAAGGTGGTATCCAGGGGCTAACACTCATGGCAGCAGAAAGAAAGATGGGTCAAGAGGGAGAAAGAGGGGAATGTTTTAACACAATACACATCGTCCAAATTATAGAGCTGCAATGAGAGGCCTCAAAAGAAGAAAAATATCTCTGGATACACGTGGGTGCTCTCTCTCACCAACCTAATCTGGAGGCAGAATAGCACAGGAAAGCCTGTAGTTCCCCCATGATTGCGCAGTTTAGCATAAGAACAGCTGCAGTATCACCCCCATATAGCCAAAGAAAATATAGCAGCAGAAATAAATGAAGGATGGTATGTGCCAAATTTGCATGAGATAGTTCATGGGAAACTATATAACTTGTAAACAATTTCTGTCTGATCATACTCTGAAAACCATCAGGGGAACAAGACCTCGGCTCGAAGTGCCCTTCTGTCACTTGCATATTGACTAAGTCGACAAGAAAGACAGATGTGCCTCTTTTAGGTACATGATCACTGTTTTCTGTCCATTCTCACGTTGGCTTGAGGTGGGACCCTGTGCAAAAAATGACACAAAGTCGGCAGCCAAATTCTTGGTGAGGGAGGTGTTTCCAAGATGGGAAGTGTGTGATGAGAGAAGGTCGGATAATGGTCAACATTTTGCCAATTATCTATTTGCAGAAGTAACCCGCTGCCTGTGGATAAAACATAAACTTTGCACAGTGTACTGACCGCAAGCGAATAGGATTGTCAAAAAAAACTAAACAGCTTGCTGAAGGCACGCTTGGCAAAACTAACATCGTCATTATGCCAAAACAGGCTTTATTGTCTTCAACTGGTGCTTTTTGCCCTTCACAAGTCATGTAGTGCTGATCACCATTTGACTCTGCACAAAATTATAACAGGTAGGAGAATGCATGTGCCTATCCCTCCTACACATTCAATTTTAATTTTAGATGCTAACCCTAGCTCAGAGATACTTGGAGATGAAATGAAAAACTACTTAACAGAAATTTCAAATGTGCTCCACTTAATCTCCCACCAGGTCAAGCGTCCTACAAGTCGGGCGACCGGCCAATGTTGAAGAGTGCACAAGTGCCCAACGGGAGGAGAACTTTCCGCAAGCACAATCCCTCTATCCCAGAGACAGAGTTCTCATCACGAATGTTGTAAGAAGGTGGAGGAGCCCAGGTTTTATGGCCCATTTGAAGTGGTATGTGCAATCCCGACAGCAATAAAGATCAAAGAAAGGAGGGCATGGATCCACATTTCTGACCTCTGCAGCGACAACGGTAGCACAACGGAAAGACAAGAGAGAAGAGTCACCTAACGGTAAGTATAAACCAATTGTCATTAACTTTGTGTGCTGCAGTAAGACTCTATAGAAGGCCCATAACTGGAGTAGAAGATGGGCAAAATACCACTAGTGGGAACGGAAGAAAATCAAAACTTGATGCAAATATAATAGGGCTTGGATTGTTCTGTCTTCCTGTCATCTATCTTCTCTTCCTCTTCTGGTTCCTAATGCATTGGAGTAGTATGGGTACTCCGGCTGTTGGTGGAAAAGAGCCATGCACCAAAAGAAGTATATCTAGTATTGAAGAATTTTGCAGTGCTAGTGGGGAAGAAGAGAACCTCGCATATGAGAATGTCTGATGGAGATGAAGAGGGTAGGGCGGGGGACCACCAATGATACATGTTATCTGTGCTCACTCATCCCACACCTTGCAGGGATATCGAACCAATTCTTGTCACAAGAAGTGACAAAAGAGTAAGGGGAATGTCTGTTGCATGCCTGCTGTGAGGCAGAGTCGTTGTCGTCCTGCTGCTTCCCTTCCTGGCACTTGTTCTGTGCAACAGTCGCTAAACGCAACCGAGGCCAAGACCCAAAAAATAAAAACCGTTCAGTGTGCTTTTGCATTAACGCAAGGCACATCTCCTTTCCATTATTTTAATTTTGGGAAAAGTATGTTTGGTAAGGATTATAGGTACAAATGAAGAGTTCCACATTCGGAAAGGAACATGAACGCCTGAATGCATTAGGCTACTTTCATTCCAAACACAGAGGGCCTGATTCATGGAATATTTGCCCGGTTCAAAATTAATTTGCACTCCTGAAAAGTGACTTTTTACTGCCGACACAAACCCTGATTCATGGAACCATGCAAAGTGTATTTTTGCCATGCAAAGGGTTTGTGTCGGCAGTGCAAAGTCACTTTTCAGCAGTGCAAATTCACTTTGGACCGTGCAAATATTCCATGATTTATAGAATTTTGTGGGTGCTAAAAAGTGACTTTGCGCACTAATCAGCGCGCAAAACCCGTTTCAGGGATTCAGGGGACAGACTTTGCATGTATTTCCGAAATTCCATGAATACATAGAGCGTACAAAGCATGCTTTTGCATGCAGGTATGCACAAAGTGGATTTGCGTGCAGTAGGGACTTTGCACTTTTTCTATGAATCGGGCCCATAGTGCTTTAAATGCAACTTGCTCTGAAATATATAGACTATTTAAAGAAGCCAACCAGATGATCTGAAAAATATGTTCTTCACCAAACATTAACATCCAAAATGTCTTCATACAAGGATGTATTTCGGAGACCATCTAATGCACTTAGTTTTTAGCCAGTCAACTATACTGTACTACAGCAAATTCATTTTCAGCAAAAACTATTGTTCTCCCATAAAGAATTCTTTAAGCTGGTGAAACCGCACCTTTTGTTCAAACATTTTATGACCTGTTACTATTTCTAATATATTTTGTTATTTTATAGTTTATTAAGTGCAGGTGTACCACCTGTGGGTTTATGATGCGTCAAGAACAACTGAACACACACAACGAGTGGGAAGAGACGACCCACCTAACCCGGGAACAGAGGGGTCATAAGCCTCTTCCAAAAGCCCAATTAGTACTGGATAAGAGGGAGAGAGAGAGACAGAGAGAGACAGAGAGAGGGAGAGAGAGAGAGCGCACGCGCACATTGAATGGGTATATAGTTGGATCGTCTGTTTGAGTTTCAATGTTTGTGTTTTTGAGACTATGGGCCTGATTCAAAAAAACATTTTTCAATGAGAAGCACCCATTGAAAAACGCTCTGTGAATCAGGGCCTACTTCTTTGATATATGTGGTTGAATGGGTGGATGTAAGTATTGCTGCAGCTGGATGCACAACTATGGCTTTTTGCCAGTACCTAGACATGTTTCATGCGTTTTACTTCTGACAAAATATCACTGACACCAGTGCTAGTGAAACTTGAAACTGTCCCTTGTGAAATCCTCTCCACTTGGTGAGTCTCCATGTAGAGAGAGAGAAGCCAAGGTTTTTGGATGATGTACCTATGAAGTCAATGGAGTGGAACCGTTTTTGAAGGGTTGCTTAAAAGTTAGGTCTGGTGAAGACTACTCAGATTTGGGAGGCAGGGGGGAGATATGTGCAAGGCGGAGGCATTGTCCAAATCAAGGGGAGTTGAACCGTGCTTTCTTGGCTCTTCCTACACGTTTCAATGTATGCACATTTCCCTCACACACTGCCCCTGCAAACGCTGATCCGGCATCAAGAGACACTGACATCCATAAAGAAATATCAGAATAAACATTAAACGAATTAAGGCATGTAATGAGCCCATGCAGGGTTATATTTAGGTGGTAAGCCGATTTATGTTATGACATAGGATTCTGTGAATGGTGGGTTCCACTCGGGGTCATCAGGCGGTGTGTTAGTTGGACCATTCACTACTTTGGCAGCAACTTCTCCATGCGGTTTCTTGTCTAGCAATGACAGTGCTTGCACATTCCTCTTGCTCTGCTCAGACAATGGAATTTATTTGCCGTTATCTACTTACTTTGATGGTTCCTCTGCTGTTCAATGTTTAATGCTCATGTATATTGTTTAATTTTTCATTGTATTTGTTTGTTTTAAAAATATGTTACCATCGATGTTGTGACTTTTTGAAGGAGTCACCGATCAGTCATATCTTTATTAGAGCAAATGTTTGCTAGTTTCTAATGATATATTAGGTGGTGTCCTATTGGACTGTGGGTCAGGGGGGTACATGTCATGGCCTTGGGAAAGGGTCAGTGGCAACATAGCCCACGGCAAACCTTGCCGGCATGCCCAAGCCCGACAGTCCACCTGAAATGATCAATGGCCTGGGGCCGGGCCACTGGCCACTTTGCCTCCATTTTGGGTCAATGGGCTACACACTGGGGTATGGACATGGCCGACATGGTATTGTCAAGCCATCTAAAGTAACCACTTTAACCATATTGTAGGGTGCAGTAGCCACATTGCCCAGGAAATTGACTTTAAGTGGTTTGTCAGGCCCTGGGGAATGGTCGAAGCGGCCACTGAATCTGGTTGCTCCCTTCTAGGTTCATGGACCCGGGTTTGGGTGCTCTGGAAGGGAGTGTGAGGACCCAGACCGATTTCAGTGACCCTGAGTTTATGGATTTATCCCTGTTCAGCGACCCAGACAGGAGTGAGAACCAATCTGGTTGTTGCAAGGACTGGGAACATTTTTGAGCGGTTGGCCATTAGTGTTTGCAGACTTTTTAAAGTTCCTGCATACCCTGTGCTGCTAAACATTGTAATTGAAAAGGGGCATCTGGCAATAATCTGTCTTTTGCAGCGCTCACAGACCTCTGATTACTGCACAGCTGGGTCCCCAAAGTCGAATCCTGGCCATGACCACAGTAGCAGTAAACTGATTAGTAGACACAGGGAACATTTCTTGAGAGGGTGACCATTGTTATATGTGTCATAAGCCATACTCGGAGAAGGGGCAGTTGGTCCGGCCTTAGCCTATGCCCAGTGGCCACTTTGGGTGGTTGCGTGGGGCCTGGTGCATGCCCTGTGCAAAGTGGCCATTACCCACCGACCTGAAATGGGGGTTTAGTGGTCCCTGGGACAGGTGCCAGACCAGGCTCAGTAGCCAGCTCAGATGATGTTGGTGGACTTGGGGCATTGCTGAAAGCCATTTGCTTGGCAAAGTGGCCCACAGATTCATCTGCGATGTCATCTGTGATGTTATCAGTGTGTTCATGGGCTGCGCAACGATGGACTTAGCGTTAAAGTGGCATCATTCTCGTAACCTCAACGATGTGATTTTTACAGGTTTTCAATGATTATTTTGCTTTAAGCTATGTCAACTTAACTCTCCCATAACCAAAGCTACATACATATATATCCAAGAAAATAAAAGCTAATTCAACTCTACCATTCAAAAAGTCTCAAGTAGGTTCAGCAATCGATGCAGTGCACGAAACAAAGGTTCACAGACATTGAATAGCACTTACCGTAGGACTCTCCACATGGCTTGCCCTGGTAAGTCCGATATTCCAGACACCCAGCTTTCTCCTCCAGTCGTGGGCAAGGATCCCCACCATTTTTGGGCTCTTGTTGCACATTGCGCCTTCTCACCCGAAGAGTTGGCTTGCACTGGTCTGCGCAGCCACTCCAGTGGCTCCACTCACTTACAATGCATGGCTGCGCTGAAAAACAATGGACAAATATATTGTGAGTAGGAAGTCTCATGGCCAGAGGATAATGGCGTCAAATTATACATTCTCATGAACCTGCGAAGTCTCATGGAAGCATGTCTTTTTCATAGGACCGAGATCCTAAAAACGGACTCTAGTCTGCTCTCTGTACATTTATTTTGTTGAATCAACTTAACACCTAGTAGCAGGTCACTATGACACTTCTTAACGCCTAGTAGCAGGTCACTATGACACTTCTTAACGCCTAATAGCAGGTCACTGACACTTTTTCCTTTTGAGGTCCATAGATACGTTCTTTCACGAGCACTGCTCATGGAGCGCATCTGCTCACTCTCAAAGCCCCCATGACCCACCTTCTTTGATAACCAATGACTGTATTTTAGTTCTGTTCAAAATAACCCCCCACTGCCACTCCAAAATAAATCTGTGGATTCTGCTTTGCCGACTTGCCTTTAAAAATGGCGTGTATGCAATATTTTTGGTATCCCGTGGTTTCAACGTCGGTAATTGCTTCGAAGCGATTACTTTACGAAATGACTTTGGTAAATATATGTAATTGTAGGTTAAGGGGTAAAAGACGCTAGGAAGGCGATTGGGGGAGGGGTAGTAGTAAAGATAAAAGTGGGTCATGGGGACTCCCCCACATTAAAAAAAAAAAGAAATCAAAGTGAAATTTCGAAGTAATCACTTCAAAGTAAATTACATCTCATCACTTGCGCCCAAATGTAAAACACTGATATAAAAAACACGAATGTTTTCATAGATTTGTACATGTGGGTGTGGTGGGGTCCTTTTCCTGCTCAGTTTCATTCCCAGATACCCCGTGCCTCCCCTCCCTGACACAGCCCACTGCTCTGTTCTATTTCATTTGCATTCATATATTTATCAATTTAATATATTTATATATTTATATACATTCATATATTTATATATTTAATGTTTGAAATAAAGTTTTCTGTACACCGATAAAGCTTGCTCTTGAGAAAAAAAAACAATGATCTTGTGTTAATGTTTTTATAAATCAATATTTACAAGGAAAAAATGTCACTGGGCACCATAGAAATATAATCAGAATGTGCAGGAATTGATCTGTTCTCAGTCAATCAAGACCTTCCCTTGTTTCAAATTTCTAGGTATTGATTTATATGAACCATCTATATGTTTGACCTTAGTATTCGATATAAATACATTAAGATACAGAATACAGACAAGTGGAATTTCATAACAAAGCAAACCATGAAATCATTCAAAACGACATCATTTTTCTTGCATGTATCATTCAAAAAAATAAACTGCAGCATTAATAACCATGTTATCATCCCGCTTTAAAAGATTCCAGAAACCTTCAATCGTAATTCCATATAGAGCTCTGCGTGGGGAAACAGAGCACAGACGCTGAACGCTTGTAGCCGCGCAATTGATCATTAAATGATGTAGAGTTTCAATCCTATTCGTTTTCTCTTCATAAACAGCAAGACCTTTCCTCATACCGCATTCTTTTCCTGGCCCTGGTGACTTCAGACGCATGCAACATGTTAATATACTTCACCTCTTATGGCAAGGCAATTCAGCAATATACTCAGCGACAGTGCTTGACAGTCTAGACTTAGTTCTGGAGGTGGAGCTAAGCACCAGTGCTTCCAGTTTTATGGCAGCACACGCACTAATGTTGTTCTCGGACTGCTGGTCTCCAGTAAGCAAAGTTCTTGTTCCCGTTAGTTTGGATGCTGGTGTCTGACTGTTCAAAGTCACCGGACGCCCATTACTTCAGAAAGTGAAGCCAAATGAACATGTGGTGGATGGGGTTTCCATGGTTGTACCCTAGAGCATCGCGTATGCTTACTTCTGAATCCCCAACCCACCCATTTCAAAATGGCCACCCGCTGATGGGTAGCGGACAGGCAGGCTGGGTTGGTGGCATGCGGTTTGTGTTTCACTGAGCATCCCATTGGTAGACTGGGAGGTGTTTGCGCAGGGCTACGAGTCGATCCTCTGCACACATGGAGGCCTGCCGAAGCAGCTCTGCAGCCTTCACTTTTTCCCCACTAGCTGCACGAGTTCGAGCACGACTTCCCCCTCTACTCAGCAACAGCATGACTTTGTTATCCGGTAAGAGTAGAGGCTGGGGTGGCAGGGGTAGGAATTATGACCAGAGCATAGAAAGAGCTTGGCATAAAATGGGAGATGGCCACAGAGAGCGAGAGAAAGGGGTAGGGATAGAGTGGAAAGTGTAGAAGAGCGCAGAAACGGCAATAAGGGTGCATAAAACCGGAGAAGTATACAGAGAGAGGTAAATAAGTGCAGGGAGAGAAAAATAGGCACATATAGCGAGAGAAAGCGGTAGAGATAGAGCAGAAAGTGTAGAAGAGGGAAAAGAGCGCAGAACGGGGATAAGGGTGCAGAAAACCGAAAGAACTATACAGAGGGAGGTAAATAAGTGCAAGGAGAGAAAAATAGGCACAGATGGTGAGAGAGGCAATTTGAATTGGTCATTGTTGTACCCCTGCCTCATACGTCAGCGGTAATCAACCTTGACTACCTTCCAGGTGTAGAGTGGCCTATAGGGAACTCTGGAGCTGTTCCTGTAGGCCTCGGCACTGTGGGCCTCTTTTGTGTGATAACCTATTTTATTTCCAAATGTACTCATAGGAAAAGGATTTGACTTGCTGAAAATGTTTAATACTCCTTTGGTTCCCAGTCCACTCCTGCTACCTTCCCCGCTCTTTGCAGCTATCTTTCGCTACCCTTCCAAGCATAGTGCCGGGTGTATATACAGGGTATTGACGAGTAGCACGAAGTAGGTTCTGAAAGTGTGGCAGTCTCCTTTAGGGTCATTTGGTCGTGAACCAGATGGCTGTGTTGTTCTTCCGGGTCCCCTCTGCCTCTCATGTTGGCCTGCGTTCAGCATTGAGTCTGAGATGGGTTTTCAATGTTGCATTATAAAGGAATTTTTCTGTGGTGGAAGTTCTCTTTGCTTAGATTCCTGTGAGCAATCTTTTATTGTTGGCCGTCTTTAGTGGAATTTCCAATTAAAATAGAATTTAAGAAAAAGAAAAACCCCAAAAGAAACACTTGCTTTAAGGGATTGGATACAAGTACACTAAAACGATGTGCGGCCGAAGGAGCAGTGGGTGGCAGAGGGTTTAAGTGCAATGGGCATGACCAGTGCTCTTGTTTCCAATGAGCAGTGCCAGGCTGCAGGCGATATGGACGCAGATGGTTTCACCTGCCCTGTGTTACTATAGGTCAAAGTGCACTGAGCTGTAGTAGCACCTGCGGATTTGAATGAGGTTGTAGGAGATCCAGTGTATGTGGGGGCGGGAGCAGGGAAGGGGGGGGAGAGAGAGAGAGAGAGAAAGAAATGAGTTAAAACTGTTAAAAAAAGTTTTTACAAAGGGTCATGGTGAGGGGAAAAGGTGGGTATCTTTGATGCCCCTCTTCTCGCCACTTTTCCCATACACTGCCTAAAATGATCGCAATTGACTCTTTTGTGTATAAATAATGTACAGTAGTGGCGAGAACCACCACTGTAGATAACTAATTTCCACCTTCACAGTGAGGGTGGAAATGGTTAAAAAAAAGAATGCTTAAAAAACACGTTTTTATGTTGCCACGAATGGAGGTGTATTTCTGAAATTTCTCCAGAGGTATTTTTTTTAGAAATGGCACGGGCGCTACTGCTAAGCTCTGGGTTGGGCAGATTTTCCATACTACTACTGGCGGTTCTGGTAACTCTTTCCAGTGGTATGTCATAAAAAACATCTGTCTAACTCTAAATGACCTGCTTAGTTTGTAATCTACTAATACCTAATTGCGATATATTTCTGTGCATGTTTTTCAACTGTGCCCAAAAGTGTGTACCACAAACAATCCACAAGTCAACAATAAATGGTAATAACTATGGGTGTTATTCAGGGTGCTATTAAAGTGTAATGAACTCATGAGTGATCAAGAAATTCACCAGAAAATAGGGGAAGCATTCTTAGAGAATGAAACCGAAGACATATGCAAATGAGAAATTGACTCTTAAATCCTGGCGAAGCAGGAGTCATGGTAAGTTGCTGAGGATTGTAACAGACCAGAGGTGTATGGGCTGCAGTGGTGCCAACATTACCATCCAGAGTCAGAGAATCTGTCTTTAAATGTATACATTGCCACTGGGCGGTATGAAAATACTCCTGTGATCTGGCCTTTTCTCAATCTGACTGTAAAGGCCCAAGTGCGGAGGCCACCCACGCGCATCTGCAACATTGCTGAAATAAAGATGGCTGACTCACTCCATCTACAGAGAAGACGAGCAGGTCTTGCAGAACTTGGCTCATTCGAGCAAAGAATGATTGTCTCTTTTTTGATTGTGATTTTTCATTTTGCAGCTTTGGCCAAGGGAGCAACAGTCTAGCCAGCCTGGGGGGTAATTTCCCCCTTGGTCACCTTCCCAGTCTACCCCCGAGAGTACCCCAAATTTGAGGGAGCTGATCTGAGGGCACTGCATTTGCACCTCTAGCTCACGCTGTTGCAGTTTGCCTGCTGGGAAGGGATAAAACGGGTCTAAAAAGAGATGAGCAAATAAAGATGGAGGCGGCCTCAGAAAGCAGGGCTTGGTACAGACGGAGTGATCCATCAAGAGAGAAGAGAGCAACATGGCCAAACAGATGTAGGTGAGCAAGAGGGAGAGAGATGAGCTTCACGTTCTCTGAGCTAAATCTGCAGAATGAGCTGTGGTGGACTCCAGGATTTTTCAGAAAAATGTATAATGTCTCTGCCTTCTTAAGAAGGTTTTATAGATCCTCACTTTCCATCAGAGATTTTCTGCTGTTGCATACCTTTTTGGACGCTACCTCAGGGCAGTATTTGGCATTCTGCAAATGGCTTATCGAAAGTAAGCCTGTTTATTGTGAAAGCAGACAGCGTCTCATCAGTACATACTGTAGATTGTCCTCCTGTGAATTCATGCTGCTTGCTGCAGTGGTAGATTTTAAAATGTTTGATTTTTATGCAAGCTGTCGTTCAGAACCGTGTTTTAAAAAATGCATGTTAGTTCACAGGCTACACTCTCCCATAGTGGCTCACATCAGCGATTCGCAAAGGACAAACAACCACCACCAAGAGAAGCCAGAAAACTCTAAACTTGGTGGAACTCCGATATCTTATGGAAGAGACCAAGCCTAACTCCAATGATCCAGCATCGTTGCTGCTGGAAGAAATGTTGACAACAATCGAAAACTGGACAACCAAAGCACTAAATGCCCTCACCCCATTTAAGCACATCACTCTCTCAGAAAAAAAAGACTTCAGCAAGTTGGATCACACCCAAAGTACGAGCACTGAAAAAAAGAAAACAAATGTTTGAAGAAAAGTGAGGAAACACTACAACCCGCAAGACAAGGTCACCTACCAAAGACATATCCACCACTACAAACCTGAGATCCGTAAAACAAAGAAACATTACTAATCTGAACAAATCAATAATACATCCCATCTGGAGAAAGTACTTTACCAAATCATTGAGATGAGAAATCCCACTTCCTGCAGAAAAGTACCTTCACCTACCCAAAAACTATGATGGTATCACCAACCATTTCAGAAGCAACATACAGCAGGCCTTCAGCAGAGCAATAAGGAATGGGATTGGAAGCAATATTTAAGCCCTGTTTAATAACATTCAGCCTGAAACCCCACCGATGAACAGCTTTAAACCAATGTCCAAACCCGGCTAAAAAGAAATTGGTGAAACCTAAAAACAAAGCCACCTCTCCGATTGACAACTGCCCCTGAACATTTACAAACAGATCCTTAATAAGGAAACACCAACTTTCTACTTTCACAAATTAATGAACTGCTTGCTCGAAACAGGAATTGTACAACATGTTTTTAATACTGCCTACTTCAAACCACTTGTAAAATACACTGCTGGAGACCCAGAAGAACCTTCCAACTTTCAAACATGCCATAACAGGTCCTAGAGAAATATGTATACAGCCTGATCTGGAGCATTTATGGTCAAAAACCTTACTAGAGATTGCTCACAAGTTGTGTTTAGACCTAGGAGAGGCACCGAATTAGCAGCAGTTTCCATTTCAGATGACCTCAAAATTGCAGCGGACGTCAACATCACATCAGCACTTAAGCTCCTCCGCATCTTAGCAGGCTTCAACACTGTTAAGCACAATAAACTAATTACAAGGCTTGAAGAAACCAAACTCAATACCACAACTCTATAATGAATGAGATTATTCCTAACCGAGAGAACAGAAATCAATTGGCTCCCACCTTTCAGTTCAAACTCACCATCCATTACCTCAAGAGTCTCCCAAGGGTGACATCTCTCAATGCTCCTCTTCAACATATATATGCCCCTTTCAGGAAGATCATAAAATCTTATGGGCTCACTTGTTAAAACCAAGTGGATGACATGCAAAGCATATACAAAATGACAGATGATGGAAAATCCAATACCAACCTCATCAACTGCCTCACTCGAATACATGAATGGATGATGGCTCACTACATAAAACTCAACCCAGAGAAAAAATACACAATGATAAACTCACCTGACCCTGCAGCTGAAACACCACTACCATGGCCTTTGGAAATGGACAACTGCCCTAAACCAAAAGGATCAAGAGCCATGGCATATGGACGGACAATGGACTCAAGCTGGAACATCAAGTCAATGCAACAGTCAGAAAGTGCTTCTTCCAATCCCTCCTCTATCTGATGGATTATGCCCTACCTCTCCTTTGCACACAGACAACTGGCCATCATATCCCTGATTCTTTCAAGAACTGACTACGCAAACAGCATTTATGTAAATATGCTGGGCTGCATCACAAAAACATCAATATATCCAAAACACATCAGCCAGACTCCTACTCAGACACAACAATAGGGAACACATAACACCCGCTCTCAGAGCACTCCACTGGCTACCCATCAAAAAAAGAATCCGGTTTAAGATCCTCTGCATTGCCCACAAAGCACTTGAAGGTTGAGGAGCAGAATTCCTCCAAAACAAAATCTTACCAAACCACCAGAGAACTATGATCGAGAAACATCATACTTTTAAAAACCACAAGATTTTGCCTGGACAGACAGAGAGGCTCTGTCTTTTCCACTATGGTGAGAATACACTGAAACACGATACCAAGGGAAATCGACACCCTAAATGACCACCGGAAATTTAGGAAAAGTCTAAAAATCTGGCTCTTCATTGCTTTACAGAATGAAAGTTTAACCTACACTTTAACCTACACCCGCCAAGCTGCGAAAAAACACTTGTCAATTGCCCCGATCTTGTGCCCAGAACATTTTGCATGGCACTCAGGAAATTAAAACAACTTGAAAACATCACTTCAAGGAATTGCAAAATCCCTAAGAGAACTTCTCCCCTGTCTATCAAAATATCTAAACCTCAACACAGGACATCTTCATGCATCAACAATCAAAGGCAAACACCCCTCACCATAACCCAGGCAACAGCCAGATCAGTAATTTGCAAGCCCTAGGTAAGCCCAAAGAACACCCCACACCATTTGACTAACTCTAAATGTATCTCCACCTTACTCAACACACACAAAGGCAAACCAGCACCTTGCATACAGCTTTTTAAAAAGAAATATCAGGCCAGATTGCAAACATTTTTTTAAACAATTTTATTGTTTAAAGGACAGACCTAGCTCGAGAGCAGTGGAGCACTGTGCAAGGTTTGGGTAGCTAGCATTGGGGCTGGAATATTTTTAGCGCAGTACTGCGAGTTGCGTCCATTGGGATAAGTCCATGGTCAGGTGCTGTGGAAAAAGCCACGTTTTTAGAGATTTCTGGACAATTTTGGGGGCATTCTGAGTCGATACTGGGATTGGGTTCCAGAGGGTGGGAACGTGACAAGAGAAGGATTGTTTGCGTCAGGATGAGCGGTTTGATTTTGCAAAGGTTGGAGATTTGGACCCAGGCTGTTTGCGCCTTCTTGGCTAGGTGTTTCTAGAAGGACAGGCTGCCGTCAATGGTGAAGCCTAAGAATTTTGCTGAATTTAAAAGTTGCTGATTAAATCCTTTCATGCGCATATCATTGAGCCATTTTAGGAAATGTTTTAGCGGGATGTGGGACTGATGAGGTCGATTCGGTCTTGACTGAGTTAAGTTTAAGGTAGGCAGCCGACATACTGGACTGTATGATGACTAGGGAATCGCGGAGATGACTGACATGCAAACTTCACAAATGTAGACCTCTAACCTCAACTGACATACACTCAATGCCTGGCCAAGACACAACAATACTACGGGCACGAGGCTGCCCCTCTGGACACAATGGCCTCATTATGACCCTGGCGCTCCCGTAATGAAGGGTGCTGGTACGGGACCGGCACCCTTCATTACGGGAGCGCCTATTACGAGGTTCCCTTTGCGGGACCCGGAATGGACGTCTGGTAAAACCAGAAATCCATTCCGGGTCCCGCGAGGGGAAGAGGGAGCTAATAACGGGCCATTTGTAATGTGCCCGTTATTACCTCCCTCACCATTCCCATTGAGCCCTATGGCGGCTCAAATGGGAATGGGGATGGGTTCCTGCAAGGAGGAATGACTGGGTCCGCCAATGTCGGAATGACCCAGTAATTCCTTATTGCAGGAACCCAGTATTGGATCCCAGTATGGCACTAATAGCACCATGGCTACCTCCCCTGAAATCTTGCCTTATTTGTTTATTTGTATTTATTTATTGGATATTTGTAAGATGCCTATACAACAAACAGTGTTTCAAAGCGCCTTTCCTTCTCCCAGCTAACCCAAACACACCAACTCTGTTCCAGATCTGCCAGACCACCTGGAGACCATGCAAATGGCAGTGGTGTGGGGTACAATTCCTAATAACATAACAACATTTCCTTCCCATCTTTGTCATTCCCTGCATGATGGCTCACAATAAACCTTTCAAAAGCATATAAATGACTCTTTGGGCCTCATCATGAGTTGTGCGGCAAGCCCTAAAAGTGGTGGTAACGGAATTACCGCTGTCAATAACGCTCCGCCGGTTCACGAGCTGGCACAAATTTGGCAGAATCTGCGCTGATAACATGAAGCGCAATAACCGCTGCATTACAAGTTCATGTACTGTGTTATTAGCGTGGAAATCCGGCGCTAATACTGCCGAAAACATGGTGCAATTAGCCTCAGCTTCCAGGTAGAGGTAAATGAACACAGGTTGCAGAAATGAAGCCACAGGTGATCCCAATCCACTCAAGAGGGCTACATAAGGCACACCCTTTCCCCAAATACTGATTCCAACACCATGCTGCCAGTAGCCATTGAGAGCTAGAACATGCAGCTGCTCATGCTGCACCTTGAAGTAGAGATGCAAGACAATCAGTCCAGGGCACAGGGAGTACAAGGGGGAAGGAGGAAAAGGAGGAGAGCCCAGGCAAGGTGTGCACCGATCCCCTGGGTCAGGCCCTCAACCTGGACCCTCACTGACAGCCAGTTGGTGACCCTGTACGGCCTCAACAGGGAGACCATAAGTGAGCTGCTCACTACAATACAAGATGACATAGGGAGCAGGATTAACATCCGGACAGCTGTGCCCTCACTGCTGATGCTAGTGTCTGTCCTACAAACTGTACCCATGTTGCGTTGGTGACCTCCTCCAGGCCCACGAAGCAGTGTACCGTAACCGGAAGCACTACCAATCCCCGAATGTGCAGGTGACCTGCGACCCAAACCTGTACATCACCAACTGATTCCATGGTCCTACAGGACAACACGCTGCCAGGATACATGGAGAGACACAGAGGACAACATAAATGTATAGTGGATGAGTAATACTGTCTGCACGCATGCGCTGCGAACCACCTGACCAAATGGGGGGGATGTGAATAACTACACAAAGCATGGCATGACAAGCAAATGCAAAAGTCGTACCTGCCCACCTCCAGCACCAACGCCACTGAGCATGCACATGTCGGACATACCAGGACAGAGAAGCTGATGAACACATACAGTAGCAACTCCAAACACATACTTGACTACACGTACCACAATGCAACATGCATAATCCAAAGCAATGCAAACAAATTGCCACATGCATCCACACCATCAACCCTGCCAGTACCACAGCCATGTAGCCATGGACACTGAGCCCGCAATGCCGACCACTGGCCCCAGAAGCCTAGGGAGGGACGATAGGAGACCCAGCATGCCACATGAATGAGAGCATTACACTGCCACACGACAGCCACCATGTCGGCTTCACATTGTACCGACAGACCCATTATGCAAGGGAACAGGGTGCATGTAAAGGAAAAACAATGCATGCTAGGAATGACACAGCATTCACAAACATTGTACAGACACATGCCACGAAATGAAGCCCCATATGCATGCACATGTTGTCCATTGCCCTGATACTGTTTAAGACCACCCCCAGACATTACACTGTGACTATTGATCCACAAACACTGCAGGATATGGCCTACAACCACACTCACAGAAGCACCCGTGTGTGCATTGAGTGTACCTTCAGCCTCGTGAAGGCACGTCTCTGCTGCCTGGACCGTTCTGGTGTAGCCCTGATGAACGCTGCTGAGAAAGTGGGTAAAAGTGTGCTAGTGTGTGCCATGCTGCACAATATCTGCCTACAGAGAAATTCTTTGCTACTCACTGATGTCACCCCCAGAGGATGACAATGCAGTGCCTGTGGCAGAGTAAACTGCACACATTGCCACAGATGATGTGATAGATGAGAGACTGGCTCACCAGGGACTGATAGACAATTTCTTTTGACACATTCACATGGCACAAGCCATGCACCACTGTGTGACACTAACTTCCATCCATTAATAAACATGACAATTAAACAATCAGGAAAGTCCTTGTACTGATGAAATTCAACAGTTTAATGAAATAATGTGCACTAACTATCCCCCCTCCCACCAACAACTCCCCAGCACATTATCCCCCCTCCCACCAACAACTCCCCAGCACATTATCCCCCTCCCACCACCAACTCCCCAGCACACTATCCCCCCTCCCACCACCAACTCCCCAGCACACTATCCCCCCTCTCACCACCAACTCCCCAGAACACTGTCCCCCTCACCCCTCCCATCACCAACTCCCCAGCACGGCCACTCAGGGCAAAATGTGTCTCAATGTCACTTCCGTGGCCTCTTTCCCCCCATGGCAGACCCTAATGATCGGGGATCCAATTGGTGCACAGACCAGTGCCTGGATGTGATTGGCTGTGACCCCTTAGTTGGTTTTGTGGAGCTTGAGGGTATCAACCCTGGCCCTCGGACCTGCTGCAGTATGACTTTGGTGCTCTGACCGATGGCCTCTGCAAGGGCCGAGACCCCTTCTGTCATCTGCCTTACACGCTGCTCATACAAAGTCAGGGCAACAGCACTGGCAGCTGCTGCTGCCCAATTCCTGCACATTGCTTGGATGATCCTCTGGGTGGCCCATAGCAGGCAATCGCGGATTGCCTGGAGATGTTCAAAATGGGTGTGGCCAATGGCCTCCATCTCCCTTTGCCGCCTCTCTATTATTCATCCAAACTCTGTAGGATGGCTTGGCTTGGTGGTGTGTGCTTGATGGGAGGGGGCTGAGCAGTGGCTCAGGTCTATAGGCAGGTAGGCATGTCCACATCTGGCTCAGGTATCTGGGTACGCTGGCAGTGGAGAGTGCTCTCTGGGATTTTTGCCCATTCTTCAGACTGTGTCACTGGGCTCATGTCCACCTCTGTCTCGACGGTGGACCTGCCAAGTGGTGTGGTCTGTGTGTATGATACTGCTGCTGTAGGAGTGGGTGCAGTGGGTTTGGAGGTGCTCCGGGGCGCTTGTCATGTTGGTGCAGGGCCTGCAGTGCCACCAGCAGGCTTGCCCTTCCTGGGTCCTGATGTTTCATGGCGGTCCTTGCACCTAGGCATGGCTTGAGTGTGCCTTTGTAGGGGGGGTGGTGGTGGCTGATCTTGAGGGCCTGAAGGCTCCACTTCCCAATGTGCCTGCCACCCCCATCCTCCTCCGATGCTTCTGGTTAATCGTGAGTGCCTGTAGGGGACATAGGAAATGTTGTCAAGTATGGTCCTTTCATGTATGTTGGCATGCAAGACACATTTGCTATGGTACAGAGTGGCACCCCACACATAAAAAACATCTGTCTAACTCTAAATGACCTGCTTAGTTTGTAATCTACTAATACCTAATTGCGATATATTTCTGTGCATGTTTTTCAACTGTGCCCAAAAGTGTGTACCACAAACAATCCACAAGTCAACAATAAATGGTAATAACTATGGGTGTTATTCAGCTACAAAACCATTATATTAAAAAAAGACAGTCACAAGGGGGCAGATGGCCATGGTTGGTCAGGGGACATTGCATGTGGGCACAGCATTGTGGGGAGGGTTGCAGCCATGTGTGTGACACATGACCAGGTGGCATTTGGCCTGTGTGTGGGCAGTGCAGGATGTTCATGATGGGGCAGCTGATGTATGGCATGCATGCTTCTTGTCCTTCATGCCCCCTCATCCCCTCGCCGGGTGGTGCATGCTTTGTCGGAGTGGGTGTGGTGGCTTCGTCTATGGCACCTGAGGTCATTCCACAGCTTTCTGCAGTCCTCAGCATCACGGGGAACGCTGGACACTGCAGTCACATTCTGGCCTTTAGAATGTCAGATGGCAGTCCTTCGCTGGCCCGAGGTCTTTCTCTGCGTGCTGCCGTACAGTTGTCGCAGTGGGCCACAACCTCATCATTGAGGACCACCAGTTCTCCCTCACTGATTTTAGGTTTGCAAAGTCAATATTTTCAGGCACCTTGCCTCGGGTCCTCTCCTGTGACATGTTTGCTGTCTTTTAGGTGCGGATGGCTGCAGAAAGTGGGTGATTCTGGTTGGAATGGGATTTTAAAGATGGCTGCCGCCGTGCTTTTCGTTCCGGCGATGGAGCAATTTCCATCAGCGCTAATAGCTCTGGGACACCGGCGGTAGCGCTATTAGCACCAACATTTCGGCGTGTGCCTTGTTTCGGCACAGTTTCCGCCGGGCTGTGTTAGCATTACCGCCGGAGTGGGGCACGCGTTTACGCCAGGTTGTGATGCAGCACTAATACCGCCACATAACCCAGCGGTAATGCTAATTCTGCTCCGTGGAAATTACGCCAGGATTACGCCGGACTTGTGATAAGGCTCAGTCATATAATAAGACAATACAAGGTAAATTAAAAGCCTCTAACAATAATTAATAACAATTCTTCCAACAATGTACAAATAATAGCATTTATAAAAAGATGATTCTCAGGAATTAGGAAAAATAATCAGGATTAGTCTAATGGCTGCTAAAATCAAAGAAATGTGATTCCCATTACAAATTAGAGTCCATAATTGATGTAAAATACATTCAGCCGAGGCTTCAGCTGCAATAGGGTTAGATTGAATTAGATTAGATTGAACAGTAGTAGGAATGTTAATATTGGTCATGGACAAGAATTATTTGGAATCGTTTTTGAATTATGTCATTGATTTCTTGCAAACTTTGTATCCATTTGTGGGCTTTACGAAAACTTCAGCCAGTGTTTGAAATGAGGTCTAGGCACTTTTAGCTCCTTCACGAGTGACAGGGGTGTCATAGATACACTGCCAAATAATCCTGCAGGTCTCTGTTCTTTTTTACCACCAATATTTTATTGTAACACTTGTTCAGTTCATAGGTTTTCCTACACATATGCCCACATTTAGTTCCCAGAGCCAGTAATATCTGATTGAATTAAACCATCAATCAGGGTCTCTTAATCAACTAAAATGTCCCTGTAGTTAGGTGAATAGGTTCAACGTAGTGATCATTTTCATTTGAATTTGTGCTAATCTGTCATCAGACCAGGTGATTCGATTTGTTCACAGACTAATCACCAAATCACTGGGAGGTGTCTAATGAGTTTGTAGGTCCGAAAAAGGAAAATGGTCAATTTTAACGCATGGTGTGATCCTTAAAGAAAGTGATCTCATGTGATATCACCTATTCACAAAGGTGTAGTTATTACAAGAACAGGCATATAAATCCTAAAGGAAACAGCCTGGAAATGTCACCCAATATTCTACCATTTAACATGTGCAAATGGTTAGATTTGGATAATTCAGTCTTTTTAATCAAAATACTTCTATTGTAAAATAGGGGGATAAACTCAATCCCTCATCCAATAATTGAGTATCATGACTTTCCTCCAATTTACTGGTATATTTTCCCTGTAGGACATCCAGTAAAATGATTGGAGTATGTGGTTGTGAAGTTTCCCACGTAAACAATAAATCACACAAGTCCTCTTGCCGCATACAATTGACTGGGGGCAGGAGGTACTAAACATTAGCTAATTTAACTCTGTTAGTCTAGTTTCCACAATAGCAAAGGATTTCTGCTAGTATGTTTGCATTTTTGTTTTCTAAAATAAACTTTTTCGTATACCCGCAGGAGAAGGCTATACTTGCTTTGTGTTTCAGAATATTCTGTAGGCTCCTCAGTAATACCCATGCCATCTAAATAATATTCATGCCATCTAAAAGGGGCATCTTGATTAACCTTCTCTTATAGAAACAAATAAGGTTGTGTTCCTTCAAGAAATGATATGAGCTATCATTCACTAAGAAGTGTCTGTACCCGATAGTATTTCGTGACAATTTAGCCATAGAAGTTTGCAGATTTGTTTCACTGTGGTCTTATTTTCAATTGAAGTGTGGCTGGCCATCATCAACATGGGCAAAAAATCACTTTGTAGAGATAAACTGGCAGGTTACCCAAATCACCCTTTTAACATATGGATTAGCAATTTCCAGTTACTTCCATGGAAACAGAGTTTAAGGCCTGTTTATATCTGTTGAGGAATCTTATTGAATCGAAGCACCTTCTTCTGTAGTGTCTCGTTAAACGTATGCCTTTAAAGGGACAGCTTCACCATTAAACCCAGGTTTTTGAAAGCTAGTAATATATGGGATGTATCAAATGGGTTACCATAGTGGTTCTAAAAAGGGATTATTGAAGACATTTGTGGTTCGTCATCCAGGAACTGAACTTGCTCGATGTCATTAGAGTTGATCAATCTCAGCTGAGGTTAAGATGCATACTAGAAAAAACATATCAGCTATTCAAATCAATGATGTTTGTGTCTGCAAGTATAGCACTGAATCTAAGTTGAGTCATGTTTACAGAAGATATGGGGATGCTTGGAAGCCAGGGGCTGTCAGGGCTTGCCTTCATTGAGTTTTTTCTTTTTTCGAGGACCCTGCCTCTAAAACAGGGGAAAGTCTACTTAAGAGCTCTATTAAAACAGATGCAACTAAAACACCTTTAAGGGGAATATTGCATGTAGTTGTCACTTGCACATTCGGCATTAGTATCACAATTATTCAAATTACCCAGGCCATCCCTGTGCAAGTGATTCTCTTTAAAAACTGTTGGGGCTACCCATATAATTCTTGAGCCTTTTGAACAAAAATAATGGCTTTGACCTTTCCCCACTGCTTGCTTTTTTTTTGTTAGGTCCCGAACTATCTTCCAAAATGTATCACTCATCTACATCCATAGTTAAGCATTTCTAGGTTTTAATGTATTTTATTTCAAATGTTGTCCAGTGCTGGCCCTACTCCGAGAATCCTAGGGCCCCTTACAAAGCTCAAATGGTCAAAATGTGGGTGGTTCAAACGAAATTGCAAACTTTTTCAGGACAGGTTAGGAAGATGAAGATAGACAGGCGATGGCAGAGGAGGTGGTGTGGCTCCAGTCACTACTCCTTGTTTACCTTGTTCTTATTCTGAGTGATTACACTGGGCCTCATTCCGAGTATGGAGGTAGTCATTCTATTTGCGCCATGACTACCTCCCATACCGGTACCGACTCCGGCCTGGTTCAATGGGGACTTACCGGTGTAGTCTGATCTTTGCGGGACTGGTAAGTCCCCATTGAAATAGGCAATCCCCATTCCCATTTGAGCCCCCATAGGGCTCAATGGGAATGGGGAGGGAGCTAATAACGGTACCGCAATTTGCGGTACCGTTATTTGCTCCCTGGTCCCTTTGCGGCTCCCGCTAAGGGCGTCTGGTAAAACTAGGCGCCCATAGCGGGACCCGCTAAGGGACCTCGTACTAGGGCGGTAAGGGATTACCGGCACCGGTCTCCTTAACAGTGCCATGTATCCCTTACCGCCCTGCTCGGAATGAGGCCCACTGTCTCTTTTCTAAGTTTCTCATTTGGCTAACAGAAAACATTCTATTCTTTCCTTCAGAAGCTTTTAATTTTTCTGCATTCTGTTTGTTTACTGCAATATTATTTCTTTAATTTGTCATCATTGATTCATAGATCGGCCAAGCCAGTAGGACAGGGCCATAGGGTCTCAAATCCCGGCTTGCTTCTGCCCTTTCAACTTCAAGTTCCAAAACCCAATTGCGCTCTTCTTGCCAATAAAGCCCAATCTGGTACATGTCCTAGGCCAATCACAGATCCATTCATAGGATTAGTTAGAGTGGCCTTGACCACACTGAAGACAGGTGCAGCTGTATCAGTGCTGGGCTGTTTAAGATAGTCATGAAGTGAGATACATGGTTCACTTCCAAGTCTGAACCCATCCGTCCTGTCGGAGCTTCAACATTATGCTCAGAACCTGCATAAATTTAAAGAATTCTGTGGACATTTTTACAACAATTTATGAAGCAATGTCAGAACATTATTTATCCCTGTTAGATGCTGAGAGTCATGTATACATTTCTGAACAGAATAAGGACAGAACATCTTCAAACCAAGAGCCAACACAATCCTAATGGTAAAACAGACACAGTCAAGAGATATATCTCTTTCACCTTTTGTTGTAACTTGGGCTGTGGGAAGGCTATACTCTCGAGAGGGGGGTGTATGTGGTTCAACTCAAACAATGAAGGATTAAAGTCCAAAATAAAGGAATGCCCAATCAAGGTTCTATAAAAGTGTATACACTTTAATTAAACACACTCTATACAATAATAACTCAGTAGAAAAACACTACACAATACCCACCTCTGAGGAAAGAGTACAGAATAAGCAAAGATAGTAGGTGCAGCATTCTGGGTAATGAATCAGGGGTGAAAGGCAAGGAAAAACCACAATATTCTTGAAAAAGGATTTGTACTTGTGAGCAAAAAAAGTTCAAAGTGGCCTAACCAGTCTCTAGGGCCCACAAATGGACCAAGCAGGCAGTTAGGATTCAATAGCACCTGCAACGATCAGGAGAGAGCAAAAGGCAGCAACGGCAAGTTTTCCAAGTTCAAATGTATTGAGCAGTTTGTGAAACACGCTCCAAGCAGTTTATTAGCGAAATACACTAGGCTCTTGGCTCTCAGGGTGCTGTGAGTCTCATTCCAAGGGTTAAGGGACAAGATGAGTCATTTTTCCATGCTCCCAAACACGGGGGATGCTGGCACACAGGTCCTCCAACACAATTAGGTCCTTGGTACTGCTGTGGCTGCCAGAGAGGCGATCTTGCTACAGCAGAAGGCCACTTCTTAGGTTGCTGTGAGTCCCACTCCATGGACTCAGAGACAAGATGGGTCCTTGTTCTCAGGATCCAAAAATCGGGGGAGGCTGGCACACACCTGCAGTGGTCCTCCAACACAGTGAGGTCCTTAGTACCGCTGTGTCTGGCAAAGAGGCTGTTCCTGTTCCAGCAGCAGATCCCCCCCAATGGTCCCTGTGGATGGTTAGAGACAGAGCGTACTTATGCCATGGAACCCTGCCTTCACCTCACAACTGGAGGACTTTAGAAAATCTGCTCTCTCAGCAGGGTCCAGCACACCCCGGGTCCAGTAGAATCTTCTCAAATGATGATCTGAAGATGCTTCAAGATCATTCCCAAGATGATTCTAAGAAGTGGTGGGGGAGCCCCTCTTTTATAGGCAAAGTCGCAAGCTGATTGGACTAAAGCTAGCCTGCATTAGGGTTTCAATGCCTGCTCTTGAAATGTGTGGACTTTGCCCTTATGATGTCACACCCAATTTGCTTTGTTCCAGAGGAAGGCGACAGGGAAGAGAAAGAGAGCCAGCGAGAATCAAGATGGCAGAGCACTCCTAAAACTGTACAGATGCCTCTCTGGCCACCCTAACCCCACCACCTCTGCTTCTCAAGAGGATCAAAGGCCTTTAGAAATGCAGCCCCGTGGTGTGAGGCCAGACTCTCTGTGAATGGGTGTGCCGGCGTCAAGTGGAGTGGCTATCCCAGGGGGAAGTGTGTTACCTGCTCTTACAAATTTACAAAGAGCAGCACCCTACCAGGCTTCATTCTTTCCAGTAGGGCAGGGTCCAGGCTGTCTGGGGGAATACATATAACTCTTTCACAGCTGAACTGGGCCCACAGGGCTGACATGTGCAATGTCAATTTAATGTGGGTAGGATCACTCTGAGAGATGCTGGCCACCATACCCTAACTCAGGTGAGGCTTATATGTACAGCTGTATGTGCTACCACCATAGGATCTTCCAGAGTTATGCAGTTTTTGGAACAATGGATCATATTTTAAATACAACCCCCAAGCTGCAGAAACTTGGGTGTCACTGCAGCTGTCAAGAGGACACCTGTGACCTCTGAACCTGCTCTGCACCATTGGTCAACCAAGTACTGCGAACCAGAATACTGATGCAGCAGGGCACAACTACACACTATGCCTTTGGCATGGAGTTTATGAAAGGGCACTCTGATTAGCAGATTTCCCTTTCATAGATGGGATTACCTGCATCCTTTTATTACTTAATAAAAATCAAAACATCCAGGGCTGCCACACCCTTGCCAGGTGGCAATTGCTCACACAGACACTAGAACATATTAAGGGCAGAGCATAAATAAGCACATAAAGAATTAGTACAGATTTCAGGGCAATCAGTGTTATGTTGGATATAGTGGAGTTCATTGAGGTTGTCTCTCCTAGAGCGTTCATAGTCTCCTTTAATGTATAATTTTCCAATTGATATATAATGGTGGTTTTCTACTCTTGTAGGACCATCCAGGGAGCATTGATCTTCATTTGCCTTGATTAGTAAATGCGAATTTGTCGTATCCATCAATTTTGAGCCCCGTCACTGTAGATCACTTTATGGTTTCAATGAGAATTGGTACTTATTCAATCCAAAGGTACTTTAGGCAAGAAAAACTATTTCATTGTTTCTTTCCTTTTTCAAACATCAACATACTGCTAATTCTGATTAACATTTTTGCTGTTTTGTGTAGAAATCTCAAAGTGATGTTAATGCTATTATTCAATTGATAGAAAGTCAAAGGCTGCAGCACAACTCGTTTGGAATTATTATGAAGAAAGGATTGTGTTTTTCGGGCCTCTGTGACTTATTAGCATCTTTTAAGAGAGTATCGTTGTTTAAGAAGGGAGGTGAATTTTCAAAAGAAATAATTATCTCTGTATTGAGGACCCTGCACTGACCTTTTTAATTTTGCCCATTAGGTGGCCCTAAGGCACCAATTATGAGCCAAACCGGTTGCATTGTAGTACAGCAAGGAGGGAGATGGAACTTGAGAAGCAGACACAGCCTTTCAGCATTGTTTCGTTAGTCACCCACCCACCGGCAGCCCATGGCCATGCTAATCCCTATGGCCATTCCCACTCAATACCTGCCTCTTCCAGGGCGAAATACATCATCCTGGGATCTCTTTGAGCTAAATTCATCAAACAGTATGATCAAACGTGCTCGGAGTGCCTGACAGTTTTTTTTTCAAAGCAGTCTTCAGAGAGTTAATGGGCCTCATAACAAGTTTGCCTTTCTGGAAAATAAGTGCCGGTAATAACGTTTGCTGGAGGGGTGGACAGACTTACCGTAAGTCAGGTACCCCACCAGCAAAAAACAGCCGCTATTACCGGCACCAGTAATTCAGGTGTCCGTAATACCAGCAACCCCCCACCCACCAGGACTCCATGAAATGGGGAATTACTTACCCATGCCCGCACCTGTAATCTGTTGGTAATAGCAGCATATCAGGCGCCGGCAATGGTAACTCCATTTGGTGGTATCCCACCGGTAGTACTGGCGGGATACCACCAAACTTGTAATGAGCCCCAATGACTTATGAGCTATAAATGCGCTACTGGCATAATACAAATCTTAGCCAAATGTGTCTTCAACTACTTGATTCATAAGCAGTATGCATGTCCTTGTAATGGAGTTCTGTTAAAAACAATCATTGGCAAAGTCAACAGTTTTGACTTGTACATAGGTATCCGACGTGTATTTGCCAGGCACTGCTTTCATATGCCCCGGTACACACACACATTTGCAGCTGTTACCATTTTATGACCAGGTAGAACTGATATTGCAGTGCCTAGCAAATGCCTAGCTTATTCCTGCACAAAATCTAACATTGTTGTTTTGTTTGAGGTTTTATTCATTAAGTCTGTTAAGTTAAAGTATGTTGTCATATTTGTGTCGAGGTCTTCAGTAAAAAAAAAAAATGTTGATACATTGCTTGATGTCAGATTCCTCTCGCCTCCAAGTGCTGTAACAATCAACTGCGTCCATGGGATTCAATAGACATCGGAAGAATAAAAGGCTTGAGTCGGGCCTGATGGTTCGGAATTCTGTGAATGCAGGTTGCATATAGAGCTCCCCAAATCATTTCAGAGCTGTAGATGAGATCCTTCCCATTGGGACCCCTGCACCCTCTTTCTTCCCTTCACTCTGGCCTTCCTCCATGGGTTCTCCCCCTACTCCTTCGTCTGAAGCCAGAAACCTTGGAGTCATCTTCATCTCCTCTCTCTCCTTCCTCCCTCACACCCAGGACATTGCCAAGAAGTCTCACTTTCAGCTATTCCTCTGCAAAGGAATTCTCCCTTTTCTCACTTTCTCCCAAAGGCTCAATGTGATCCAAGCCCTGGTTCTCTCTAGCCTTGAATATTGCAATAGCCTCCTCCTGAATCTACCTTCTTCCACTCTGTGACCTCTCCAGCTAACCCAGAGTAGGGCAGAGAGACGTAACCTGGTCTTAAGCTCCGGGACTGCATTCCTCCTTCCTTAAAAAGTCTTCACTGGCTCTCAGTTGCTTCACGGATTAAATGCAAATCCCTCTGCATCATCCACAAGGATGTCTGGGCCCGGGAACCTCACTATCTTCAACTTTACCTCACTAAATACTCCCCCTCCAGACTTCTACGTTCCTCTGGCACCAACTCTTGGTGTGTAAAGAGCTTTGCTAAACAGAGGGTAGGAGGTCGATCGATTTCCTCCGCTGGCTCCCTACTATGGAACAGCCTCTCTCTCCCTCTGCCCCTTGAGCAGGACTTCCTTAAATTCTGGAAGCTCCTCGAGACTTTCCTCTTTACCTCCCCCTTCCCATCTTCTCTCCTCTGCTAATCTCACAGTTGCTGTGATTGATGTCCTGGGCCCTTATGGATCCTCTGGGTCCCTCCACTCCCAATCGCCGCTGCTTCTAGCTACTCTCAGCACTTGCCTTTCGCACTCCCTCCGCATTGGAGGCTAGCACTTACACCCAACAAGGCTCCAGGTCGTGTAGCACTTACATCACCATGCACTTCATCTGTTGCTCACTCACGAGCACGGACACTCCAGCACCTACCCCCTCTGCCCTTTTCCTTCTGCACTTACACGTTCTGAATACTCACAAGGCATAGTAGGTTTGTTCTTTTCCTTTCCCTACCTCTGTTGTGTATTCAATATGTATCATTGCCTCGTTCCCTCCCTTGCCCTGTGGGTGCTTTGAAACAGTATGTACTTGCTGTATAAGTGCCTAATAAGCGAACAATAAATAAATAAATAAAATAAACGAATCTTGTTTGATGTTTTGTGACAAAATGCTGATGCTTTCAATAGAAAACCCAAATCAGTCTGGCATGCACACATTTTGGGAGACGCTTTTCACCAGAACATTATTTCTAGGCCAAACTGTACGGTGTAATTTTGATTGTCGGGGTGATTATATACTCCGAGCAGTCGATTTGAGAGAGAATGGTCACACAGACAGTATTGTGCAAACCAGACACTGCAACACATCAAGGAGAAGGTACACGTACTGGCAAAGTATCTCCTTAGATGTCTAAACTACAAGGTTTCCTGAAAATACTGCTTCATTAACTGAAGTCCTTTAAAGGTTGTGCTCAATTACATGCACGCTAGTAGGAAATCACATATGTCAGTATACACACGGAACCAAACCAACCTGGATATTTAAAAATGGTTGCGTTTCTGTGGGTGCTTCAGGTGCATGGCTAGTACTCATTTGAAAATGAGGCCCTCAATAAGGGTATGGTTATGGGGGAAGATCGTAAGAAAGGTGGGGGTCATAAAAAAAAGAAGCATGAATCGAAGGTGCTTTTATGTTTAAATTGACATGGTCTCTTAGACGTGTTAGGGCTATGGCAAAACAGGACTACATTTGTTTTCGGTTATTAGTACCCAGTGAGAGTCAAGTAGAATGCAACAAACATTCTGATTGGCTCTCGCCGGGTCCTTACCCGCCCGAGAATCCTTCGATTCTCGGCCGGGATTCCAGCTGCCTTGTCCTCGGCGGGGAGTGTGGCAGCCCCTCAGCCAATGAGGAGGCTGTAAGCGGGGCCATCCCCGCTCTGAGACTCCCCACGGCTGAGAGGCTGCCTTCGCCCCCTCGCCAGGGACTCGGGTAAGCTTTTTTTTTTTTTTCTTCCCTCCCTCCCTCCACACTTACCTTCTTGATCCTGCGTCCCCACTGGGGGACGATGGCAGGCTCCAGCAGTGTGGAGACTCGGTGCGGGGCCATGCCCGCTCCGCACCTCCACACGGCTGGAGGCTTCCATCGGCCCCCGCCGGGGACGCAGGTACGTATTTATTTATTTTTTTACATTTCTGTTTTTTTCTTCCCCTCCCTCCGTTCTGCCCTCCCAATCCCACTTACCTTCTGCTTCTTTTTTTTTCAGGAGTGGACGCGCTGGGAACACTTCTGCTCCCAGCGCGTCTCCTCCCGATGGCCGCCATGGAAAGGGAAAACGGACTCCGTTTTCCCTTTCCCGGCGGCCATTTTCTTGGTCTTCATTTTTTTTCTTTCTGCTTTTAGTGGCCCGGTCATGCATATATTGCTTTGCTTGCGGGGCTATAACTATGGGCCCCAGGGCATTACCTGAGTCGGTAATGCCCCCGCCGCTCGGGTCATATTGCTTAAATGTGGATTTACCCATTTGTTACAAAAACGTGTGTTTATAGTGAACGGTGCAGGCCAAACCTATCAAGGCGGTAGTTCAAAGTTTCTGGAACAAATTCTTAATCAACCACGCATTTCCCACACCAGCCCTTGGTCGGGTAAACAGACATTCAAACCCTCATCAAACAGTAGCCAATGTTAACAACTTCTAATAAGCTGCTACAAATACTTATTTTATCCACAGGTGTTGCCAAGCTAAATAACGTTATGCTGACAACGTGGTACTACTGGCACACACAAAGCACAATTTTACCATGTTTAAACAAGTTTGAGGAAGGCGTCTTAGCATCCTCCTGCTCCAAGCTGACTTTCTTCAATGCAATTTGTGAACTGGAACATTTTCCACTGCCTTCTTAGCCACGCTGGCACTCGTTAAGGCCATTACCTCAAATCAATGACAAGAAAGTAAAGCAAGCAATGAAGAAATCCTGTATGAAAGTTGCACCGCCTGTGTCTGATTAAGGTTAGAGCTCACACTTTCAATGAAGTACCATTCGAAATGGGGTAATAACACATGTCATTTCAGCACTTGGAAGGGCACTACAGGAACACAATACTACTATTATTTTAAACTAGCCGTTCCTGCAAATTGCTGAGAGTGAAACTAACACAATATGACATGGGGCTCATTTAGTTTCTGTGCATACATTTATAAAGGGACCACACTACTGGACCAGACGTTCAACGCAGCTCCTTTAACAGTAATGGCAGCGGAACCCTTCATCTCAACAGGTAACAAGACTAATGTGTTTTCTTATTGAATGCTGAAAATGTGTACCACTTGCATGTAGTGCCCAAACAATTGCTATGTCTTTAAAGGCTCCCTCCCTCATGAACTTCTGAAAGTAATTCAAGACTCTACTCTTTGAAGAATATATCATCAGCCAAAGACCTGGGCCCAAGCATTGTACCCTTCCCTGCCTCTCCTCAGCACAATTGCACCTTATACACACACACACACACGTATGCACGCACGTGCACGCGTGCGCGCGTTGGTAATCATTTGAGAGCATGTGATGTTATTCATGGAGTGATGTTATTTGATGGTATACTTACTAATGCAGACATTTCTGTACATAGTTGTATTTTGTTGGTTATACATATTGTACAATTTTACAAGTGATGACATACTTAGTTTAGAAAAGTAGGATAGAAATATATTATTGCTTAGTAAATAATGGTTTCTTTATCAGGTGGACCTCTGGCCCCACTTCTTCCTTGAGTTTAAAAGCTCACATGATCTTTCACTATATCTTCTGTAACAGTCTTTTCAGTCAATAGCTCTTAGAGCCCTTCTTATATTAATTGATGCCACCACACCATTGATTTGGCCATTCATTTGCTTTAAGGCGTTAGAGTTACTTTTTGCATTCTCTGGATTTCTTTGGTGTTTTGCTCTCAGCTATCAGTGACTGTGTTTTATGCTCTGAATCACAACACCCAGCATGCAATTCGGTACTGGTTGTCTTTCCCTTATTAGCGTCACCATGCTGTTTTAATGATATGTGTTAGCCACAATTCTCAATCTGTAATTACTATTAGCACCCCGGGATTGGTGCCCGCCAATCAGGAGACTAGGAGTGCAGGCTTGCACTACTGGTATAAACCCACGTTCCATACCAACCTCTGGTGCCACATCCCCTGTGACACTATTTATTTTTCTCTAGTCCCTGCACCTGCTTCCCCCTGTTTCTGCCCTCTCCCACCACCACCACCACCACTCTCGTCAGACCTTATTCTCTTCTCCTCAACCTGCTCCCTCACTTACCCTCTGGCTGCCACTCCCAGCCTACAGGGATGTGCACCAGATTCTCTCATTTTGATACATTTCATGTATGTTCTACTAACTTAGAAAAATGCTATGGACCCTGTACATCCATCAATATGGAGAAAGTAGAAATGTACATTGGGAGTATGATGTGAACTGTGACAGCAGCATGTGGCAGCACATAGCTCAATTCAGGATTGGCAGGTTGCTGGGAACTCTGGTATAACTAGACAAGTTCACGTGGATGTCTGACATATTTGCATGGGACAAAGTACGCCAGATATGGTCACTTCAGTCAATCCCTGCTGTGTAGGAGGTCAAACCTATATTTTACCCATTTGATGGATGTTTCCTTGCATTGGGTCCTGAAATGTGGAGGAGCTTAATCACATCCCATGACACTTCAGGTTGCAACCCACTGTATGCAGGTTATGTAATCCCAATATGAGCCCAATGATCGAATTCTGTCCTAGTGGGTTGTGGTAGTACTCACCCACATAACAGCCAACGGATCACCAATTGGTGCATAGGTAATGTCTGAGTGGAGAGGTAGGGTGTGGTATGGTAAAAACACTTATAAAGTGCAACATACACATAAAAAGGCATCACAGAGCTACACAACTGAAACCATCACAGCACGAGACTGTCAAAATACATTGACCCTCCCCCGCCCTCCTGACAGGGGACCCAAAATCACAGTGGAAACAGAAAAGTCTTAATTTTACGTCTGAAATCGAAGTGGTTTGAAATGTCATAAAGGGCCACAGGCAGGGAGCTCCAGAGTGTTGTCTCCTGCACAAAAAATGAACACCCCAAATCCTTCTAGGCAAAATTTCTGTATAACAAAGAGATCTGCAGAGGTTGAGTGAAGTACTCTGGAAGGTTGATACTGTTGAAGTTTACTACTCAGAATAGCTGGAGCCACATTGTCAAAGACTTTATGAGTAAAACAGAGAGCCTTAAATTTAATGTGTTGGTCAACAGGTAACCAATGTAAGGTGCAGAGTGCAGGCGAGATATGGTCTCTGCGGCCCAAATTCAACAGCAAACTAGCCGCTGCATTTTGGACCCTCTGATTCCTTCAAATGGAAGATTTAGGCAATCCTATATAGATAGCATTACAAAAATCCAATCTGCTTGATAGGAAGGCATTTAGTAGCTAGATCCTATGTGAGAAGGCAAAATAATCCAGTCGTCTCTTCATAGAGCACAGATAAAAGACGAAAGTGCTAGTGACTCTGGAAATTTCTTCGTCAGGAGATAGTGACATATCCAGCCACCCCCCTAAATTCCTGCCCTTCAAAACTAGTGTTGGATGAGAACCTAAGGAGGAGGGCCAAAGCTGGGAAAGCCATGATGGCACTAGAGGATCTTTGTTTTTGGTGGGCTCCAAATGGGAAGTGCCAGAGGAACACATCATTTCATTTTCTGGATGTTGAATTTCAGAGGATTTTGCTGCACCCACCAACTGATTTGTTTCAGCCCTAACATTAGTCCCTCGGGGACCTTCAACGTCTCACACATGAAAAATCAGTTTTGTGTCACTGGCATAGATATAAAACCTAATTCCAAATGCATAACCAATATATATCCCTAGATGCAAGCGCTTCTCAAAAAACTGGCACTGCTTCCAAGTTTAACTTTTCAATTTGTATTGCAAGTCAGTTATTTGGTTTATCAAAGTATTAATATTGCAAGTGTGTTAGTAGAGGTGAATTCAAGCAAGCACTGTGCCGACTGCATGGCCAACAGTTGATCCCTCTGGGCTTTATGAAGGCAAGTAATTAGTACACATTAAAGAAATAATGGTGCTTTTGTTTGTGTTCCAAGTGGGAAAGCAGACTAAGAAGCGAAGAAAAAAGGAAGCATACAGATATCACATGGATTTACATTGCAAGATTCCAAAAGGAATAATTGGTTATTTGATTCCAAATAGGACCTACAATAAAAGGAAACAAGAAGATAATGAGAGAAATTAGTAAGTCATAATTTATGGTTGAAAAAAGACAAACGGGTGTTAACAAAATAACCAAAAATATTAAGACCATAAATAAGTCTGTGTGGCAGATAGCCCTTCTAATCTTCTGTCATTATTACTTAATTAAGATCTGTAGCTCAAAGGAAATAGATCTACAGAAGAGTCTGATTAGAATATAGTTAGATCAGAATCAATACTATACAGATTTCGCCACTAATATAAATTAACCAAAGACCAATCAATACCTCTAATGGAATGTGAAATGGTGTATTTATGACCACTCGTTGCTGTGTAGTCCACGGTAAATGGATATTAGTTGCTGCCGAGACTGGGTCGTTTACCCCTTCATATGTATTGACATAATTACATAGAGAAATAAAGGGGTATACCTGCAACACTGATCCTTCAGGTAATGTGTGCAATAAACAAGAAAAGGTTGGATCAGTGGAATCGGATGACACTGGCTATTTTCTATTTAAATCACATATTTTAATTTCAAAAAGTTATACAAGTTCATCATAAAATACATCACAAATCATTCTAAACCACTCATGCCTACTTAAGTATTCACATTCATAAAATTCATTCAAACATCGGACCATAAAACACCCTAATGTGAGAATAGCACCAGATTTTGCTATTCAGTACAAATGATTACAGAAATGATTTTGTTCTCATGTATATTAACATTTTAAATGATGACCCAGTCCATAGTATCGGGTGTCACTTCTTTCTTGGTGTTTTAAATCACCAAAAATTCTCTCATAGAGATCACGTCAACACGTGTTTCGGTCAAAAGACCTTCTTCAGGACGTCGGGCAAGGAGCACTTACTCCGCCCGATATTCCACATGTAAAGGCCAGGCATACATCTAAAAAATATATAAAAGCCAGATTGTCATCCCTATTTCTTTTATCGGTGATACATAATATCACAGTGTGCTGCCAAAAAATGGGCACAGCGGCCCTAACTCACCCCCACGTTGATTACTGGCGGGATGGCAAGACAGGGCGTGGGAAATCTCCTCCCAAAGTACTTCAACTAGCTGTAAAGCCTATGGGATATATAAAAACCAAAGTGGAATTACCTCTAGGTGTCTATCGTGTGACCAGACACCTCTCTATTCAAATTCAAGATCAAACACTTACACTAACACTGTTGCTGGTTAAGACTTCTTTTCCACAAATATCTCCTCTGTTTAGTTTTTTCTCGTGTGCCACCACATCACTGTAGCACTGTGGAACAAACAGAGACAGAACGGAGAGTACACTAAGTAGAATGTCTAATTCACAAGGGGGCTGTGCCCCACCTACTATCAAGCAGAATGAAGGCGGCACAAATAGTCTCCTAATAGATGGAAGTACCCCATTATAACTATGGCGCTTTTCCCCGTGCTTAAATGGAAAACCGATCTAGCGGTCCCAAACAGTCACGACCGGCATGCATCTTCTCTTTCTCTCTATCTCTTGCCTCTTCTGTGTATCATAGAGAAAAGGAAAAGAAAAAGAAAAGAAACCCTTAATAGCGTGCAGGATATCTCGGAGGGATATGTCCGTGATGCATGCACAGAACCATGTGAGATCGAAGCATACGGCCGCCACCGCCAGCTCCCGCTCGTGAGCAACGCTCATTAAATGCTTACCGCGTAATTCCATACGAAGACAATGAATCCTTTCAATTCGGTCGGCAGACAGCACGATACTTAATGTCTCGCCGCGGACACCGGTGTTTGAAGTAGTAAGATGCCAGGTGTCCCTGTGTAAGTATCGCGTGTGTCCTCGACCCGCCTCTCTTCATTCACATAGACGAGGGACAAACGGATCCTGACTGTCATGGACACAAAAAAGGGGCTACAAGTACGACACAGTCACTGAAACTAACCGCGTTGCACAAAAGGCCCAGCCACTGAAAATGGCCACTCTAAATGGGACTTGTCATAGGACAAATGTCCAGAAAACACCCAAACAGTGTAAGTGAATAGTGAAAAGTAAACGTAAAAAAGTAAACACAATGGGAACGATGAAAAAAAATAATAGAAATGAAGAAACTAAAAAACCAAAAATTAAATAATTGAAATAATGAAAGAGCAACATGTTCCTAGACCTAAAAAGACCCAAACCACAACCAAGAATAATTAGAGAGAGAGAGACACTATAAATGATGAAGTAGATCTTACAGCTTCTCCATATGCTGCCCATTGCTCTGTATGTTACCGCGTTGTAAATAGCACCTCCCTAATTCACTGATGCCACTGATGCCACCGTGCTGTCGAATCCATTGTAAATTCTACGTATGTATGACAATTATATATTGTTTATATGCAATGTATGTGATGGTGCCCCAGTTCCTCTTATCAGGGGGCTAACTTTATAGACTCTTCAAATATTGATATTTACCAATGTAGGTGTTGTCTTTGCTTTTGCCACTTGTTTTTACTCTCTCTGGATTAGGAGTGTTTCCTTCCCCATAACTCTGTCTGAGCTATTCTCTGCGAATTAGGGAGGTGCTATTTACAACGCGGTAACATACAGAGCAATGGGCAGCATATGGAGAAGCTGTAAGATCTACTTCATCATTTATAGTGTCTCTCTCTCTCTAATTATTCTTGGTTGTGGTTTGGGTCTTTTTAGGTCTAGGAACATGTTGCTCTTTCATTATTTCAATTATTTAATTTTTGGTTTTTTCGTTTCTTCATTTCTATTATTTTTTTTCATCGTTCCCATTGTGTTTACTTTTTTACGTTTACTTTTCACTATTCACTTACACTGTTTGGGTGTTTTCTGGACATTTGTCCTATGACAAGTCCCATTTAGAGTGGCCATTTTCAGTGGCTGGGCCTTTTGTGCAACGCGGTTAGTTTCAGTGACTGTGTCGTACTTGTAGCCCCTTTTTTGTGTCCATGACAGTCAGGATCCGTTTGTCCCTCGTCTATGTGAATGAAGAGAGGCGGGTCGAGGACACACGCGATACTTACAAAGGGACACCTGGCATCTTACTACTTCAAACACCGGTGTCCGCGGCGAGACATTAAGTATCGTGCTGTCTGCCGACCGAATTGAAAGGATTCATTGTCTTCGTATGGAATTACGCGGTAAGCATTTAATGAGCGTTGCTCACGAGCGGGAGCTGGCGGTGGCGGCCGTATGCTTCGATCTCACATGGTTCTGTGCATGCATCACGGACATATCCCTCCGAGATATCCTGCACGCTATTAAGGGTTTCTTTTCTTTTTCTTTTCCTTTTCTCTATGATACACAGAAGAGGCAAGAGATAGAGAGAAAGAGAAGATGCATGCCGGTCGTGACTGTTTGGGACCGCTAGATCGGTTTTCCATTTAAGCACGGGGAAAAGCGCCATAGTTATAATGGGGTACTTCCATCTATTAGGAGACTATTTGTGCCGCCTTCATTCTGCTTGATAGTAGGTGGGGCACAGCCCCCTTGTGAATTAGACATTCTACTTAGTGTACTCTCCGTTCTGTCTCTGTTTGTTCCACAGTGCTACAGTGATGTGGTGGCACACGAGAAAAAACTAAACAGAGGAGATATTTGTGGAAAAGAAGTCTTAACCAGCAACAGTGTTAGTGTAAGTGTTTGATCTTGAATTTGAATAGAGAGGTGTCTGGTCACACGATAGACACCTAGAGGTAATTCCACTTTGGTTTTTATATATCCCATAGGCTTTACAGCTAGTTGAAGTACTTTGGGAGGAGATTTCCCACGCCCTGTCTTGCCATCCCGCCAGTAATCAACGTGGGGGTGAGTTAGGGCCGCTGTGCCCATTTTTTGACAGCACACTGTGATATTATGTATCACCGATAAAAGAAATAGGGATGACAATCTGGCTTTTATTTATTTTTTAGATGTATGCCTGGCCCTTACATGTGGAATATCGGGCGGAGTAAGTGCTCCTTGCCCGACGTCCTGAAGAAGGTCTTTTGACCGAAACACGTGTCGACGTGATCTCTATGAGAGAATTTTTGGTGATTTAAAACACCAAGAAAGAAGTGACACCCGATACTATGGACTGGGTCATCATTTAAAATGTTAATATACATGAGAACAAAATCATTTCTGTAATCATTTGTACTGAATAGCAAAATCTGGTGCTATTCTCACATTAGGGTGTTTTATGGTCCGATGTTTGAATGAATTTTATGAATGTGAATACTTAAGTAGGCATGAGTGGTTTAGAATGATTTGTGATGTATTTTATGATGAACTTGTATAACTTTTTGAAATTAAAATATGTGATTTAAATAGAAAATAGCCAGTGTCATCCGATTCCACTGATCCAACCTTTTCTTGTTTATTGACATAATTACAGACCTAAAAAAACACGTTCCCATCCATAACAAGGAAACATATTGCATGTGTTTACTGCTATTGTCCAAGTAAAGAAAAAACAAAGGAGAAAGGATCTTTGGCATTGTTGGCTACCTTGCATGTTTGGGTTCAGTTCCCAATTTCACACATCAGCATTCAGCACAAGGCAGTTCATTTTCTCTGTCCCACCCCCCTGAACTTGTTATCTGTAACAAGGAATCTCAGCTTCTTCTTGTCCTCTGATGAGTGCATTTCCGTCCAATGTTTTGCAAGTGGAAATCTGAGTTCTTGATTGTTGATCGAAATGAGATGTGCAGTATTCAAAAACGTTCTTCCCTAATGGTACTGCCAAGATACAGTTTGCCACATACACATATGATTATATAAACCACATATTTGCTGCAACAGTTAAGGAATGTATCAATACGAACATCACACCACTTGGTGGTAAGCTTCAAAGTCTTATCTAGAGCATAAATAGAGAAAGAGCAAAACCCACATTTATGAAATCCCTTAAACCGAGTTTGTTGTTCGATTAACCTGATTCCACAGACCTCATATAGCTTGGGCAAAGTGTATTCCTAAGTGTAGGTGCCCTACTGAAATTGATCACTGTTTTTTTTACCAATATGTTCTTTAAGTTTCTCATCCATCTGCAATAAATGTCAATGGGCCTCATTACGAGGCTGGCAGTAGCACAGGCACGGCTGCCGCCGGTATCCATTTTTTTCCAGCACCCTCGAATGGGCAATTACCGGGTCATGGCGAGTTTGGCGGACCCGGTAATTGCTAATTCGTGGGTGCCGGAAATAAGGGACTCCCCATCCCCATTCAGTCCCATAGGGCTGAATGGGAATGGGGAGGGTGGTAGCACTGGTACCGTTAATAACCCAAATCAAAAACACATCATCAATGTAATGATGCCAACTAAGAATATGGCATGCCGGATTGTTACTTGTAAGTATATGTGTCTGTTCAAAATGGAGCATAAATAAGTTAGCCAATGATGGAGCATAACAACCACCTAGGGCCACTTCTTTCGTCCTAAGGTAATAGCTGTCATTAAATATGAACACATTATTATCCAGAGTAAACATCAAGAACTCCTTCAAACACTCCAAATGTAAGTAGTATGTAGCAGGCATGTCTAAAAAACGGCATTCGAAAGCTTTGATTGCCAATGTTTGATCTGTTGATGTATATATTAAGCCTTAACATGAAAACTGGCTAGGTTGTAATTAGATTTCCATTCTTTTTTTCAGTATTTGAAAAATATATTTGGAATCTCGTACATTGGTTTTCATTTGGTCAATAGTGGTTGCAAGTATTGGTCGATGTATTTGGATATATTCTCAGTAATCCAGCCGATCCCACTAAGGATATGTCTTGCTTTCTGTAGGCCCTGATAAGGATTGTGAACTTTTGGAAGAAAGTAAATTGTTGGTAGCACAGGATTATCCTGTGATAGGCATGCCCTATAGTCATCCATAAGGATTCCTTGTCCATGCCAGTATAATACCAACTTGTTATATCCTGATTTCTGGCACTGGGTTGGCCTTCCGTTTAATATAGCAACCTGGTGTATCCAGATAGATGAGTCCCATCTAAATAGAGGCGTCACGATTAAGAATAACTATATTGCCACCTTTATCCTCCTCTTTGATAATTATGGTCTGGTCATTCATGAGATTGTTAAGTGCTTTCCACTCTTGAGGGGAAAGATTATCAAATGTCCTCTGCTGCTATTTGCATGAGTGTCTCTCCATAAATTGTTATAGATCTACTAAGGAAGCCTCATAAAAAGTCTCAATAACACCATGCAAAGCTGTTGCAGGGAGAAATGTGGATTTGGTAAATAATTGGAATCTCCAATGGTGTCTGGTTCAATTTCCCAATCCTTAAGAATTTGAACACCTGAAATTACCATATCATCATTTAGAGAAATATTTAATCTAGTATCTCCTATATCTTCCATTGTAAATGTACCGGGTGTCACTCTTATACTGGTGGAGTCCATTCCTTCTCTATTCACATTGCGAAAGTGTTTCTTTTAGCTTTTAAATTTGAAGAGATTAATCTGTATTTGTGTAACTTTGGATAACTATAACCTAATCAGACTGATTGTATGACTCTGGTTTAGATGTAGATTGATGTGTTTCTATATTTCTTCCATGCAATGTAGGCTAAAGTGGTCTTGTATAACAAAACGGCTGCCAGTTTTAGCTAACGCTTGTCATTAGGTCCTATAATAGGGGAAGCTAGGACATACTTGTCCGGGGAAGGAGGCAAGATATGAAACTTGAAGTTTTTTTTTTTTTAAACACTTTATTAAGTTTGCAATGAGCAACAACAACTACCAATAAAGTAAACAATGTCTCACAGTAAAGCATCACAACTTAATTTGACTACCAATAAAGTAAACAATGTCTCACAGTAAAGCATCACAACTTAATTTGCAGAACAATATAAGCATCATACATCTTCCATCTGTCATAATAGCTTTATCCTGCGAAACATAACAGCAAACTGACAATTATACACAGAACAGCACAAGAGACAACACATTTAAAACATGTGTTTGTCCTCCCCCATTTTAACATATCATAATGCAGGATTGTTTATACACTAAGTTGTGCACAACATATGGCTATACTTCATTGGGATTTAAGTAAGCCTTATTACAAAGTTACAATATCCAGCTAGTATACTAGCTTAATCTTCTTAATTGTTATATATAGTAACTTCTGTTTATCTACTGTTTATTAAGTGGTTTTGAAGTCAATGGATTACTGCATTATGCCTTAGATATAATGAATTCATAATACAAATTAAATAAATAATAATACAATAAAATAAATAAATAAACAAAACAAAACAAAACAAAAAAAAACACCATCACCTCTGCCTTATCCCCCTTTCCTCCTCAGATGACATATCCACCAGATCAGCTCCACTGTCACATTAATCATAAAGAGCCAAAAATGGGCCCCATAACTTTATGTATTCCTCACCTTTATCTTTATTTTCCAATGAAACCTTATCATATTGTGATAGAATATGCAACTCCGTTAACCACTCCTCGACATTAGGCTTTTTCCTCTTTTTCCAAATTCTGAGAATTAATTTAATTGCTACCATCACTGCCCTATCAATCCAATAAGTACATTTTCTAGAACGCACACATCTATTTTTATGTGACAATAGAACTATATTAGCTGCAGACCTTTGTAAGTTTATTCCATAAATCAGATCAAACCTATCAACGACATCCCGACAATACAATTGCACTCTCGGACATTCCCACAGTAAATGTAACAGGGTGCCTCTACCAATGTCACAGCACCAGCATAAATCACAAGATTGAAGACCCAATTTAAACATCTTAACCGGTGTCCAATATAGCCTTCCAATGATCTTCTGTCGAAATCAAACGCAAATGAGTGCAGACCATAAGAAGATGTGCTATGTGTGCTGGTATATTTCTAGGTTAGTTGTGCTCGGGTCATTTGGGATATGTGTTTCTAGAGGAGCACAGATGAATAAATCAATGATGGGCACTCTTGGTGAATCAATGAGAAACATATAGCTGTTATGATACAAATCCTGACACAATTCTATGCTTTAAAAGCCTTAGGAGAACTTTATGATGGCATCCTTTCTGGCTGTGAAAATGAATGCATTCACACCATTGTCAGGTATTCCGAAAGAATAAACAGGCAACCACGCCACTGGCCAGTTTTGCCATCAAATGCCCAAGTACTCACATTATTGTCAGTCATTGCCATAAAGAAAACCATTAGCTCCTCTATTGGCAAGTATTGCCTTTAATGCATCAAGCAAGGTCACAACTGCCAGTTATTGTCACCTACAGTCCATGTACTTATATCGGTGTCAGGGATTACCATCAAAAGACCAGGCACTCTTCCCATTGCTAAATGTGAACATACTCTTTCTTTGCCAGAGATTGCTGTAAAATGGCATGTATAAAACCCATTGGCAGGGAGTGCCATCAGATGCCTAGGTACCCACATTATTACCCGGGATGGCAATCGAATGGCCAGATACTCATCCCACTACTTGGGATTACAAGTAAAAACCCAGGTATTGACCTATTTGCCAAGAATGGCCTTTAAATGCACAGGTGCTAGTTCTTTTGCCAAATACTGAGGTATTTGCTCCATTGGCACGAATTGCTATCTAATTCTCAGGTGATTGTCAGCAATTGCCATTGCTCAAGTACTGACACCATTGGCGGGATTGAAATCTAATGCTCGAGTACTCACACCATTGTGAGTAATGCCCTCAGAGTCCAGATATGCTTCCTTTTCCTATCCTCTCTTCTGTTTCCTCTACCAGTATGGCAGTGCCAAGGAGGGCAGAACAGCATGCCTAGTCCCATGGGCTGGAAAGGTGCCGGAACAGGAGAGAGAGCAGAGATAATACACTCTTCAGTTCACTGGCATTAGAGAGGCACTGGAAGTGGGAGAGTGCTTTAACGTGCCTGTGCTCCTCATCTGTGCCAGTTCCAACAGCTTTGCTGTCTTCGATAGCAGGTATAGGGATGTTGCCAGGCCTCACGAGTGCATGAAGAGTGGAATGTGATGCTGCTGAACCAATGCTTAATCATCAGTTCACTGTCCACTGTTGCCATCATCCATGCATTCTTCTCAGTGGGTGAGAATATTTGGGGTTCAAACTTGAACTCCCACCGGCTCATTGGGGGTGATGTATGCACTATCCAAGCAGGTGTGAATTCATACAGATATGGAATTTACAGATACCAATCAACATTACATAAAATAACATACTCGCTGTGTCTTGAAATGAGAAATGTGTAGGTGCTCCTTTAAATACATCATCATCGTTAACATTTTGCTCAGATACTACAGGTGGCAAGTGGAACATGTTGACCATAAATCCATAGAGAGAAGAGCAAATATGCTTTCCTCGTCATGTTAAAGGATTGGCCAATGGATGAAAAACAATTGCTGACCTGGTGAACTTGCCTATCAAACACGGCAGCAAGATCTTCTTGTATATGTAGGCACTCATGACAGGCACTCCACATTGTCATGAAGACTGGCGCTAGCAGTGTGTGGCAATGGCCAAATCGATCACCCAGCATTGTCACCTTCCAACTCGTTATACATGACAATAACTGACACTGCCCAGCCCACCTGAGTCGTCCGGTTGGTAAATAACAATGAGCCAGTCCAGAGTGCAGAGACCTTGGCAACTGCACACTGTTGGGCCTTGATGCGTGACTGACTCACAGTTAAAACAATAAAGTTGTCAAAAACCACATCATAATCAAACTGAGTCTCAGACAATAAGTGCCAGGGCTCAGAAATAAGTGCTGGGTCTGAGCCCTGGCAAAACACCCCTGCAAAGTAAGCACTGCATTGCACACCGCGCACCCTTTCTGCTTCTACATGGTTGGTCCTTGTGGCTGACTTTGAGGCGATGACCAGTGAAGCAGGCAGTGCACAGTAGTACCCGAAGAACCAATTTGGATGTAAAGCGGGACGGCGGTGCCTTCAGCCACTTCCTGCATTAGGACAGGTATGAAGCCTATGCCCTCTCTATACCTAAATATTCGTGCCTACCCTATCCAACTCCCAGGCCTCGCTGCCTTTGACTGAGAGACTGGGTAAGCAGGAGGGGGCCAGCGGAACGACAGCAAAATACATGAAGTCAGGGGGGGGGGGAATAAGAATGACAGAATAAGAATGGCATGCACCTCTGGCACACCTTAAAAAGGGAGGGGGGACATGGGATCCCCATTTACCCATGTCTACGTGTTTATGTGGACACACAGATATTCATGGAGGGAAACACTCTTGCATTATTGTGATGTGTCAAAGTCTGTTGTCTCTTCACAAATCAATCGTAAATGATAGGATGGGCATCACTATTGTATTAAAAAAAAATCTTATAAATTCGGATATTGTCAAAATAGTATGGCGTGTCACGTTGTGTACATCCTCCTCTTTGTGTATGAGGTAAGGCTAGGATGGGGGGCATGTTGAGGGAAGTGACGTGAGGAGGCAGGAAGCCTCGGGGCACGAGGCAGTTTAATAAAGTTTGGCGTAGAAGCCAGTTACACATTTTGTGAGCCTCTGCCTTTATAGGCTGTGTGCAGTCTGGTATCCGCGCCCTGCATGCATGCAATACGGCAGCGCAGGGGCTGACATTGGCGATGAGGAGGTCGGATCTGGTAAGCCTGTCCACCGTGAGCACCATTCTGACGCTCTCCGCAGGACTAGCTTGCGTCTTTTTCACAGCTCGGCCCGGGCTGTGGCAGTGAGTCACAGGGGAAAGCATTCATCACCTGGACTGCGGCAGTGAGTCAACGTGCCCGTGGGAAATGCGGCACACATTTGCTCAAGTCTCAGGCAGTGGCGGTGAAGTGCCTGGACATAACGTGCCCAAGGGAAGAGCGGCGCACACGCCATGAAGTCCCAGGCGGCAGTGATATGCAATGCCCTCCTCAGTGACTGCTAAAACCCGGGTGCCCCGGGTGCACGTCAGGCACGATGGTGCCATAGTGAATGGGTGAAAACACTCGGTGGGTGTATCCCCCAGGCCCACGTGAGTGCATCCAAGCTGCCAGCAGGCAAAAGGAGACTCTGGGTACTGCTTCTGGTGAAGACAGCACCAGTTCTGGGTGGACCCAGCCAATAGAGGTGAGATGGGGTGCTCTGCACTGCATGAAGGGGTCAAATGCCCCATTACACACAAAGGGCTCCCTGAGACAGTCATTTAAAAAAACAGTCCACACCTGGTACAGTCTCAGGTAGAGGAAACCACCATTACGGAGAGCCACTGCACCATTGTGAAGTACCTTTAGGTATAAAGAAGAGAAAAGTAAACAAAAGCAGAGCATAGAAACATAGCGAAAGGATCAAACCACGGGCAAAATGTCAGACAGCGAAATACCGGTCACAGTGCCTGCCCGCACATCGGAAGTGTTCAAGGTTGCACAAGTGGATGTCCCTCCATGGCAACTGCCCACAGTGTTTGACCTCACAGATGCAAGTAACCTGGGTCTGTGGTGGATCTGCTGGGCAAAGACCTTCAAAGCGTACGTAGGGGAAATGGGCCCCGTGGCTTATGAGCACAAAAGGAATATAATGATTCTAGCAGTAGGGGCATCAGTACGCAACATCCTATATGAACTGGTAGACGAAGAAAAAGCCACTTTTCAGGAGATTCAAGAAGCACTTGCCACATACTTTTCCCCGCATACCAACGAGAGACATATATTTCATACCACCATGCAGGAGAGAGGTGAAACACTGGACAATTTTGTCATGCAAATCTGCATCCGCATTAAACACTGCGCATTTTACAGCTATTTGAATGAGGAAGCACTGCACTCTCAAGTCATAGCGGGATGTGAGGGCCCCGAATTCTGGAAGAAACTGCTTCAAAAACAACAGTCCTTAGACAAGATCCTGGTCATGGCACTGACGGACAACAAGTTGTCACCATAGGCAGGGTGAAGGTGTCCTCATCGCCGAGGGACCAGGAGTCAGTAAAGAAGCTAATGCTGACGTTTCACGACAATACCAAGAGCACCAACAAAACCTGCTTCCGGTACAAATATGAATTTCACCATGAGGGCACATGCCCTGCCATTGTCCAAAATGCACTGCCTGCAGAGGCAATGACCACTTTAGGGCGGTATGCCGTTATGCCCCCACGCCGCCACCCCAAGGAACCTCCCCTAGGAGTGGCAGGTGACATTCAAAACATCGACCTGAAGAGTGGAGGTCCAGTCGCGAATACCGGAGATACCGCCCAGTCGAAGGGGAAGGCTACAGACAGCTGTTGTGACAGTCATAGCGGTCCCCAGACTGAAGAGAAACCTAAAGGGTAAGAGGAAACGTTAGATACGTAGAAATGAGATCGCATTCAGTGAGTGAATCCTCACCCTCATTGGATGATCAGCTTAAGAAGGGTTATGTGTGTGCACTCGGCAACGGGATTGCTAAGGAACAAAGCTCCACAGCCCCACGCTGGTCCTACAAGCCAACAACACCCTGACTGAATTTCCAATTGATACCCGCGCTACAGTAAATGTCATGAGTGAGGAAGCATAAAACCAGCTCCCACACCCGCCCATGCTCAGACCATCTACGGTGGACATATTCCCATATGGCTCCAACACACCATTGCCAAGTAAGGGGATGTTCACAATAGTTTGTGCCCACAAGTCTCACACGGCCCACACCCAGTTGCACTTGCTCTCCACCGAAGTCAACAGCAGGCACATCCTGAGTTTCTAAACAGCCATCGACATGGGCCTTGTCCACATCTTGTACCACATGATGGGCCACAAATATTTGGCGGCAGATGGCAACATCGTAAAGACATTCCCCAACCGCTTCAAAGGTCTTGGCAAACTACGAAATAGCAAGATGTGACTCCACATCGACCCAACAGTCAAACCCGTCGCACAACACTATTGTGGCATTCCCATTCCCATAAACATCTAAAAGCAGGTGGAAGAAGAAATCAGGCATCTACTGGATATCAACATCATCGAACCAGCGGTTGGACCTACCCGTTGGGTCTCACCAATCGTACCCATCCTGTAGAAATCGGCCAAGGGTCCATTTGGCTTTATGTGGACAAGCGCAGGCCAAATATTGCCATACAGCGAGGATGTCACCAGGCTCCCAGAATCACAGACATGATCCACCTCCTCAACGGGGCGGCCATGATCTCTAAGCTGCACCTCAACAAAGGTTACCACCGGCTGGAGCTTGCCCCAGAGTCACGCTAGATCACCACATTTGTGACTCACATGGGATTATATCGATATAAACAGAATATCTTCCGCAGCAGAAATTTTCCAAGAAGAGATCCACCAAGTCATCAAACATATTCCAAATTGCCTCAATTACAGCAATGACATCTTGGTATTTGGCAAGACTCCTCAAGAAGAAGGTCACATATTCTCTGATCAGGGTATGCACCCAGACCCAGACAAAGTGGCAGCGCTGAAAAGGGCTCCACGTCCAACTAACGTGTCTGACCTACGATTACTCTTGGGTCTTGCAAGTTACTGCTCCCGTTATCTGGAGAACTATGCCATGGTGATCAATAACCAAGAATGTGTCTGGTCCCCAGAGTGTGAATCCAGCTTCAAGACTATTCGAGCTAACATTGCATCTGCCACTGATATGACATTTTTCAGCTCATCTAAAGAAACAGAGATGACTGTCGATGCAAGCCCGGTGGGCCTTCACGCAGTGTTGGCCCAATATGACCCCAAGACCCTGCACATCAAAAGGGTCGAGTCCTATGCCAGCCGCAGCCTGACGACCACTGAACAGAAGTACTTGCAGACTGAGAATGAGAGCCTGGCTGTCGTCTGGGCCTGCAAGCATTTCATCTTTTCCGCTTCGGGAAGGCTTTCACTGTTGCCACAGACCACCAGGCCCTTCTCACCATCTATGGGAACCCAAAGGCACGGAGGCCACCACGTATTGCGAGGTGGGGCCTGCGCTTCCAGGACTACAATTTTACCACATGCCACAGGCCGGGGAAGGACACAAACCTGACTATCTCGCCATCCCGCATATTTCCAATAACAAGAACATTCCATTACAGACGCCTACCTATACTTTGTCATTCACCAGATGAAGCTATTCCCCATGGTGTGGAAGACGCTCCAGCATGAATCGGCGGCCGGCACGGCCCTTGCCATCATGACACTGTGCATTGACCAAGGAAAAATGACGCACGCAAGGGACATGGCCAAACATTTTGACGACGCATTTCAAGAGGATGTCAAACACATGGCACTGGAGCAGGAGGAACTCACTGTCACTGAAGACCACGTCGTCATGAAAGTGTGCAAGATTGTTCTACCCAAGTCACTACACCAGCAGGTCGTGGATCTGGCACACGAGGGGCATTGCGTACTGGTGTCCACAAAGAAGCTGTTCTGGAAGAAGATAGTGTTCCCAGGCCTGGACAAGCAAGCTGAAGAAACCCTGGAGAATTGTGCCATTTGCTGCGTGGTTGCGCTACCTCCACGGCCAAACCCTTTGCAAATGTCACTGCTGCCAGAATGAGTCTGGGAAGAGCTGGCCATAGACTAATTCGGCCAGCTACAAGATGGCACAAATGCTCTGGTGGTGATGGATGAATATTCAAGATTCCTGGAATTGCAGATAATTTCATCCACGGTGGCGACGGCTGTCATACCAGCTTTAGACCTCTTTTTCACTGCATATGGTATTCTGAAAGTAATCAAGTCGGATAATGGGCTGCCATTTACCAGCCTAGACTTTGCCAACTTCCTCCTAGTACATGGGGTTCAAGCACCAGAAAATCTCACCCTTTTACCCCAGGCCAATGGCATGGTCGGGCGCTTCATGGGAAATATCAAGAGAGCGCTACAAGTTGCCCATGTGTCTCACAAGCCTTTTTCGAACAGACACTATACCAAACTCCTGAGGGACTACCGCCACACACCTCACAGCACCACAGGCAAATGCCCAGCAGAGCTCATGTTCAGCTCGAGACAAACAGAAGCGAGGCAAACAGATTGCTTGTATGATGTCAATGCATTCTGGACCGAAGTCCATCCTCAGGGCTGAATCTGTACCCACTCTCACTAAGTGCAGACTTTAAATCAGCACCATAAATTAAAATCCGGAGCAATGCCCTATAACAGTTGGGTGTAAACTGTATAAGATACAGTTCTGTTAAACAAAGTGGACAGGTCCTGCGTGTTTAAAAGGGCAGATCAAAATATCTGTGTTTCTGGAGCAGAGTCTGCATCCTAAAGGCAGATTCAGCCCGAGGATAGACTTCGGTCCGAAATGCATTGGGATTGCAGAAGCAATCTGTTTGACTCTCTTCTTTGTAATTCACACTTAATCACTTTGAAATATGATTATGTCTACCATTGATGTTATTGATAAATTTTGAACAATTATACAAACGTCCTGAAGAGTAGTGTACACGGTGTGAAGTCGCGCCCGACCTCTCACGAGATGACGCGAGACAGCGAGTGGCGGCGTCTTCCTGCGAAAAGCATTCTGAGCAAAATGGAGGCCACGGCAGTCCCCACACTCCTGCTGACATTGGCCCAGCTCCAGCCTGCAGCCAGAATATCTGCTCTGCAAGCATCATCCCACACAGATGAACACCTACCTCGCGAAAGGAATGTAAGCAGCAATATATATATTCATGTACAAGTTGGCAATAAAGGCCCCTTTGGAAGCTACCTGTCCATGCATGTTTATTGGGTAGGTCATAACATAATTGGCGATGAGGATTCACAGATAACCCACTTCCATCAAGATGCAGGGAGTAACAGCACCCATGCCATTTTTACAGACCCCGGGTAGGCCAGTCAATCCATGGCTTCAGTGGGAGTCCTTGATTTAGACGTATTTGGAGGCGGTTGGCAGAACTGACAACCCTGCTGCACGGAAGAGGGCTATGCTCCTCAATGCACTGCAAGTGAAGGGCCAAAGAACTTTTGGGTGTCTGAATCCAGAAGCTCAGTAAGGGGACGATGACGATGCGTATAAATAAGCCGTGAGGAGGATAGCGACGAGGTTCTCTTCAAAGAAAATGTTGTCCTGCACAGGATCAGGTTCTACAGCAGAAAACAAGATCCTGGAGAACCTGTTGATGACTATGTAGTCAAGCTGAGAGAATTGGCGGCAATGTGTGCGTTTGGCGGCTCGTCAGAAGACAGGATCTGCGACACGCTCATCGTACACACCAACAACTGCAAGGTCCAGGACAAATTCATCCTCGAAAAAGGAGCTTCAACTAGATAAGACCATCCAGATCGCGAGAGCAGTTGAGGAAACATCCTGTAGGTGCAAAGAACGGGCAGGGAGTGTCTCAGTATCCAAAGTACAGGTTGTACACTACAAGGGAAGGAGAGATAGAGGGCAACGCAAAACCAAAGAAGATACCACAGGAAGAGTGAGCCACTAAAGTGCCATATGTCCACCAGCACCACCCATTTGGCGAATAGCAGAGATTGCCCGACAACGAACACGAAATTCTCCAAATGCAGAAGTCTCAGACATTTTGCCTCAGTCTGCACATGGAGAGGTAAGAAAGCAGTTATGGTGGTGCAGAGGGACGAGGTCAGAGATGAGGCCTCCTCTGAATCAGAGGTATGTCCCACAGCCATCATGGTCAACAGTGTCACAGCACGCTGAGAAAATCCCCACTGCATCATCAAGGTGGATGGACGCGAGACAAGAGTGATGGCAGATTCCAGCTCAGATCACACTATATTGCCGTCAGACACATACACACCCATGGTCTGCAGAGAGTGGAAATATACAAGATCAAGCACAACCCCACAGTCTTTGGTGGGGCCACTGTGAAATTACTGGGATACATTCAAGCAACCATGGAGCTCAAAGGAAGTGTCACAAAGACCAAGATATACTTTACAGAAAAAGGTCCGGCTGTATTGGGATGGGATGACCAGGCCAAGCTGCAAATCAGACTAGATCCTAGTGTGGAGGCACAGATTTTGTCCATAGCCAAAGGAGGAGTGTCGATCACCAAAGAATAATTCCCATAACTGTTCTGACACACCAGGGAACATCAAGAACAACGTACACAAAATCAAACTGAAACGGGGAGCTGTGCCAGTAGAGCACAAAGTGAGACCGGTACCAGCAACGGCTAGAAGTGTACTGCAGGCAAAGCTCGAAAAGATGCTGAAGGAAGGAACAATCAAAACAGTAGAGACGTCTGAATGGCTCAGCCCGGTGGTTCTCATTAAAAAAAAAAACACAGGGGACCTACAAATCTGCATGGACCTTCACAGCCTCAACCTTGAAGTAGTATCAAACAGCAGTGCCTTACCAAGTATTAACAAATTCATTCTACTAATGAAAGAGGCTAAAGTCTTTTTGAAGCTCGACATGAGTGTGAGAGACGCCTAGCATCAGATTAGTCTACATCGAGAGTCAAGACCCCTTACTGCTTTCATAACTCTGTTTGGTAGATACCAATTTACATGAATGGAAGTGTTACCTTTGGAAAGCATGATGGACTCCTTGCTGAAGAACATAGTGAATGTGTCCTATTCTCAGGACAACATCATGATATATGCCGAGGATCAGGAGACGCATGTCAAAGCACTTTGCAAAGTACTAGCCAAGTTGCAGGTAGCAGGTGTTCGGCTACGCTACAACAAGTGCGTATTGCAGGCAGCAGAAGTGGAGGACCTGTGCTACACGACATCCAAGTCAGGGATCAGCCCGAAGAAGGATCTGTTGCAGGCCATAGTGAAGGTACCCCCTCCCAACAGTAAGGCTGGCTGGACGAGAAGGCGATCCCTGAAGGCCTGCATCTGTACTGGAAGGTATTGGATAAGATTTTTGAACATGATGGGTTGCTAATGAGAGGCGATCAAACCATCAACCAGTGACACTTGAGGAGAACCATCATGTGTAGGTCCCATGCAGGACACCTGGCGAGCATCATGATGAAGAGGCGAGTGAGAGAATCGTACTGGTGGCCTGGTATGGACCTGGACATTAGAAAAATGACGAAAAGGTGTCATGAATGCCTCAACAGCAATAAAGGACTCAAAGGGCCTCATTACGAGTCCGGCAGTAATCGAGCCGGAAAAAATGGCAGTTTACCGCCAGGCTCGTATTTCCATTCTGCCTCTGTGATTCCCGGAATTACCAGGGCATTACAACCCCGGTGACCCGTCTATGACAGAGCCGGTGTTTCCATTTCCACCTGCAGGCAGGTGGTGTTAAACTCGCCAGGTCAGACCTGGCGGGAGTGACGCCTCCCACCTGCAGGACTCGGAATCAGCCGGTCCGGAAAGAACGGTGGTGGTGGGTTTTACCACCACCGTTCTTTCCAGACCAGCTGACTCATAATGAGTCCCAAAGTCAGATAAGCTCCATTACACTCAAGGGAAGTGCCGGAAGGGGTATGGCAAAAACTAGGGCTGGACTTTTTATGCCCACTAGATTTGATGGATCCAGAACACAAGCATAGCATTGTGTTAGTATACTACCTGTCGAAGTGGGTGGAGGTGGAGTTTGTCCCTGACATCACTACACCCACTGTGATCCGCTTCCTCAAAAATATCTTCCAAAGAGAGAGGTTACCAAAGGAATTGGTCACAGACAATGGGGTCCAGCTTGTCTCAAGAGAAATGGAAATGTTGCTGAAGGAAAATAACATTCACCAGGTAAAGGTGGCCCTGTATCATCCCCAAGCAAATGGCTTGGTGGAACGCACAAACATGTTTATCAAAGGGGCCATGCAACTAGCCACAGCAGCAGGATTGGACCCTCATAGTTAAGAAGGCTGTGCCGGCCCATCGTCTTACCCAAAATGGGATCACAAACATATCACTGTTCCGCCTTCTCGGAGGCCATAAAGCAGTGTCCACTTTAGCCCCCCAATGGCTGTCAAAAATAAGGGAAGATGACACAGTGGACATGGAGGAATTAGTCTGGCAGATGAGGAGATTTAAAGAGTGCATTTAAACACGAAATGACAGGAGGAGGGCTCCACAGCGAAGTACTGTCCAAGAAGGGGATTTTATCAAAACCAAACTGCCACATAGAGACCCTGTGACAGAGTCCAAGTTCAGTCGACCGGTGACAATGCATCAGCGAGGGACCAATCATGTGTGCACCCAAGATGGGAGTAGAAGGAACCTAAAACGGGTAGCTCTGTATGAAAAGAGAACAGCAGAAGTGCACAGTCCAGCAATCCAGAAACAAGACAGCGATGAGAGAGGTAATGGAGGTGACAGGTCGATAGCTAACGAGCAACCTAAACAGGAGACAGAGCAGTATGAAGGAATTCAAGCCCAAGGACAGGTGAGGTATGCTGGCAGAGAACAGCTGAGACAGAAACCTCTTCTCAAGAGGGAGAAGCAGGAGGAACTTGTCCGCAGAGAGGAGAAGACCTGGACGTTTTGCAGACTACATGATGGAATTACTTTTCATGCTCAACAAAAGGAGGTATGTAGAGTAGCGCATCCCGTTGGAAGTCGCGCCTGACCTCTCGCGAGATGACATGAGACGGCGAGAGGTGGTGACTTCCCGCGAAAAGTATTTTGAGCACGGGGAGCGAAAATGAGGCCACGGCAGCCCCAGCGCTCTGCCTGACATTGGCCCAGCTCCAGCCTACAGCCACCATATCTGCTCTGCAAGCATCATCCCATACAGATGAACACTTACCTACCTCCCTAAAGGACAGTAAACAGCAATATATATATCGATGTACAAGTTGGCAATAATGGCACTGTTAGAAGCTACCTGTCCACGCATGTTTATTGTGTAGGTCACGACACGTCCTGATCTCAGAAAGGCCTTATGACGAATTGGTGGCATATGCAGAACCCGGGTGACTTCCTATAGTGACTTATGTATGCAGTCTCTTCACAATTCTCCAATGTTCCACTTTAACAATATTTTGCATCCACCAACGAGCCAAAGCTAAGAGAAGAGGAATAACACATTGGAACACATTGGCCCCTAACAACTGAAGCATTCTTTTTTAAAAAGGGCTACACACATTTCTAAGTAGAAGAAGGGCGAGAAACGCACAACAATGGCTTCCAAGAGAAAAGTGAGGTTAAGTGCATGGCTTCCTATTTCACTGTTCTCATGTGTCTACTTAGACACCAACTAAACTTCGAATAAATACACAAGCATGCCTCTTTAACGCCTGAACGAAGACGAAACATTGTAAACATACGACTCCTGGCGCTGCGAAGGCTTGAATTTCGAAACCTGTTTCCAGAGGCGGGATTGCAAAAAAATGAGGGAATTTCCTTCTAAGCAAGCATTGTGTGATGCACGCTTTTGTATATCCATGTTGAAGTCGCTGTAGGAGACTGTTTTTTTCGTCTGCCCGAGATTCCATGAGTCCCAACATTTTTACACATTTACTGCGAAGTGGAATTCCCTGCGTTTACGCGTAGACATTAACGGAAGAGTGTGAAATAGAAACATACATAAAAGGGGCCTGGAGCATAGCTGGGCGACTAGTAAAGGTTCTAAATATAGGTTGAGTGTTGGGTTGGGTTTGATATACATGTGAAGCGCACACTTTGTAAGCACGGGGACATTTTTCTGGCTAAGTGAGAAAAGCCCACATAACATGGAAGCATCAGACTCTCCAGAGAGTAAACCGTTCCCTTCATCTCATCCAAGCTGAATAAATAAACTGGCACACTGTTGTATCTCAACCATTAGCAGAATTCACCACATTAACATTAATGCATTTATTTCCGTACATTTTAAAACGATTCCCTTGTGACTTATTAAAGTATATTAGTGTGGGACTGTACATGGTAGTTATATATTTTTTAAACTTTACAAAGAATAAACATGAGCTGTCATTTCTGTCATGGTTTAAGTTCCTCTTCAGCTTCTGCAGGATAAGTCCCCTCTTCACAGCACTCTTGAGAGCTGGATATGCATCCGACTTCCAAACAGGTGCACTGCACCATTCCAGTCATATCCCACCTTGGAGTTTCAGGAAGGCTATGACTTATTGTCATACACTCATTTCCATGCTTAAAGGGTAAACACAGGTTTGACCTAGAGTCTCTCTGATGTTTAAATTCCAGATCACCATTTCAAGGGTACCTGGCAGGGAACAAGCAATTGTTTCATAATGGGTACAATGGCTGCAACAGCCACCTATAACTACATATAGAGCTGCCACCAACCACAGGGCACCTCAGCGAAAAGAGCAACAAGACCTATTTGGGAAAGAGACTACGGAGCATCTGTGGCCATGTTGTGTACCGTGAAGCAGGCTTGCAGAAGGTGGACACTCTTCAACTGAGTGACTTAACCTCTTCATATGTCCTGATGAGAACCCATGAACTGTCGCTTTTGAACGCCAAATGCTCGCTCAATGGTGCATCTGGTGTGCACGTGAGCCCTGCTATAGTGCATGATCTCCCTTTTTGTGGTGGTGTTCTACGGCATCATTATGTTTGTCTTCATTGGATATCCTCTGTCACATATGTGGGGAATGGGAAGGTGGGGTGAATGAAGGAGACTGTTGGGGTGTGAGGTTGAGGTGGTCACTTCCCAAGTGTTCTTGTAACTTGACTTGCCTACTAGGACATAATTCTTATATCAACCTTTCTGCATGTGCTTTGTTACCCGACTGGCCTCCAAGAATAGACCATTACTCCATGATCAGTACCACTTCATGAGAAGAATTTGGAGTAGGCATTGAACCATAGGTGTGCATCCCACACCAGTTGAAAGTTGACATTGGTAAACCTTTTCCTGTTGTATCAGGTAAATGCCCCGGTGACAGGTTTTATGATGGCTAGACGTATGCTGCTAAGGCCAGTGTTGAACATGGAGAATTTGTCAGTGACATCGAGGGCTTGGATGGGTTGGATGGCCTCAAACCAGTATGGAAAGGTAACATACGTGTGAGGCGTTAGCCACTCTGGGACTCCCCATACTCCTTTGATGATGGAGGGTTGGGAATGAACTGCAGCCCAGGTCGAGAAGGCTGTACAAAGGCTGGATTATGCTGATAAACTCCCATAAGCGCCCAGCCTCAGCCTAAGAGGATTTCGGCCTCACACACCTCTATAACCATTCCCATAAATGTCCCAGAAGGCCTCAGGAACTTCCAAGAAGTCCAGGCCAGGGTGTTTCCTCCCAGGACAGCCATAGTTGAAAAGCACCCTAAATTAAAAGTTGCCCTATTTCGTTCCAGTGGTTCTGTCTGTGGATTTTGGCTGTTTGTTGCCTGAGGGAATAAGTAGAAGGGCTTTGGCCACTATGTTGTCTTGGGCATGGTTGCAACATAACCAGGCTCCCAATGGCACCCTAGCACTGTGGAAGGCTTAAATGTCTGGACCACTGATGAGACAAAGACAGTGGTCATGTCCTTCAACATTTTGAACAAAAGCACAAGCAGCTCTGAGGCTACTGTGGTGGTAACTTGGTGCAGTATAACATCTTTGTTGTTAGCATAAACACAAAATACAAACCCTCTCTAATGTTATTGAAAGGATTTCCAGGTGTAGAAGTTGCACAGATCACAAATGGGGAACATTCACTTTTGTTTCACGCCCATTTCTTCCACTTTCGCTGGCCGAGGGGTCCCTCAGTGCTGATCTTTGGGTGCACCAGTGTTCCGTATTATTGGTTTGTGACCTGAAAACCCCCATCTCTGTTCTTCAGTCCTGCGATGCGGCCTTACTGTGGCATAAAGTGCTGCAGAGAGCATGAAGTAGCCTCATGGGAATAGTCAAAGCATAGCAACATAACAGAACAGAACAGAACAGTGCCAGCCTATCAATGCATACAGAAAGACAGATATCTGGCCCTTCTCTCCTTATCTGTTACCTACATGTTTGGTCACACATCCACCTCTGCGTTTAACATCGACTAATGTACACATCCTGCATATGGAGCTCAGGCTACAATTTCTAGCTATAGGAGACTAAGCATTTCTATATTTTGTTAACCTATATCCAAGTAGGGCACTACCCTGTCTCACTGCAAACAAAGATTAAATCTTGCATGGCTTGTCATGGAACAAGCTCTTAATAATAACCCTTTTGACATCCCTCCTTCTGCTTTTGTTTCTTTCCTCTGCCACCTCTGTACCTATCACCACCTTCTTGTCATTTGCTTCTTAGATCCTGTGCTGGATCTCTCACTTGCTCATTCTACTATACCTCTGCCTCCACTGTACCTCACACCGCCTCCTCCACCTTCACTGCATCCATGATGCACCATCATAAAGCCTTCAGCTCACTTTTTTCGTTTGACGCCTAACTCCCACACAGTTCTCAAACCCAAGTGCCATTTTGTATTCCAACTGTCTCTCTCACTGGCTCTGTGATATTTCTCAGATGGAGCTCACCATTGTACAAATGCTGTGATTGTCATGGGTGGGATCCCCAAAGTTCCATCCTCTCCCAAATTGTCTTCAATCTATACATGAAACACTTGGGAACTCTCCTAAAGGACCCCAACATTGCCACCCATAACTACGCTGACAACACTCAGCTGCATCAGAAGGTCACTGGCTCCCAGGGCATTGCTTGCCTCTGCAATTGCCTGGCTACCATCCAGACATGGATGTCAAACACCTACATCAGACTAAATCTCACCAAAACTGAAATAATCCTCATCAGTCCCCCCACCAAACAACAAATACTTGTGCAACAATGGCTGGATGACATGCACCTGGAAGGATTCACCCATCCGCTGTCAAACTCCAAATTGCTGGGCTTCATTGAAGACAGCAGCCTTCCCTTCCAAAGCACAAAGTCAAAAGGGCGCAAACAGCATGGCTGAAGATTTTGCTGAGGGCAATGACTCGGACACTTCAGCACATTCGTGGACACGGCCAGCTCCATCTCGGCCATGCCCACAGAGGGATTCCTGTCCAGCACCCCATTGAGGCACCTCCGGAGGTGACAGCCACCCTCTCCAGCTGCAACACATGGATGTGGCGAGAGCCAAAAGAAATATGAGGGACCAGGCCAAAGGCATTGTTTTGGGGATGTGGGTGGTGGGTGGCCAAAGGACAGTTGGGGGGTCTGGGTGGTGGGTGGGCATGGGACAGTTGGGGATGTGTGTGGTGGGTGGTCAAGGGCCTGTTTACTTACAATTAAAAAGTTCACATCAGCACATTAGTACATTAGTCATTGAGTGTACTAAATATGATTTATTGTAGTGATGATAGGTTCCAGTGCATACATAGGTGCGTTCAAAACAATTCTGTATCACTTCATGACAGATAATGCGTCCCTCCCGTGCATCCTCAAGTCCACCTCAAGGTGGCCTCTGATTACCTGCATCATCAGAGTCAGATTCTGGGTGGCCAATGTCTTTGTAGTGGGGCAATTGTTGGCTAGAGAGCAGGTGCCCTCCTGCCTTCTCCAGAAAAAAACGGAATTACAAAATCAGAAAGGACCCATTTGAAACTGCACTTCAAATCCTCCTGGAAATGCAGCTGGCACAAAGAATAGTTTGTTTTGCTGCACAAGTAGGGACAGAGGAGGCATTAGCTTGCATAATTAGTGTGTCTTTTTAAATAGAATAGACTAGGTGGCAGGTAAGCGTGTACCAAGGATGAGAGACTCACAACACTAGTAGGGCAGCATTTCTATAGGTAGGGAATAGGTTGCGGCGTACCTATATGTAGAAATGTTATGTGCCAGGCATGCACCAGGTTCTCGGAAGGCAGCGAATAAATACAGAGCAAATGTGTCCTGCAGAAGAAACATAACGTGCCATGTTAAAATTTCACCAGCAGAGAATTCAGCTTGATGCTTTAAGAAAAGCCCAGTTGAGCATGCATGAACAAATCAGGGAAAATGCTGTAGCCAGCTAGATGGTGGCTACCCAAAGGAATGTCAACGCCAAGCCTTTGCAGGGAGTGTACATGGCAGAATAAGATATTATTGTGTTTGGTCAGCTGTTAGATAAATCAATTTGCAAAGACCCAGCAAGTTTATGGGACGAACTGGGCATTCCAGGAAATCAGAAGGAGTTGGCAGATTAATGCATTCTGCAACTGGTTAGGCGTGAAGAGAGGATGCAAGAAGCGGCTAAAGAAAAAACAACTAAATGCCATGATGAAATCTTAGCAGGGTAAGAGCCGGATGACTCACACAAATAATCAGTCATAAATCTGTCAAGAGCAGGATGGCGATCACGGATTGCGAACAAGGCATTGAGCCTCGGCGGCTCATGGCATGGGAGCTAAAATCTGGGCTAATTAATTTAATTAAAATAAGGCAATACGCTTGTCTCTCTCCCTCTTGTTAGGAAAGATTTCGTTATTGTAGGGAACTTTCCTTCCATGTGGCAACCCCTAAACTTTTTGCTATTGTTTTCAACCTGTTTTCTTGACTTTGCCAGAGAAGTGCAGCCTTCTGCCGTACTCCTCTGGGCTTTCGCTCCTTTCTTACGGGGAAACTGACATGCCCTTAAGACAGTCAGTACCGGGGAACGCTGTTTCCCGTAGTTTCTTTTATCGTGTCGCCATTTTAGTGCAACACGACACAAGAGGGCACTGTAAGCTAAGTTACAGCTCTCTTGGGTCTCTAGCCTTCTACAGACCCTAGACACTCTTGTAGGATGGTTTTTGGATCGGTGCAAGTCATTCAGGGACTGGGCTGGTGGCAGCGATCATTTGGTTTATTTTGAGCTCCTTTTGCCGTTCTGAGCACCTTTTTGCCGCGAACACAAAAGGGTGGCCCGGCTACCCAAAATGGCCGGACCACGAGGCTCCTTTGTCTCGTCCACTGTCCGTCTTGCTCCCTTTACCTTCCCCCGGGTCAGGCGACCCGGGGCCTTCCTTATTTGGGCATGTAGTTTCCCGCGAAACACGGTTGCTTTCGCGGGCTTCTACATGTCGTTTGAGTGCCCCCAGGATGTGGGCTGGGCTGTCTGGTCCCAATACACATCCTGGGTGCCAGAGAGTCTAGGGTGGTGTGAATGCCTGGGACCACTGTGGTCCGTGATTGGTCCACGTATGGTATGTGTGTTGATGAGCGGATCTCCCATTGGCTCCCCTCCGTTTTGGCGCGAAGGGAACCGTGGATAAGAGGGAGCTGGAAACACCACTGCCATGTCGATCTCCTGAGTTCTTACGAACCCAGGGATACAGGAGCCAAGTATCCTACGAACACGAGGCTGGACCGAGGAATCACTGGTGACCCCCTGAAGAACTTCTGCTCCTCATTGCTGTCGTCCGGTGAAGCCCTTTCCACCTAAGATCGAACAAGAAGGCCTGTACTGGCGCTTCGACCTATTGGAATAGCAGGACCAGCTATTCCCGGCACCTTCATCAACTCCTGCTGTAAGCCTTCGGAAGTGTCTCTGGGCCATCCAGTTGACTGACCAGCTTACTAAGGAGGCCTGCTCTGTAATCGCCGACAGGTTGGGTGGTATTCTGAGTCCGGGGCATGCTCACACGCTTCGTTTGCTTAGCAGTCCTAAGCTAGAGGTGAGCGGTGCTCGTTTGGCTTGAATACGCCCGGCCGTTCCGTTGCCCTGCGGTGGCGACAAAACTGTGCTTGTTTCTTCGATCGGGACGTCTTTTTACTCTGCACGACGACGAGACGTTCCCTGCTCTTCAGAACCTGCCAGAAGCTGCATCTATCGAGGAGAAGCTCGGGCCTGCTTGCTTCGGGGACCGGTGAGTAGATTAGCTAGGATCTGGTCGCCCTCCTGCAGTGCCCTTTGCTTTTCCCCGCTGTGAATACAGCACCCCTTGTCCGTACTCGCGCCCTGCTTCTGCCTCACAGTGGAGGCTGCGCTAGAGTCGCGGACCGTGTTCTCCTTCATTAGAGCTCCCTACAGAGCTGTTCAACGTCCTCCGAAGAGCTTCACCTTCTGCCCATTGGCACCGGCGTGTGCAGGTACTTTTGAGCGCTAGGCTCCACTCTTCGTAGGGATTGGACTACCATCCAGTTAGGGGCCTCAGAAGGCGGACATATCACTCGCATTGGTTCGCACTGCCTGTTTTCCTTCCCCTGCAGGTGGATAACATATTTCGTGCTGCTAATGCTGTGAAACTGTGTATTCTGTATATATATTGGGTGGATAGTGTATGTGTTGGTTTAATATCGTTGTATATTGCTGCTTTTACTGTGGTTATTAGTTTCAAGGCCTTATAATAAATGTGTATCTATTTTTGATATAAACAACTGTTTGGAGTAGTTTGTAAGCGCTCTTGCTTTGTGTGCTCATTGCGGGCTTTCAGTCACCCTCACCCCTCTTGAGACCTAGTCTTGACCGCCGCGATCGCTACCTTGATTGGTCTGGCTTGTCCAGAGGTTACCCTGTTCCAAGTAATTAGGTTGGCCTTCTGAACTTCTGCGCCACCAGGACAGAGTTCAGAAATCCGTCTTAACAAATTGGTGTACAGCGGTGGGATACGACTGAGGGTATCCAGTGTTGCGCACGAGCTAAGGCGTTTTCAGGTTATTCCAACCAGGACACGCAGTAAAGTATTGAATATAACGTTAAAAAGGCCATAGTCCTATCAACAGTATGGAAACGAATACTTTATTAACCTTAAATGCTTCGAAATCTGAAACATTGAAGAAGATGTGTGCGGAGAGAGGGGTTTCCTCTCAAGGCACTAAATTGGAAATGATCCAGAGAATCGTGGCGTGGCAAGAAGCGCAGCTTGACGCTATAACTTCCGAGGACAGTGCAGAAGGTGGTGGGGCTGCTCTCACTGGCAGAACCGACGGTTCTGCCGCTGCACTGATCCATCACGACCACGAGGACAGGGAGGATGTAATGTCTAACGTTTCCTCTGCCAGTGTTGATGGGGAGGCTATGCTTGAATTCAAGAAGCAAGAGCTGCGGTTTAGGCAGCAGGAGCTTGAATTCAGCATAGCCAAACTGAAAATCGACCAGGCAGAAAAACAAAAAGACAGGGATCACCAGTTGGAACTGGCCAAGCTTCAGTTCGCAAATGGGTCCAAGGGTCCTGGACATGGTTCTGGGGCTTCCTCTCATCCACGGTTTCCAAAAGATCTGCTCAGTGTGTATGAGGAACGAAATGACATTATGGACTGGTTAAATGCGTTTGAGTATGCATGCGAGGTTCAAGAGGTTGATAATGCGGATAAGATTGCATGGTTACTCAGCAGACTGCCCCATTCTGGTTGCAGTGCCATTATGGAAATGTCGAAGGCTGAGCGCGCTGATTTTGCAATGTTGAAGCAGACTCTCATTTTAAAGTTTGGGAAGACTCCGACCCAATATTTGAAAAGGTTTAGAGAGTATAAGAAAAAGGAAGGTGGTACTTGGGTGTCGTATGTAGCTGAGTCCCTGAAAAACTTGACTGGCTGGGTTGAAGGTTATAAGGTTTCTACCTTCGAAGGCATGATCAATCTGGTCATGCTGGAACACATTTTTGCTTCTTCTTCCCCGGAGCTTAAGCAGCATTTGGCCGATTCGAAGGAGATAGATCCTAAGAAGCTGGCCATTGCAGCAGACTTATGGGTGTCACATCGAGTGTCCCATAAGGACAAAACTCATCCTGGTAAGCAGGAGGAAGGGAAAAAGTCCAAAGATATGGAGGGTGGGGAATCTGCTAAATCTTCTTCCCATAAGGGCCACAAAAAGAAAAATAAGGGTAAGCCATCCGAGAACTCACAGGGTAGTGGAGGTTCGCCTCCGAAACAGAACTCTGGTTATAATAAGCCTCCCTACGTAAACAGACCCAATGGGGCTTGTTTTTCTTGTGGAGCAACTGACCATGTGAAGGGGGATCCCCGTTGTAAGGTTAGACCTTTGGGGGTCCACTCCGCTAATCTGGCCTTCTCCTCCTACGAGGAAGAAGAGATTACAGGAGCATCCTTCTCCTCAGACTCATTTCCCAGCGGAATAGAGGCTGAGGTAGTTTTAGTGTCCCTGGGTTCCTGGGAGCCTAAAGTCGCAGAGGCGTATGCTAGGATTCCGGATAATACCAAGCACTACTTTAAAGACAGTGTGCTGATCAATGGAGTGGATACTCCAGCTCTTAGGGATAGTGGGTGCAGTCGAACTGTAGTGGATTCTACCTTGGTAGACTCAGAGGAAGTTGCCAGAGCTACTCTGATGCCCACTAAGTTGGCTGACGGCCCCCTCCGTATGTTTCCCGTGATCCCTGTTAATCTAACTTTAAATGGTACAGCAGTTAGGATTCCAGTGAGCATTCAGAGAAACGTCCCGGGAAAGGTCTTGTTGGGCAATGATCTCAGAGCTCTAGGGCTCGTAGGAGACACTGCCGAAAGACCCTACACACGGTCTCAAGCACGGGCAGCATTGGCCAAGTCCAATACGCCGCCCCAGCCGAAGGGGAAACCCAAGGCGAAAGGAGTCAACAAGTCCCGACGGGGGAAAGAGAATATTCCCCCGAGCTCGCCTACCACTGCGGTGGAGGGAGTTGGTCAATCGCCCGAGCCTGACGAGGAGGTGGCGATGCCTGAAGTGTTCGACCCCAACGACCATCCTGAACTAAAAGACTTGTTAGTTGAAGGAGGTCCTGATAGGGACGACTTCAGTAAGGGCCAACGTGAGTGCCCATCTCTGGAAGGCCTAAGGAGACAGGCCTGCTCCCAGCTTGAGGGTGAACCTCCTGGGAAGCATCGGATTTATTGGGAAGGTGGACTCCTGTACAGTGAGCCCACAGAGTCTACAGAAGGAGACCATAGGAGGTTGGTGGTTCCCCTTGCTGTTAGACCCTTCCTCCTGCAGTTGGCGCATGAAGTTCCCCTTGCTGGTCACCTTGGAATGAAGAGGACCAAGCAAAGGTTATCTATGCACTTCTACTGGCCCAAGATGGGGGTGCAAGTAGAAAGTCACTGCAGGAGTTGTGCCTCCTGCCAGTTGTCTGGTAAGGTTGGCGCGACAATCCAAGCTCCGTTGGTACCGCTCCCAGTTGTGGGGGTACCATTTGAAAGGGTAGGGATCGACATCGTTGGTCCCCTTGACCCGCAAACATCCTCAGGCAATAGGTTTATCCTGGTGCTGGTCGACCATGCAACCAGGTATCCTGAGGCCATCCCATTAAAGACTGTAACTGCCAAGTCAGTCGCAAAAGCTTTACTCGGCATATTTACTAGGGTTGGCTTCCCTAAAGAAGTTGTGTCAGATCGTGGCAGCAACTTTATGTCGAAGTATATGCAGGCTATGTGGAAAGAATGTGGGGTCACCTACAAGTTCTCTTCTGCATACCACCCCCAGACCAATGGTCTGGTGGAGCGTTTCAACAGAACGCTAAAGAGCATGATTGGGGCTCTGGAGGAGCCCCAGAGGAGGAAATGGGACCTTCTTTTACCATGCTTGCTGTTTGCCTACAGAGAGGTACCACAGGAGGGTGTTGGCTTCAGCCCCTTCGAACTTCTGTTCGGTCATCCCGTACGGGGACCCTTAGCCATCGTCAAAGAGGGATGGGAGATGCCCACTCCCCCTGTTACTACCAATGTAGTTGACTATGTGCTAGGGCTCAGAAAACGGATGGTACTCCTGATGGGCTTGGCTAGTGAAAAGTTGAAGGCAGGACAAGCGCTGGTGAAACATTGGTACGACCAGAAAGCTTCCTTAATTCACTTTACCCCTGGTCAGCAAGTCCTGATCATGAACCCTATAAGGCCTCGCGCTTTACAGGACAAATGGTCAGGCCCTTACACAGTGGTGGAGCCCCTGGGTGAGGTGAACTATTTAGTGGACCTTGGAAGGCCTGGACAGGCTCCAAAAGTGTTCCACGTAAATAGGCTGAAGGCTTTCGTCCCAAGAGTCGAAATCGCAGCACTGCTACTGGCGTCAGACGTTGAGGAAGAGGAGTCAGAACCTCTTCCCGACCTGTTCCAAAGCGGTCCTTCAGATAGCTCCGTTGAGGGTGTCCGAGTGGCCCCTCACCTGACTTCTGATCAGCAGGCTGAGGTGAAAAGTTTGCTTAGGCAGTTTTCCCCCCTGTTTTCACAGTCGCCTGGTTTGACACCTTGGTGCAAACATAACATTGACACAGGAGACAGTGTACCTACCAAAAGTAGGGGATACAGGATGTCGGATAAAGTACGGTCTTATATTAAGACCGAGGTCAACAAGATGTTAGACCTTGGGGTGATTGAACCCTCTAGTAGTCCTTGGTCCAGTCCTGTGGTATTGGTTCCAAAGGCAGGCACCTCTGAATTGAGGTTCTGCGTGGATTACAGGGCTCTGAATGCTGTCACCAAGACAGACGCTCACCCCTTGCCTCGAACTGACGAGCTGGTGGATACCTTGGGTGCCTCCAAGTACCTCAGCACGTTTGACCTGACTGCGGGCTATTGGCAAATAGCTTTAGCAGAACATGCCAAGGAGAAGACAGCATTTTCAACTCCCGACGGGCTTTACCAATTCCGGGTAATGCCGTTCGGATTGAAGAATGCACCTGCCACTTTCCAGAGGCTTGTGAATCATGTGTTGAATGGGTTGGACGAATTCTGTCTTGCATATCTGGACGATATAGCAGTTTTCAGTGCCACCTGGGAAGACCATGTGAAACACCTCGGGATTGTGCTCCAGGCTCTTCAGAAAGCCCACTTGACCATAAAGGCGAGTAAATGCCAGATTGGACAAGGCTCAGTGGTTTACCTTGGGCATGAAGTAGGTGGAGGAAGGATACAGCCTCTCCCCAGTAAAGTACAAGCAGTACAAGACTGGCCTACCCCCACTACACAAACCCAAGTGAGAGCCTTCTTAGGACTCACGGGTTATTACCGCAATTTTGTGGCAGACTATGGCACCATAGCTGCTCCTCTGACTGCCCTCACAACTCCGAAGAAACCCAAGAAGGTAACTTGGACTGACGAGTGTGAGAAGGCCTTCAATGGCTTGAAAGACTCCTTGTGCCAGGCCCCTGTGCTCAGGGCCCCTGATTATCAAAGACCTTTTATCGTGCAGACGGATGCCTCTGACACTGGGATAGGAGCTGTACTATCACAAGTAGATGAGAAGGGTAAGGAACACCCTATCGGTTTTATTAGTCGCCAGCTTAAGGACAGAGAGCTCAGATGGTCCACGGTAGAGAAAGAATGTTTCTCTGTTGTGTGGGCCCTAAGGAAGCTGCGGCCCTACCTCTATGGGACCCACTTCACTGTGCAGACTGACCATAAGCCGTTAAAGTGGCTAATGAACATGAAGGGGGAGAATCCAAAGTTGCTTAGGTGGTCCATAAGTCTACAAGGCTTCGACTTCACTATTGAGCATAGGCCAGGTGTCCAACATAGCAATGCTGATGGGTTGTCCAGAATGTTTTACCGACCTGAACAAGAGACTCATCCAGGGGTGGATTAGTTCCCCCTGTCCATAGTCTGGGAGGGGCGAGTGTTAGGAAAGATTTCGTTATTGTAGGGAACTTTCCTTCCATGTGGCAACCCCTAAACTTTTTGCTATTGTTTTCAACCTGTTTTCTTGACTTTGCCAGAGAAGTGCAGCCTTCTGCCGTACTCCTCTGGGCTTTCGCTCCTTTCTTACGGGGAAACTGACATGCCCTTAAGACAGTCAGTACCGGGGAACGCTGTTTCCCGTAGTTTCTTTTATCGTGTCGCCATTTTAGTGCAACACGACACAAGAGGGCACTGTAAGCTAAGTTACAGCTCTCTTGGGTCTCTAGCCTTCTACAGACCCTAGACACTCTTGTAGGATGGTTTTTGGATCGGTGCAAGTCATTCAGGGACTGGGCTGGTGGCAGCGATCATTTGGTTTATTTTGAGCTCCTTTTGCCGTTCTGAGCACCTTTTTGCCGCGAACACAAAAGGGTGGCCCGGCTACCCAAAATGGCCGGACCACGAGGCTCCTTTGTCTCGTCCACTGTCCGTCTTGCTCCCTTTACCTTCCCCCGGGTCAGGCGACCCGGGGCCTTCCTTATTTGGGCATGTAGTTTCCCGCGAAACACGGTTGCTTTCGCGGGCTTCTACATGTCGTTTGAGTGCCCCCAGGATGTGGGCTGGGCTGTCTGGTCCCAATACACATCCTGGGTGCCAGAGAGTCTAGGGTGGTGTGAATGCCTGGGACCACTGTGGTCCGTGATTGGTCCACGTATGGTATGTGTGTTGATGAGCGGATCTCCCATTGGCTCCCCTCCGTTTTGGCGCGAAGGGAACCGTGGATAAGAGGGAGCTGGAAACACCACTGCCATGTCGATCTCCTGAGTTCTTACGAACCCAGGGATACAGGAGCCAAGTATCCTACGAACACGAGGCTGGACCGAGGAATCACTGGTGACCCCCTGAAGAACTTCTGCTCCTCATTGCTGTCGTCCGGTGAAGCCCTTTCCACCTAAGATCGAACAAGAAGGCCTGTACTGGCGCTTCGACCTATTGGAATAGCAGGACCAGCTATTCCCGGCACCTTCATCAACTCCTGCTGTAAGCCTTCGGAAGTGTCTCTGGGCCATCCAGTTGACTGACCAGCTTACTAAGGAGGCCTGCTCTGTAATCGCCGACAGGTTGGGTGGTATTCTGAGTCCGGGGCATGCTCACACGCTTCGTTTGCTTAGCAGTCCTAAGCTAGAGGTGAGCGGTGCTCGTTTGGCTTGAATACGCCCGGCCGTTCCGTTGCCCTGCGGTGGCGACAAAACTGTGCTTGTTTCTTCGATCGGGACGTCTTTTTACTCTGCACGACGACGAGACGTTCCCTGCTCTTCAGAACCTGCCAGAAGCTGCATCTATCGAGGAGAAGCTCGGGCCTGCTTGCTTCGGGGACCGGTGAGTAGATTAGCTAGGATCTGGTCGCCCTCCTGCAGTGCCCTTTGCTTTTCCCCGCTGTGAATACAGCACCCCTTGTCCGTACTCGCGCCCTGCTTCTGCCTCACAGTGGAGGCTGCGCTAGAGTCGCGGACCGTGTTCTCCTTCATTAGAGCTCCCTACAGAGCTGTTCAACGTCCTCCGAAGAGCTTCACCTTCTGCCCATTGGCACCGGCGTGTGCAGGTACTTTTGAGCGCTAGGCTCCACTCTTCGTAGGGATTGGACTACCATCCAGTTAGGGGCCTCAGAAGGCGGACATATCACTCGCATTGGTTCGCACTGCCTGTTTTCCTTCCCCTGCAGGTGGATAACATATTTCGTGCTGCTAATGCTGTGAAACTGTGTATTCTGTATATATATTGGGTGGATAGTGTATGTGTTGGTTTAATATCGTTGTATATTGCTGCTTTTACTGTGGTTATTAGTTTCAAGGCCTTATAATAAATGTGTATCTATTTTTGATATAAACAACTGTTTGGAGTAGTTTGTAAGCGCTCTTGCTTTGTGTGCTCATTGCGGGCTTTCAGTCACCCTCACCCCTCTTGAGACCTAGTCTTGACCGCCGCGATCGCTACCTTGATTGGTCTGGCTTGTCCAGAGGTTACCCTGTTCCAAGTAATTAGGTTGGCCTTCTGAACTTCTGCGCCACCAGGACAGAGTTCAGAAATCCGTCTTAACACCTCTCATCCACGCAAAACACGTCAACATGCAGCCAGTTCATGGACAGTGTTACCGCTTGTTAAACTGATGAGCTCATGTCTTTTTTCCCCGCAGAAGCAGTTCAGGTCCTACCAACAATCAAATGTGATGAGTAACACACTGTTTTAGAGGAAAGTCCATGGGCGGGATCTTAGATAATGACTGTCCAAACCCTAGTTGTGCACATATAGGTTCCATATGTAGTTTAGTAGAGGGAGGCAATGATTAGGAGCGATAGGTTTTCAAACTCCTGTTTTCTGTTCAAACATTGGAGAATTCTGGAGTGAGAGCTTGGCTTTCAATCTTGATGTTTTCCCCAGTCTATTGCAATAAAGTGGTTACCTTGTGTTACGCTCACCTGGTATCCACAGGGACGCCACCCAGCCGGGTTACTCGCTGGTATGCTTCTCAGCTTTGCCCTGATGTGGTCTGCGGGGAAGGTTCTGCCTGAAATTACAGGAGAACTGTGTTCAAGATTGACCGACTGGGGTAAGTATCCTCCCTCCACCCCCGTATGATTTCAGTCCCTCTGGCGCCCTCTCCTCACCTTGTGGTAGAATTAGGTGTGCTCTCCGTCCTGCCTTCTTTGCAGGGGCGTGATGTCTTTCATGGGCGAGTGCGGGCCAGTTACTTCACTGACGCCGCCCGTTTGATATTGTTCGGGTAGGTCTTATTGCTCTTCTTTAGTTTTGTTGCTATCCTGCATGCCTTTCTTTGCTTAAAATGTCTCTTTTTTCTCCCTTAGGTATGCAGAGCTTCAGCGCAGCGAACTGGCTTGTTTGAGCCCCGCTGGTAAATGATGGCGCATTAAGAGTGCTATGATGCGGTAAGTAAGCGCTATGCGCAGCGCTGCAAAGTCTTGCCTTTGCTAACCTGTGTTTTCCTTCCTGTAGGTCGCAGTGTTCTTGAGCGCGAGTGGAATGTCTGGAGTGGTGCCAGCCGAGAGGCGACCAGCCTGGTAAGCCTTTTGAGCAGTTCGTAATTTGTAAATGTCTCTACTGCTTTGTTTAATGTTGCCTCTGTCTTCCTCTTTCAGGTCGTTCTGTCCGGGAGGCATGCAGATTCGAGGAAGCTGTTCTCAGTAGCTGCAAGTGTTTAAAGATGAAGACTGCAGGTAAAATGCTGCTGCTAATGATGTTCCTTCTATCTCCTTGCAGGTTCTGCTTCTCCGAGGTTTCGAGGGAATAGCTGAACACGGTGAGCGTCACGTTGCAAGCTGCAAAGTAACACGAAGTGTGTTGTCTTGCTCGGGTGTGATTTAAATAGCCCCAACAAAATAGTCCAGGAAAAGTAGTCCCTAGCTACCACACCCAAAACACTAGACCGCATAGCTTGCTTCTTAGGAACCAAGCTATGTGGATGCCTCCATGTTGTCTGACAATACAATAAAGTAGTTCCCAAGCACATTGTTTTTTCATGGTGTATGAGCCTGGCGCCATAGGCGCCAGGATTGGCCCCATGAGGGCTTTTGAAGAGGATGGCAGGCTCTAGAGGCCCGAGTCCTGACTCCACCTGGCCAATGGGTTTGCCAGAGGGGGTTTTGGGCCAGGGTCGTGACAGCATTCCCCCCTAAGGCCCCTCCCATGGTGTTCCTTCTGTCCGGCCCAGGTTTGGTTGGGAAGTTCCAATGGAATTTCCTGATTAGACATGGTGCGTGGATATTGTCACTGGGCTCCCAGGATCTATCTTGTGGTCCAAATCCTTTCCAATGGACGAGATAATATAGCTTGGTCCTAGAGTATTTAGAGTCCAAGATATCTTTGACTTCGAATTCTGGTTCTCCGTCAACAAGTATGGGCTTAGGTGGTGTCCCAATCCGTGTGCCGGGTTGCATTGGTTTCAGGAAGGACACATGGAATACCGGGTGGATGTGTAGATTAGGTGGTAAATCCAGTTTCACGGCTGCTGGGTTGATAATTGCCTTAATGGTATAGGGTCCTAAGAATCTGGGATGAAAGGTCCAGGTTCCCTTCATGGGTACGAATTTAGCGGCTAACCAAACTTTGTCTCCTACTTGATAATCAGGGCCCTTTTTCCAGTGTTGGTCGGCGAATCTCTTTTGTTTTTCTTTGGCATGAATAAGGTGTTCCTTTGCCCCTTTGAAAGCCTGAGTAATGGTTGTGTGTAGAGTCTTTACCGCCGGCATTTCCAAGCTGGCTGGAAGGTCTAGTTCAGAGGTACGTGGATGTCTGCCATAAAGGGTATAGAAGGGCGTTTGTTCCGTGCTTGAATGCAAAGAATTGTTATATGCATATTCGGCTATCCATAGTAGGTCTTTCCAATTTTCTTTGTTCGTGGTGCAGCATGCAGCGTAAATATTGCTCGAGTGTCTGATTGATTCTCTCGGTTTGGCCGTCAGTTTGGGGATGGTGACTGGTAGATAGCCGAACGTCGATCTGCACCATTGCACAACATTTTTTCCAGAAGTTTGAAAAAAACTGGCTGCCTCGATCAGAGACCGGAACCGAAGGGAAGCCATGTAGCTTAACCACGCCCTCCAGGAACACTTTTGCTAAAGTGGCTGCGTCTGGGAGGCCTTTGAGAGGAATAAAATGGGCCATCTTCGAGAATAAGTCCACAACTACAAGGATGGTGTTGAACCCTTGGCCTGGGGGTAGATCAGTGATGAAGTCAAGGGAAAGAGTGTGCCATGGAACTGGAGGGATGTCCAATGGTTGTAGGAGACCAGATGATTTTTGTTTCTGTGATTTATTTTGTGCGCAGACACCGCAGGACTGAATATACTGAATGATGTCCTTACGCCAGGTAGGCCACCAAAAGTTCTCTTTCACCTTAGATAGGGTTTTGGCGATCCCAGGATGCCCTTCGATCAGTGAATCGTGATAGTTTGAAATAATATGCTGTTGTAATTCCTTCTTGGGTACCTATAGGCGATCCCTAAAAAAGGGTAGATGGTCCTTGATGGTATAGTGTTCTCCTTGAGTTTGCCATGCGAGGTAGGCATCAGGATTCATTGTCTGTTGGATTTCTTTTCATAGTTCTGCTTGTGTTAAGGCTGTCGTGATACCCAATAGTTTGTCTTCAGGTATAATAGGTACTGGGTCTGGAGTTGTATATACTATTTCATCTATGCCCACGTGAGATAAGACATCCGCCTTTCCGTTTCTGACTCCTGGTCGAAATGTGATTACATAATCATATTCGGCGAAGATAAGGGCCCACCGTAATTGGCGCGAGGACTGGGCCTTGGCTGTTTTGAGATATTTCAGGTTTCGGTGGTCTGTGATGACTGTAATGGTGTGTCTGGCCCCCAGTAGGTAGTGCCTCCAGGCTTTAAAGGTGGATTTGATTGCCAGGAGTTCCTTGTCCGTGATGGCATAATTAATCTCTGGAGGTGAGAACTTTTTCAACCAGAAGGTCACAGGATGTAGCTGGCCGGTTTCCGGGTCTCTCTGTGAAAGGACAGCCCCCATTGCGAGACTGGACGCATCAGTTTCAACGACATAAGGGAGGTCTGGACGAGGATGTTGCAGGATTGGAGCGGAGGTAAACCTTTGTTTAAATTCCTGAAAGGCTTCTTCTGCTTCTTCGGTCCAAGCAAACTTTTTATTGTTTTTTCGTAATAGTACTGTGATTGGGTGCACAACCTGAGAGAAGTCTGGGATGACCCGACGGTAGAAGTTCGCAAAGCCCAGCATGCTTTGTACCCTTTTCAGAGACGTCGGTGAAGGCCATTTCAGAATGGCATCTACCTTGTGCACGTCCATTCTGATGCCTCCTGCAGTAAGGATAAACCAAGAAATTCTACTTCGGTGACTTAAAAAAAGCATTTTTCAAGCTTTGCAAACAAGCGATGTTGACGGAGCTTGGTGAGGACTGAACGAAAGTGCCTGACATGATCTTGTTCCGAGGCTGAGTATACTAAGATGTCGTCTATGTACACTAAGGCGCACACATCAATTAACTCCCTTAAGACGTCATTCTTGAAATATTGGAATGCTGCAGGAGCGTTGCATAACCCGAAGGGCATGACTTGATATTCAAACAAGCCGTACTTAGTACGGAAGGCGGTTTTCCATTCATCTCCTTTTCTGACTCGGACCAGGTGGTACGCTCCTCGAAGGTCCAATTTGGTATAAATCTGGGCATTTTTAACTTGGTCTAGCATCTCAGGGATAAGTGGCAAGGGGTAGCGGTTCTTCAGAGTGATCTGGTTCAATGCGCGGTAGTCAATACAGGTTCTCAAGTCTCCTTCCTTTTTCGGTACGAAGAACAAAGGACTTGCTGCGGGGGACTTCGAAGGACGGATAAATCCGTTTGCAAGGTACTGGTCTAAATAGGATTTCAAATGAAGGTTTTCTGGTTCTGTGAGAGCATAGATCCTGCCGCAAGGGATTTGTGCACCAGGAACAAGGTCGATCTGATAGTCATAGGGCCTGTGCGGCGGCAATGTATTGGCTTGGTCCTTTCGGAAAACATCCTGGAAATCATGGTATTCACTTGGCAAGGTATTAGTTGCTCCCAGGGTTGATACTGTCGCTCCGGGAGTCATGGGGATACAGACGTCGGGTTTCACCTCTTGGTAACAGCAGGCAGGGGAGCAGTCACTAGGGAAGGTTAATTTTCGTGCCCGCCAGTCTATCGAATGGTTGTGAGCAACCAACCATGGCATCCCTAGTATTAGCCTGAACTGAGGTGCCTTGATGAGATCGAATGAAATAGACTCCCGATGTCCGTCCTGGCACGGCAAGGTTACCCTGGCTGTGCACTGGGTTACTGGTCCGGAAGCGATTTCTGTCCTATACACGGTGGTTACCTTGTCCATAGTTGGCTTAGAACACAAAGGAAGCCCCATCTCTGCTGCCAGTTCTTGATCAATATAATTTCCAACTGCTCCACTATCGATGTATGCTTCAATGGCATGCTTTCTTGACGACTGCTGGTGGTTAATTAAGATCACTGGTATTGCAAAGTGCGAAGTCAGCAACTCTTTCTTCTCACTCGACAAACTGACCTCTACGTTTGTCGAGCTTGGTAGTTTTCCGATTCCTTAGCTTCATCCTTCTCTGTGGCCCCGACTGTTCTTCTTGGGGGTTTTACTGGACAGTCCTTCAGGAAATGTCCTGGTTTCCCACAATACAAACAACGTTGTTGTTGTCTTCTTTTGTCCCGCTCTTGTTTTGTTAATGGAGGCTGTATCCCTCCAATCTGCATGGGTTCTACAGCATTTTCAGGTACACAGGGTGTGTTTTCCCTTGGTCGAACATACACGGTCCGCGGGTCCGTCTTAGACTGGTCTGCCTTTCGGTCCTGCAACCGGTGGTCTAGCTGCACGACCAGATTTATGAATTCTGCACAGTCTCTGGGTGGATCAACCACCTGGGCTAACACGTCCTTTAATTCGCATCGTAAGATGAATGGAATAACGTGGTTCTTTTGTTTTCTGGCCACCTAGCTTCAGCAACCAGTCTGTTGAAGGTAGCAATGTACGTTAACAAGTCCTGATTCCCCTGTCGGAGGGACAAGAGTTCATTTTCTACTGCTTGTTCCTGGGTGTGGTGAGCAAAAAGTTTTTCCATTTCTCTCTGGAACCCCCCAAAGTCATGTAATAGAGGACTGTCATGGGTTACCAACAGCACCAACCAATCTGCTGCACTACCACTCAGATATGATCAGACAAAAGCTACCCGAGCTTGGTCGTTTGGAAATGCTCCAGGCCTGCAAAGAAAATGAAGGCGGCACTGATTGATGAATGCCGCATACTTCCGTGGGTGGCCTGAGAACCTTTCTGGTGGGGCCAGGGGCACTGTTCCAGGTAACGTGATCTGTACCGGAGTGGGTGGTATGGCAGGGTTTTGCATCATTGGATTGCTACCAGGTAGAGGCGTCTGTCCTGCCTGTGATTGCAAGTATTGCCTGCTAATATTTCAGTGCGTTCTTTGGTCACTATTAGGTCTCCCCAGAGGGCATTAGTCTCTTGTCGGGCAGAATGAACCTCAGCACGAAGCTCTCCTAGTAATTGGGCCAATTGGTCAATTTCTGATGTCTGCATAGCACCCAGGTGGATTTGTTATGGTAGGCTTCGTGTTCTGTTACGCTCACCTGGTATCCACAGGGATGGCACCCAGCCGGGTTACTCGCTGGTATGCTTCTCAGCTTTGCCCTGATGTGGTCTGCAGGGAAGATTCTGCCTGAAATTACAGGAGGACTGTGTTCAAGACTGACCGACTGGGGTAAGTATCCTCCCTCCACCCCCGTATGATTTCAGTCCCTCTGGCGCCCTCTCCTCACCTTGTGGTAGAATAAGGCGTGCTCTCCGTCCTGCCTTCTTTGCAGGGGCGCGTTGTCTTTCATGGGCGAGTGCGGGTCAGTTACTTCACTGACGCCGGCCCGTTTGATATTGTTCAGGTAGGTCTTATTGCTGTTCTTTAGTTTTGTTGCTATCCTGCATGCCTTTCTTTGCTTAAAATGTCTCTTTTTTCTCCCTTAGGTATGCAGAGCTTCAGCGCGGCAAGCTGGCTTGGTCGAGCCCCGCTGGTAAATGATGGTGCATTAAGAGTGCTATGATGCGGTAAGTAAGCGCTATGCGCAGCGCTGTGAAGTCTTGCCTTTGCTAACCTTTATTTTCCTTCCTTGTAGGTCGCGGTGTTCTTCAGTGCGAGAGGAATGTCCGGAGTGGTGCCAGCCGAGAGGTGACCAGCCAGGTAAGCCTTTTGAGCAGTTCGTAATTTGTAAATGTCTCTACTGCTTTCTTTAATGTTGCCTCTATCTTCCTCTTTCAGGTCGTTCTGTCCGGGAGGCGTGCAGATTCGAGGAAGCTGTTCTCAGTAGCTGCGAGTGTTTAAAGATGAAGACTGCAGGTAAGATGCTGCTGCTAATGATGTTCCTTTTGTCTCCTTGCAGGTTCTGCTTCTCCGAGGTTCGAGGGAATAGCTGGACACGGTGAGCGTCACGTTGCAAGCTGCAAAGTAACACAAATCGTGTTGTCTTGCTCGGGTGTGGTTTAAATAGCCCCAACAAAATAGCCCAGGATAGTAGTCCCTAGCTGGCACACCCAAAACACTAGACCGGATAGCTTGTTTCTTAAGAACCAAGCTATGTGGATGCCTCCATGTTGTCTGACAATACAATAAAGTAGTTCCCAAGCACATTGTTTTTTCATGGTGTATGAGCCTGGCGCCATAGGTGCCAGGACTGGCCCCATGAGGGCTTTTGAAGAGGATGCCAGGCTCTAGAGGCCCGAGATCTGACTCCACCTGGACAATGGGTTTGCCAGAGGGGGTTTTGGGCGAGGGTCGTGACAGCTTGCATTTAGCATACCAGAACCACTCTGTGATGTCTCTTTTTTGACAAAAGCCAGTAAGAGGTCAATTTGGCTCTTTGTGACCCTCTTATCATCTTCTACAGGAGGCATAGGGACATTCCTCTGAATGCACAGGTTATGCAGCATTGCACAGGCTATGACCATCATCCCCACCTTCTCAGGACTGTACATAAGTACCCCACCTGTCCGGTGGAGACACCAGAATCTTCCCATGAGCTGTCCAAATGTGTGCTAAATGCACACCCTGGTCTGTACATGTGCCTCATTGTACACCATCTCCTGTGGAGTAGCAGGCCCTCTGATGGGTGTTAGCAGCCAGGGCAGCAGTGGATAGCCTGAGTCACCTGCAACAGGTAAGTGTCATGATTAATGATGGAAGTGTTTCTTGTATACGCAGACCTCATTGAACATTGCAGCATCTGTAATAATTGCGTCAGGTACTTCATTGGGAATACAGGCAGCCCCTCCATGCATGACATTAGGGGGGTGGACCCTACAATTGCTGATGGCAGAGGTGTGCTGTTTTTCAAGCTGCTTAGTGAATGGCTTTGCCTTCTTTGTTGCCTCCTTTTTATAAGTGCGACTTACTGCATACCATTGTACTGGCGTACTGCTACTTTGGATTTGGCATTGTGCTGGGCAAGGTTGGGTAGTCTTGTCAACTCTATGCCTTTCTGTTTGTTACTATGATGTGGTTATTGTCAGAGATCATGGGATCTGCATCCTACTATCAGGGCCACTCATGTCACTGTTCCTATGGAGGGTGTGAAGTGGGCAAAGGGCAGGTCACTGTGGAGTGTAGAGCTGTGAGCCCCATTTTGGCTTGCATTGTTGCACTTACATACATCATGTTCTTGCATTTGTTTTTACATGTGTCATATGTTTATGGCAGTACTACTGCGCACCCCCCTCCATCCCTTAACAGTCTTTGGCCCACATTGTGCATGGCATTTTCACAGTTGCTACTTACCCAATATCCACGTATGATGGTCGCTGTGCGAGTCCATGAACGCTGGGAGGGTGCTGTTACTCCGGAACCATGGCATCATGGGTTGAACCCAGGAAATGGGAGCAGCAGTCGCTCACTGTCAGTTCAGCATTGCATGTCATTTGTATGTTCATGGAGTGGTACTGCTTTCTGCAGCGGTACATTTGCTCCTGTGCCTTGGGTGGTACCAATGCCACATACGTGCAGTCCACTGTCACCATCACATTTGGGAAGTGTGCTGTGGCATAGAAGTTTGCCTTGCTGTGGTTTTGGGGGCATAGCAATATGATTTGGTGCATGTCGCATTAGTGCATCAAGCACCTGTGCCAATACTATGGAAAAAGTTGGCTGCAACATGCCAGGTAGCAGCCCAACAGTGTGCTGAAATGGCAAGACTGCCATTAGCTTCAGCACAGGTGGGATTGCTGTCCTGATTCGGATCCCACTCTGGAGGCCTAGCTCTATAAATCCAAGCAGGTCAGCTCTGGTGTCCCTATTCAGCCGGTAGAGTGTTGTTATCTGTTATCTTCAGAGCACTTAATGGATGAACGGGTGCCACATGTTTTTGGAGTCGTTGATGGTCAATTGATAAAGTTCTTTGAGAACTGCCTATCTTTGTGCTATTGCAGTGCGCTATCCATTTAAAAACATTTGTATTTTTTTTTGTTTTTTCCTCTGTTTAACGTGCAGTGTCCAAGCTTTTCATTACTCTCATCATGTCGGCCGGCTTGTGAGTATTCTAGGTGTGGATTCACTAGGGGTGAGGGGACAACTGTTTAGGGAATGCATTATTAATTCATGTTTTTCCTCTTGTATCTATTTTTAGGCCACCATAACTTTGTGGCCCTGGCTCACTGTGAGTATTTAAAGCATCCGTTTATACAATTAGGCAGAATATTTAATTGGTAATTTATATACATGGAGACATTTTTAGTTTTTTATTCTTTTATGTAGTTATATCCCTGAAGATGATGTGCATAAATTGGTGCTTAACGTCAAAACCGATCGATATCTATGGCCAGCAGATGGAAGTATTACATGATTTTGTACCTCACCTCCATTCTGAGCCACCTTTCTCATTTATATTAAGTCATCTGACAATATTGACTTTTGCACTATTGGATAGTGCAGATGTTACACTCGTCTAGGTTGAGATGCTCTTAGTTTGGAATCTCGCACTCTTTCATGGTTGCAGTCACTGATATAGGATTTGGTGGATCCTCACTAAACCCCTGCCTAAAATCTCCTCCCAGGTGGCTAGGGTAAGGCAGACGCTTCCTGATCCTGACCTTCGGAGTGGTGTTCTTCGGGAGGATCATGTGGGAGGAGAAAGGGCCCAAGGGAATGAGACGCAGTATTTGTCTTCCACTAGGGAGGATATTTTACAAATGCCAAAGTATGTAACGGCTTGTTGTTATAACAAGCTTTCTGTTCTGCAAGGTGAACATCTTAATGTGGGTAAAACCAATCCAAAATCCCTTGGCATTGAACTAAATATACACCCTTCTAAAATGAGGGACTCTTATAAAGTTGAAAGCCCCCTTAACTCCCAAAGAGACAGTGAAATGGAAGTCTGTGAACAATAACAGTTTAAACTACAAGAAACATTATTCCTCTTTTCAATCAAGTATAATGACTGATCCTTTTGATATTTCTGTGAAGGAAAGCATAAGGAACACAATTAAGTTAAAGAATGAACAAGAAGTGAGAAAAGCTAAATGTGTCACTTGGGACTTCAAGTGTCATAATTCCCTAAGTACTGGGACGAGCAAGAGGACTGAAGAAGAATAATGCAGGAGTGGTCAACTAATTAATGTAAAGGACCCACACGTCAGGGAGAATTGGGGGCTTAAAAGGCACCATCAGAGGGAGAAAGAGAAGCAGAAGGAGAGCGAGAAGAGCAGAATGAGCGGGAGGAGCCGTGCAGACCGTGTATGCAGTCGAGGTTGGGACTGGAGGAGAGAGAAGACGGTGGGACCACTGTGAAGCCAGAGACAGGGGCTGGTCCCGAGAGGGTCTATGCCTCCAGTTGTCCCAGTGAGAAGTGAGAAGTTTGCAGGAGGGATGCTTGCCCTTTGAAGACGTATTGTGCAGATGATACACAGCAGGAAGCGAAAGCAGCAAGGGAGGTTTTCCCTCTCGAAAGGTTTCTGAAGGCTGGCTTGCACCAAAAACTCTCAGGAGCAAAAAAAGAAGCTCCAGAAACAAGTGGCGTTGGCGAAGGTGGACCAAGAGAAACTGCCTGACGGGTTGTGAGGAGCCACTGCAGCAGAAGACCTGTGAACGTGGAGGGGATCAGAAGCGTGCGACTTACATGGTGAGTTCTCTAGTTGACCCTTGAGCGCTCTGAGACTGCTTGAGTTTTCCCAGAAGGCGTTTCCATTCATGTATGAGTGGATGAAGTGTTAGCAGTAATTTTGAATATCGAACTATCAGAAAGCACCAAAACTCATATTTGTTAAAGCCAAATGACTGTAAATTTAAGCATGAAAGTTTATGGAGATTTCAACATCCCGATGGGACAACGTTGTTAAAAGCTACTGCATATAAACATTACCCAAGCCAAGAGTAAACAAAAACTAAGCAAAACTTTGATAACGTTTTGCTGTCTTCTTGTATATAAATGAGGTTGTTTGATAATGAACTTTACAAAAAAATAAGTTTTACATGGCTAAAATAAACTAAATGATTGGATTATTGATTTATACCACCAGATCTCTTTTTTTACTTTACACAACATGTTATCTGGTCACCCGTCAGTGTTCAGGGTTAGGGTCTAACCTGGGGTATGAGTGGTCTACTCATGGCATGTCTCCTCTGCCTTTGCAGAGGCAGTGTCCTTGGCAGTTGCCTCTCCAGCTCAGTATATAACATCAAATTATGAAGCCCATAATCCATGTCTGCTCGGGGCTGCATGTTGCTTCCAAATGGGTTTAGTGGAAGATGTGGGCTTAAATACGCTTTGAGATGCAATTGGATGCATCTGTGTGTTATTTTCTACACCTGCATTCATTTACCTCCACCTGCAAGATGGAGGTAATTGAAATGCATTTTTGGAGGAATTGCCACCTGTTTTGGCAGTAATTCGATAGTATTTCATCTTGTAGTTCTGTGAAATTACCATTGCTTTTTTTACTTTAATTTTATCGGCACAATTAGTACTGGCGGAATTACCGTTGGTTTTCTTGACAGTAATTCCGCCGGGAATTACCACTGTTTTTCTGTTCTTGATATGTGGTGGTGCAGTAAAGGTGGCGGTAACGTAATTACTGCCACTTTCTTACCTCACCAACAAACTCGTAATGAGCCCCAAAGATCTTAGTACAGTACATTTATTAAATACTCTTGTTCTCTGCCTAATTAACCGTAATTTACCTTGATTAAGTATGATTTCCTTTTGGGAGACAGGGATGGAATGTTAACAGGAACAATTCCTGTATGATGTATTGCACAAACAGGAGAAAACACCATGTTCATCTTCTTTAATTGACTGATGAAAAATCTATTGACAGGGCTTACCTCAGAGAGGTTTTAGATGTGTTTGGATTTTGGTCAACCCTTGTAAAAATGTGTAATTAATATTAAATGCAGTAAATGTATGCTTTTCCAACCCGATTAATTTACGAAGAGGGACAAGGGAAGGCAACCCTGTATACGCACTCTTGTTTGCCTAGGCCTTGCACCCAACTGGACGCTGCCACCATTGGCTCTTTTGAAAATCTGTGCTGCCACGTCCCACTCTACCCAATGTACACAGTCACTTTTCATCTCATATACAGACTACCCAAGCGCAACACCTCTTTCATCGAAGACTTCACAGGCTTGGTCACCACCATGTCTCTCATGCATGCCAACAACATTTTCCTCAGCGACTTCAACATCCCTGGAAACCCAGCAACCAAATCAATGAAGAAATTCAACATCACCCCGACCCTCATTGATCTGCTCTGGCACCCACTGTAAGCCCTTATCTTCAAATCCTGTTGCATCATCTTCAAGGCGGTCATCCTGAAATCCCCAAGCTACCTCACTGAGAATTTCAGCATCTCTGGAGGCCTGCGATCCACCAGAAGTAAGGAAATGTGCAGACTTGAATTACAACATGGCAGGAAGGAAAGAACCAGAAGACAGGTCTTCTCTGTCTACACTCCAACACTCTGGAACCTCCTCACTGTCAACATCAGACTTGCTCCATCACTTCTACAGTTCAGGAAAGAGCTCCAGATCTTCCTGTTCAAGGAACAACTCCTCCTTAACACCTATGTCCACAAACCTTGCACGCCCCACCCTCCTGAGACTCTGATCTGCTCTTCACTGTCTTGCACCCATGCTGCCAATCGCCCACCCACCCCCTGCTAGCTTCCTGCTAGCTCCCCGCTCCCTTTTTCTCTGCTGCCCTCACTGTGTTCTTCACCCTATGATTGTAAAGTGCTCTGTTTGCTTCTCAAAACTAGATCTGTGATCAATAAATACCCTAATAATAATAATAATAACAACCCCTAATAATAATGCTATCAACAGTAGAATTATGAGATCAAATAGATTCATTTTGGTTGAAGTAAATATAAAATGATGATGTTTGAGGACAAAATACATTTGACACTACAGGGTCAAGATCTTTCTCTAAAACCATTCCAATGTGTACATTGGACAGCATGTGTAGTATATCTAGATTCATAATCAAGTACAAGACATCTGTGATCCAAACCCAGGCCTCCCTAGATCCAAAGTCGAAAGTCTTGCATGAAAAATGGCCTCTAAATTCCGAAGCAAATATATTAAGCACCTGATAGTAAATCTGACAAATTCTGTTAGACCAAACTTTCCCAGACTAGGAAAACAACAGAAGTGTGAATGGAGTTGGCTAGCTTATACTGTCCATTCAAAAGAATATAATTCTCAGGCTCTAGATACATGTGCATTCAGTCCGGGTTAGCGTGCAGCCCCCGAGATACATAGGCTCCAAAAAAAATAAAAATAAAATAATTTTCTATGGGCTGAGAGATGGCTTCGAATCTCCAGGGTGGTCATTTCTCTTCCCATGAATATGATGAATAATCATTTCGGGATATGATCCATTTATACTAAGCATCAAAAAGTGAACCCACTGATGTAATGATCTAGACATGTTACAGAGAAGCACTGCTACATTTGAAGTAAGTGGGCAAAGTAGAACAAGATCAATATATATTAGCCCAGTCACTAGAACAAGTTTGGACATTTGGGATAGTATTGGAAAACACCTTCCAGATTAACCCTGGTTTATAGAAACCCAAATCTTATCTCCATGGATAGGGGAGCTGTAAAGGACCGGAGGGGGAGTCTGTACTTCCGCTCTCTATATGGTAGAGGAGAGGCACAGGGGACCCCAGCCAAGATTCTCTATTGTTGGTAGCAATGGACGAGCAATCAGGGCCCAGCTTCTCAGGAGGTGATGCGGGCTAGTTCTTAAGTACAGTGCAGTCCCCAAGCACCCACAAAGGAATGTCTGCACACTGTATCAGGTAAAACATAGTCTTTATATAATTAATATTCAAGGTTATGTACAATATCACAATAACTCACTTTGTACTCGGTTATCTATAATGGCAAATATACAGTTCTACGTGGTACCACAATTACTATTAGATCTCTTTAAAGTGCATCAACTGTACAGTTAAATGTCGCACAAATCAGTTTGTAAGGGAAACCAACAATAGATATCAGAGGAAAGAAGTTGGTTAGAACAATTGGCAGAATACTGGCCCCGATACCTAGACATAGTTCTGTGTGGAGATCCCTCCACTTGAGCAACCTGTAGAATAAAGATATATCACAAGCCCAGGCCATATATTGTTCACACAAGACTTTCCAATAGTTCTGCAACCCCAAAGTACCTGGCGTTGTAGCGTTCCTCGTCGAGGAATCGACGGCCGTTCTTGAGTGCCCTTCCTTTAAGGCAGGAGTCACGGGTTGTCAAACGTCCAATGGAGAACAGGGTGAACTACGACGGTGAAGTGGCAGCTTCTCTCCTAGCGGTGCTCGTCGACGGGGAAGCGTAAATGTCCTGCAAGGAAGAGGCATGCAGGGCACCTCAATGTCAATAGTTCTGGACTGCAAAGAGTTTGAAAAACGGTGTCCCAGCAAGGGCGTCGAGTCATCAGCGTCTCTGTGGTCTTTGGGTGGCGGGAAACCCACCGGCTGATACTCCTCGGTGCGTCGATGGCCTGGCCTTCTCCAGCGGGATCAGATGGGCGATGATGCAGACGAGAGCGTCCTTGGATCAAGAGTTCTTAGGCAACAGGAGCACAGCGGCTCCGGTCGGTGATGGCGGTCAGCGACGATGGCGGACAACAGTCTGGGCGCTTCTCTTTGGGATTCCGCGGTGGTCCCCATCTCTGGTCAGCAGCCTCTCATAGGTCTGTCTACCAGGAAACTTTGGCAAAGGTCAGCTGGTGCACGATGGTCCCTCATAGCTCGGGAAGAGGGCGCCTTACCAGGTCCTCTCTGGGTCAGTCCCTGGAGACACAGCAGCTTTCAGATCGATGAAGAAGGGCAACAGCAATTCTTCTCTTCCAGCGGGGCTTCAAGGTCAAGCATCAGTTTGACTCCAGTTACTCTTCTTAGTTTGGACTCCAGCTCTGAACACTTCTGAACACGATTCCTAGCAGTGAGATGTCCCCAGATATACTGTTGATCTCCCATTCATTCCGCTGGGTCACACTCGAGCATCCAATCACTACGAAGGGCATTCAGCAGTCTTGTCAGCCAATCAGGCACACGGTGCATTCAGGTCATTCTTCTCCATCCAGACACTCACAACACAGAATGTTGATTCGGACAAGTACCACGCCATTCAACACTACACACTGCATTCATACCAGTTTTGGGCAGAGCTGTCTCAATCATTGTGTCAAACACCAGAAACCAGACATCCAAAACAAGAAGTGCATATTCGTCACACACTCCATTCGCCCAGGTCCCACCCACAGGTGTACCCACAACATACGGTCGTTGGGAAGGCTCCAGCCAGCCTGGTCGGCACTTCCCACACTACCATATATGGAACTTCCACCCAACAGCCAGTCAGGGGGAAGGGACAGAGTCAGGGCTTCCCGGGACTTTGGGAAGATCAAGGTAACAGGTGATGGAAGGCATGAGGCCACGGGGCCATCTTGTCTCCATCAGGAATCTACTGATTCCAATGACAGGGCCTGGGCAACCCAAAATGGAGGACACTCAGGGCACCAGTCAATTCAGCACGGAGCTGCCACAGCCCGTACCCTGCTCTGTGGGCCACACACAGGTGCCCAAAAACATACACTAGGGGCACAGGGTTGTACCCCCACCCATGGGTGCCAAAAGGGTATCCCATGGGTCTGTTCACCAAACCCAAAGGAAAGAGCTGCACCACCAGGAGTCCCACATGTACTCCTGCGCAGATAACACGACAGTACACGCGATAAATGGCAGTAAAGGAAAAGGATATGGAGGCCCTGTCCCTCCGATGCATTTCCAGCATCACAGTCGCCCCCGCCAGACTGAGGTTAGGGTGCCTAATCTTCCACGAGATAGACACCCTCATCCAGATGGTCAACATACCTTCTGGAAAGGCCATCTGCATTATCGTGACTGTTCCCTGGTCTATGCTCTATGGTGAAGTCTAGCCCTTGCAGGCTAATGGAGCACCGGAGCAGCTTCGGGTTCTCACCCTTCATCTGCATAAGCCAATTCAGGGGCTTATGATCTGTTTGGACCTTGAAGGTAGACCCGGTAAGGCAGGGCCTAAAATGCCTAAGGCTCCAAACTATACTAAAACATTCCTTTTCAACAGTAGCCCACCTAAGTTTTCTACCCTTAAGTTGTCTACTGATGAATATGATCGGATGTTCTCTTCCTTTGTCATCTAACTGGGACAAGACAGCTCCAATTCCGTTGTCGCAGGCGTCAGTTTGAACGATAAAGGGCTTGCTGTAATTAGGTGCACACAACACGGGTTCCCTACACAGACTTTCTTTCAAGCAATCAAAGGCCCTCTGACAGTCTTCAGTCCAATTAACCTTCCTAGGTTGTTTGGGTGAAGTCAGAGTTGTCAGTGGTGTAGCTATGGTTCCATAGTCTGCCATGAAATTGCGATAGTACCCAGTGAGGCCCAAAAAGGCTCTCACCTGGGTTTGAGTAGTGGGAGTCTCCCAGTCATGTACATCCTGTACTTTGCTGGGGAGAGGTTGGATTTGACCCCCTGCTACCTCATGACCAAGATACGTGACTTTCCCCTGAGCTATCTGGCACTTGGTGGCCTTGATAGTGAGGTAGCCCTTTTCAAGGCCTGCAACATTGTATGCAGATGTGTCAAATGCTCTTCCTAGGTGGAACTGTAGACGGCAATGTCGTCTAAGTAGGACACACAAAAGGCCTCCAGCCCACTGAGTGCATGATTGACCAATCTCTGGAAGGTGGCAGGGGCATTCTTCAACCCAAAAGGCATGACCCTAAACTGGTAGAGTCCCTCTAGTGTTGAGAACGCCATCTTTTCCTTGGCATGGTCCGTCAGAGCTATTTGCCAATAGCCTGAGGTAAGGTCAAAGATGCTCACAAATTTGGCAGCACCTATGGTGTCCACAAGCTCATCAGCCCTGGGCAATGGGTGCGCGTCAGTTTTGGTGACAGCATTGACTCCTCGATAGTCCACGCAGAACCTCCAATCCTTGGTACCTGCCTGGGAACTTGCCTTGGGGACAAGGACCACAGGACTGGACCAGAGACTGGTTGAGGGTTCAATAACACCCAGATCCAACATCTTGGCGACCTCAGCCTGTGTGTGGTTCTTAACGGTATCTGACATACGGTAGCACCTGCTTTTGAGAGGCACACTGTCACCAGTATTAATTTCGTGCCTACACCACGGTGTAAGGCCTGGTGACAGTGAAAACAGAGAGGCATACTGCCGGAGCAAAGCCCTGCAGGCCCTCTGCTGCTCTTTCTTCAGATCAGGAGAGAGATGTACTCCCTCCAAGGAGCCATCCTGAGGGTTGCTATGCAGCAAATCAGGAAGGGGCTCACTCTCATCCTCTTCTTGCTCTGAAGCTAGCAAGAGACAAGAGACTTCCGACCGCCTGTGGAAAGGCTTGAGCCTGTTAACATGGAATACTTGAGGGGCTACCCCAGAGACTCCCGTGTTAACCAGATAATCAACCTCGCCCATCTTGGAGATTATGCTGAAGGGTCCAGTCCATTTATCTGCCAAAGCTTGAGGCTTGTTAGGCTCCATCACGAGGACCTCCTGTCCCAGAGTCCAATCCACTTGCAATGCTTTAAGGTCATGCCAGCACTTATTCAATTCCTGGCTGGCCTTGAGATTTGCTGTTGCCTGACCCATCATCTGTGTCATCCTCCGTCTGAGGCCTAACACATAGTCTCCCACTTGCTTGGTGGGACCTGGAGGGGTGGCTTCCAAACCTTCTCTGATCAAGGCAAGGGGTCCCCTCACGGGATGCCCAAAGAGTAACTCACAGGGGCTGAAACCAACACCCTCTTAAGGTACCTCTCTGTAAGCAAACAGCAGGCATGGCAGGAGGAGATCCCATTTCCTCCTTAGGGGCTCTTCCAAAGCGCCTAGCATGCCCTTGAGAGTTTTATTAAATCTCTCAACCAGACCATTGGTCTGGGGATGGTAAGAGGTGGAGAACTTGTAGATTACACGCACTCTTTCCACATAGTTTTCATGTAACTAGACATGAAGTTGGATCCTCTGTCAGAGACAACCTCCTTGGGGAGTCCAACACAGGTGAAAATGCCCAGGAGAGCCCTGGCAACCGCCTTGGCAGTAACAGTCCGAAGGGTTATAGCCTTAGGGTCCCTGGTGGCATGATCAACCAAGACCAGGATGAACCGATGTCCACCTGAAGTGGGAGGGTCAAGGGGCCGACAATGTCGATGCCCACCCTCTCAAATGGCGTGCCAACCACTGGCAACAGCTGTAGTGGGGCAATGACACTGCCTCCAGTCTTGCCAGAGAACTGACAAGTTGGGTAGGTCCTGCAGTGGGACTCCACTTCTACTCCCATCTGAGGCCAGTAGAAATTGGCAGAGAGCCTCTGCTTCGTCTTCTTGGTACCAAGATGACCAGCTAAGGGCACCTCATGCGCCAACTGCAGCAGGAAGGGCCTGTAAACCTGGGGTACCACCAACCTCTTGAGGGTACCAGGTTTAGGCTTAGTGGGCTCACTAACAAGGAGCTCACCCTCCCAGTAAATCCGGAATGTCCTATGCACTTCTCCTTGTGCCTGGGACAGGGCTTGTTTCCTCAGACCCTCGAGAGAGTGGCACTCTCTCTGTCCCTTACAGAAGTCCGCCCGGGAGGGTCCCCCTTCAGCTAACAGGCATTGAAGGTCGGGGTGGTCTTCCGGGTTCCGTACCTCTCCCACAGGAAAGTCTTCTGGCTCTTCTCCCACAGGGGTTTACCACTGGATCCAGCCCGTCCGGAGCATGGATCCCAATGGGTGCTGTCGTAAGAGCAGGAAGAGCAGGAGCTCCTTCCACAGAGGTAGCCTTCTTACTCTTCCGTTTCCTTCTTTCCTTGGGTTTCCCCATCGGCAAGGGTACCTGGCTCGCAGCCGGACCCTGTGTGACCTGCGATCTGGTGACCACCACAGCAGCCATGGGTAGACCATCTGTGATCATCCCCAACTCGACCAAATCATTGCCTAACAAAATGTTCACAGGCACGTTGTCCTGAACCAGGACTGGAAGCTTAGTTGTCTTGTCTCCAATTGTAATGTTGACTAAGGCTACAGGCGATAATTTGGGAGACCCTACAGCTAACCTGGTGGTTCTCAGAGGAGCACCTATATAGTCCTCTGGCTTGAGCAGGGTCCTGTCCACCACTGTCATGCTTGCCCCAGTGTATCTCAAACCAGTAGAAGGCTGGCCATTTAGTTTCCAGTACTTCTGCATACTGGGCCCAGGCTCCAAGGGACACTAAGGAAACTTCTACGGGAGCACCGAAGGTGATCCCAGTAGAGGTGGGGAGGACAGTGGCCTCCACCTCAGGTACAGAGTAGGGGTAGGTCAGGCTGACAGCTTGGACTCCAAGTGCCTTACCCTTACACTTGGAATCACTCCTTCGGTGATCCAGAGCCCCACAATCCCAACAAGTGCTGGGAGTGCGGGATACAGTACTGGAACCACTGGGACCCTGCTTTGCAGCAGGCGGAGCACTACTCTTACTCCCACCCACAACAGACTTAACCCCACTAGGTTTTTGGGTCTTAGGAGAGGAAGGTTTTGGTTTACCCGACTGTGATTGCTTCTGGGACTCCTCAGCCTTCTGGGAGGTCCCCTTTTCTTTGTCCTTGTCCTTCCCACTGGAGTCCTTAGGGGACACCCGATGGGAGACCCATTTGTCAGTCAACCTAGCCAGCTTAAAGGGGTCTAAAATGTTCTGATCAGCAACATACTGACGCAGCTCTGGTGAACAGGCTTCCGAAAAATGCTCAAAAGACAAAAGGTGGGACAATTCAACAAACGTTTTCACTTTGTAACCATCAATCCACCCCATCATGTTCATGTGCGCAGCACTCACCCAGTCAATCCAAGACACATTCTCTCGTTTCTTAAAATCCCTGAAACCTCTTAAGGTATTGGGTAGGTGTCTTGCCAAACATGGCAATCAAAGCAGACTTCATGCACACATACTGACCCCTTTCTTCCACAGTCAGCTTCAGAATACAGTCACATCCAGTCTGAGGCACTCTGCTTAACAAACACTTAGCCCAATTTCTTTTATCAACATCATGAATTGCACAAGCCATCTCAAATGCTTCAATCCACTGGAGGATATCAGAACACTCTGCATACACACCAACCAAATCTTTCATAAACTTGGTTGCTGGGTACCTGACACTCTCAACTGGTTTAGCTGAAGTCTCCACTCGAGCTTTCTCTAACTGGATTCGCTGACATTCAGTGTCCCGGTTCTTGAGTTCGAGGTCCTTATCTTTGAGTTCAAGATCTCTATTCTTGAGCTCCACTTGTTGTGCCAACTCCTCTTTCTTAAGCTCAGCATCTATTTCCAACTTGCGATATTCAAAGGCCAATTTCATCCTTAATAACTCAAGTTCCAAGGAATTGCTAGGGTTTGGAACAGAGGCAGCAGGAATGGTGGCGTTCCCAGAAACAGATACAGCAACAACCCTCGGGGAAGAGTCCTCATTGGTTGCATCCCTCCCTTCAAGTGTTTCACCATCAGTCTGGTAGTCCACCAGGGCAGCTATCAGCTCAGCCCTAGACTTATTCACAAAGTCTAACTCCCTGACTCACAAGCATCTTGGAGAATCTCTAAGCTCATCCGAGTCAATTTACCATTTGCAATAGATTCCATTGCTTCTAATGCAGTTATCTTGTACATAGCTAAACCTCAATTTAACAAAGTGCAGATATCCTTGTAAGTGGCACGGTTATATACTGATTCTTAAAACCATAAGCATCCCACCGCTGCCATCAGTGTAAAGGACCGGAGGGGGGGTCTGTACTTCCGCTCTCTATATGGTAGAGGAGAGGTACAGAGGACCCCAGCCCAGATTCTCTATTGTTGGTAGCAATGGACGAGCACTCAGGGCCTAGCTTCTCACGAGGTGATGCGGGCTGGTTCTTAAGTACAGTGTAGTCCCCAAGCACCCACAATATCACGATAACTCACTTTGTACTCGCTTATCTATAATGGCAAATATACAGTTCTATGTGGTACCACAATTACTATTAGATCTCTTTAAAGTGCATCAACTGTACGGTTAAATGTCACACAAATCAGTTCGTATGGGAAACCAACAATACATATCAGAGGAAAGCAGTTGGTTAGAACAATTGGCAGAATACTGGCCCCCAGAGGAGTTGCTAGGTCTGGAAAAGACCCGGGGCTAAACTGATGTTGGAACTGTTGGGACTGGGGGCTAGCTAGTCTTTTGGCTGTAGCTCCTGAGATTCTATCAGGGTCTACAACCAAAAGACCAGGGGCTATAGCTCCCTTAGCCCCCCCTAGCAACGCCCCTGCTGGCCCCGATACCTAGACACAGTTCTGTGTGGAGATCCCTCCACCTGGGCAACCTGCAGAATAAAGATATATCACAAGCCCAGTCCATATATTGTTCACACGAGACTTTCCAATAGTTCTGCAACCCCAAAGTACCTGGCGTTGTAGCGTTCCTCGTCGGGGGATCGACAGCCCTTCTTGAGTGCCCTCCCTTTAAGGCAGGAGTCACGGGTCGTCGAACGTCCGACAGAGAACAGGGTGAACTACGACGGTGAAGTGCCAGCTTCTCTCCTAGCGGTGCTCGTCGACGGGGAAGCGTAAACGTCCTGCAAGGAAGAGGCATGCAGAGCACATCGATGTCAGTAGTTCTAGACTGCAAAGAGTTTGAAGAACTGTGGCCCAGCAAGGACATCGAGTCGTCAGCGTCTCTGTGGTCTTTAGGTGGTGGGGAACCCACCGGTGGATGCTCCTCGGTGCGTCGACTGCCTGGCCTTCTCCAGCGGGATCAGACGGGCGATGACGCAGACGAGAGCGTCCTTGGATCAAGAGTTCTTAGGCAACGGGAGCACAGTGGCTCCGGTCGGCGACAGTGGTTGTCGACGGTGGCGGACAACAGTCCGGGCGCTTCTCTTTGGGATTCTGCGGCGGTGCCCATCTCCGATCGGCAGTCTGTCGTAGTTCTGTCTACCAGGGAGCTTTGGCAAAGATCAGCTGGTGCACGATGGTCCCTTGTAGCTCGGGAAGAGGGTGCCTTACCAGGTCCTCTCTGGGTCAGTCCTTGGAGACACAGCAGCTTTCAGATTGATGAAGAAGGGCAACAGCAAGTCTTCTCTTCCAGCAGGGCTTCAAGGTCAAGTGTCAGTTTCACTCCAGTTACTCTTCGTAGTTTGGACTTCAGCTCTGAACACTTCTGAACACGATTCCTAGCAGTGAGAGGTCCCCAGATATACTGTTGATCTCCCATTCATTCCGCTGGGTCACACTTGAGCATCCAACCACTATGAAGGGCATTCAGCAGTCTGTCAGCCAATCAGGTACACGGTGCATTCAGGCCATTCTTCTCCATCCAGACACTCACAACACAGAATGTGTATTCAGACAAGTACCAAGCCATTTAACACTACACACTACATCCATACCAGTTTCGGGCAGGGCTGTCTCAGTCATTGTGTCAAACACCAGAAACCAGACATCCACAACAAGAAGTGCATATTCGTCACACACTCCATTCACCCAGGTCCCACCCACAGGTGTACCCACAACATATGGTCGTTGGGAAGGCTTCAGCCAGTCTATTCGGCACTTCCCCACACTACCATATATGGATCTTCCACCCAACAGCCAGTCAAGGGGAAGGGACAGAGTCAGGGCTTCCCGGGACTTCGGGAAGATCAAGGTAACAGGCGATGGAAGGCAAGAGGCCACGGGGGGCATCTTGTCTCCATCAGGAATCTACCGATTCCAATGATAGGGCATGGGCATCCCAAAATGGAGGATGCTCAGGGCACCAGTCAATTCAGCACAGAGCTGCCACCAGCCCGTACCCTGCTCTGTGGGCCACCCACAGGTGCCCGAAAACATACACTAGGGGCACAGGCTTGTACCCCCACCCATGGGTGCCATAAGGGTATCCCATGGATCTGTTCACCAAAACCAAAGGAGAGAGCTGCACCGCCAGGAGTCCCACATGAACTCCTGCACGGAAAACACAACAGAACATATGATAAAAGGTAGTAAAGGGCAAGGATACGGAGGCCCTATCCTTCCAATGCATTTCCAGCATCACAGGAGCTTTGCTGCCTGAACTGGGGAAGGGGTCAGAACATTTCAGATTTGCTTAAACAGTGCTAAAGGCATTTTGGTAAAATAGCGATTTCATTTTTCTGAACAGGAATTGATGAAATATCCACAAAGCACATGATCATGTGTAGGGATAACAAGAAGGCTACTATTAGAGCTCAGACAATATTTGAAAACACTTAGGGCCATATAGAAAGCGTCTAAAATGGGGACCAAGGACAGTTGCTGTATACATACCAGACAGACTGGGCAACAGCCCTTGCATTGGATGTGAGGAATTGTCTGGTGAACGTTATGAAATAGGGCACTTATTTCGGCTATTACATCTTGCCATAATGTCTTAATTACTGGGCACATACAACACATATGTAAAAAGGTTTGTAGTCTGAGAATGCGAGGAAAGCTTTTGTTAATCTGACTGGATCATAACACAAATAATATGATGACTTTAGATGTTGGCAATTTAGCCCTGCAGTTTTCACTACAGCCATTTACGCAGAATTTCTTTTAATTGGGGGTGGGGGGCGTGGCAAGCTAGAAGAAGGACTCAGAGCAGAGGACATACTTCTCATGTAACTTTATTCAACTTTCAAAAAAACGCCTAGCTAACCCTATTGCTAAAGGGGAGTTCCCTTCCAATCAAACTAAACTAAGGTGTTCTTCAATAGTCCAAAGAAAAATAGTCCTCCATCCAAATCTATCTACTAAAGCGGCCCTACCACTTAGACAAAATAAAAGAAAATTAGGTGGAGTGCCATGAACTCAGTGTTGGATGCTAGAATATTTCCCAGGGTTTCCAGGAATTTCTCCTGGCTCTGGATTCTTAATTTTTACAGTTGTGATGAATCTAATGATGTCTTTACTCCTTTCCAGATATAGCCTCTCTTAATGGGGCCAGGGCACAGCAGTCGCTACCTCACCCTGATCCTGGGACTGGCTATGCAAGGGAGGATCACATGAGGAGAGACGACCCTAAGGGTGGGGGAGTGAGACATTGGCAGATGAGAACTGGTATCCCAATTTCCCTTATATGGTGATCCCCTTCATTCCTCATGCCTTTATGACATATTGTTATGTAGAAAAGAAAACAGCAAACCCGACAGATTATTCACTACATGTTCACAAAGCAAGCAACACAGCTGGTATGAGGAAGAGGGATAGACGAATGAAGATCTGCAGAGCCCAAAAACCGGCAACAAGGTCTAGTTGTTGAAAGGAGCAGTGCTGTGGCAGGATCCTTAAAACCCCAAAAGTTGTTGCAGAGAAGTGAGAAACTGATAGGAGTAGTCGGCTCCCGTTGGAAGAATGGAATAAGGAATGGCTCGACGAGAGCCCAGCTGCACGCAAGGCCCACGGATGAGGGAGGGATAGGCCGAGTGCTGCCCAACGCTGAAGGACTGCTGATACCGCCCAGAAGGAGAAGCAGGATAATCTGAGCTTTCACGTTGCACAGGCAGTGACAACTAAATTCTTCCCCCTGACCTCAGAAGCCGGGCAAAGAGTGGAGAAAATACCAGATGCTTCTCCAACCTGGCGGCGAATTGCAGCAACCACAGAGCACACGAGGGGCACCAAAGCAGCCGCACATAAGCGGTGAGCCCAACTCGGGAAAGTGGGACACAGCTCAGGAAAGTGGGATGCCGGGGCACTTCACGGCAAGTGCCGCACACTGTGGGAGAGGATGGAAAGTCCTGTAGAGGTGACCAAAAGTAACAAGCAGTTAAGAGGGTGGTCGCTGACCCATTGGGCATTAAAAGCATGGCAAAGTCTGAACCCTGAGGTTTGGTGTGAGTCTAAGACCTGCACCACAAATTGAGAGACTTGTGAACTTTTGTGTGAAGCCTTGGCAGGATAGTGAAGCAGGAATTTGCGGGTCTGGGACCCACACCCAAGTTGTATGAAGGAACTATATGAAAGAACATGGCAGGGGAGTACACCAGGGGTTGTGTGATTGTGGGACCCACACACAAGTAGTAGAACTTGCAAAGGAGAATCCCAAGGAAGATTCATGCCCTGGATTTTGAATTGTATGTGTGACATTTTAAAAGAGAATCCAAAAGAAAGATTCATGCTCATAGGATTTTGAACTGCATTGCATGTGGAAAGGGAGTCATTTCCCCAGGAGCTAATTGCAATGCCAAGATGAAAGTGTTATCCTCTTGGGGTACAAAGAACTTGGTTATTCTTTTGAACTTTTGTCTTGCTGGTAAGAAACCCGGGGAAGGGAGTCATTCCCAGGAACGGTGAATACCATCTAAGTGGAACTCTTCTTGTTGAAGTTGTACTTTTTGTTGAACTTGAACATTTGTGCACTTTACAAGCCAGAGTCAATGCCCATAATACAGAGTATGTTTTAGAATGTGAGGGCTAGGATAGGATTTCAGACAGAGGACATTTTTGCTTTGGACATCTTGACACAGGAATGACCCTTTGGTTTTGGTTGAGGTAGGGAAATATCTCATAGAGTAGGGACAGTAAGGCATTTCCCAAAGCAGTTCATTATTTGAAAAAAGGTTTGTAACCACAAACATGAGTCCTCCGTGCCTGTGTCTCTGTCCTGGTTCATCACACAGTTCTCATTATTTTAGAGTTTCTGGCAGTTTATCAAAGTTCCTCAAGTTTCCCAAGTTCAACAACAAAAAAGCCTTACGTTCCAGAGAAAACAAAATTTGCAAAGTTCTTTAGATGGGGGATATTTCTCTGATCCCTCTCCACCACTTGTGTTGCTTTCGCCACACTAGAATCAGGGTGTAGGTGCCTCCGGGCTCCTCTCGTGTCTGTTATTTGCTTTCATTATTGGGTGTCTCTGGCTCCCTTGGGTTTCTTTGTCCCAATATTTTGCTTAGCTCTCTGCGGTATCGGTAACCCCTCTCCTCTTCTTGTGCTTCTCTCAACTCTCATGGGTTTTAGTGACCCTTCTGGAGGTTTATCCTCCTCGAGTTTCTCAAGCCTTTGTAACGCTTCTCTCTTTCTCATTCAGTATTTCTCTATGGGCCTTTGTGACCTTGGCTCAGGATTAGGACAATCCTTCCTTCTCCCCCACTGTCATGCCTGCGCCATGGGCGCATCCATTTGCGCTCAATATGGACTATTTGTTTATCATTTATTTACAACAGACTCTTGGATCAATCTACATTTACTTTGGGGACTTTATTTCCCATTTGCGAGACTTTGGTGCTTTATTATTTTTTCCAACAAACTACGCATACCACAATGCACTTGGCTATAAGCATCGATTCCTGGCTGTTCCTATTGGTCATCAAAGGAACTCCACCCCCCAGAAGCCCTAGGGATTGGCTCTGCTTCCACCAACTCAGGAACAGAGAGGGTGGTGGCCGATTGTCTGCAGGTGTGCTTAGCCAGGTGCAACCAATTAGCCTGCCTCTGTGCTGGGCTAGGCAGTATAAAAGGCTGCTGCCTGCAGTGGCTCAGCCTCTTGCAGTGAGAGACCTTCCTCAACCTTTCGTGTCTTTCTACGGATCTTTGTATGCTGTTTACCATCACTCCTGCTTGGACCCTGCCTTGCAGCTTGCTACACCCTGCTGCCTACAGCCCTAGCCTTCTGGGTTCCCTGCCTCAGTCCAGCTCCTCTGGGCTTCCTGCCTTGAAGCCTGTTACTCTTTGCTGCCTACAGCCATAGCCTTCCAGGCTCTCTTCCTCACAGCCCTGCTCCTCCGGGATCTCCACATTGCAGACGATCACGCTCTGCTGCCTTCCAGCCTCCGCCCTTGCCCTGCCGGGCTCTCCACATTGCAGCCGATCACGCTCTGCTGCTTTCCAGCCTCGGCCCTTGTCCGCTGGGCTCCCTGCTCTGCAGCCTGCCTCACTCCGGCTGCCTTCAGCCCTTGTCCTCTGGGCTCCCTGCGCTGCAGCCTGCCTCACTCCGGCTGCCTTCAGCCCTTGTCCTCTGGGCTCCCTGCTCTGCAGCCTGCCTCACTCCGGCTGCCTACAGCCCTAGTCCTCTGGGCTCCCGCGCTCTGCAGCCTGCCTCACTCCGGCTGCCTATAGCCCTTGTCCTCTGGGCTTCCTACTTTGCAGCTTATCACGCTCCGCTGCCTACTACCTACCTTTTTCCGCTGGGTTCGCGGCCTAGCAGCCCTCTACAGTCCTCTGCAACCTTCTACGGTCAGCGGCCCTGCCCCTCAGGGTCCCCTCCTTGCTGCCCGGCCCTTCTGGGTTCCTTACCGTGCAGCCTGCTTTACTCTGCTGCCCTAAGCCCTTTTCCTCTGGGCTCTCTACCTTACAGCCCTGCTCCTGTGGGCTTGCTCATTGCTTTCCTGCTCCTCTGAGCTCTCAACCTTGTTCCTTACTGTCCTCTGCTATCCTATCCTGTTACACGACTTTCCCTTTAATATCCTTCTGCTATTTTGCTATTAACCTCCTTTTCCTGGATTTGTCTTTAAGTATCTTCTCTTGTCCTGTTTGTAGACCCTTTTGTACAGATCTTGTCTGTTGGTTCCCATCAGTCAACCTCTGCCCCTTCCCTTGTCTCGTTTCTACATTACAGACACCCATAGCTGCTGTTCCAAGCCATGAGCAAACAGCGTGGGCCTCTGTTATAGCAAACTGTGCAGAAGGCTTGAGTATTTCCTAAGGTTCGTGGAATACTCTTTTCCTATATCTGCATACACCCCAAGAGGGAATTCATTCTGTACCTTTTCCTTGCTACTCTTGCCTACTCTTCGTTCTCTTTCCTTTCAGCTGTGTGTGTGCTTCTCTGTCCACTTTATTTAGGCACAACCACCCAAACCCTTTTTGGGTGTCCTGTGCCACTCTTAATAGAGTGCCATCCCTGACACCCACTCACTCTTCCCTCTCTCTCTGTTCCCCCTCGACTTAGGCAACCCATGTACGTTCTGCATTGCAGAGTCTGCTCCAGTGAGGGTGTGTCTCTTTGGAAGCAGTAACATTCTTCCTGGCTTGCTGGTCTTCCATTTTGGATACAAGCGGTTTTTGGACTCCGCTTGTCATGGTGTTCTCTTGCCCTTCTGCTTTCTCTCTGGGAGCGGAGGACTCACTCCTCCCTCGGTCACTGGTTTTGGCATTCGTTTGTGGACACCGGACTCACGACGTCCTCAGCACGGTCACACCTCCAGGTAAGCTTCACTCTGTTGAACTTGGCTTCTCAGTCCCAGTATGCCACTGCGCCTAGATGCTAAATGGAAGATTGGTGGCTAATGTGCAAAGGGCCTGGAGCAGAGGAGGGTCCTGGGGGACATTCCAGCGTTTGAGGGGTTTGGAGTCCGTACCTGCACCAAAGAGACTTGTAGCCTGTGAATACACTTGGGGGCTTGGAGCCCATGGCGTTGCTGGAGGGGTATAGTGCCCAAGTCAGCACTTGCAGTGCTTGGATGGGCTGGGAGCCCATGGTACAACATTGAAGGGGCTTGGAGCCAGTCCAAATGAGATTTTGCTGACAATTAGAAAAAGCTGTACCTGAAGGGTTCACAGGATCCATGAGCTGGATGATGCTGTGTAGCTGTGAGTGTTTTTTTTCTTTGGGCGCGGCTCCTGTAGGCGTTGTGGTGCTGTGTCTCCGCCCAGTGTTGCCTTTTATTTCAAGGAGTTGAAGAAGCAACAGATGCAAATTGCCGAAATGGATATTTCAGAGGTACTTTGAGTTAAAGGGGTGGACACCTGAGTGGGGCCGTGTCCCCGAAGGTATTGTTATTAAAAGACGTAGATGGCAGGAGCAAGAAATGGAATGTTTTGTTTTCTTTGCCTTTGAGATTTTGTATATTGTGATATAACAAAGAAAGTTAACTGGTGATAGATGTCATGTGAGGCTTGTTTTCGATTTAGACATCCCTGTGTGTAGCTGAGAAAGAGACTGAATGCAAGAAGTGGGAATGTCGTAGCCTCTGTTAACACAATACAAGTTGAAATGCAATTTTATGTGAATTACATGGTAGATTGGAAATGAGTATAGCAATGTTGTTTAATGGATAATATATGTGTTTGCTGTACTAACAATTTTTTTTTCAGGTTGGGCATTTTTTTTTTACTAATAGGAAACGTTGTAGTAATGCATTTGACTAATATTTGTTTCCACAGATGGACTTTAAAGTGAAGTGAAGTGGTTTGGTCAGAATTTCAAAATAGTTTGTGGAAGAGTTGTCTGCACTATTATTTTTCCACAGGTGGGACTGTTCAAAGGACTTTTATGCATAATTTTTGGGGAAGGATTTTTTTTGTGCCTATTTTTATAGAGCATATGTACCATTGTAGGAGAATCAAATAACTTAGAATTTTTAAACATGTTAAGAATTTTAAAGTGTAGAAATAATTTGGCAGTGATGTTATTATTTGGCAACACTGTTTTGAGAGGGCAGTGTGGGGATATGCATGTGTGAGTAATTGTGGTGTGCTAGGTATTTAACATTTTGGCGACTTTATAGTTGTGTGCTTGTATGAATCAGAGTGTGTGGTGTAAATGATTACTCGCAGCAGTGATGTTAGTTAGGTTGTTTTGAGGAACACAGGTAACGAATAAGGGGTAGCAATATCACACTGGTTGTGTTCAATGGGTGCTCGGAACGTCCAGCCTGGTTTTTTTAGTGTGAGGTGCACATCTTAGTGTTAGTTTTAATGGCTGCGGGGATTTGAGTAGATGTGGTTGTTTAGGTGACTGTGATGTTTCTAGTTGTGTGGGATGTGTTTTCATGCTTACTCATTCAGTTGTTGAGTTTTGTCAGGTGGACCATTTGAATACAGGTGACGAATTGGGGGTGGCGGCATAGGTAATTGGTGTGCACGTGTTGTTTTGTTGTTTACTCGGGTGTTTGGAATACCCAGCCTTGTTCATTGGTGCGTGATTCAGTGAATTAGTTTGGAGCTAGATTAGTGATGTGGTGTGAGTTAGCATGGGTTGTGTGGTGTTGTGTGGTAGAGGAGGAGAGATTATTGATTTTCCTGCGGTATAGATTGTAAGTGGTGCAATTTTCTATGGTAGTGTCTTTCCCTTACTTAGTAGAAAAGGGGAGGGGCATTGTAGTTGTTGTCATGGTACCATTTCTATTGGGGATGATTTCAGGTTCTGGATGTAGTCTTAGTTCTAGCGCTAGGGATGTACGCGCATGGAATTGGAGTGCGTGGATGCATTATGTTTTGTGTATGTGATGTTTGGCTGGTGTGTCTGTTGTGTGCTAGGAAGGAAGATATGTAGTGATTAGGTTTCTTTGTTGCTTGTGCAGAAGGAGCAGAATGCCAAGTGAGTGACACAGAATCTGGGTTGTGAGAATGTTGATGTATGATTCAAGGGTTCTATGTTGGTCAGTTGAGAGATGTAAGCCTACCTGGGAGGATGCAGGTGTATGTTGCCCTGAACCCAGAAGTACCTGACCTTATATGATTATCACAATGTACTGGAACTAAATTAAAGAAGTTGCTGGAACTTCACATGAGGTCAGAGTCATCTGTGGGGAACCCAGAACCCTACACCTGTCTTAGCTCAAAGGAGCCCTCCAGGCGAGGAAGCAACATCCAGTGTTTGCATTGACAATTTAAAAGGGCACAGCGAGACAGGGGGCAACCCCCACGAATCAGGAGGGAAGCTGGGACATGGGGCATTAGAGAACAGAGAACTCCATAAGAAGGAACATGAGAAGTGACAATGTCCAAGACCAGGGGAAAAGACCAGCCACCTATACCCTCAAAGGGCTCAAGGAAGCCCCTTGAGAGCAACCTCCAGAAAATGTGGAGTTAAGAGGCAATCTCCCCCAGGGACCTTCAACATGTCAGGAGCAATGGGAACAGGGGGAGCCCCAATTGGAGGAAGCTCAAGATCAACAGGTGATGCAATCACTCCTCAAACAATATTTCACAGACTTTGGGGACAAAATTGTGGATACAATTAAAAAAACAAATGACAATAATGAGAGAAGATCTGGCCACAGTGCTCCCAGAGATAAAGCAAGATCTGACCAAAATGGAGGAAAGGGTTGATACGAACTTGAAAGCAATACAAGAACTGACAGAGGACTCAAGGAAGATACAACATGGAGCTTCGGAATGAGGACTTACAAAACAGATCATGGATATCAAACATTCAGATCAAAAATGTGCTTGAAGAGGTGCAAGATAAAGATCTTGAAGCAGTGGTAAAGGGCATCTTTGAAGATCTACTGGGTTCCGAGAAGAAACAAGACGTGAGACTGGACAGGATCCACAGGGTCGGCCCCCGTACGGGGGAATCAGGTGCTCACCCCAGAGATGTCTTCGCGGCTTTACAAGACTAGAGAATTAAGGATGGATCCTACAATTGTCAGAAAGAACCAAGAACTGTTTCTTTTTCCGGACTTATCTCAGACAACTTTGGCCAAAAGGAGAGACATGGCCCTGATTACTCAGGCACTTAGTGGGAAGGACATTCGTTACAGATGGATGTTTCCGTTTGGTATGGTGTTCGAATAGCAGGGCAGGCAACACAGGATCAGGGTCTGTGAAGAAGGATCAAGGATCTTGGGGATCGTGGAGAAAGATCAAGAAAGGGGGTGCTGCAAGCAAAAGACCAAGTGGGACACAAAAGCTGGGAATGGTCCACAGTGGTGAAACCAAAAAGAAACAAGAAGGTGTATACCACCCCCAGATGAAAGGCCCTGCTACTTGAAATAATGAGAACAAAGATGGCAGAGGTACAAAGGGCTATTCAAGCACTATGCCTGAGGAGGGCAAATAAAGGAAAAACAGAGGGGGTCGTGAGACAAGGGGCAGTAGGGTAGAAATCCAGAATGGGTTGGGGAAAGCCCACTGGGGCTCAGGCTGGGGCGTCTCATGGTCTCAATCCCTGAGGGAATGATTCAGGGGGGTTGGTAGGGGGCTAGAGGTCGGTTAAGTTCTTCTGGCCAAAGGGATGAGAGGGGAGACGGGATGGGAAGGGGAAGGGGGGGATGGACGGGCGTGAGGGAGGCCGACCAGAGATGGGGAAGGGAGCATAAAAAAGTTGGAAAAAACCTAGGAAAATGGCATACCCTAATAACTTAACATTGATATCTCTAATATACAAAGGGTCTGAACTCTCCAGTCAAGAGGAAAAAAGTGCAGAGATATACATGGAGAGATGGGCCAGACATAAACACACTGCAGGAAACCCACATACAGACACGGGACAGGGAGTGCCTCAGGTTGCAAGCATATCCCAAAATGTACCAGTCGAAGGAGAAGAACAAGAGGACAGGAGTGTTGGATAGCCTTGCAGAACACTTTGGACCTCAATGTTACAGAAATGGACAGAGATGCCCAAGAGAGATACATAGCTGTAAACCTGAAAGGGAGAGGGGAAGGATATACTCTAGCAACCATCTACACCCCAAACATAGGTAAGGACACCTTTATTCAATGCTCCTTGGTTATACTAGAGAAATTTGCGAAAGGGCCCATAATACTAACAGGGGACTGTAACATGGCATGGTATCCACAAAGATGTCAAACACCAAGGGGACCCAGGGGAGACCCTCAAAGGAATTAGTAGAAAAAGTGGAGAGGCTAGCCCTTGTGGATGTATGAAGGGAAAAAGAAGGGGACAAAGAAGGGTTCACATTGTTCTCACATGTTCATCAATCATCATCAGAAATAGACTATGTGTGAACCTCCAGGTAGCTCCTGGGTTGGGTAAGGCCTTGGAAGTGGGGGTAATACTCTTGTCTGACCACACATCTCTGGTTGTGCAAATAGCCAGAAGATCAGGTACCCCAGGCCTCTGGAAATGGAGTTATCCAGTGCATTTGTTTTAGGACAAGATGTTGTGGAGGGAATTGAAGGAGGAGATGGCAAGTTTCTTCGGGGACAACAAATTGGCAAACACCTCAGGGCAAAAGAGATGGGATGTCTTCAAGGCAACTGCAACTATTAGGGGGAGAATTATTGCAATCAAGGCCCGTATAGATAGGGAACTAAGGCTACTAGAAAGAAATCTGCAAGGAAAAATAAAGATTGTAATGGCCAATATGGGCGTGGGAGCCAACGGGGCAATGAGAAAGGAATATAGAGCAATACAGGCCCAATTAGAAGTTATTCAGACAAGGGTGGCAGAAAAAGCACTGATGTTTTCAAAACAGAAGTTCTACATCAAGGCCAATAAAGCCGACATACTTTTGGCTAGGGTATTGAGAAGAGAAGAGAAGGCTAAAACAATTGTGAAAATAAAGGTGGAATGTGGGTGCGAGTACGGATACTAAAGATATTGTTCGGGAGTTCTCAAGGTTTTATACTGACTTGTACAGCTCAGCAAATCCCACGGAACAGAGTAAACAGGAATACTTAAAAACTAGGGATGAGGTGCGAGCAGTCAACTGCAGTCTCTCCCTGCTTTCCTGCCTGCCTGCAGTCTTTCTACAGTGGTTGTGGACAAAAACCTTCAGTACTCACGCGGTGCGGCACGCGGAGTTGGCTCGCTGAGGTGCGAGCAGTCAACTGCAGTCTACTGGAGCTAGGAGGTAAGGGGATATGGACCTATAAACTGACCCCTTGCTCCCTAGACTTGAAATCTGTAATATGGAAAATTCTGAATTTCCTGCTCCCCACCCTCAAGTGAAAAGTCCATCTGGTAGGGTACTAAGGAGCAAATATCTCTGCTTAGATAAGCAGAAAGACACTCGCAAAGTTTGCACAGCAAGAAAAAACCGTGGAAATAACACCAGTCCTGGTACTATTCCACAGAAAAAAGTAATAACTTCGCCCTCCTTGGCGTCCCCTACCCAAATGGCTACTTGTCTTCTCGAGGAAGTGAGCACCAAGTTCGAGAGTGCCCCGAACGCACTGAACGACACCTCCTCCGGTGCTCTAGAAGGCGTTTTGGGTGAAAACACAGAGGACGATTCAACGAACATTTCTTCTTCGTCTCCCCACTTTGACCCCTCCCCCCCTCATTCGCACAGGTTCCCCCCTTGCCATCTCTGAACCTACCTGGGGGAGGACCTGCCCTGGACTCATGGGTGGAGGGTCATCGTCCTGCAATGGATTTGTCGCCGGAGGTGTGGAGCCCACTCCCTCCTTCGACCTCCCTGCTGTCGGCGGCACGCGCCCCGCAGGCCGCCGCTGCGGCGAGTGTGGTTGAGCCTAGCGGAGTCGAAGGACCCCGCGAGGCCGATCTCAGCTTGCGGGACGCCGTGCTGACAGCTGGGTTCATCCGTGGCTCCTCCTCTCTCCGCTCTCCGTCGAAGGGTGCCGGAGACGGAGCCCTATCGGCAGGAGTGGTGGGGTCTGACGCGCCCCCATCCCCCATCATAGAGGCCCCGAACCAGCAGAGCGTCCAAATTTCCACACAAGTGGAAATTCACGCCTCTCACTCACTGCCAGGGTCAACGAACCGCAGTGAGGATGCAGAACTCCTCTCTGCCGCCACCTCGTGGCCAAGTCAAGCAGTGAGAAAATTAGCTGACTCTACTGCTGTTGTCGCAAGTACTGGTGAAAATGAGTCTATGGATGTAGTCCAGGACCAATCGACTGCAGCAAATCCATCAAATGTCTTGGCCAGTGATGTCATTGCCCAGAAGAGAGACATAGCAATGGCCCTATTGAAAAAAAGAGCATTAACAAGGAAGATCGTAAAGGAGCAGGGGGAGCCTTTGGATCATGGTATTCAACAACATAAAAGGGCTGCCTACCAGAAAACAAAAAAAGGTGACTCAGTAAAATCAACCTTTCAGAATCTCCCGACATCACATACTTTTAAAGAGTTTTTTTTCGAGCAATCAAAGAGGATACCAGAAACGGATACAGAACTCTCAGATGCAGAAATGCTTGATGTAGCGTTGGAAGTTCCCTTAGATCCAACACAAAAAAGAACAACAGCGGAATGCGGCCATATTGTGGCAGAGGCCACTGGCTGTCAGGAAAACGTTCCACGTTCTAGCAGCCGGGGAGACATGGGTACTCAATGTAATGTGGCCAATTCTTACCGAAATGAAGCACATACATCTGCAATAAATCTGCTTGACAAGGATGTACCAGCGCATCGTTCCGAGAAAGGCGGATTGGGGAACAATTTATTAATGCCATCAGCTACTACTCCTCCAACTGTCGAAATGGACCAAAGAAGGACATCTTCACCTATACTGGTCCATTCGGACCAAAGGAACAAGTCCCTCCTCAAAGTGGCTCAACCGGTGCTGGCATCATTTGGTCAAAAAACAATTTTTCTGACTTTCCATCTGGGAGACCGTCATCATATAACGATCCCCCAAAAGACACCTCAACACCGGTGAGAAATAGAAGGCCAAGCGACATGATTGGAAATTTACCTAAAGATACGCCATCAAAAAAAACGGACCTGGTAACAATTATGTCTGCCATAACGGTGGGTCTCGCACCATTTGTAAAATTGTATGAGTCAATTAACGACTCAATGAAAGATTCATTAACGCTTGCATCAGCATTAAATACCAAAGTAACCTTCTTGGAAGGTTTCATCACTGCTCTAAATCAACAAAACGCTGAGAAAGAAAGACAATGGGAATCAAAAATTACCCGGCTAGAAACTTTAATTAGCACAATAAGCAACGCAAGTAGTTCTGGAGAAACCAAATTAAATCTTCAGTCAGAATGTCTCCCTTTGTCGAATGTGAAGGCTCTCAAACTAAAGGTGAAAACGCAAACCAAACTTCGAAAAATCAACGATCAAATTGCACACCACAAAATGAGAAAAAAAGCAAAGAACCTCTAATAGTGCCAACAATTTTCAATATTCCCAAATCCACCGTTTCAACCGAAGAAAAAGCCACAACTACTTGTGTGGCGCCGCAAGCTCCAGCATGCCACAGTCCAGTAATCGAACAAACAATAATCGAACTTGACAATTCTCTGCCTAATGAGGCAGGGTCCCTGGGAAATTCGTCACTTTTAGATCTTACTGTTCATCCGAACGAAGAGGAAACTAACATCCCCTGTGGCCACAACAAGCAAAACCTAGAGTCTAATTCAAACGACGCAGATAAACCTCTGATTCTGAATACAACCAAGATCTCAGAAACAAATAGAACAAAAGACAACACCCGTGATGGTGTGAAAAAAGCCGCAGCTGATCCACCTTCAAAAGAACGAAACTCTTCATCGGAACAAGATGAAAATGTCCCCCAAACGATGAAAGGCGAGAATCGTGGCATCAGGGACTGTATGGGAAGAACGCCACGATTGGACTCTAAGGCAACTTTAAATCGAGTCTATAAGATGCAACAACTCGAGGCCGGGAAAAACTTCCTAGTTTTGAACAGAAAGACTGTTTTGAAAATCCTGACCAAAATACCAGCATTTAAATCCTTAAATACGGTGGACTTTACATTGGTTGAACCATATCATAGAGATGGGAAGGCTAAAACCTATCTTCATGTTAAAAACGCTGTGGGTTTAGACTTCAAAGAAGATGTGACTGTGGCCCTGAACCAAATGGGTTTCTAGCTAGCAGAAATTCCCGTCACTGAACTAGCCGCAAAGATCATTCCTCCCCCAAATAGCTCTGTGGAACAGCATTCGGAACATCAGCCTAAAACTACAGATCATTTCATAGGGAGAAGGAGAGAGGCCTACAGGGAGGATGTTGAACACAGTCGTGGGAGATTTAGGTCGAAACTCCACTCGCCTAATACTAACACAAACTACCGAAAAGTTCAATACGAAGACAAGTGGAGACCAAATCCCAGATGGCAAAAAAATCGCAGACGTCCGGATCCAACTGACGAAAGCGCTGAGTGGGCTCATAATAAAAACGAGAACCATCGGGGCCTTGGAGGTGGCTGAAAAAGGTGTTAAATCCAAATCCTCAAAATTAACAACGAAAAGATTCAGCGACGCCTACTGCAGCTTCACAACTTAAATGTCTTCCAAAGAAAAGGAGTACCATGTGTTCTTGGAATACGAGGGGACACGAACATTTTACACAGCCAGATGCTTTCGACTTGAGTCATTTTGATATTAACTGTCTCCAGGAGACCTGGCTAATGGAAAAACCAGTGCTGATGGATACGAAACGTACATCTCTCCAGCGGTGAAAGGCTTTTTCGGAAGACCATCTTCAGGCCTTTTAACCGCTATTAAAATTGGATGGGGGATTTCCATTAAAAATAAAGTGGCTGAAACATAAGGTATGTTAGCTCTCCTAGCTGATTGGGTCCATACGGAAAATTCTTCGAAGGGCAAAGTGAAATCTAACCTTGCTATTATTAATGTTTATTGGAATCCGCAGAGAACAAGCAACTTGGAATTTTGCGATAACATTGCGGAAACATTAGACAAATTTTCTACTGAATTGGCAACAGATCACATCATAATTTGTGGCGACTTGAATGCTAGAGTCGATCAATCTTCCGCTTCCTCCTATCTCTGCCCCTCAGCTGTGAGAGGCGCGCTGTGGTCCGATTTTATGGACATTACAAATTTCCACAATGTGGCATCAGCTCGAGGCCAACTCCCACGGATTCCAACTTGGAAACGAGCAGAAACATCAGCAACTCTGGACCACCTTTTCACTTCCTACTCCCTTCTTCCTTTTGTTGACTTCTTCGAGGTCTACAGAACTAAATCTAGTGACCACAATCTTCTGATAATGACTCTTGAGACAGAAAGCACTCCCAAGCAAGTCTACACATTCGAGGTGGAGGTAGCACGGAAGTCGTCGCAAATTCAACTCACAGCGACCAATATCAAGGAAATTACCAAGAAATTCGATGAAGTAAGCGAAAGTACTATGAACTTAACAAATAGGCCAAACTACATTCCCTTTTTTCTGCCACACAGGAAAGAAAAAGGAAACCGTACCCGATCTAAAGGAAAAGGTGTACATGAGTATGACATCGAACTGGTTACGAAACGAAGACAAATGCGCAAACTGAATCGCTTAGCCAGAGTCTCCAATAACAACGAGCAAAAAGATATTGCCAAAGCGGCAACTAGATCATATAGATCATGGCTGAGACATCATAAAGCAACAATGAATCAAAATTACGCGGAGCAAATGCTGAAGATCTTAACGTCAAAAAATCCAAGAGAATTCTGGGCTCTGATCAAAGATAAAAACTGCGAGACAAATAACCAACTGTCTAACGTTGTATCAGAACAGACCTGGATAACCTTTTTCTCATCTCAATTCGCTCCTTTAACGCAAACTTCCAGAAATTACACATGTGGTACAACATCGTTGTGGGTAGATTTGGCTGATCGAGATGATATCCTGGCGACAATTCTGAAACTAAAAACGTCTAGGCCCCGGTACCAGATGGCTTAACCAACGTAGACTTAAAACAACATCCTGAGGAATGGGCCGCCCTCATAACTAAAATCTTCAAACAATGTAAGATCACTAAGCAAATTCCTAAAACATGGACAGATGCGGTAATAGTACCAATCTTCAAAAAGGGTACTAGAGATAACCCGGCAAACTACCGCCCAATCGCCCTTCTTGACATCATGGGCAAGATCTTTGCTACCCTTCTGCTAACCAGATTTCATAAATGGGCGAGATCTGCGCCTTGCTTGGACCAATTTCAAACGGGCTTTGCTAAGAACGCAAGCACCAACATCAACATCTTGATTCTGAACATCATAAAAGAAAACGTAAACAATGGTGCACCAGCAGTTTGCATAGCATTCATAGAATTGACACAAGCTTTCGATAAGATCAGGCGACAAAAGCTGTGGGCGAAATTAAACAACGGGAACTGCCCTGCGAAAATTTTAGGCCCGGTGATCGCATTACATACAGACACCAAACTTAGAGTTCGTTTAAACCAGCAAGGGGTGCTATCGGATCAATTTCCATCAGAGCGCGGTGTTAAGCAGGGATGCCCGCTTGCTCCGGCCTTGTTCATTGCCTTTATGGGAGATTTCCAGTATACACAACCAGCGGTTAGAGCCTTTCCGCCCAAAGTGGGAAATACCGCAATATCTAGATTACTATACACGGACGACTTGATCCTCATGGATCAAACTCAAATTGGCCTCCAGCGTCAACTAACCAACTTGGCAAAGTACATCGATGAAAACGATCTGGAGATAAAAAGATGTATGACGTATCCCTCCGAGAGGAAGACACATGGTGGTGCCGTCTGATTGCAGGGGACAGAACCAAATGGTCAACTGCGGCAGTAAAGATCTTAGAAGCGGCATTGAGTTTAAACCAGAATCTGCAAATGAACCGAGTGTGACTAAAACGAATTTTGATGTATCTGTTAATCCGGACATTACATGTTCTTCAAGTATTATGCTTTCTGGTTTTTCTCCATTTCTTCTTTTGCATCTTTCCTCATCTTTTTCGACCGTCCTTTTATAATGTGTTTTCTATGTCTAACAACGTCTTGTAAAAATCAAATTGTTCTTTGATTACAAACAAGTAAATAAAATAAAAAATGTGAAAAAAACTAGGGATGTAGTTCAATAACAGCTCAAGAAAAATAAACTTTAGACTTAGAGATTACTTCAGAGAAAGTGGAGATGGTTATCATGCTCTACCCAATAATAGGTCCTTGGGACTGCGTGGTTTTAACACAGAATTCTATAAAATGTCCGGGGAAACATTGATCCCATATTCGGTCCCACTATTCAACGAAATGGGGTGCGAGGGAAATAACAGCAACCATGGAGGAGGCTAGGCGGAGGCAAAGGTAGTCCTCTTCCCTAAAGAAGGCAACGATCTGTTGGACTGTGGCTTGTATAGGCCAATAGCTTTAATCAATACGGATGCAAAGATCTTTACAAAAGTCCTAGCGAACCGCCTGGACCAAACGCTTCCAGGTTTGATTAACCCAGATCAGTCAGGGTTTATTAGGAGCAGGCAGACTAGTGACAACACCAGGAGGATAGCCCACCTTATAGAAAAGGTCAACAAAAAGAATACCCCAGCGATCCTAGTAGCCTTGGATTGGGAAAAAGCCTTTGACAGGGTGGAGTGGCAGTTCCTGTTCATAACAATGAGGAAAATGGGCTTTGGGGTGAAAAAATGATCAGTGCCAACTACCAGAATCCAATGCTACGGTTATTAATTAACGGCCACCTATCTGAACCCATTAAGGTCCAAAGGGGTATGAAACAGCGATGCCCCCTTTCCTCCTTGCTCTATGCTATCTACCTGGAGCCACTCTTGGATGCAATAAGGGCAAATGGGGAAATAGAGGGGATAGCATTTGGGGGAAGGGTCTACAAGGTAGCCGCTTTTGCCGATGACATGGTATTGACTCTGGGGGACCCAGAGGGCTCTCTGAGAGAGAGAAAGAAAGAAAGAAAGAAAGAAAGAAAGAAAGAAAGAAAGAAAGAAAGAAAGAAAGAAAGAAAGAAAGAAAGAAAGAAAGAAAGAAAGAGGAAATGCTTTGGAAAGGTAGCTGGGTTAAAAATAAATCCCAAAAAAACAGAAATACTGAACCACTCAATAGCAATAGCAAAAGAGACAGGTGAGGGACTCAAGGGCAGTCTTCCATATAAATGGGTCGAGAAATATATAACTTACCTGGGTATAAAGCTAACTATAACGGTGGAGGAATTTTTTGTGGTCAATTACACATCTCTGCTAGAAGCAATCAGAAACAAGTTGGTAACCTGAATGGGCAGGATTAACACGCTAAAGATGGTAATTCTGCCGCATGTGTTGTATTACTTTATGACTCTCCCTATAGAGGTTCCAACAGGTCCGAGCAGTCCAAAAACACACAGGAACATTTATTTGGAAGAATAAAAAAACAAGGATAGCTAGGAAATGAATGATGATGCCGAGAAATAGAGGGGGTATGGGGGAGCCGGACTTAATAACATATTTCAGGGCAGCACAGATAGGGATAATGAGGGATTGGTTAAAAGACGATCGGGGAAAATATGGAGGTCAATAGACAATGCAATAATAAGGGAATATATAGAAGAGGTAATGTGAAAACCGAAGGGAGACAGGCCACAAAAAATGTACTACAGTAGATACTGACGGTGGGAGGCGATTCCTGGGATTAAGCAATAAGGCAGGCCCAAATCACAACTTTTCTGTCACCATTCACCCCAATTTTCGATAATGCAAGGGGAAAGGAGCTTTAGGACATGGTGGGAGGGGGCTGCCTGAACATACCGGACTTACCGCCCCATTCCGAGGTCGGCGGGGCGGTAAGTCCCCAATCCCCATTTACCCTTCCCCATTCCCATTTTTGCCCCATAGGGCATAATGGGAGTGGGGAAGGCGTTAATTACGCCACCGTAAATTACGGTGGCGTAATTAACTCCATGGTCCCTTAGCGCCATGGATTTTAACACCTGCTAAAAGCAGGTGTTAAAACCTCCATGGCGCTAAGGGACCTCGTACTCAGGCGGTAAGGGTCGGCGCTGTTTACGCTGCCGTAAACCCCTTACCGCCTGGGTCGTAATGAGGCCCTAAATGTTTAAAATGCCAATGTGTAAAGTGGCCGCTAAGCAAACATGGTAAGCAGAGGATTCTTTGCATTGCGCACACACACTGAAATAAAGAAATCATAAGCTTGCCCATTCTGGAAGAGTCTGGCTGTCTTTTTCCTTTAATAAAACGTTATTGCATTTTCCAAAACAGAAAGCAATTCTTACATCATGTTTCAGCTTCAACAGTGGCAGGTCTCCGTCCATCCGTCCGCCCCCTCCAGCCCCCCCACTGCCCGTGGACAGCCCAGTTCATTCAAAGCTTCATCGTTTCCCTACATGCTTGGCATATAACCATAGTCGAGGTGTACACTTATTTATACACTCTGCTCTCAGTTCATTATCTCATTGGCCCTCATTACGACCCTGGCGGGAATCGAAAAACGATGGCGGAAATGCAATACCGCCATCGAATAGCGCTCGGTGCGACTATGACCCGTCACCGCAAAGTACGAAGCCATTAGCGACACCGTAGTGAACGCCAACGCTAACTGCACCAAGCACGCGCGCGCGCGCCATGCCAAACCGCAAACACCACCATGGTGCAACGGTACGCCAATTCCGACCCTAGCGGACATGTACCTAACGCCATCAGGCATGGCGGAATGTACCATTCCGCCATGGCGAGAAGTACGGCATCGCGAATCAACCGTAAACGGCCCCACTGAGTGCCTGTACACCGCTCCCTGCCCACAAAGTACAACTCCCCGTAGGTGCAATGAAGCCACAATGCAACCATTGAAATGTACAAGTCACCCATGCATGCCAACGAACAAAAGAAACACAACAGGGGCCAATGGGAGCTGCAGGGCACAGATGGCACGAATACAGAAGCCATCCCAATGGACATGACCACAGTCCCCCACCAAGAAACGCACGCAAACACAGGCACCTGTGACCAGCAATATACCGAAAACCACATCATTCAACCAGTCCACCTGGCTGACCGGCATCTGTTACACAAAACCCAATCCCCCGCCCCTGAGCATGACAACATTCAAACTGGCATATTGGCAGCCCCCATCCCTGACCTCACTGGGCTTCGTAGGCAAACGCGCACAGCACAGTACCACGCAACTAAACCCCGAAGCTGGAACCCAATGCAGATCTCCTCACAATACATCGCCCCCCAAATAGGCATATGCCACATCACTTGCAAAGAAAAACGCTACACGGGCCAAATCAGAATAGATATTTATGCACATCAAAATCACCAAGCACATACAGCCATCAGGCCATGAAATCCAAAACACCAACCACCATTGTGGGCTGCTTCCGCAAGAAATGACCAGCCACTACCTGTGTGTCGCCCTGTTCCCCCATGGTACACAGAGCCACATTCACGTCCGAAAAGGCAACATGGAAGCGCACAGAACCGCAGGGCCGTCCCAATGGGGAGGCACTAGTCCAGCTGAAAGGCCGAAATGTTGCTCCGAGCCACCAGTACTGCGTAAGGGCATGTGGCCCATTGGCGATCGTCCCATAAGATCGTAATGCTGCTCCACTGATTAACACGAAGCAGCAGGTGTCGGGAGTAAAATCCATCTGCAGGAGTGGCATACAGATGGCAGTGGCAAAAGGGGAGGAGATACCTGTCAACCAAAAGAAAAGAAAAAGAACAGAATGGCCATCAGAACTACAAACCAACAACTCACTTCAATGATCACACGAAATCCACAGCCATATGCATGCTAGCCCACTCCAAAGGAACATCACCACCCCAAAACCACTTGCGACTCATAACCATCTATATCGAGGTGCAAACACCATCACAAACGAGTGTCTGAGGGCGCCTCGAGACAGGGAGGGCTCAACAAGGCCAGATGGACGATGGTCCCACTATGGCAGCCCTGCATCACATAGCGTAGGGGAGGCGGATAGATCCCAAGAAGCCCTGTACATGGCAAACTCTGTATCAAATCACCTGCCCATGCATCCATCCATCATTCCCTCATCCCGGGATCAAAATGCCTGAATAATTACTCACATGACATTAGAAACATCCATTGAGTCTGTGCGTTATGCAGCCTGCTAAATCCACAGTGCCCCAGCCCGTAATTCCAGTGTTGTGAAGTAACATGTATTTGGGAACGGACGGCCTCATCGCCCACGTAGCTATTGCGCATCCCAAACTATTCATATCAATCATTGCTCCCTCGCCATGGGCCCTGTCTCAAGGACATAGAACAATAGAACGTTACATTTGCAGTCAGACCTGTGGGCATCTCCTCGCCGCTAGCTGGAAACCGAAAGCGCCGCCCTTCGAATTCCTCATTTGCAACATCACGTCGAAAAGGCATCTGTGGCCGTTTGAAATCACTAATTATCCCATCGAGTGCGGCTGTGTGTGAAAATGGCAACTGCCTTCACCCACGAATGGGACGCCCCGCCCGTCGTTGCAACTCGGTACAGTGATGCATGAGGGCCCACCGTTACTCGAGTACTACGTCCCACTGACCCCTCACAAGTCTGTTCGCGACTGCACAGATAGTATGTGAAACAATGGGACCACAGCAGAATGAACATATCAACCAATCTTACACGGCCATCGGGTACTAATACATGATTGCAATAGCAAGATACAATTCCCCGAATTGCAGCGTTGTGCGCGGGACGTGCTCGGCCAAAGGGGAGAGCAGTTTGCACAGGTGGAATCAATCACCACAGGTGGAGGCCATACAGCCTGAAAACACATAAATTGCACAGCCAGTCCCCTCCCACAACCACACCGAAATGCTACCGGCAGGACTCGCGATGTTGGCCCTGGGGGACCTGATAGCACTGCAAGTGCTCCGACTCCAAGAAGTAGACGAACACCAACTACAACCAGCCGCACGGAGGAGACGCAGGAGGAGGAGGAGGCCAAGGCAGGGCCAGCAAGGCCCACCAGCACAGCCACTACCACCACGCAGGCAGCCCGCAATTCAACGCCTCCGAGCACATCCGTTCAACCTCACTGATGAGCAGATCCACACCCTCTACCGTCTGGACCGGGACACCATAGCCGCCATTGTGGACATGACACAGGCTGACCTTGTCAGCATGATAGATAGCCCAACCGCCATCCCACCCCTACTGAAGGTGGTGTCTGTACTCCACTTCCTGGCCACAGGCACCTACCAGCACACAGTCGGACAGTTGCATGGCATTTCTCAGCCACTGTTCTCACGGACACTATTGCAAGTGCTCGATGCCCTCCTGAAGCACGCAGACGACTACATCTCTCTACCACGCTCGGAGCAGGAAATAACCAACACAAAAGTGGGATTCCATGCACTTGCCGGCATACCGGGTTGCATTGGTGCCATCGACTGCACCCATGTTGAATTGGTCGTCCCACATGCCATGGAGGCCCAGTACCGCAACCGAAAACAATTTCATTCCCTGAATGTACAGATGGTGTGTGACTCCAACAGGATCATTACACATTGTTGTGCCCGATTCCCTGGATCAACCCATGATTCTATGGTCTTGAGGAACTCTACAATACCACGCTACATGGAACGACACGCAGGGAACAGATCCTGGCTACTCGGTGAGTCTCATTACATGCATGATGATGTGGGGTATGTGAATTGTCAATGACCTGCCAGGAAGGGGGGGGGGGGTGTGCGTACGTATCAATGGCATTCCACATCATACGTTTCTCGTCCACATACAGGTGATGCTGGATATCCACTGAAGAGATGGCTCCTCACACCAGTCCGGAACCCACGGGACCAGCATGAGGAGGACTACAACCATGCCCACTCACGTACCCGTGTAGTCATAGAACAGGCATTCGGCCTACTGAAGGGTCGTTTCCGCTGCCTCAGCAGGTCTGGCGGGGCACTCCTGTACCGCCATGAGAAGGTTGCAAAGATGGTCATGGCATGTGTCATGCTCCACAACATGTGCGTACGTAGAAATGTGCCCATGCCCCCTGACGCAGAACTGCAAGCACCTGAAGATGGTCATGATGAGGGTGGGGATGTGGCAGCACCTCATGGAGTCTGCGAGGCACCGGAGGGCCGTGACATTCGTCAGCATCTCATTGATGTATGCTTCTAGCACTCACGCCTGGTGGCTGATGCATGGACACGGGACTCGTGGCACTGCGTGTGTCTGGGACATGCACAATATGGACTGTACGCCTATGATGGCCTAGTACACAAAGATCAATGTCCACACTTCTCATTGGTTGATCGTGCACTTTTTATGGCATATGTGATATCATGTTGAACACCCTATCGACCCGCCACCCAAGTGAGCCCAACACACCCCCTCCACCCTCCTACCTCCCACCCGAACACCAGTGTCCAAAGATGCTCATTGTCAGTGGGCTGTCGCTATTGCATGCCCCCTCTGCGGGTATCAGGGGCACCCCTGCCTGTGGAGCGCAGGTTCCTTCCAGATCTACGTTGGGGGCTGCCCTGGACGGAACTTGCAACGGATGATGTGTCTGCCTGCTCACGTCCATGCATGTCCCTAAGGGTTTGCGAGAGCTCAGTGAGCACACGGCGCACTGCGGCAAGTTCGGCACATACGTCTTTGGACGTCGCATGCAGTTCCCCCCTCAGGCTATCGGTGCTACTCTCCATTTGGACTCTCAGGCTCTCGGTGCTACTCTCAATTTGTGCCCTTAGCGTCTCTGTACCTCTCTCCATTTCTGCCCTAAGTGTCTCTGTTGATGTTTCTATGTCTGCCTTGGTGCCCCCACATTCATCGGCATGGCCCTTGAGGAGTGTGGCCATTTGCTGCTGTTGGACGATTAACTTGTCGAGGGACTGTTGCCTCTGCTGGGCCATGGCCATTTGCGGTGGTGTCACAGAGGGGCTGTTGTCCTCATGTTGCCTTGCCACAGGGCTTGTGGGGGATGGCCAGTCGTCGTCTTGTGGCTGCACCTGCGTGGTATCCTCATGTTGTACGGGAGGGGACAGACAGGGGGATTGGGACAGGTCATGGATGGATCTGACCTCGACATCCCCGTCTTCTGTGTCCGAGCATGCTGCCATCAATGGGGTGTCACCTATGGTGCTGCTGCCACCAGAGGCAGTGCCTTCTGTGGCATCCATTGGGGGGACCTGTGGTGGTGGTGTTGTGGCCATGCTGGCTGCTGGGGTGCCTGTTGATGTTCCCTCCTCTGTGCTGCCACCTGATTTGTGCTGCTGCCGTGTCTTGATGCGTGCAGCTGAGGTGGAGGGTCTCTGGCCGTTGGTCTTGGCCCTCTTTGCAGGTGTGCTGGTAGGGGTGTCCTGTAGCTCGTCGTTTGGATCGGACCCTGTGGTGGAGTAAAGGAGGGCAAGGGTTATTGATGGGTCAGTGGGAATTGGAATGGCATTGTATCACATGCATTGGGGTGGTACCTGAGGGTGATTTGGGTCGGGGTCTTGGAGGTGCTTTGATTTGTGTGTGGAGTGAGGGTGCAGTTGTTTGGCAGCCTGCAGTTAGGGTGTGCCTGCTGCACGTGTAGTGCGTGTTTTAGGGGTTTTTAATTAATTATGTATTTATTGTGGGTTTTAACGTGCGCTATCAGGCCGATGTGTGTGGACGTTCTCCTGGACATGTGTTTCTGTTGCACTATGGGGACACATGGTACTTCACATGAATGGACTTTGTGGATTTGGCATTGTTTTATCTGGCCCACCTACCTGAATCTTCGGATGTCTGCACTCCTTTCTCCATCCCTCCGACTCCCTCTATGCTCTCCATTCCGATGGTGGAGGCACAGATTTCTTCCCAGGGGGTCAACTTGATGGGTGATTCAGGACCTCCCCCGGTGGCTGTGGCAATGTTGCGGTTGGCAGAGAGTATGCTGCGGACGCGTATCCGCAGGTCGTCCCATCGCTTGCGGCATTGCTGTGGGGTGCGGGGTGCGGTCCCCACCGCACTTACCCGCTGTGCCACCAGAGCCCATATGGCCTTCTTGTTTGCAAGTGCCGTCCTGGTCATTTGCGTGGAGAAGACGACGGCAGCATTCTCCTGGAGGGTCTCTGTTAGCACGGTGAGTTCCTCACGGGAGAAGTGGACCTGCCGCTTGCGGTCGCACGCTTTCTTCGCTGCTTTTCCCATTATTCTTGGTTTCGCTAGGGTGGTTGACGGGTTGGGGTGTGTTTCGGGGTAGTGATTTTAGTGGTTGTGTGGTTTTAGTGTATTTATAGGTGTACGCCGGGATGTTTCCCGTTCCGGGCCCATGTTTTAGCTTCCGTTTCCGTATATTTCCGGCCACCGTACTTTCCGGTAGGCGCACACTGCGGTGACCGCTAAGAGGGGTGGCGGTATTGCACCTGGGGCGCCGTACGGCGGCGGTGTGGGCCGTTTTGGGGTCATTTCCGCCATCGCGGACTTTGCACTTCCGCCATGCCGTGGTGCTCGTGCCCGATGGGTCGGAATGGGCCGCACTTTGCTCCTTCGTACAATGGCGGAAACGCTATTTACGCTGTGGCGCTCCGGTCAGTCGCTTTCCGCCAGGGTCGTAATGAGGGCCATTGACATTTATCCTGGGGAAATTGAATATGGTCACATGAGGGACATTTATCCTGTCCCTCATGTGACCATATTCAATGTCCCCCAAATCCTCCAGTATTTAGCTATGTTGCCTCTATTTGTGTATATTATCTCTTCTAAAGCACAACACTGGTCAAGACCCTCTTCCCACTTTGCCACAGTTGGGATCTCGCCAATGGCCCACTTACTTGTAGATCTCTCTTAACGGTTCTATGTCCTTTCATTGCAAGGCATTTCTACTCCTGCATTTTAAACGTGTATAAAATAACAAAAAAGTGAATCGATTTTTTTTGGGGGGATAACCCCACAAAGCCCCGCCTCCCCACCTATTTTTAACTATGCCCGACCCCCCAACCCCTTATCTGCCCTTTCCAACCCCCCCCAAAAAATGTGATCAATTTCTCGTTTGTTGTACATGTTGAAAATGCAGGCGTAGCAATGCCTGGCGATCAAAAAGGACGTTGTACCCTCTTAACTATCATCAACGTAGTGGTGATCAATTCACCCCCCTCCACCCCGCTTGTTCCTCTGTAATCTCCCCCGATATGAAGGAGAACTAGTTTAGGGCATCTTGAAATTGGTTGTTCCACTAATGTAGACAGTTTTGGTCAAATTCTCTCGCAGCATATTGTAATCCTTGGGCAGCCCCAGAGTAGATGGAAATATTCCCTCCCCCCCCCCCCTCTGCATTTCAGACAGTTGGCATCTGCAATTGTGCCAATCTCAGCCTAGTGGACATATTGATCTTTCTCGCATCAATTTGTGCTTCAACCCATACTTCTTCTTCCAGCTGCCCCAGATCGTTTTCCCATCTTGATCTCAGTTTTCTTATTGTTTATTATGTGGTATAATATCGTAATTGCTTTCCCTTCTAGGCGCTCTTGAAGCAAATTGATTTCGAAGGGTGTGTGTCCTAGGATATCTATCTCCCTTCCGAATTGGGTCTAGATAGCATGTTATAATCATGCATATGTATAGAGATCTTTCTGGGTCAGCCCAAAATTCTTTGCTAATACTCGGAACGACACAGGTTCCATAATATCTCCTACTGTTTTGATACCTTTGTTCTCCCATCATGTTCATTTTCCTAGCTTATAAACTTTGGTTATGCTCGGGTTTTCCCAGAGTGATGAGCATTTGGTGATTGTCTCTTTCCACCCCATTGCCTTTGTGCCCTCCTTTATTATCTCTATGATTCTTTGCCCTGCCAATGGCATTTTCCCCACCTGGGCTCCTGTATAGAATGTGTATGGGAGTTCTGTCTTTCATCAATGTGACATGCGTTTTCTTGAGTGCTTTCCTTGCCCCTCTGACACCCATTCATTTGCTACCACTAATTGCAAAGCCCAATTGTACTTCTGGATATCTGATATCCCCAGCCTGACTTCCAAGGCCTATATCACTAATGTCCTCAGTATAATTCATCGAGACGCATCACCCCACATAATACACCTAAACAATATTTCAATCTTCATGAATGTAGTTTTGGGTATCTCTATTGGGGTATTCTATAGTACATACAGCAACTTTTGCAGCGTGATGATTTAAAAAAGATAGGCTCTTCCCATCATCAATACTGGTAAACTTGCCCAGTGTTTAGCTTCCTCTTGTAGTCTTAAGAGTGCTCGGTCCATATTGTTATCTAGGAACTTCGTTTCATCCATATGCACTTTAATGCCCAGATATTTGAATGGTTCATTGGTGATCCTCAAAGGGCAGTTGTTTAGTATTGCTTCAGGTCTCTTGTTGGGTACTCCTTTGCAGTGGGAAGTTCCAAGATGTAAAGCAGTGAATTCTTACCTTAAACAATAAGCCTGATTCATGGATTTATTTGCGCGGAAAACGCAGATTTGCGCGCCTTTTTGCCTGAAAATCCCTATACTTCAAACAGGGATATTCGGGCAGAAAGGCGCGCAAATCTGCGTTTTTCACGCAAATAAATCCATGAATCAGTGTGAATGAGTTTGCATATAATAGTTTTAAACATGATATGAAATTATTTCTGAACCCCACTTTTGACATCAGTGCCCACAGGAACTCCCACTGCACAAGTCAAAGGCTCTGTCTGAGTCTAGTGACATTATTACGTGGGGGCCCTGCAGTGTGTACTGTCATATTTCATGTTAATGCCACCAAGAACATTATGGACTTCCAGTCAATGCTCTTAGTACTGAGATGAGGAAGATGGACACAGAGTCACTAGGCAATGCAGTGATATTTTATGGGGAAAAAGCCCCGAAAAATAAATATACGGGGGATAAGGGTAAAGAGTTAAAAAGTGTGGGGGGTTTGGGGTGGGGTTAGAAGCATGGCGAAACGGGGGGTTTCGGGGAGTGGGCCACCCCAATTTAAAAAAGAAAGAAATTCAATATTTTTTCTTTTTCATTAACATTTCATTTGTTATTTTTTGATTTGTTAAAATCACATTTAACCAGTCACTAGACCACAATGAACTGTCTAGTTGTTCTAATGTCTCACACATGAGCGGAATCTTAAAATAGTCAAAGTCTTGTCAGGTGCATGTCAGTAGAAAACTGTAGCAGCAGGAGTCTCAGAAGAAGCAGGAGAACGTAGATGTTGGTGCAGCCTCTTTGCCAATAGTGGGACGCTGTACAGAGTTTGTCAAAGGTCGTAGTGCCCTGAAGATGCAAAGGACGCGCAGCGAGAAGTGGAGGTGAGACCAGCTGTCCTGAAAAAGAGACTCACTCTCCATGTCCGACTACGCTCTCCAGCGTGAGGCCTTCATCAGAGTGTGTGGGGAGCTGTGTGAGCACCAGAGAGGGCCAGCGCATGCAGCAAGAGGCTGGTGTTGGCTGTCGACCACAAGGGAATATCCGATGAGCAGCAAAGTATAATAAGCGGGTCCAAAGGAGATGCAAAGAGAAACCAGTAAGTTGTCCTGAACTCGGTAACCCCATGGCGCTCCAACATAGACCACCTCAAAAGAAAGCACATTTTGAATACCGAACATAAAAGAAAGCAGATTGAATGCAAATTCCCAAAAGGGAGAGAGTGAACAGAAGTATATTGTAACCCACCTTTCCCAAGACAAAAGGTGGCAATTCTTAAACAAAGTGAATGCGACTTACCTGAAAGGAGAAACCCAATAAGAGAATGCTGTTATTTTCATTGCCAACGCCAAGAGATATCAAAGTAGATTGAATGTAGCAGTCACAGGAGTTGTGCATCTCATTGTCAACAGCTGATAGGTTGTGTGGGAAAAAAAGGAGACAGCAGGAGAAATCCCCTCCTTGTAGAAAGGATCAAAGTCGAGAGCTTTGTAACCTGCATTGCCAACGGCAAATGAAGGCATGTAAGAATCAATGTCCTTCTGTGCAACATGTGTATGAGAGAAGTTACAAGCCAATGGTGTTACAAGTACAAAGATGTATCCCAGAAGCTGTTATTCATTTAACTTTCCCCATTGAGGAGTCAAGTGTGGAAAGTTGGGAACAAATCTTGCCATGAAGTACGACTAGTAGTAGCAGTTGGAGTTTTATCCTGGCAGTCGAGTATACCAGGAAAGGGACAAATAGAGTTTAGTCCTGGCAGGATAGTGGACCAGGAAGAAGAAAGGTTGAAGTACTTTAAAGGTGGTAGAAGGTTGCAACTGATTGTAGTGGGAAAAATAGTAATTCCACTTGTGTTTGATGAACTGTGGTGTAACCCTCCTGACTGAAGTAGAACTTTTGAATAATCCATTATGATCAAGATGTTATTTGTGAATAAACATAATGAGATGAAAAGTGATTGATCAAGTGATGTATGAAGGAAAATACCCTTGGAACTGTTAAGTGTAAGCTTTAACAACTGTTCTAAGACAGAGAAACCTTTTTGAACTGAAAAGTCACTTTGCCAATTGAAGGATATATTAGAGATAAAGTACTGTGTATTCCACCTGGAGTGAAACTAGTCAAAAGGAAATAACTTTTCTGAAATTAACTTTGGTTTGAATTATTCTGAATTGATCCTGGGGAAGGGGATCCAACCCTGATCATAAGAGTTTATGTTTTCCTTATATATGAATGGTTCCATGTGTTAAAACCGCAGCAAAAATGGCAGTTTACACAAAAGATTGTGGCAAAAAGGCTGTGGTTTTGCCACCGCAATCCATGTAAAGGATGCTCGGGACACCCCCGCAACCCCTGCCCCCCTTAAATGGTATAGTGGAGTATACCCTTACCGGGTCAAACCACTGCATTTTTGCTGCGATTTTTTGTAAAGGCAATATTTTTGTCGCAATTTTATTACTGCATACCATATGAATATATGTTGAAATTGCCAAATGTTTCCTTTATGATTTTGTTGTATGTAATAGTGTGAGAGACAGACATTTTGTGGACACTAGGTCCTTTTCCTTCAGTCTTAGTTTTGTTAGGTTAGGGAAAGCTAGGCGTTTATCTCACCCTTCATTATTTTAATAAATGGTGAATTGTGAGAAAACTCCATCTAAGTGTCCATCTCCCATGTCTGACACCTCATAGGGCTAACGAACGCTAATGAACGCTCCAATTTGCAGTGTCTTCAGCACTTTACTCAGTAGTGATCTTTAATTAATGTATACTCAAGATAAAGCCGGTGAGGCAGGGCGATTTGGTGCTATATGTGCAACTTAATGTTAGTTGTTTATGCTGCTATTGCACTCTAGAGAGTACCTCACCTGTATAACACCAATAAAGAATAAAAAATGAATTTGACTGATACACAATGCACAACTATCCTTCAAATACCAATCATCAGTAAATGATAATACGTAAGTACAATGCTTCAAATGTTTATAAAGAAAACCATATAATACCTTTCCTAAAGATCTGTCGATCCCCAGATTACAATCAAGAACAGTTCCAAACCAATTTAATGATAATCTCAAAGCATGAATTTATCATTAGGCCTGAAATAATTACAAATATTCCTACACATGTTTTGAGGCTGTTTATTGAATCTCGCTCCACAAAATTGAAAACAAACATTCTGTATTGTAACAATCAATTCTTACTGCGAAACGGCCTTTGAATGACTCTCAAAAATCTAATTTGACATTAATGAATTGCGTTATGAGATGAATCCTGCAGAGTCATCACTAAATCCCAGCCTAAGATCTTCTCCCCTGGGAAGGCATTCGCTAACTGATCCTAACCCTAGGGGTGGTACTATGAGGGAAGATCACATGGGAGGAGATGGCTGTCAGGGGGAAGTGATGACTCCTTTGGGAGATACAGTATTCATCCTTTTGTGAGGATGAAGATCCTATAATCCCCAAATCTCTAATGGCATGCTGTCCTTTTACAAGTCCGTCTCATGAGAAACATTCTGTGAACAGATACCCAGACAGAATAAAGTATATACTTTGGGAGTTCCTAAATTAGATGTGATATCTTCTAATGGCCATGATTCTGTTTTGAGTAGGAATGTTTGCCCTAATGATAAGTCACTCATCCCTCATACAACAGCTTCTAACTTTAAGAACATTCAGTTCAACAATCAAATAGAAATGACTAGACCAAAATGACCTAAATCGATTATGGACTACAAGATCCATAATGCCTATGGTGCCTGGATGAGGAAGAGGGATCAGGAGTTAATGAGGATCACAAATGCCATGGAAGAGAATATGCAGTATAGTTGTTTGGAGGCAAGCCACTGGAGTGTGCCATTTAAATCTGAAAGTTTATCACAGCTGTGTAGAGGTGGAAGAGGAAGACAAAGAGCAGCAGAGGCAGAATCAGTGCAGGAACACACTGAAGCGGTTGAAGCTGCAGGTGAAAAATGTGCACCAAGCAGCAGGTGTGCAGAACCACGAGGAAGCAGATGAATCAGGGGCTGTAAGGAAGATGGGAAAGCCGTGGTCGTGGGTAGTTCAGCAGAGGCTACTAGAGACAGAGACCAAGATGCCGAGAGAGCTAGAGAGGTCACCGTCACGCTGAGATGCAGACGAGAACCATTGGGTCGTGCAGCACCGGAGGAGGACCCCGAAACTGCCAACAGATGCTATGGGGCACTTTGTAGCACTTTCCGCTCACATAAATAAGTTAAAGGGAGTTAGAGAGCAAAGTGAAAAGACAAGAGGGAGGCAAATAAACTTAAATGTATGCCTGAGTAAACCCCTGGTCACAAGGCATACTTTCCACGCTTTATAATTTGGAACTTTTGCAATTTTGGGTTGAACTGACTATTATTGTATGTATTAGTGTGAGGGCAAGATGAGTTTTAGACACTAGGTCATCTTTCTTTAGTTTTAGTTTGCTAGGTAAGGACATTCTTGTTAGGATAGGGAAAGATGGATGTTTATCTCAACCCTTTTTATTTTAATAAATGGCAAAGACAGAGAAAACTATACCTTTGTGTCCATATCGCATTTCTGACCACTCACAGTATGCTCTTCTAAAAAGCTTTAAATTCTGCAACAGAACAAAACATTTACTTATATCTACTTAACTGAATATATACTGATAGTAACATTTGTTATCAAAATAGTTCTGTGGAAAAAACTATCATCTTTGCCGATCATATCTATTCCAGGAGTGAAAAAATCATATTAGGATATGTGTTTCGTTTACCAAAACAATCTGGAATGTATATAATTCTATGTAAAATCAAACTACATTCTACATATTAAAACTATATTGTCGAATTATTATGACAAAATCATGCCTCTCAATGACTCTTGATCCCAAATCCCGTTCTTTTTTTTACATTTTTGTCCATCTTTGTAATTGTACTGTAATTAAAGCCTTTAAACAATATATCATTGGTTTTCAAACCTACTGCAACAGAAAACCATTTAATTTTCTATTGTTTTACTTATGAATCTGTTTTTATTCATTTTAATACATTAATTCTATTTGTCAGTAAGATTATTCGCTTGCAAGACATGAGTGTTACCTCTTATAAGCCTCTGAACAGGAGAGATGACTGATCACAGCATGGAAAGTGTTTTTGTGTGTTAGTGGCTGTTTCAAATTGTATGCAATGGGCGTTTGTATGTAGCAAGAGTTTGAATTAACGTGCAGTTGTGAGTGTGTGTCTGTGTATTTGTGTTTGACCGAGTGAGTGTGTGCTTGAGTTTACATCTGGAATGCACGCATATATTGTGGGCACAAACATTCGTGAAAATAGTGGAAAATGGAGACCTGGCATTTATTGCACTTTTTCTAGTTACAACCCTGAACTGACTGTAAACTGTATATCTTTTTATACATTTTGTCTCAAGAATTGTGCTGAAAAATGCACCATGTGATTAAAGAAGTTCTTGGAAGAGGACAACTCCGATCCCCTTATATTACTTAGTGCTGCCTTGCTATGTTTGGTCGCTTGGGTTAATTCAGGGAACATATTAATGTCCCTGTGACAGAGTGCCATCTGTGAGGCCACTTACAGCCTTTTATTTAATAAAATGATGCGTGCAATTCTGGCTCTGGAGATGAGCTCTGCTGATCAGACTCACCTTCGTAAAATGGTGCATGTCCAAAACCATATAGTACCCACGTGGCCCTGCTAGAGACAACCTTGCGCCTGCTTTGCAGTGGCAGCAAGGGAGGTCAAAGGTCACATGTACATTCCTGAATGCAGTCCTGCTGGAGCCCAATGTTCCAGCATGCATGGGTTGCTTTGAAATCATAGGAGCCCCTTTACCAAATAAATAACTGTTTGTCCTGGGGAGCAGTTGGACTTTGGTGGTAGGTTAATATCTAAAGATAAGCCATATCTGGTTTGACATGGTGGCGTCTGAGGATATGCAATTCTAAAGCCATACACCTTTGAAGTCATTTAATTGTCAGCCAGGTGGACGCCAACCCTTGTATGACAGGGCTGGCTGTTTATTCATTTTGTCTGGGCTAGGTTCCCCCAGGCACCATGTGGGTGTTGGCCAGCTCAGAACTGGATCATCAATGCCATTGCTCCTAGTACAATGGTTAGTTCTCAACAGGAAGCTGATTACTGGAGACCTTTTGATGCAGGCAGACAGAGGAAGGGGGTGGAGTTAGAGTAACCCAGAAGAAAGGTTCAGACCACGGAAGGGTTTCACCTTTTTGGAATGTGCTTGGGCCCCTCAACCTTCCTGCCCCCTTCCCACTTCCTGCAGAGATGGCACTCTGGGTAAGATGTGAGCAGGCAAAGGACATCTGATGCATCAGGCAGAAGTGGACCACTAACAGACTTGCTGTAGACCAATCCACTGTAGCATTTTAACTACATTAGAGGGGATACCCTCCCCTTAGTTGATTCATCTTTGGATTTTGTGACAAGGCCAGTACTCTAGCCTTGTCCATAGGGAGAGGAGGTGACATGATGCAAAACAGACTAACCACTCCTCCGCTGGGCCCATATCTGCAGACCATTATTTCTCACCTCGCCTCAAACGCCGGATTCCCACAAAGACAGAGTAAGAAATGCAGAACCATCAGAACTCTGAAGAAAAGGGGCCCGAGAGGACCATGTTGGAAGATGCCGCACCAGAGAGCATCTGGCGAGCCGATTCCCGTGGACGCTGATATCCCTCTGCAAGAGAAGGAGTTCTCGGCTGGAGCCACAGATGTACTCATCCAGTGGCTGTGCTACGAGGGCCGATGGTGATCCCAGGTGCCAAGACGCAACCACCAGGGAACACGGACGATACTACCACTTTGGGGAAAAGAGAGAGGGCTGCCATGCCGCAGCACAACAATGCCCTGAGTTGCACGGCATCACTGGAGGGAGTAGCAAGCCCACTAGCAGGCATGGAGAAATACTGAAACACCTGGAATGATGAAAGGAGGTGGGACCCAGTTCCTCCAATGGTATTAATGAGAGCAGGCCCCAGACCCTAGAGCATGAGATTACCACAGTGCTCTTGCTGTAAAGCGAAGAGCCCACACAGAAATAGGGGGCACAGATTGGCTTGGGGAGGAGGACCCTCCATAGGCGATATTATTAGTGGGGATCATTTTTGGGGTAAATGGGAGCAGGGGTTGCGGGGGTGTCCCCCGTTCCCTTTAAAATAATATGGGGTTTGTTGGGGCGTCCCCAGCAGGTTTAATGGGTTAATATTGCTGCAAAATTATGATGCTATTCTTGTATGGCGATAATTTTGCGGGTATATTAACACATGGATCCCCCTAAGGAAGGAGGGAACAGCAAGCAGGAATGGTGGGTTGTTGGGTTGAGCAGTAGACAGGAGTTGTACTAAGAGATCAGCAGGAGTAAGGAGGAAGCAGAAGCATGTGGAGCCGACTCATCCAGCGGATGGGGTATTGGCTCTGGAGAGCCAAGCAGGGGTCTGCAGTGTGATTGTGCGTGTATGGGAGACAAGTGGGTAGAAAAGGTACTGTAAGGAGTGAATGTGAAAAATGGTGTAGAGTGAAAGAAGAGACTGAGAGTGTAGTTTAGTGGGAGGAGAGTGATAGTGGAAGGAGAATGATAGTGGGAGGAGTGTGTTAGTGGGAGGAGGAGTGCAGTCATTGGAGGAGGAGTGTAGCAGTGTGGCTGAGGGAGTAGTAGTAGTGGAAAGGAGGAGGGAATAGTAGTGGTGTGGAGGGGGAGTCGCAATAAGGCGTTGTGAAGAGAGGTATCATCAAAGGGTGGCGCTGAGAACTAGAACAAGTGAAACAGAGGGACAGAAGAGAGGTGGGAAGAGCACAAAAGAAGGGTGTAGTGGTAAAAGTAGGGAGGGTGAGATGAGCATGGGTGTGAATGAACCTGAATCTAAAAGAGCAAGAGCAAGGCACAATCCCAAATCATGTTTAGACCACTAACCTGTGGAAACAATATGGACAGTGTAGGAAATCCTGGAGGGAGGGAGTTAGCCTGTTTTTTGGAAAAACTGATTTAGTGATAGCCAAATATCAGAGAGTAGGGGTTACCAATCAAATTATATTATCCTGGGGTTACAGGCGCATGGTTAGGGAGGGATCACAAACGACATGAGCGAGAGAGGGCGAGCCCTAGGGCACACAAATAAAATACCCTGGGACCGCCTCTGAGCCGCAGAGCATTTTGTACCATATGTGACAACTTCAAGACAAGAAGGATTCACCTGAAACTCTGTTGGAGAAACAGTTTATTGCAAAGTACTCTGCCATAGAGGTGAAGACAGAAGGCTGCAAGAAAGAGGAAAACTCCCTGCCCATCCCGAGGGCAAATGTGGGGCGAAACTGCTGTGTGGACAAGGCCTACTGCAACTAGAGCATTGGTAACCAGAACTGTGCCATTGGAGGTGAAAAGTATAATCTGCAATCTGCCCATGTTACCAAACGCGGAAAATGAGTGATGCCAGTCGGGCTGTGCCCGTTTCACCTTTATGATTGGGACCATTGCTGGTTTCGTAGTAGTGTGGGGATGAGTAGGTCGTTAAGCTACTACTCACCCGGTACTCCTGCAGAGCAGCAGTCATTTTGTGAAAGCCCCTCCACTAAAAATGTTCTCCCACTGACCTTAAATCATTTGGCATTCAGAAGCCCCCTAATGAGTGCCAGTGCCCCTCAGATCAAAAGCTGCCTCTTGCAGTGGGTGGGCAGGAAACCGTGTCAGCTGTGTACATCCTTGGATAGGGTTGCTGGTAGAATGATCAGCTGCTGATGAAAGACCTTGTATCAGGACGGTATTGTACGTTTTTACCGTATACAAAAGTCAGACCCCACCAAAAGACCTAAAACAAACACCACGAAATGTTCCGACTACCAAAAGTCTGAACTTTTCGTGGTGTGTGTTTATGTGCGTCACTAGAGTGAGCGGGGTGTTGCAGGGGACAACCCCCCATCCCCCAGCAAAAGATTTTTAAAAAAACAGGGGCTGCAAGGGTGTCCCCCGCAATACCCCGCTCACTATGCTATACAGTATAGTGAGTGGGGTATTGCGGGGGACACCCCCGCAGCACACCCGAGAAAAGAAAACGGGAGCAGCGGGGTTGTCCCCCGCAACACCCCGCTCACTATACTTTACAGTATAGTCAGCGGGGGCTGCGGGGGAAACCCCTGCAGCTTCTGGAAAAAAACAAAACAAAAAAAAAGAAAAAGACGCTGCGGCGCCGGTTCCCGATCACGGAAGTGAAAGGGAACTGGCGCCGCTGGGAGACAGCGTGAAGGAAAGTTAAGTAGGGTTTGGGTATGTTGGAGGTGTGGGTGGGGGTGTGTCAAGGGTGTGGGTGGGGGTGTGTGGTGGGTGTGTTGTGGTTGTGGGTGGGGTGTGGGTTTGTAGGTGTTTTAATGCATGTTCTGCGACAGAAAAATCACGCAGATCCATCTGGACGTGGTCCGGGCTTTTAGTGTGCTAGCACATACGCCATCACTCTCGTACCATAGCACGCTAGGTTATACAAGCTAAAATTCCCTTGCTGCTACAGAATAAACCGTGCGATCAGGTGATGTGGCCTGGCGGTGGGCTTCACATTGGTTCCCTCACTCTCACTCATTCACCCATCCTTACATTCTTCTTGATTTGATCCATCTCTACACGATTACTCAATAATCCATTAATCCATGTCACGTTTGCATGTATCCATCCACACATCCTAACACTGCCATATGCCCATGAAGGTTCATGCATTCACCTGTCTTCAAAATCTTTCATTCGTGCTCCAGTTGCATAACCTTACATAGTAATCCATCCTTTTAATCAGTCATTCACACATTCTCCCTCTCTTTCGTTCATTTATCAATCTTCACATTCGTATTCATTCAGCTATCCCTCCTAGACACTCTCTCCACTCTCTGCCCTGTGTGCCAGGAGGATAGCTCAGGTGCAATGCACTTGTCTTGAATGCAGAGTAGCAATGGTTTCAAACCTGGCCTAGCGCTTTGAGGCTGGACTCCAGCATGAAGTGCGATATCAAAATCATTTGTTTTGATATATCCCCATCTCCCAAATGTATCCGTGTGCATGATGAACTCAGAGGATGCTTTTCCCACACAACAGCCAAAACTATGGCGTTATTAATGCTTGATTATTCAGTGAAACAGCAGCAGTGTGAACCTTTGCTTTCACAATGGCATTTCTATCTACTACCAAAAAGGGATAGGAATGATGATTGTTATTTACATTTCCCAGTGACCGTCTCTTAAAGCGTTCCCAACGGCCACAGTGGTGCTGGGAGCATGTCAAACATCAGTGTTGGGAGCGTCACTGTTTGCAAGGGGCTGGGCACCGTATCCTTTGCACTGTGGCTTAGCCCCCAGGAAATGTGGAGGCGCCTTTGAGAATAACGCGACCTGTGCATTTGGAAAAGCGCCTCATGAGAACTCTACTCAAAGCCCGTTTAAATCTTCTACCGACTCAAGAAGTCCTGACAATTCGGGCCACATCAAAAGAAAAATCCTGCAGACTCTGTGGAGATCCTCAATCCACAGAAACAATCAAACATCTTTTGATGGCTTGCCCTTCAATTGACCACGAAAGAGAGGGCTTTCACGGCCCTATGTTCAAATCATCATATGTCATTGACAACAATGTCTGGTGGAATCGTTTGATCACGGGAGCCAAAACTAGATGGCTAATAGCGGCTTCCAAGCTAATAGACATTGTTTTGGAGAAAATTCTGCAAAAAAATTCAGCAATCGAAACCCTCAATCAAACAGCGGTATGAGCGCACCAGTGTACACAGGAAACGGTAGACTTTTTTTTTTCCTTTCTCTTCAGTTGATAAAGAAAGTTTTCTTCTTCTCTTGTAAAAATCTAATTTTGATTAAATACAAATAAAAAATAAAAAAAAATAAAGTGCTGCAAATAAACATTTCGTATCCTCTGTATTTTTTTTATCCGTTGCATTTTTTCCATAGAGTACTGAAGTGATGATGGCCACGAAAAGGGTTGGAAATTGTGCAGAAACCACTGGGTAATTAACCGATCTGCACACAAGGGAATCACGCTGGAAACGTGCTTCCGGTTAAGAGTGTCTGCAAAGCGATTATGGGCAGAAGAGCGTGACACGTGACGTCATCTCATCTGAATGCTATATATAACAACCACAGAAAAAACGTGAAGCATCAATATGCCCACTGGTATTCCAAAAACCTAGTACACACAGATCGCTGCAGTGGGTACCTTAGTTCACTGATCTGTACCCCCAGGCCGAAGAGTACACTCTACTTTTTGAGATGCTCCAAATGGAATTTGAATTTTTGGATTAACTTCGAGTTTGGAGCTGCAAACGGTCGCAATATTTAGTTGCAATGACCCAACTTTCAGAGCGGTTGGAGTCAGCGCACGCCTGAATGAAAGGGCCTCAAATGAATTTACTTTTAATTACATTGTATCAACATCGAATTGCTCTGCCTCTGCCACGCACACTTCAACATCACAGGCCGGTATTCGTTAACGACTGAACGTGTGAAATGACTCTTCATTCGCGCACACGTGAACACACGTGCTGAGCCGGGCACCAGGCTGCTCTAGTCAAACACTGCTTCAACGTCCCAGGGCAATTACAGCACAGTCCCAGTAAGGAGTAAATAGAATGGCGCGACGACTCCCGAAATGTGTCCATCTTCCTTGAATTTGGACTTTGTTTTCAAGAGATAAATGCAACTCTAGCAACCAATGTACGAAAGATTCAAGTGAGTGGGCGAAGTGAGCAGGAACTATTGGGGATGGAGTTTTACGACTTTGATGTTTTACTCTTAACAATTCCACAATTTGACTTCCCCAATTTTCACCATTCTGGAACTGTTCTTTTTTAAGTTAATTTACACCTCACCATTTTACCAATTTATTACAATTAGAGCTGCATTGAAATCGCTTTAACCCTATATTCATGAAGCCTTGATGACATCTCGTCCTGGACAGACATCCGGGCCAGTATATTCACGAACCCTGAATGATATCTCGCCCTGGACAGACATCCTGGCCAGTATATTCACGCAGCCTGGATGACATCTCGCCCTGGATGGACATCCTGGCCAGTATATTCACGCAGCCTGGATGACATCTCGCCCTGGATGGACATCCTGGCAAGTATGTTCACGCAGCGTGGATGACATCTCGCCCTGGATGGACATCCTGGCCAGTATGTTCACGAAGCCTGGATGACATCTCGCCCTGGATGGACATCCTGGCAAGTATGTTCACGCAGCGTGGATGACATCTCGCCCTGGACAGACATCCTGGCCAGTATATTCACGCAGCCTGGATGACATCTCGCCCTGGATGGACATCCTGGCCAGTATATTCATGCAGCCTGGATGACATCTCGCCCTGGATGGACATCCTGGCCAGTATATTCACGCAGCCTGGATGACATCTCGCCCTGGATGGACATCCTGGCAAGTATGTTCACGCAGCGTGGATGACATCTCGCCCTGGATGGACATCCTGGCCAGTATGTTCACGAAGCCTGGATGACATCTCGCCCTGGATGGACATCCTGGGCAGTATGTTCACGAAGCCTGGATGACATCTCGCCCTGGATGGACATCCTGGCAAGTATGTTCACGCAGCGTGGATGACATCTCGCCCTGGATGGACATCCTGGCCAGTATGTTCACGAAGCCTGGATGACATCTCGCCCTGGATGGACATCCTGGGCAGTATGTTCACGAAGCCTGGATGACATCTCGCCCTGGATGGACACCCTGGCCAGTATGTTCACGAAATCTGGATGACATCTCGCCCTGGATGGACATCCTGGCCAGCATATTCACGCAGCCTCGATGACATCTCAGCCTGAATAGACATCCTGGCCAGACTCTAGTTGGCTACATTTTAGATAAGGGATATTGGAGAAGCCCCTGCTAAAATTGAGAAGGGATTTCTTCTCATACGCCATATCCACCTGATTTATGGAAAACATAACAAGATATCTCAGGTCAAATGCTTAGATGCTATAGTCGGTAAAGGTCCAGGCCCTTAACAAGGGATGCTATTTTAATATCGGCCACCGAACACGTGTACCATGACTAGTCGCTTGGTTGACAGAACGTTATTAGTAGACTCCAGGTTTCTGGATGTGGGAAAAGCGGTCATGCCTGCAGTGCTCACAGGGACCTGATGTGGCTTCCAGTAGGATTCTCTGACTCATCTGCAGAGGCATCCACGAGGCTGCTCTTGCCTCCCCTGGCGATTGCATCTCTAGGTGTGTCCCAGGAAGAAAAGAACCTTTGATCTGTGGGGGATCAGACTTAATCCCCAAGACTCTCTGTCAGTCCAAAAGAGATGAAAAAAGACTCTGGGCCTCGGGACAAGTTCGGCTGTGCAGAAAAGAAGGGGCAGTAATTCTGTTAATGCCACTTTTCCTGCACTGCCAAAATATATTTTTGGGCGGAATTACTGCTGGCGGAATTACCGCGTGGTGAATCTGCCAATTTTCTGAGGAAAAGTGGCAGATTCGCCTCCAGCTTGTAGCTAGGAGTAAATCCTCCACTTTACCTAAAAACAAATCAGTGGATTTGTGGTGCGGTAATTCCGCCCACAGTAAATCCACCCAAAATCCCCATGAAGTCCTAAGAAATGCAAAACTTGGGAATTACCAACACTTGGAATCCTGTGGAAACTCCACGGGACCAAGTGGTAGTAACGGTAATTGAGTTTGGTGGTATTTTGGCAGATTTACCAGCAGAATACCATCAAACTCGTAATGAGGCAATTTGTCTTTGGTACCAGGCTTTGCAATAAATTGACAAACTATTTTCATGATAGCTCATGTTTTTCTAATTTCAGACTCCTGTGGAAGCAACATCTGTTCAATTGAGTATTAGGTTTGGGTTCCAGCAGAGTTAGGATCAGCAAGTAGAGACAATTGATTATGTTCCAACTGACTGAATGGCAAAGAAAAAAAATGAAAAACAATACAGGGGGCGTCAGTCTTTTGCCAGTTCCACCTACATGGCTGTCCACCTGCCCCGGCTATAGCCCCTTGACATGTGTTTCACCATCCTCTCGCCTACCACATCCCTAACCAGCGTCACACATCCACTACTGTTTTGGTAGACTTCTACAACAAAGTAAATAATTCTAAGTGCGGTATGTTATGCACTAAGTGTGTAGGTAGTTTATTCCTGGTGACAATATGAAATACTTCACAGAAAAGTTCAAAAACCACCTTTAGTCAGGGACTGCCCGCGCACCTGAGCGGCGCAGCTCCCATCCTGATGGATACCAGGGCCTCAATTTATGGGTACTACTCCCTCGACAGCTCACCCTCTTCAGTAATACTCCTCCTAACCTGATGGACACCTGACGTGGAACACTCATCCTCAACTACATGAGGGGCACTGCTCCTCAATCTGAAAGGCAGTGTTCTACCACCCAAGGAACACTCATCCTAAACTACATGAGGGGCACTGCACCTCCATCTGAAGTGCAGTGTTCTACCACCCGAGGAACACTTATCCTCAACTACATGAGGGCCACTGCTCCTCCATCTGATGGGCACAGTTCCACCAACCGAGGAACACTCATCCTCAACTACATGAGGGGCACTGCGCCTTCATCTGAATGGCACTGTTCCACCACCCAAGGGACACTCATCCTCAACTACATGAGGGGCACTGCGCCTTCATCTGAATGGCACTGTTCCACCACCCGAGGGACACTCATCCTCAACTACATGAGGGGCACTGCGCCTTCATCTGAATGGCACTGTTCCACCACCCGAGGGACACTCATACTCATCTTAAACTACATGAGAGGCAGTGTTCTACTACCCGAGGAACACTGATCCTCAAGTACATGAGGGGCACTGCTCCTCCATCTGAGGGCACAGTTCCACCACCCAAGAAACACTAATGCTTAACTACATGAGGGGCATTGCTCTGCCACCTGATGGGCAGTGTTCTACCACCCGAGGAATACTCATCCTCAACTACATGAAGGGCACTGCTGCTCCGTCTGAGGGGCACAGTTCCACCAACCGAGGAACACTCATCCTCAAGTACATAAGGGGCACTTCTCATCTGAGGGGCATTGTTCTGAGGAACACTGATCCTCAACTACATGAGGGGCACTGCTCCACAATCTGATAGTCACTTTTCCAGCACCTGAGGAACACTCAACTACATGAGGGGTTCTTCTGCCTTGCATAGTGGAATCTGTCCCTTTGTCAACCCCTCCGGAGACACACAGCTCCACCAACAAAATGGCACTCCATTCCCACCCGAGGAGCAGTCATTCCAAGATGAGCGACACAGCACCTCATGAAGCACCAATCCTTCACCCCAAGACGCATTGTTCGCCCACCCCACAGGAACTGTTCCCCTAGCAGTGGCAAGCCAGCCACCAACTTGGGAGGGCTTAATCCCTCGCAAATTGAGGAATTTGAAGGCATAAGGCAACACAGTCCTGTAACCCTCAACCTGGGGTACTGAAGGAAAAGTGGCACTACAGCAAAAGCCTGACAAATGTGTCACCTGTGAGAACAGAGTGTTTATTTTCAAATCGTCATTAACAGTGATCAGCAACACATCAATATACCCCATGGCATGTCAAAGATGTAACTGCTCTGCTCAGCTTTGAGGGGGCTCACAACTCGCATCTCTTTGTGAAACTAAATATCCTCTGAAATTCCGGCCAAAAATGATCTAATTTCTCACAGGAAGGCGTAATTGATATTCAGCCTCCTCGTCTCAGAAGAGGAAGAAGGTGGGGGCGACGGCAAAATGGGTAAATGCACCTACTGCAGCTATCTATGTGTAGCCTTAGGCAGCACGTCCAGTTCATGGTGAGATGCTAATGCACGTGTTATTGATATGCTAGGCCAAGTAGTTACCTCACATCACCTCCAGAAGGTGCTTTGATTGATTCTCAGCAGGCGTGACCTAGCACTGACCCCTCTGCTTCAATTTTTCCCCCTCCATTTTCTCGGGAGAGTTGGCTACAGACAGACAGTAATGTCTAAGGGTTACCGAAGCCAGAGCGCACAAAGCAAAGGCACAACTGATAGTGGGCATCCAGGCACTAGGATGGGCACTGGGTGATCACTCATGGCCCCCCTTGTGACCTGCTTTTTGAAACTGTCCTCCAGCCCCCCAAAATGTTCAAGCTAGCTCTGCCCCTGTACCCCGAGCATAGGTTCAAAGCTCTCTCACCCAAAGCATTTCCCCCACCTGATGCCCACTGCTACTCCACCTGTGGTTTATCAGTCCACCGTCATAGGGGTACTGCCCTCCCACATGAGGGGTACTGATCACCCACTTGTGAGGCAAGGTCTTCCACATGATGCGCATTCCTGCACTCTCCACAGGAATGGCAATTTACCGTTTCTGCCAACTGACATTCCGGTCTGCCGCCAGTCGTAATATCCCGGTGGCACTGGGATGTCAGGTGACGGAAACAGTGTTAAGAGGTCAGCAGCAACCTCGTAATGAGGCCCAATTTTTCTCATGATTAAAATGATAAAATAGTTTGTACTTTTTACATTCCGACTGTGTACATATCCAGTCATTCATCCGGAGTGTATGGTTAACGATCACCAGTGGTCAACAAGGAGATCAGTCATAGTATAGATTACATATAAAATTACTCAACATCCTAATTCCCCTTAGGAGAAAATGGTATCAGTTTTATTTACCAGAGCGTCTTCCAGTATGTAAAAGAAAGAGTTCCTTTCAGTCACCAGGCATTTCCTATAAAGTGCGACGGATTCCCAATGTACCAGGGCTTGAAGGGATAAGAGACCCAGGTCGCACTGAATAATTTGGACGGGGACTCCTTTAGGTATACTCAAAACCATCTTCCACAACAACCTCTCAAACAAATTCCAAATCGAGTATGGGTGCACAAAGAAATGTCCACCCTATAAATTACAGAGGGGACCACCATTATTTTGTAAAAGTGCAACAGCGGGATTGAAGAAAATCGTCCAAATCGCCTTTTTAAAACAACCTCTTGGGCAACCAGGAAGGCTACCTTGCGGCTAAGTGTGTTGATATAAGGATTATCAAACGGGCTACCATACACACAAAAACCTAAATGAGCAAAGGAATCCACCCTAGATAGAGGCACATTATTCAAGCACCAAGCACAGGCAACTTTCCTTTTTTTCTTTGCCAACCTCAAAACAATCACATTCGATTTTGCAACATTGACAGATACATCCGTTTTGACAGCATAAGGGTGTAACATATGGAGTTGCTGCTGCAGGCCTGTTTGGGTTTGGCCAAGTAAGACCAAATCATCTGCGTATTAATAGCCAGTTGACTGGATGAGGGACGGATATCACTTTACATAAGGACTCATTAAGATCTTATATAAAAAGATTAAATACAAGCCAGCGCAAGGCTGCATCCTTGTTTTAATCCTCTAAACATAGGGATTGATTTTTTAAGCTGCCGCTTTGATTCAATCCAAACCGCAAAAGAGGTTGAACTGTAATCAGGCATCAAACTTTGTACTAAATAGAATGGACAACCCCACGATCAAAGTTTGTTCCATTATAGAGTATGATCAATACTGTCGAAGGAAAGAGCGAAGTCTATAAAGGCCACATAAACCACTGAGCCCTCTAGCAATGCTCTTTTTTAAAAAGGCTCAGAACAAACCCATTAAGGGAAGTGCCCGGAGGATAGCTCAGGGGCAATGTGCTTGCCTTGGAAGCAAGAGAACAAAGGTTTGATCCTGTTACAAATAACCAATTACAATTACAATACAAGTGCCTAAAGCTTTAACAGTTTATAGTGATTGCATCGAATGCCAAAGCATCGAATGCATAAGCATCTAAAAAAAGCAACGGAAAAAAAAGCATCGAATGCATTTTTTTAAAAAAAATGTTTTATGGGGGTCTGCCTCCAACCCGTTTTTTTACCCCTTAAAACCCATTATAATTAAAATAAAACCTTTACCTTTGAAAAAAATGCATTTGATGCTTTTATTTTCGATGCATTTTTTTCAATGCTTTTGGCATTCAATGCAATGACTGGATACCCCTTTAACAAATACTGTCTGGTGATTTTTCAAATGTACAGTTGTTTCTGATTTAGTTCAACCAAGCAAAAACTTTGCCTGGTGCATCGAGAACCGCAATTGGGCGATAGATTTTAGGGTTTGCCCGGTACCCCTTTTTAAATATCTGGATCACAATTGCTGATTTCCAGGAGGCAGGAACACACTTTTTTAAAAACAGTTCCACAAAAACCATGAATAAATAAAGTCTTTCCAGGGTTCGGAACACTTTTTAAGAAGCGAGTTGGCATGCCCGTCCTGGCTGGGGGCCTGAGAATTTTTACTTTTCTTATTTAACCGGGATATCCCCTTTCCCATGAGCGTGGATAACGGGAACTAGCTCCAGTTCGCAAGGGCCTCTAGCAGAGGTTTGTTCAAAGTACCTAATCCAAATAGCTTCTGGGGCCAGGTTAATCTGTAAAGTTTACTCTGGGGGTCTCAAGACCTTTAACATGCTTCCAAACATCCACTGTGTGTTTTGAAGTTAGGGCCTCCAGTATTTTCTCAGTGTGCCTTTGAGTAACCAATTCTTTTTATCTTAATTTCAGTTTTCTAATAGAGTATGTCTTTTTGGAGTCAATTGGATTAGCAATGCTCCTGATGGATGATCTGAGCTGTCTTTTCTTTAGTTGAATAGTGTTGTCACGGGAGGATAGCTCAGGGGCAACGTACTCTCCTTGAAAGCAAGACGACACGGAGTACCACAGGTTCGATCCCCGGGTCTGCGCTTGGAAACCTCTGGGTATTAAGCGTGTTATAAATAACCTATCATATCATAAGGGCGTCCTAACCTGCTACAAAAATATTTGCTAAAATAGTTACATAGTCCAGAGGGGAATAACAGCTAGTGATATTATCTTTAGTAATTACAGAGTTTAAAAAGAAATGTAGTTTCTCAACATACTCTGCTTTCCAAAATAGCCGATTTCTCCGTGAGTTTACTTCTAAATTTAGGGCAAACCGTCCATTAGAGAGTCTAACGTTTGGAAAAGACCAAATCATTTGGAGGATCGAATGATTGCTTTGATATGAAGGGATCATTTCTAAATTAGAAGTATAAAGACAAATATTTTCTGAAACAGACATATAATCCAGAGTAGCATGTTGGGTGCCCCTACCCCAGAAATCCTTTGGAGGAATATTTCCAATCACATGGCCATTAAGCATGTGTAGACCACACGATTCCACACTGCCCCCCACATCCCCATTGGAGGGAGGATGTGTCCCCTTATCTGAGTGTTGCTGCATTCCTGAGATGTAATGCTGTGAGGAATTTGACCATCCGCACGGTGGCGTGCGCTCACCTGCGTTTTTTGAAATTTTTAAAGAAATTGAATGATGGTAGATGCACCTCTGGAAAATGTGGGGGCTAATCTGCACACATTTTCCTATACTCACTTCACAACATACATATATACTCGTGTACTCTGGGTGGACACAGCCTACAGGCGCCATCCCTCCTGTCATGTTTAGCTGGGATATGACAGCCAGGATTACACCATGTCCTCTCAGAAGGGGGAGGGCAAAACATTCCCCCTGCCATGGCCAGCCTAATTAACTATCAAAGACTCCATGGAGCTGCCTGGTCATTTTGTTGAGCCCTGCAGAATGGTGGCAGCCATTTACTTAATTAGCATACTAATAGAGTATACTTCAAACAGGCCCACATGGGGCCTGGCTGCAGCTATTAACAAATGAGACAGGAAAACCCCAACAACCTTTGATATGCCCTCTGTCAACCTGAAACAAGCTCCCACCCTTAGTATCAATGGAGAGTGAAATGTCATGTCTGGCAATGCGTGGATTCAGTAGTCATCCCCGCAGGGAGACCCCATTCAGAAGGTAGGATTATGAGATTTGACAGAGACAGAAAGTCTGGTCCCGCTGCAGCTTCAAGGGAGACCTGGGGTTTTAATCAGGGACCACATGGAGCTCAATTAACTAGAGAGACCCTCTGATCTACAACTGACAGGAAGATGGGGGGTACTTAGTATTACATGTCTTCACCCCTTTAGCTTTTCTTTTGCAAAGCACTCTGGTTATGACCTCATGCATACAGGAGATTGTTGATGGGCAACCAGGATTGGTTCATTAAGGTAGTCTTAGCCTACCCCAATCACTGTGGCCTATTTGGCTTTAAAAGTGGGCTGAGCCCCTCTTTTGGCAGATCATTTGAAGACTTTGCAAGGAGTAGCAAGAGGAACTCAGCATTGGACCCTGGCTGAAGGTACAGTCTGCCTTACATCTTCTGTCAGTGAAGGAAGGCCAGGACCTTCAAGAGGGAAGCAAGATCCCTCCCCTAAACATCTCCCAGGGAACAGAGGGAGATACTGAATCCAGAGGACCCTCCAAGCAGCTCCAGAACCGGTACCTAGAGGGCACACCGCGTGCCCTGCTAGGCTCTGCAGCAAGCTTCATAGGTGGGAAGTGCCAGAGAGTTTTTGAACCAAACCAAGGACAAGACAGTGCCTGCAACACTCTCCTCAGCTTTGGGCCATCCACCTTAAAAGGCAACACAAGCCCAGTGAAGAAGCTAGGAGGTGCACATCGACAAGCACCTACCGATGTTCGCCTTAAAGGACATTTTCGAGCCAGTCGAACCCTTTAGCTGCAACCGACTGCACCGCTGACTGTTGTTACGCTGCAGTCGCTAAAGCCATCTGAGTGAAGAAGCTAGGAGGTGCACATCGACAAGCATCTACCGATGTTCAACTTAAAGGACATTTTCGAGCCAGTCAAATCCTTTGATCTGCAACCGACTGCACCGCTGCACCGCTGACAAGCCCAGTGAAGAAGCTAGGAGGTGCACATCGATAAGCATCTACCGATGTTCGCCTTAAAGGACATTTTCGAGCCAGTCAAACCCTTTGAGCTGCAACCGACTGCACCGCTGACTGTTGTTACGCTGCAGTCGCTAAAGCCATCTGAGACGCCTCAACCAGTGCTTCAGAACCTCCAACCAGCACTGAGAAAACTATTCCTGACCCTTACACACTGTGTAGGCCAGCCTGCAGCCATCTGTCCAGCCTCGCTCGCCGAACTGCCTGCCGACTGATACCTGCAGCTGTCTCCCATCTTGAACTCTGTCACAGAAGCTGCAAAGCACCCTGAAACTGACTCGACCCTGTCGAGCACCAAGAACTTAGACAAGCACAAGGTACACTGTGGTTCTGTCCTTCTCCGAAGGCCCCTAGTGACAATTGTACAACCCATTGCTCCCTTTGTGCTGAAACCAAGTGTTCTTTAACTTTTGTGATTAATTACTATATCAACTACCCTTGTGTCAGTATCCAGAGTGCATCCCTTTTCCTTCTTTGAAACTGTCTGTCCACTGCAACCTGAAGGTGTCTCACCCGCTAGTCCCCGGGGACCTGTCATTCAGGTGGCCAGGACATGCCCATTGCTATTGGAACCAGTTCCTGGGGGTGGACCAGTGCGGGAGGATCACCTGGATGAGGGGTTTTCAGGGAGTGGGACACCGGATGGTGAGACGCAGGATTCCCCTTCCCTGTAATAACTTTACCCCATCCGACAAGGTAGGATACCTAGAAGCTCAACCCCCCCCCCGCCTTTTCCGACACAAACACTTTCTCACAGACAGTTCACTGTGAGCGACAATGGACTAACACAAGAGATGTATAGCTGACATGTCCCAACACAAGGGTCAGGCAGGGCAGACAATTACTGATAATTACACACACCTGACTTCCATTACCCTTGCCCACATGGATAAAAGGCGGAGCACGAAAGCACACTATGAGCAAGGCAAAACACACAAGGAAGCAGCAGTTCCGAGATGTCGGTTTAATACGAGGAGAAAGAAAGCAAAGCCAGAAGGGGTTGCAAAGAAGGAATTGCCCTTCGCCTTTTCAGAGGAAGAAACCTGTTACTTTCACGAGCCCTCGAGGATAAGAAACATAAGACCGGGAATTAAAGCTGAAGAAAGGTGCATTGTGTGTCAAAGGTACCCGGTGCTTTCCTGCATCGACAGCCGAGGCGGAGAGGAGCAATTGCCGCTGTGGTACTGTCCTTGGCTCCGACAACAAAGCCGCTCAAATAAAGTCAACCCAGCCGGTGAGTCGCCCGATCTGTGTTAGAACCAAGGTTGCGAGCGCCAACATTGTATGAAGAAATCTGCAAAGAGAAAAGCTTAAGGAGTATGTGATGAGTGAGGGGAATATAATTGAATATCCAAGGAGTGACTGAACTTTTGGAAACTAAAGTGGATACCATATACAGAGTGGTCCGGCGCCATGTGGGTGCTTATTCGAAAGGTCTCTGTTAAATATCCAACTGAGAGTGTAAAATTGTGAACTGGGAAATCGAAGAGGTCCTGCAACAGGTTTAGCCAGACCCTCTGCCCATTCGAAAGTCTTCGATAGCTAATACGAACTGTAATTGTGAAAAGGGGATCTGAGCTCGGAAGAGGGGGATCTGGGGTGAACCGTGAGTCACCTGAGAAAAGGTATTGCTGTGGCTGATGTGAACCCGACTGAGGGATGCCAGCGAATTGAACTGAGACTAGTCCGATCCCGGCTGAGGGAGACTAGTTGTATAAAAGGGGATCTGAGCCCGGAAGAGGGAGATCCAGCGTGAAGAGTGACTCACCTAATTTGCATATCTTTGAAAGAACATTTTTGTTTGTTTTTGGTACATCAGACCCTCTGAATCAAGAGACTTTGATAACATAAGAAACTTGGGTACAGAGGGCCCTGATGTTGGTATTGGAACTGTGTTCTCGTGCCGAAGAAGCCCAGGAGTGTGCTATACTCGAGTGAACTGCCTTGTCCCGTGCTGATAACGTAGGGAAGGGAGGCCAACGGCCTGAACATCCTGACTTATCATTTTGTGAACACTTCTTTCTTTTTTATGAACATTTCCCCACACTATTTGTAAAGTAGCTGTGAGGATTGGAAATAGGTTTTTTAGTGTAGGCCCTTTTTATTTTGGCGAGACTCCACTAGAACTGCGTTGTTATTATTTGATGGTCATAGCTTGCTCCCATCTTAGATTTAGATTTACATAGGTGTTTATCCCACTCTTGATAAGGTTCAATAAACACCCTTGAACTGTGGTCACTTGTGTCTGTCTTACTTTGATACCATGCCTTCCTTACAGTGGGTTGTATTTTGTAGTGTGCTAGAACTGTCTGTTGTGATAATAATAAAGACGATATTTGTATACAACCTTGACTGGACAGTCCCTTTTGTCATTGGGTAATAATTGTATTTTCGCTCTAATGCTGCTAACCAACGAAACACGGCCTTGTGGAGGTAAGCCTGTCGCTCCTTCCACGTTACCAAAATTGGACGAGGAGGCTTATAATTTGATTGTGTTTACAATCTGTTCGGATTCCTTCTGGTGCACCAGAGGTGTGGGGCTGATTGATGGTTTAGAAATCAATATTCATCCCTGGACCACTGGTGCCCCGAAAGTTGGTTCGTTACAACTCCCAACCACCCTCTGATGGGTTCTGCTCGCCCACCCGAGGAACGCAGTCGCCCCACCAGAAGGGCACTTATCCAGCTATGTGCAGTCACGTGTCTCACAAAGGCATAGAAGTGACACTAAACTATGCGTAGGCCCAAAGTAAACTTGTCACTGAATTGCTCTGCGTATGGTTCCTGCCGAAAAATGTAAACTGTCAAGCGACCTTCATGGTTCATTTTCAAACGTAGAGGAACCCTCCTAGCAGTGTTAATACGTTGGTTTTATATATAGCGCTTAAACCTTCACGTTTCTAAGGGTTGTCGTGTAATAAAGGATGCCATTACAAAGAACGCGCTACCTCTGAAGGTCGAATGCTCAGTTAACATCGCTGAGGTTATACTTCGACCTGCAATTTGCTTGTGAGCACAACAACCCACTGAGCATGCCTTTTAGTATTTAATAGACGGCGTGTTTTTTTTGTAGACGTTTGATTCAGCAAAGAGAAAAACAGAGGAGCACTTCAGTAGCCCACCTCCAGAACAGGGTACTGCATACCTGTTGCATGTCCATGTTAGAGTAGGGGTCGCGCCCAGAAGCTGACGTTGCAATGCACCCATTACATCATGTGTAGTAAAGTCAGAGCACCGACTGCAGCAACACTACAGGGATATCGCTCAGAGCGGAAGTTACCGCCAATGCCAGTGGCCAGAGATACGGAATGAAAACGCTTCGCGCAGATGGCCAGAGATTGTCCAGGACACAGATTTAACATAAACAACATCACTACAGTAGCTATGCAACTCGCACGTAGGAGCTAACGGGTATAGAAAGAGCAACAGTGAACACGTTTTCCATCAACAGCCAGATGTGTTTTGATTAGTGCCCAGTTGATGGATCCGCCATTTTACCTGGGCCCTAATTCCCGGCTCCCCTCTTGGGCATTTTATGTGATACTGGGCAAACGACATGACCCTCGTGTACTGCAAAACCGGAAGGAATTCAGGCATGTACTGGCGATGCCCGCAGTGCAGACCTAGCGTGATAGTGTGGAACACTCTTTTTTGTCAAAATATGCCCGTTTCATAAATCACTTCACTGTGCAGCTAGCAGTTTTGGCCACTATTACTAATTAAATAGTCTTTCATATGAACAATTTGCATCACGTGTTACCAAAAATGCCCCCCTTGGGTACTAGTCAGTCTGTCACAGAAGGGACAGATAACCATTTGCGAGTGTGAGCCCTTTTTTCGCTGGGGTCTGAGCCCATTTTATTGACAGATATAATTGATGCTCCTGATGAAGGGAAGCTCTGCCGAAACGGGTTGAGCTTTTAATTTGAATTTCAGATACGTTGAATTAATAAGATTTTAATAAGGATTGTGTAGTGGTTAAATTACTTTCCGTCCCATCTATATCATTACCTTGTCTTGAATTTGTCTTCTGAACTGGTAGTCCATTGCATTTTGACTGGTTGTCTATCCCGAAGTAAAGGTGTGCGGGGAAGTGGGGTACCCCTCTCTTGGATACCACCTATTCTCTCCCACGTCATGTCCCAGTCCAGCCCTGAATGTTGGTAATGCTCGTCGTTGGGGTTAAAAAGTAGCACATGAATGGACCCACGAAGTGGAGTCTTGAGTCCCTGTCTACCGACGCTTTGCGTGATCTGCAGCAACCTGCTTCGTCTTCCCCTGCCTGGCACAACGGGCTGTAAATATGCTACACATTTAAAAAAAATGCTTATAAAGCATATCTGGGATCTTTTGGTGGCGATGTACTCTGAGCCTGGTGTAAAAAGTGAATGGCGGCGCCCTGGCCTGATTTAACGTCGCAAAGTGTGCAGTGTCTTCCATTTGTTTGGTTTTCAGTAGAAGTCAAATGGTAATACAGATTATTATCCTGGAAGGCTTTGCAGGCGGTTTTCGGAGCTGAAAGAAACCATACAACTAAAATATAGGAAATTACATTAATTTTCATGAAACGAGGATAGCCGGTGTCCGAGAGAAAAGTCACCAGACCATGAGATTGGACATAAGAAAACTTACTCGCATTCTGTCCGCGAGAGCTCCCATACATTGATATAATTCCGACCAGGAGCGGGCACCTACCTGGGCACGCCAGCGTGTAGTCGTAGCAGCAGTCCCCCGCCTGAATGCACGCCTCGTCACAGAAGCAGGTGCCGTAGACCCGGTCCCGTCGCCAGCCCCTGCTGGCACACTGAGGGTCCCTGCCCAGGCAGCACTTGCCAGTCTCGACGCATCCGGCGCCAGCGGAGTCCCACAGCCTGGCGAGGGCGAGGAGCAGTAGAAGCTGGTGGAGGCTCGATGCCATGCCGAAGGGCATCCGCTGTGGGTCCTGCAGACTCGGAGTGACTGGGCAATCGCGGGATAATTGCCACCCCAGGATGGAATGCTCACACCCGAGTCACGTGCCGTCACGGCGTCGGGGACCCTTCCACCCAGACCCTGTGCGGTGCTCTCATGCGACAGCCACACAGAACGCAGCCCATGTGTTCCCAACCGAGCCACTGGGCATCCTCAGTGGTCGCCACACCCACCCCACTCTGCAGTCTCCCGAGTAAGCACGCAGCCAGCCCCCGAGTGCTTTCGGTCCACTCACACATCAAGCTTCTGTGCAGCCGGACTCGCGCGCAAGCCACAGTCTCGGAGGGCCTCACGCGTCCACCTAGTGCGCTGTCTCAGGCCCACGTCTGGCACGGGCACAATGGCACATGAAAAAGAAATGGGCAAGTTCAAAAGCATTCACGCTCAGCCCGCTAGGTGCTCACTGGGGGTTCAGCAGCATTGCCAGTGTGTGGAGTCCCAAGAGCCCCGCGGCCACAGGCACTGAGGAAGCTGTCCCAGCAACCAAGGTGGACTATTATCCGAGAGCCCACCCTGTCCCCGGCCAAAGTCAGGGTGGATTTCCAGCCACTGGCCCTCTGCCCACAGCAAGCGCGCCAGCACCCCCACCACGGCGAATACGAGGTATGAACTAGCGCCAACGCCGCAGCAGCCTTCCCCTCTGGCGTGCGACGCTATACCGGGCATGTATTCAGCCACTATTGGAAGACGTATCGCAAGTGCGCTGAGATGGCGCAACCCTTGGACGCCGCGGCTTGAACGCGCAATCTCTCGGCAACCTGCGTGTGCACGGTGCACTGCCGGAGCCCAAGTCAGGTGCTGCGGGTGCAGAGGCGCAGGGTGGCAGCAACTCCTGTGAGACTAGAGGTCGGCGCTGGGCTCTGCGCCCGCGGTCTCGGTCCCTCCACCCATTCCCTGCTCTCAGGCAAGAAGTGCAGGAATGCAGCGCCTGGCACCTGGCCAACCAGCCGGGGGAATCCAGGCCGTGGTAGGCGGGCGTGCGCTGCCAACCAGCGGCTCTTGATCCGCGAGCCCCGGCTCCACTAGGGTCTGCCAGGACCTGGGAGAGCAATGCCAGCACTTCCCCAGACTGGCTTAATCTCTCCACCAGCAGACACATCTGGACTCACACCTGAGGTCAGATCAGGTCCGGCTCCAGCAGGGGAGTTGCTAGGTCTGGAAAAGGCCCGGGGCTAAGCTGATGTCGGAACTGTCGGGACTGGGGGCTAGCTGGCCTTTTGGCTGTAGCTCCTGAGATTCTATCCGGGGCTACAACCAAAAGACCAGGGGCTATAGCCCCCTTAGCCCTCCCCAGCAACGCCCCTGGGCTCCAGGATATTGTGCTTGGGTGGCCAGGGGTGCACCGTGGGTGGGGGTGGACATTTCAGATGGGTGTGGGAGTACTATAAAAAAGGGAGCATAACCCCCCCAGGAGTTACATTATTAAGGCTCGCATGGCAAGCATTCGCCACAATGCACAGGACAGATTCTCTTTGCCTAAATACATTGCATAGAGTTAAACAGCCAGTATTGGCCTATGGATGTCTGTGGTACTTACATTAAAATATGTTGCCAGGAGTGTGCCATGAGACACACACTTTGTGATGTCCAATATATGAATAGTCGCTGGTATTATTAAATGTGAAATACAAAAAAACAATATCGGAATGCACTCAAATTTCCCAACTCAAATTCTAAAAATGGTCTCTTGGTTTAATAATATTTAGATAACCTTCAGGTGCTCATGGGAAGTATCTACCAGATCACATTGACACAAAGACTACTAACTTACGGCTGTTCCTCGTTTAAACCAAAAGAGGACTCTGAGAATTCGACCATCCAGACAGTGAGTGTGTGTGCGCTCACCTGGGCTTTTTAAACATTTTATATGAAATTGAATGATGGTAGATCAACCTATGGAAAATGTGTGGGGCTAATCCACACACATTTTTCTATGCTCACTGCACGACATATAGATAAACCTGTGTACTCTCGGTGGACACAGCCTACAGGCGCAGTGCTCCCTGTCATATTTAGTTGGGATCAGACAGGTGGAGTATACGATGCAGCTCAGAAGGGTGAACGTCAATCCTTTCCCCTGTCATGGACAGCCTGCCTTTTTGTTGAGCCCTGCAGATGGTAGCAGCAATTAACATAATTAACATACTAATAGAGTGTACTTCACATGGGGCCCTGGCTGCAGAGGTTTACAAAGGAGACAGGAAACCCCCAAAACCTTTGATATACACTGTGTCAACTTGAAGCCAGCTCTTGCCTTTAGTATCAATGTACAGGGACATGTCATGTCTGAAACTGCGTCTATTACAGTAGTCATGCCCACAGGGGGATCCCATTCAGAAGATAAGAGTCTGTGGATTGATGGCACCAGAAGAGTGGTCCTGCCAAAGCTTCAAAGAAGACCTGCCGCTTTAATCAGGAACCACAGAGAGCTCCATTGACCAGAGAGAACCTTTGATCCACAGCAGACAGCTTTCGGCCGACGGCCTTAAAGGACGACATAAGCTCAGTGAAGAAGATAGGAAGAAGGCATCAACGAGCATCTACTGATGTCCACCTTAAAGGATATTTTCAAGCCTATCGAGGCGGAGCTGTAATCGACTGTACTGCTGACTGTTGGTACGCCACAGTTGCTAAAGCCACCCGAGGTGCGTTGACCAGTGCTTCAGAACTGGCAACGAGACAACAGTTCCTGACCCTGAGAAACTGTGGTGGCAAGCCTGCAGCCATCCGTCCAGCATTGCTCGCAGAAGTGCTTGCTGCCTGATACCTGCAGCTTTCTCACATCTTGAATTCTGTCACAGAAGCTGCTATCACCCTGAAACCGACTCAAACTTGTCGAGCACCAAGAACATCTACAGCTCAAGGTACATTGTGGCTCTGTCCCCCTGGTCCTTCTCCGAAGGCCCCTATTGACATTTTATGACCCATTCCTTCCTTGTGTTGAAACCAAGTATCCTTGAGCTATTGTGATTAATTACTTTATCAATTACCCTTCTTTCAATATCCAGAGTGCATCCCTTTACCTTCTTTGAAACTGTCTGTCCTCTGCATTCCTTTACAGGGTGGGTTGTATTTTGTAGTGTGCTAAAACAGTCTGTTGTAATAATAGTAAAGTCGATATTTTTCTACAACCTTGACTGGCCAGTCCCTTTCATCATTGGGTAATAATTGTATTTTCGCTTTGTTTATTTTTGGCTTTTAATTTTTGGGTCATTGGTTATAAAAGAAATTAAAATCCTTGTTAGACATCAGACCAGATGAAATTGACATAAAAAGAAGCAGGTGAGTGACCATGCAAAAATATATCATGGCACTTGTTCTTCAGGTGACTTTAAATACAAATGTTGCCCCTAATATTTGTTTAAAATCAAAGTGTCTTTGCCACAGAACCTTGTATACTTCATTTTTTCAAGGTTGACTGATTTAAAGGTTGGCTCTTTTTTAGTGCGGTGATAAATATTTCCCCATTTTGCTGTTTGGACATGCCTTTTGTCCTCTCCTTCCTCTTCAGTGGCGCATACACTCCATGGTTAATTTATCCATACAGTTCTAACCTCCAACCCTCAATATTCCTTCAGACAGTGGTCGAAGTGCAAAGGATTGGTTGGGAACAGCACTGTTTTGCCACACTTCCTACCCTTTTGTTTTAAAAAGAAACCGTTCTGGGACATATCTTGGCCGTGCAGGTGAGTGGCTGAGCCCCCCAGCCTCCTTAGGCCTTGAATCCACTGCCTGTTACCCCTTTAGAGCCCCCAGCCCATCCATACCCCCCAGCGCAGGCCGCGTCTTTCCCCGCGTCTTTCCTGCCTCCCTTGCGCCCGCCCTCGCTCCCTCCCACCATCCCTGATAGGCTGCCTTGATTTCTGTGTGTTGCTCCCACCTCGACCTGCACGCCACTTCCATCCGGGCCGTGCAGGTGAGTGGGTGAGCCCCCCAGCCTCCTTAGGCCTTGAATCCACTGCCTGTTACCACTTTAGAGCCCCCAGCCCCTCCATACCCCCCAGCGCAGGCCACGTCTTTCCCCGCGTCTTTCCTGCCTCCCCTTGCGCCCGCCCTCGCTCCCTCCCACCATCCCTGATCGGCTGCCTTGATTTCCGTGTGTTGCTGCCACCTCGACCTGCACGCCACTTCAATCTGGGCCGTGCAGGTGAGTGGCTGAGCCCCCCAGCCTCCTTAGGCCTTGAATCCACTGCCTGTTACCCCTTTAGAGCCCCCAGCCCATCCATACCCCCCAGCGCAGGCCGCGTCTTTCCCCGCGTCTTTCCTGCCTCCCTTGCGCCCGCCCTTGCTCCCTCCCACCATCCCTGATAGGCTGCCTTGATTTCCGTGTGTTGCTCCCACCTCGACCTGCACGCCACTTCCATCCGGACCGTGCAGGTGAGTGGGTGAGCCCCCCAGCCTCCTTAGGCCTTGAATCCACTGCCTGTTACCACTTTAGAGCCCCCAGCCCCTCCATATCCCACAGTGCAGGCCGCGTCTTTCCCCGCGTCTTTCCTGCCTCACCTTGTGCCCGCCCTCGCTCCCTCCCACCAGCCCTGATAGGCTGCCTTGATTTCCATGTGTTGCTCCCACCTCGACCTGCACGCCACTTCCATCCGGGCCGTGCAGGTGAGTGGGTGAGCCCCCCAGCCTCCTTAGGCCTTGAATCCACTGTCTGTTACCCCTTTAGAGACCCCAGCCCCTCCATACCCCCCAGCGCAGGCCGCGTCTTTCCCCGTGTCTTTCCTGCCTCCCCTTGCGCCCGCCCTCGCTCCCTCCCACCATCCCTGATAGGCTGCCTTGATTTCCGTGTGTTGCTGCCACCTCGACCTGCACGCCACTTCCATCTGGGCCGTGCAGGTGAGTGGCTGAGCCCCCCCAGCCTCCTTAGGCCTTGAATCCACTGCCTGTTACCCCTTTAGAGCCCCCAGCCCATCCATACCCCCCAGCGCAGGCCGCGTCTTTCCCCGCGTCTTTCCTGCCTCCCTTGCGCCCACCCTCGCTCCCTCCCACCATCCCTGATAGGCTGCTTTGATTTCCATGTGTTGCTCCGACCTCGACCTGCACACCACTTCCATCCGGGCCGTGCAGGTGAGTGGGTGAGCCCCCCAGCCTCCTTAGGCCTTGAATCCACTGTCTGTTACCCCTTTAGAGACCCCAGCCCCTCCATACCCCCCAGCACAGGCCGCGTCTTTCCCCGCGTCTTTCCTGCCTCCCCTTGCGCCCGCCCTCGCTCCCTCCCACCATCCCTGATAGGCTGCCTTGATTTCCGTGTGTTGCTGCCACCTCGACCTGCACGCCACTTCCATCTGGGCCGTGCAGGTGAGTGGCTGAGCCCCCCAGCCCCCTTAGGCCTTGAATCCACTGCCTGTTACCCCTTTAGAGCCCCCAGCCCATCCATACCCCCCAGCGCAGGCCGCGTCTTTCCCCGCGTCTTTCCTGCCTCCCTTGCGCCCGCCCTCGCTCCCTCCCACCATCCCTGATAGGCTGCCTTGATTTCCGTGTGTTGCTCCCACCTCGACCTGCACGCCACTTCCATCCGAGCCGTGCAAGTGAGTGGGTGAGCCCCCTAGCCTCCTTAGGCCTTGAATCCACTGTCTGTTACCCCTTTAGAGACCCCAGCCACTCCATACCCCCCAGCGCAGGCCGCGTCTTTCCCCGCGTCTTTCCTGCCTCCCCTTGTGCCCGCCCTCGCTCCCTCCCACCATCCCTGATCGGCTGCCTTGATTTCCGTGTGTTGCTGCCACCTCGACCTGCACGCCACTTCCATCCGGGCCGTGCAGGTGAGTGGCTGAGCCCCCCAGCCTCCTTAGGCCTTGAATCCACTGCCTGTTACCCCTTTAGAGCCCCCAGCCCATCCATACCCCCCAGCGCAGGCCGCGTCTTTCCCCGCGTCTTTCCTGCCTCCCTTGCGCCCGCCCTCGCTCCCTCCCACCATCCCTGATAGGCTGCCTTGATTTCCGTGTGTTGCTCCCACCTCGACCTGCACGCCACTTCCATCCGGACCGTGCAGGTGAGTGGGTGAGCCCCCCAGCCTCCTTAGGCCTTGAATCCACTGCCTGTTACCACTTTAGAGCCCCCAGCCCCTCCATATCCCACAGTTCAGGCCGCGTCTTTCCCCGCGTCTTTCCTGCCTCACCTTGTGCCCGCCCTCGCTCCCTCCCACCAGCCCTGATAGGCTGCCTTGATTTCCATGTGTTGCTCCCACCTCGACCTGCACGCCACTTCCATCCGGGCCGTGCAGGTGAGTGGGTGAGCCCCCCCAGCCTCCTTAGGCCTTGAATCCACTGCCTGTTACCCCTTTAGAGACCCCAGCCCCTCCATACCCCCCAGCGCAGGCCGCGTCTTTCCCTGTGTCTTTCCTGCCTACCCTTGCGCCCGCCCTCGCTCCCTCCCACCATCCCTGATAGGCTGCCTTGATTTCCGTGTGTTGCTGCCACCTCGACCTGCACGCCACTTCCATCTGGGCCGTGCAGGTGAGTGGCTGAGCCTCCCAGCCTCCTTAGGCCTTGAATCCACTGCCTGTTACCCCTTTAGAGCCCCCAGCCCATCCATACCCCCCAGCGCAGGCCGCGTCTTTCCCCGTGTCTTTCCTGCCTCCCTTGCGCCCACCCTCGCTCCCTCCCACCATCCCTGATAGGCTGCCTTGATTTCCGTGTGTTGCTCCCACCTCGACCTGCACGCCACTTCCATCCGAGCCGTGCAAGTGAGTGGGTGAGCCCCCTAGCCTCCTTAGGCCTTGAATACACTGTCTGTTACCCCTTTAGAGACCCCAGCCCCTCCATACCCCCCAGCGCAGGCCGCGTCTTTCCCCTCGTCTTTCCTGCCTCCCCTTGTGCCCGCCCTCGCTCCCTCCCACCAGCCCTGATAGGCTGCCTTGATTTCCATGTGTTGCTCCCACCTCGACCTGCACGCCACTTCCATCCGGGCCGTGCAGGTGAGTGGGTGAGCCCCCCAGCCTCCTTAGGCCTTGAATCCACTGTCTGTTACCCCTTTAGAGACCCCAGACCCTCCATACCCCCCAGCGCAAGCCGCGTCTTTCCCCGCGTCTTTCCTGCCTCCCTTGCGCCCGCCCTGGCTCCCTCCCACCATCCCTGATAGGCTGCCTTGATTTCCGTGTGTTGCTCCCACCTCGACCTGCACGCCACTTCCATCCGGGCCGTGCAGGTGAGTGGGTGAGCCCCCCAGCCTCCTTAGGCCTTGAATCCACTGCCTGTTACCCCTTTAGAGCCCCCAGCCCATCCATACCCCCCAGCGCAGGCCGCGTCTTTCCCCGCGTCTTTCCTGCCTCCCTTGCGCCCGCCCTCGCTCCCTCCCACCATCCCTGATAGGCTGCCTTGATTTCCGTGTGTTGCTCCCACCTCGACCTGCACGCCACTTCCATCCGGACCGTGCAGGTGAGTGGGTGAGCCCCCCCAGCCTCCTTAGGCCTTGAATCCACTGCCTGTTACCACTTTAGAGCCCCCAGCCCCTCCATATCCCACAGTGCAGGCCGCGTCTTTGCCCGCGTCTTTCCTGCCTCCCCTTGTGCCCGCCCTCGCTCCCTCCCACCAGCCCTGATAGGCTGCCTTGATTTCCATGTGTTGCTCCCACCTCGACCTGCACGCCACTTCCATCCGGGCCGTGCAGGTGAGTGGGTGAGCCCCCCAGCCTCCTTAGGCCTTGAATCCACTGTCTGTTACCCCTTTAGAGACCCCAGCCCCTCCATACCCCCCAGCACAGGCCGCGTCTTTCCCCGTGTCTTTCCTGCCTCCCCTTGCGCCCGCCCTCGCTCCCTCCCACCATCCCTGATAGGCTGCCTTGATTTCCGTGTGTTGCTGCCACCTCGACCTGCACACCACTTCCATCTGGGCCGTGCAGGTGAGTGGCTGAGCCCCCCAGCCTCCTTTGGCCTTGAATCCACTGCCTGTTACCCCTTTAGAGCCCCCAGCCCATCCATACCCCCCAGCGCAGGCCGCGTCTTTCCCCGCGTCTTTCCTGCCTCCCTTGCGCCCACCCTCGCTCCCTCCCACCATCCCTGATAGGCTGCCTTGATTTCCGTGTGTTGCTCCCACCTCGACCTGCACGCCACTTCCATCCGGGCCGTGCAGGTGAGTGGGTGAGCCCCCCAGCCTCCTTAGGCCTTGAATCCACTGCCTGTTACCACTTTAGAGCCCCCAGCCCCTCCATATCCCACAGTGCAGGCCGCGTCTTTCCCCGCGTCTTTCCTGCCTCCCCTTGTGCCCGCCCTCGCTCCCTCCCACCAGCCCTGATAGGCTGCCTTGATTTCCATGTGTTGCTCCCACCTCGACCTGCACGCCACTTCCATCCGGGCCGTGCAGGTGAGTGGGTGAGCCCCCCAGCCTCCTTAGGCCTTGAATCCACTGTCTGTTACCCCTTTAGAGACCCCAGCCCCTCCATAGCCCCCAGCGCAGGCCCCGTCTTTCCCCGTGTCTTTCCTGCCTCCCTTGCGCCCGCCCTCGCTCCCTCCCACCATCCCTGATAGGCTGCCTTGATCCCGACCAGCTTTCCGATTGTTATTTTCCCACCCCCCACTGTGATTGGCCACTTGACAGACAAATCTGAAATCCCCAGGGCAGCCCTCTGCCCGGCAGCCCCCTGCGGCTAAGGGCCCGAAGGCCAAGGGCGGCTCCTACATTGGCGGCTCCAAGATGTGTCTGCAGGTGTCCGCAGGGGACGCCAAGGAAGCCAGACACCAACAAAAACCATGAGTGTGGCATGGGTGGGGAATAGAGCAATCACTCTACTCCAGAAAACCTCCGTCACTCTATCTTACCTACCAATAAAATAGAGTGCCATAATACTAGCATGTCCACACTTAGATGGAAGTATTAATGTTAGCATGTCCACACTTAGATAGAATTGTGAATGTCAGCATGTCCACTCTTAGATAGAATTGTGAATGTCAGCATGTCCGCTCTTAGATGGAATTGTGAATGTTATCATGTCCACTCTAAGATAGAATTGGTAATGTTAGCATGTCCACTCTTAGATAGAATTGTGAATGTCAGCATGTCCGCTCTTAGATGGAATTGTGAATGTTATCATGTCCACAATTAGATAGAGTTGTGAATGTCAGCATGTCCACTCTTAGATAGAATTGTGAATGTCAGCATGTCCGCTCTTAGATGGAATTGTGAATGTTATCATGTCCACTCTAAGATAGAATTGTGAATGTTAGCATGTCCACTCTTAGATGAAATTGTGAATGTTAGCATGTCCACTCTTAGATAGAATTATGAATATTGGCCTGCGTCGGATCTAGATGGAATTGTGAATGTTAGCATGTCCACACTCAGACGGAATTGTGAATGTCAGCATGTCCACACTTAGTTGGAATTATGAATGTTAGCATGTCCATTCTTAGATGGAATTGTGAATATTGGCCTGCGTCGCATCTAGATGGAACTGTGAATGTTAGCATGTCCACACTTAGATGGAATTGTGAATGTTAGCATGTCCACACTTAGATGGAATTGTGAATGTTAGCATGTCCACACTTAGATGGAATTGTGAATGTTAGCATGTCCACTCTTAGATGGAATTGTGAATATTGGCCTGCGTTGCATCTAGATGGAACTGTGATTGTTAGCATGTCCACACTTAGATGGAATTGTGAATGTTAGCATGTCCACACTTAGATGGAATTGTGAATGTTAGCATGTCCACTCTTAGATGGATTTGTGAATATTGGCCTGCGTCGCATCTAGATGGAACTGTGATTGTTAGCACGTGAAAGTTGCATTTAGAAAGTGTGCCCTATAGCCTCTCCGTGAATTTAGAAATGTGCCCAACAGCCTCGCTCGCAAATCGAATTTAGAAGTGTGCCCAAGACCCTCTGTGAAAGTTGCATTTAGAAGTGTGCCCAATAGACACTCTGGAAAGTTGCATTTAGAAGTGTGCCCAATAACCTTGCTGTGATTTCAGAAGTGTGCCCAATAGCCTCTCTGGTAAATTGAATTTAGAAGTCTTCTCAATAGCCTCTCTGGAAAACTGATTTTAATAGTGCGCCCAGTAGCCTGTCTGTGGAAAATTTGAATTTAGAAATGTGCCCAATAGCCTCGCTATGAAAGTGGCATTTAGAAGTGTGCCCAATGCCCTCTGTGAAAGTTGATTATAGAAGCGCATCCAATAGACGCTCTGTAAAAAAATGCATTTAGAAGTGTGCCCAATATCCTCTGGAGAAAATTGAATTTAGAGCTGCTCCCAATAGCCTTTTGAAAATTGATTATACAAGTGCGCCCAGTAGCCTCTCTGTGGAAAGTTGAATTTAAAAGTGTGCCCAATATCCTCTATGAAAGCTGCTTTAGAAGTGTGCCCAATAGCCACGCTGTGAAAGTTGCATTTAGAAGTGTTCCCAATAGCATTGGTGAAAGTTGATTATAGAAGTGTATCCAATAGCACTCTGGAAAGCTGCATTTAGAAGTGTGTCCAATAGCCTCTCTAGAAAATTGAATTTAGAAGTGTGCCCAATAGCCTCTCTGGAAAATTGAATTTAGAAGTATGCCCAGTATCTGTGAAAATTGCATTTAGAAGTGTACCCAATAGCCCTCTGCCCAATAGCCTCTCTGGTAAATTGAATTTAGAAGTGTGCCCAATAAACCTCTCTGTGGAAAATTGTATTTAGAAGTTCGCCCAGTAGCCTTGCTAGGAAAAATTGAATATAGAAGTTCGCCCAGTACCCTCTCTGGGAAAGTTGCATTTAGAAGTGTGCTCATTGAAAGAGCATATAACCCATCATATCACACCACCACGCTTACTCTCTCCTTACATCACCACTCAACTAGAACACAGAGATACTATGACACCATTCGGTATAACTGTTCTCATACCAACATCCGCCGCTTACTCCACATCATTCTATGTAAACACTGCTGGTATCACACCCCCAGCCAGGCGTTTTCCTCAGGCCTAACGCAGCCACATCCGTTCCGGATAAATCCTGCCAGAACGAACACATTCTCCTGATCTCTAAACCACCACATCTACCGCTAAGAAGCATCTATTACACGAGTACCACACAAGCTGCACACATACCCGGTGCTCACACGCGCCTTTTTGACTCTCCGTTTTCTCTCTACTGATCTGAACTTCGGTTCCCAAGGGCGTTCAACCTACCAGCGCCTTCAGACCATACCAATGGTATATAAGGCGCTATATAAGTGCAAAATAACATAACATAACATAACATATAATTTATCTGTTAGTTTTATAGATTGGGATGACCAGAAGGAAGACTGATGTGAATTTCAACATTAAAGTGGTTATGAATGGTGGCTCCTTAAATTGGTAAGACCACCTATATAAATTTGATTTACAAAACAAAATAATTACATTTATATAACCACACCAGCTGCACACATATCCGGTGCGCCCACACACCATACGACACTCTCTCTTGCTACTGACTTGAACTACGGTTCCCGTAGGGCGTTCAACCTACCAGCGCTTTGAGGTCATACCAATGATACATAAGGCGATATATAAATGCCAAGTAACATAACATATATTACAATCAATACACATCTTGCAGGAATTGTCGTTTTACAAGAAGAGAAGACATTCTTAAACAAGAGATTCAAAGGTCAGCGTGACTATTGTGGATAGTAAGTAAGTGAACAATGAATAAGAGAGTATTTTTTTTCTTTTATCTGCATTACTTCACAGGAAGACAGGACAGATACTCCTGAAGAAGGGTCACAGAACAGAAAACACATATAGAAGATTACTGACTGAGATAATACTTTCTTAACTAAATCTAGAAACCTGTTGATGTGGAAGTCTTTATTAGATGATTTAAGAAATTTCTTTGTTGAATTGAGAAATTTGTGAACAATTTGTGTATGACATTGAGTTAAGAAAATTGAAATAAGTTTGGAATTATACGGTGGAGGAATTGTTAGACCACTGACTTTGATGAATATTGGAGAAGATATATTTAAAAATAAAATATTGGAAAATAGAAATATACTTATTGACTGAATAACTTTAAGGCAGCAGTGAAAAGTATCTGAAATAATGAAAAATATTTTAAATATCTAGAAAAAATATTACATATGTTGTAATTTTAAGAGCAATGCTATTTCAGAGCAACAGACAATGTGAGCTGAATCAAGGCTAAGCACTGTCCATTGTGGCAGATAAGGTGCAGTGAATTAAAACGATTTGCCAAGGAACACACAGCTTTGTTAAGTTAAGTTTAGTTTATTTATTTGTAATGTGCTGGGGTAACTGGGCGCAGGAACTTAAGAAGTGTTAGAGGAATACAAGAGATTTACAAAAAGAAACAAGAGAACAAGAAAACAAATAAAGTGCGGTTGACCGGTGGTTACAGTGTGGTCGATGTTGAGGCAGAGAAGAACACATGTAGGCCTGTAGACAAATTGCTAAAGGTTATAATTTAGGTGACAGTGCCAGGCTGACAAAGTTCCCGCCACAGTACAGCAGAGGCATTGAGCAGAACGCAAACGTATGTAGCTGTACAAGATGGCTGGCCTTTATTGTTTCTTGTTAAAGAGCCAACTTTTTACTTTAGTTCTGAAGGTCCATAAAGAGGGTTCCATTCTGATGGTGAGGTGGAGGGCGTTCAAAGATTTGGCGGCCAGTACCGGGAATGTCACTCCTCCCGCTCTTTTTAGTTTGAATCTTGGGATAGTGAGGCAGTGTGAGTACTGAGCTCTGGTAGGTCTGGCTGATTGGTGCTTGGAGAATCTGTCTCACAGGTACGTAGGGGCAGAGTTAGCAGACATTTGTGGGTAATGACTAGAGTGCAGAGAGCAATTCTATCACGCACCGGTAGCCAGTGGGCCTCCTGTCTGAAACTAGTGATATGGATGGATCTGGGGATATTCATTGCAGATCTCAGGGCGTTGTTTTGTATGACCTGGAGTCTGTTTAGGCTCCTTTCAGAGGAGCCTAAGAAGAGGGTGTTGCAGTAGTCGAATTTGGAGAGTACTAGGGCCCTGGTTAGCGTAATGCAACTGTTAGATGATAGAAATCATTTGCAAGCGTTAATCAGCTTGTTGGTGTAGGCAGTACAGGAGGCGGTGGCACTCACTTGCTTCTTGAGTGAGAGTGTGGCGTCAAGGTAGATGCCCAAGGTTTTGATTACTTTGGCGACTTTGATCGAGTTTCTGTCGATGTTGAAGGAGGAGTATTGCGGGTCAAGTTTGTTAAGGCGTATTTTGGGATTCGACGATCAGGAGCTGTAACGCTCACCTGACTCCCGTAGAGGCGCCGGTCTTGACTGGGCGTATACCGTATCTTCAAAGGTGATGTGTAACACACGTCTGGCTCTTTGGGCTGGACCTCTGTGCACTGTATGTCTGACTTGAAGGGTAAGATGTCTGCAGATAGAAAATATGGGATTAAGGAACTGGGTTATTGAATGTCTCTCTCTTCTTCCCTTTCTCTTCTCCTGTAGAACCCCAAAGGTTAATGCTCTCACCTTAGGTAAGTGAACGCCGTGCTCTCCATCTGCCTCGGGGCAGGGTGCTGTAACCAGTTTCTTCACTGGATAAGGGGAGCAGGCCTCTTGACTTCAGAGGACTGCTGTCCGTCGTTTACTGCACGAACGGTAAATTTCGAGTAATTCTAATGTCTTTAAAGTCTTTAGTAATGATGTTTTCTTGTTTTGCAGGGTTCCGGCGATGGCGGATGACGGGCTGAAGTGAGTTGAAGATGGAGCCCGTGTGATGAATAGAAGCGCCTGGAAGCATGTAAGTAAGCGCTTGTTGCCTGCTTCACGATGCGCTCTAACTGTCTTTTTATTTTGCAGGTACAAGTTCGGAGCGGCTGCAGGGTGCCGGAATACCCACTGGGTTAGATGTGGAAAGGAGTAATGGCACGTGAGTATTAAAGTTCCCCAATGTCTTTAAACGCACCTTGTTTTGTCTTTCAGATGCGGGATGCAGCGCCGAAGGCCTCCGGAGCGTGCAAAGAGTTGGTAAGCTTTTGTCTTTCAGATGCCGGAATGCAGTGTGAAGACCTCCGGAGCGCACGAAGAGTAGGTAAGCCTTTGTCTTTCAGATGCCGGAATGCAGCGCGAGGCGTTGGCGACAGCCGATGGACCAGGTAAGTGAAGAGCTGTCACTGAAGCCCGTAATGCTAACCTGTTCTTTCTTGTCTTTATAGGTGTTGCTGAAGACTGGATTCAGGATGGTAAGCCTTTTTCCTTAGGCCCAGGATCAGATGCAGAAGACACGATGAGCGTTCTGCTGCAGAGGATGCAGAATAACGCAAAGCAAGATTCATCCTGTTTTCCAGAAGAGTTCCAGTGTTCTGAATCTAGGGAGTAGCTCCTGCCCCACCCAACAGGAAAAGTAGTTCCAAACAGAAGAGGATCAGAGGCTCAACTGGCAGGCAAGTAAGCAGCATGGTCTGCTGCAGGTAAGTCCACCCAAGCATTATGAGCCCGGCGCTTCCAGCGCTGGGACTGGGCATAGTTATGAGCCTGGTGCCACTGGCGCCAGGACTGGGTCCAAAAGGTCCCAATTGGGACTGGTTGGCACTCGGAACCTGGGTTATGGATCTGCTTCCAAGGGAGTTGGGAAAACCCTGACCTTTTGGAAGCAGAGATCATGACAGTACCCCCCCTCAAGGCCCCTCCCAAACCGGGCTTCTCCGGGGGTTTTGGCTTGTCAGGAAATGTTCGGTGAAATCATTTGATTAGGCGAGGAGCGTGGACATATTCAGCAGGTTCCCAGGATCTCTCTTGGGGGCCGTAGCCTTTCCAGTCAATTAGGTAAAATAGTTTAGATTTGGAGATCTTGGAGTCCAGAATGCTTTTGACTTCAAACTCGAGTTCTCCATCAACTAGGATGGGTTTTGGAGATTTAGTTAGTCGGGTTTGAGGTTGCACGGGTTTTAATAGAGAGACGTGGAAGACCGGATGTATCTTCATGTGCGGGGGCAAGTCCAACTTGACCGCTACCGGGTTTACTGTGGTAGTGATGGAATAGGGACCAAGGTATCTTGGGTTGAATGTGCGTGGCCCTTTTAGAGGTAGATATTTGGTGGATAACCAGACTTGATCCCCTACTTGATATTGAGGGGCTTCCTTCCGATGTTGATCTGCTCCTTTCTTGTATTGTTCTTTAGCCCTTTGAAGGTGAGAAACAGCTTCCTTAAAGGCTTGGGTGATTGTAGAATGCAGGTAGTCTACTGCTGGTGTTTCAAGATCTTGGAGGGGATCCAACTCCGAGGTTCGAGGGTGACTGCCGTACAAAAGAAAAAACGGGGTTTTCCCAGTTCCCGAATGGACAGAGTTATTGTAGGCATATTCGGCTATCCAAAGGATGTCTTTCCAAGTTTTTTCAGTTTGTTGCAGCATGCAGCGTAAATACTGTTCCAGAGTTTGATTGGTCCTCTCGGTTTGTCCGTCGGTCTGAGGGTGGTGACTGGTCGATAGTCTCACATCAATTTGAGCCGACCGACAGCAACTTCGCCAAAAATGAGAAATAAATTGACTACCTCGATCCGAAATTAGAACCGAAGGAAAACCGTGCAGTCGGACGATGTTTTCGAGAAATTCTCGGGCCAGAGTTGCTGCTGTTGGCAAGCCTTTGAGCGGAATGAAATGCGCCATCTTGGAGAATAAGTCCACGATTACTAGAATCGTATTGTATCCGGAGCATGGAGGTAGATCGGTGATGAAGTCCATAGAAAGCGTATGCCAAGGGCGAGGTGGGATGTCAATAGGGCGTAAGAGGCCTGCTGGTCTTTCCTTTTGACTCTTGTTTTGGGCGCATACTCCACAGGACATTATAAAGTCTCTGATATCTTTTTTCCAAGACGGCCACCAGAAGTAGCGCTTGATCTTTTCTGAGGTCTTGGCCATACCGGGATGTCCTTCCATTAAAGAATCGTGATAACAAGAGATTACTTTTTTCTGTAAATCTGCGCTGGGTAGGTATAATCGTTCTTGGAAATACAATAAGTTGTCCTTTACTGCAAAGTCCTTTCCCTGCAGATGCCAATTCTGTATGTCTGCTGGAGTTACAAGTTGCCTGGCTTTATCCTTAACTTCCTCTATGGATTCTGTGGCGATTACACCCAGAATTCTTTGTTCGGGAATGATTGGTACAGGTTTAGGGTTAATCAAGTGTTCTTCCACTCACATCCGAGAAAGGGCATCAGCTTTACCGTTCTTTGTACCAGGTCGATAGGTAATTATGAAGTCAAACTCGGCAAAGAATAATGCCCAACGGAGTTGTCTAGAGGATTGGGCTTTTGCGGTTTTCAAATATTGCAGGTTTCGGTGATCCGTAATCACAGTAACGGTGTGTCGGGCCCCCAGCAGATAATGCCGCCAAGCCTTAAAGGCAGACTTGATAGCCACAAGTTCCTTGTCAGTAATCGTGTAATTGATTTCAGGAGGCGAGAATTTGCGGGTCCAAAATGCCATGGGATGCAACTGATTGGTTACCGGGTCCTTTTGTGATAGAACTGCCGCCATGGCAAGGCTTGAAGCATCAGTTTCCACGATGTAGGGGAGTTCGGGGCGAGGGTGTTTTAAGATTGGTGCAGAGATAAATTTAGTCTTCAAATCCTGGAAAGCTTGTTCCGCCTCGGTAGACCATTCAAAACGTTTGTTTTTCTTTAACAAGGCAGTGATGGGCTGGACTATTTGAGAGAATTCGGGGATAAACCTGCGGTAAAAGTTAGCAAAGCCTAACATGCTTTGCACACCTTTTACGGAGGATAGTGATGGCCATTTGAGAACTGCATCGACCTTCTTTGAATCCATACGCACTCCGCCAGGTGATAATATGAATCCCAAGAATTCAACTTCAGTCACGTTGAAAACACATTTTTCCAATTTAGCGAAAAGTTTGTGTTGACGCAATCTTTCGAGGACCATTTTCACGTGTTTCCGATGTTCAGATTCCGATGAAGAATAAACGAGGATGTCGTCAATGTAAACAACAACACACACATCTATGAGCTCTCTGAGGACATCGTTCATAAAATATTGAAAGGAGGCCGGGGCATTGCAAAGTCCGAAGGGCATGACCTGATATTCAAATAGCCCATACTTGGTGCGGAAGGCCGTCTTCCATTCATCGCCCTCTTTTACTCGTACCAAGTGGTAAGCTCCTCTAAGATCCAGCTTTGTATATATGCATGCTTTTCTGACTTGGTCCAGGAGTTCAGGGATCAAAGGTAACGGATATCTATTCTTAACGGTGATCTGGTTCAGGGAGCGATAATCTATACAAGTTCTAAGGTCTCCTTCCTTTTTTGGAACGAAGAACAAAGCTGAAGAAGCAGGGGACTTGGAAGGACGAATAAACCCATTTGCCAGGTATTGATCCAGGTATTGTCGAAGGTGAAGGTTCTCAGGCTCGGTGAGGGCATAAATTCTACTACAAGGAGGAGTAGATCCAGGTATCAGGTCTATCTGGCAGTCATAAGACCTATGAGGAGGTAGAGAGTTAGCCTGATCCTTCCGGAAAACATCTTGGTATTCTAGGTATTCGGGAGGTAACTGGGGAGTCTCTGAAGAAATTGCTGCCAGTGCAACACCAGGTGGAGGGTGACAAGTAGAGACACATTCTGGAAACTGGACCGTTCTTGCTCGCCAATCGATCAGAGGATTGTGTTTCTCTAACCAAGGTATTCCTAGAATAATCTGAAACTGAGGGGCCTTGATCACATCGAACACGATCTTCTCATGGTGTCCATCTTGACTTACTAGCGTCACCTCTTGAGTGGTATGCGTTACTGGCCCGGAGGCTATCTCCGTACCATCCACCGTAGTAATGACGTCCTTTACAGCCTTGGGACAAAGAGTTAGATTCATCCTCAAAACCATTTCATGATCCACATAATTGCCGATGGCACCGCTGTCGACGTAAGCTTCAATTGCATGTAATCGATCCGGATTATCAGGGCTAATGAGGACCATAGGTATCACGAAATGCGAGGTCACGGAACTGGTTTTCACGCTCGGCAAGAGGACCTCTATTCTTGTCGGGCGAGGTTGTTTCCCTGCTCAGAGTTTGTAACTTTGGTAACTGCAGCTCCTACTGCCTTCTTGGCAGGTTTCACCGGACAGTCTCGAAGAAAGTGCCCTGAGTTTCCGCAATAGAGGCATAATTGCAACTGTTTTCTCCTTTCTCGCTCCTTTTGTGTTAGAGGACCTTTCAGACCCCCTATTTGCATGGGTTCCCCGGAGTCTACTCCTTTGGAAGGAGTTGGCGGTTTGGAAAATACTCGAGCATCAAACTTGGAACGATTGGCCTTCCTGTTCTGCAGTCTGTGATCTATTTGAACGACTAAGTCTATATAGTCCGAACAATCTTGTGGGGGATTCACTACTTGGGCTAACACATCTTTGAGCTCTCCACGTAGACCTCTATAAAACAGCGTAATCCTTTTGTCCTCAGGCCATTGAGTTTCCACTATCAGTCTGTTGAAAGACGCAATATAAGCCAAAAGGCCTTGATTACGTTGTCGCAACGAAAGAAGCTCATTGTCCAAGGCCTGCCCCTGTGAATGTCTTGCGAACAGTTTTTCCATACTGAGCTGAAAAGCTTGAAAATCATGGAGGACCGGATCATCTTGATTTACTAGAGGGATCGACCAGTCTGCCGCATTGCCACTAAGGTACGAAAGCACGAAAGCTACTTTAGCTTGATCAGTTGGAAAGGCTGCTGGCCGGCATAAGAAATGCAACCGGCACTGATTGATAAATACTGCAAACCTCTTTGGGTCACCAGAAAATCGTTCGGGCGGAGCCAGAGGTACATTCCCAGGTAGGTTGATCTGCACTGGAATCATAGAGGATGTAGAAGGAAGATTTCCCCCAGATGCGGGTAACGGGGTCTGTCCCGCTTGTGACTGTAGCAATTGTCTAGCGAGATCATCTGTTCGCTCCTTGGAAATAATCAGTTCCCTTCTTAGAGCGTTCGTTTCCTGACGGGCTGCATGCACTTCTGCCCTTAGTTCCCCAAGTAACTGGGCTAGCTGGTCGGTATCCGAGGTTTCCATAGCGCCTGGACGGGAGTTTTGTGGTAGGCTTTGCGTTCTGTAACGCTCACCTGATTCCCGTAGAGGCGCCGGTCTTGACTGGGCGTATACCGTATCTTCAAAGGTGATGTGTAACACACGGCTGGCTCTTTGGGCTGGACCTCTGTGCACTGTATGTCTGACTTGAAGGGTAAGATGTCTGCAGATAGAAAATATGGGATTAAGGAACTGGGTTATTGAATGTCTCTCTCTTCTTCCCTTTCTCTTCTCCTGTAGAACCCCAAAGGTTAACGCTCTCACCTTAGGTAAGTGAACGCCGTGCTCTCCATCTGCCTCGGGGCAGGGTGCTGTAACCAGTTTCTTCACTGGATAAGGGAAGCAGGCCTCTTGACTTCAGAGGACTGCTGTCCGTCGTTTACTGCACGAACGGTAAGTTTCGAGTAATTCTAATGTCTTTAAAGTCTTTAGTAATGATGTTTTCTTGTTTTGCAGGGTTCCGGCGATGGCGGATGACGGGCTGAAGTGAGTTGAAGATGGAGCCCGTGTGATGAATAGAAGCGCCTGGAAGCACGTAAGTAAGCGCTTGTTGCCTGCTTCACGATGCGCTCTAACTGTCTTTTTATTTTGCAGGTACAAGTTCGGAGCGGCTGCAGAGTGCCGGAATACCCACTGGGTTAGATGTGGAAAGGAGTAATGGCACGTGAGTATTAAAGTTCCCCAATGTCTTTAAACGCACCTTGTTTTGTCTTTCAGATGCGGGATGCAGCGCCGAAGGCCTCCGGAGCGTGCGAAGAGTTGGTAAGCTTTTGTCTTTCAGATGCCGGAATGCAGTGTGAAGACCTCCGGAGCGCACGAAGAGTAGGTAAGCCTTTGTCTTTCAGATGCCGGAATGCAGCGCGAGGCGTTGGCGACAGCCGATTGACCAGGTAAGTGAAGAGCTGTCACTGAAGCCCGTAATGCTAACCTGTTCTTTCTTGTCTTTATAGGTGTTGCTGAAGACTGGATTCAGGATGGTAAGCCTTTTTCCTTAGGCCCAGGATCAGATGCAGAAGACACGATGAGAGTTCTGCTGCAGAGGATGCAGAATAACGCAAAGCAAGATTCATCCATCGGGTGTGGTTTAAATAGCCTCCTGTAGTGCTTAGGTGTCTCCTTCCATAGCCACGCCTAGGTAAGAAAAGAGTTCCTGTTTTCCAGAAGAGTTCCAGTGTTCTGAATCTAGGGAGTGGCTCCTGCCCCACCCAACAGGAAAAGTAGTTCCAAACAGAAGAGGATCAGAGGCTCAACTGGCAGGCAAGTAAGCAGCATGGTCTGCTGCAGGTAAGTCCACCCAAGCATTATGAGCCCGGCGCTTCCAGCGCTGGGACTGGGCATATTCATGAGCCTGGTGCCACTGGTGCCAGGACTGGGTCCAAAAGGTCCCAATTGGGACTGGTTGGCACTCGGAACCTGGGTTATGGATCTGCTTCCAAGGGAGTTGGGAAAACCCTGACCTTTTGGAAGCAGAGATCATGACAGGAGCTCAGTCTTCTCATCATTGAGACATAGACTGTGGTCTGCCATCCATATCAATTTAGAGTCATCTTCGTAACAACCTGACAACGTAATGAGAACTTGGGTGTCATCAGCGTAATTTCTGTATGTGACACCCAGGTTGTCAAGACGGTCGAATGGGAGCTTAGTGAAGATATTGTAAAGCGTTGGAGGGACGCATGAGCCTTGCAGGATGCTGCAGTAGATGGGGATCGGGTCGGCTGAGGCTGATGGAGCGAAGACCATGGTGGTTTGGTTGGATAGAAATGACTGTATCCAGTTAGCAGAATTGCTGGAGAAGGCATCTGCTGTAGACAGATGATCAGTGAGGATCTGATGACCGACAAGACCAAAAGCTGCCGATATGTCTAACAGCAAGAGCATAGCCAGTTTACCGTTGTCCTTGGCCTCATCCATTTGGATTTTGAGGTCCAAGAGGGCTGTCTCTGTGCCTTGTCTCGGACTAAAGACAGATTGTCTAAGGCGAAGTAAGTAGTTGTCCTCCAAGTGTTTCTGGATTTGGAGATATGTCACTCTATCTAGAATCTTTAGGAGGTAGGGGACAGTGTTGATAGGCGTATATTTGGTGGTTATATATAGGTCTAGGTTAGGTTTTTTTAAAAGGGGCATAGCCCAAGCCTCCTTGAGGTTATTGGGGACTGAGCTGTATTTGAACAAGGAGTTGATCAGCGTAGCAATGAAGGGGGCCAAGTCCTTGGCGCCTTCCTGAATGGTTGTGGCAGGGCAGAGATCGTCTTGGCATCTTGATGGTTTTAGGCCTCTTATGATGTTTTCGATTTCTGCAGGGGAGACTGGTGAGAAGGAGAACAGTGGGGGTTTGGTGTGGAGGTTGTGTTTGAGCTCTTGGCTAAACTGTTCTTTTTTTGCTCAATTATAGTTTGGAGCAGTGTGATTTTGTCGGCTAGAACTTTCTGTATCTTGGCGCACCATTCAGCGTCTTTCACACAGTCTTCGGTAGGAGGAGTTGGGGACTCTAATTCCCTTACGATACTAAAGAGCTCCTTAGTCCCAGATTTGGCATTTAGGATTCTGTTGTTATACGTTGCTTTTTTGTGTCATGATTGGCAGATTTGTAAGTAGCAGTGGCCTAGGTGAAGATTGCTTTGATAGTAGGAGTGGGAGCTTTTCTCCATCCGGATTCAGCCGCTCTTTTGGCATTCTGGAGGGTCTTTAGTTCGGGCGTAAAGCATTTGTTGAGGTGGGCTATAGGTTTGGCTTTTTTTGCTTGATAGGGGCGATTATATTTATGGCGGATTCAAGTGTGTTGTTGTAGAGGTCAACTAGTTTGCTTGACTTTAGGTCTTTGTAGGTGGATGGGTCCAGGATATCATGGATGAGAGGGTGTAAGTTTTGGATCGTAATGTTGCGGTTGTTTCTGGAGAGAATTTGGGTGGCGGCAGTTGGGGGAGGGTTAGGGAGTGCATTCTCCTGAATGTCAAATGATATGTAATGGTGGTCAGACCATGCAGTGGGATCATTCTGGAGGTTGGCAATTGAACAGTTGAGCTCAGCAAGCCAATCCAGTGTTCGAACTTTGTTGTGCATAGGTGTCATGATGTGATAGTTAAGACCAAGCTGGGAGGTGGGATTTTTCCAGTGCAGTGGCATTGGGGTCATGGAGACCTAAGTTGAAGTCTCCCAGCAGGATGATCCGTGACTCTGGTTTGGTGTTGTTTGTTAGCAGGTCTGTAATATCTTCCTCAAAGGAGGAGATGTGATGTAGGCGTCAGTAAATGAGGTGCATGAGGATTGTTTGTGTAGCTAAAAGGGGGAGCTTGACTGACAATAGTTCAGCCGAGGAGAGGTTTGTCTGGGGGTAGGCTCTAAGGCCCAGGAGTGTTTTCGCTATGAAAGCTACTCCGCCTCCTTTGCCAGAGTCTCTGTCTGTCCTTATGGTTGTAAAGCCTTCTGGGATGGCAAGGGATAGGGCAGGCCTACTGACTGATGTAACAGTGTTTCCGCGATGGCAAGGAAATCCAGGTCGTTGGAAGTAATCAGGTCAGATATGTCAAGAGCGTGGGCGACTAAGGAGCGAGCGTTAATGAGTGCTCCTTTGATGTGATGGTAAGGCCAGAATGATGAGGATCCGCCAGTGGTTGAGGAGTGGGAGGTGATGGGTTGGGTAGTTCAAAGGCTTCCGTGGTCTTTCCTGGGCTGGAGTAAGGCTTGTGAGGATTGGGTTTGGTTGGCTGGGACTGGGTGTTCAGTCTGGTCTGTGTTGTATGATTTAGGATGCGAGAACCTAGTCTCAAGTTTCTGACACTCAGTGGACAAGGAGTCCAAGGTGCGGGAGGTAAGGCAAAGAGTTTGATCCATTCTGTAGGGCTGATTGTGTGGACTGAGGTGCTCATTTTATGGTTGCTGAGAGCAATGGACCCTGAATGTGAGAATGGTGATAGTAATGGTGGTAGGAAGTGGGTCGGGGCAATAGAGTTGAACAATGGTAGGATTGTGGCCATAGTAAGGGTGACTCTATGGAGAGAAGCCATGAGGGTAGGTGGCCTAGAGCCGTCTCGGGCAGTGCGCAGCAAGTTATGCTAATACAGTTTGACGCAGTCGACCGGTGAGCAAGGCAGAGCACGGGTGACTAATTCAACTTGGTGCAGTAGGCCAGTAAGCAAAGCGTAGCAGGGTAGGTTAGTTAAAAACATTAGGGCAATGCCCATAGTGCAGCACAAAGGACTGGTTCAATTTAAAACAGAAGACCATGTACAAAGTCCAACAAAGTAGGCTAATCCAGTTTAAAGACAGTAGGGCAATGTGCAAAATCCAGCCAAGAGGACTGGTTCAATTTAAAACAGTAGGGCAATATGCAAAGTCCAGCAGTGCAGGCTACTTCAAATTAAAACAGTAGGGCATTGTGCAAAAACCAACAGAGAGGGCTACTTCAAATTAAAACAGTGAGGCAATGTGCAAAAACCAACAGAGAGGGCTGGTTCAATTTAAAACAGCAGGGCAATATGCAAAGTTCAGCAGCGTAGGCTACTTCAAATTAAAACAGTAGGGCATTGTGCAAAAACCAACAGAGAGGGCTACTTCAAATTAAAACAGTGGGGCAATGTGCATAAACCAACAGAGAGGGCTGGTTCAATTTAAAACAGTAGGGCAATATGCAAAGTCCAGCAGCGTAGGTTACTTCAAATTAAAACAGTAGGACAATGTGCAAAAACTAACAGAGAGGGCTGGTTCAATTTAAAACAGTAGGGCAATATGCAAAGTCCAGCAGCGTAGGCTACTTTAAATTAAAACTGTAGGGCAATGTGCAAAGCCAGGACTGAAGACCAGTCTGAAACTCAAGCACTTGAACAAATATCTTATATCCCAGCTGTAGTTGGTATAAATATTGATTGCCACAGACATTTTTACAAACTATATGAAAATACCATCTAACTTTAGAATGTAGTGCAAACATATCTGATTGTGTTTTTCGAACTCAAGTACACCGTTGTCCTTTTCAGAGGTTTTTATTTTAATTTTATTTATTTTAATTGTTTTTTTTCATAACGATACCTGAATTCGATTTCGAGCTGCAGATCATCGATCCTCTGTTGGTTTGCATGATCTTGCTTCCAAGACCAACACGTTGCCCCTGTGCTGTCCTCCGTTCATGATTGCTTTAATTTTGATAATCTGTATATTTGGACATATTGTCCAAGCTACTAATATGGACTCAATTTAGAAGCTACAGATGAGTATTATTTTTGCTAATTGCTATTTCTTTTTAACAAACCGTAAACATATTCCATAACAGGAATACAAAATTATCTCAAATTCAATACATTACAATATTGATTAATAACTATGAACAAAAACTCCTTGTGTTCCTCCATTATTCTGGCCTAAAGTTCATTGTATTTTAAAACAACCTCATTTTCAACAAATCATTTGGAAACTGCTATCTCAAAGGCATATTACCAGGACAATCAATAAAAACATGTTTCTAAGTTTCTAATGTGTCTACGCTTTTACAGAATCGACAGAAACACACGCATGAAGTCAGTCCTTCTCGAGGAGGTTGAATCTCTAAAGTTGATAACATAATAAAATGAGAACGCATAAACATTTCAACAGTATATCGAGACGGGAACATTTGAATACATGTCTGAATACTACCAAGGGCAGGAAACAACAGCAAATGTTGCTTAAAAGAGCATTTTGTTTTTAAATGACTAATTTTGCCACCAATCCCCGATAAAAATCCCTTTAAAGGTCGGTAAGAAGACCTAACAAAGAGTATTCGGACGGTTTCCTGAAATCTCGATTGTGCTCAGAAAATCCTCGGAGTCATTTTGAAAGATTTCACAGACCTTCCATTGATTTTTTAATACAATTTTGTGTAGATAAATAAACAAGGAAATATGGAAGGGACCGTGAATGTTAAAATCAGACTGAATTATAGTTCAATTGAATGCACAATTCTGAGCACTGCAACCGAATTACAGAGAAGGAGGCCCAATACAGTGCTCCTTTTTGACTGTCAAATCAATCAGCAAGCAGTGATTGTTTTACTTTTAAACATAAGGCATGCTACATGCCTAACTGGTGTCTCTTGCTGTCACACCAGGGCCTGGATTGGGTTTGGGGCAAGCAGGGTAGGGCCTCTACTGCAGAATTGCCTTATTGTGGGATTGCAGTAGAGTCTATTTACCAGTAGGGGATTGAGGCAGTGAGTAAAATATGTGCAGATCTTTAAATGTTAATAAAATCAGCACCAGGGAAACAGACCCCAAAAACCAGAAACCTCTCTTCACACATACCTGGTGAATTAAGACTCATGTGCCCTCTCAAGTGTCCCGTCATCACCTTCATGTTGGCTTTCAACAATACTCCGTTTTATGAGGAGAGGTTGAAAAGTACAGAAATCAAACCTAATTACTTAGACAAATCTAGGCATTCATTATAGAAATATGTTAAGGTTAAACAGTACGATTGTACCAGTATCATTTTCCATCTTGAATGCAAGACTACAAATACCACAATGCAATTCAACCAAAGCTACACATTTTTGCCTTTGGTTTTTGCAAATTTACAAGACTTAAAGAATCACAACAAAACATAACTTGTGAAAAGGTAACGTTTTTGTTTGTGACTGCATGACGAAGGCAGGCTTCATATATGCAGGGAGGAACATTGACCTACTACAAGACAATAACCACTGTTTGGTGTGTCACAAGCTCACATGAAAACATGGGGTTGAAAACGTTGTTTCTGCAATATTATAATTGTCTTGAAAGAAGGCATAGATGTGGTAAGCTACTGGAGTTTTGTGTGTGCTTTCAGCATACCAATGCCCTGATTGTGGTTATCACTGAAACTTAATGAGCCTTCTCTTATAAATAGCAGCACATCAAAACAGTCTCCTCAACAAAGTGTTATGGGCAATGCTGCAGGGCCACCCAAAGCGAGGCAGGGTAACTGCTGTTACCATCAGCAGGCCTGGAAAGGGGCAGCCAACCTCTCCCCCTTCTGCTCCTCTCCTTACCCCAAGCCAGAGAGACACACAGTCTGTGCAACACAAAGCTGAGGAAGGGTGAGGTGTGAACAATCACCTCACCCTTCCTCCATACTGCAAGGTGCTAAGCACCTAAGGAAACCAACAGTCAGGCAGGGATCAGGTTCAAAGACCTGCCCCCCACCCAGGGGGCCAGACAGTCGGCTATCCGGCCGGGGGCTGGAACACAACAGCCCCCACTACTATACATATCAATGACCCAGGGCTCCCCTGGGTCTTATAAATACAGAGCGGCATGCTCTGAGAAAACACAAACAGTTTGTGGACCCTGAACGGGGACGCAAACACACAGGAGGTGCACTGTTTACTCAGTGCCTTCCAAACCTTTGCTTCTTTAGCAAACTCTGAAGTTCATTGCATTCGCAACGTCTTTGTTTCCCTTTGAACATTGCACTGTTCATGAACCTCTTCACGGCAGCGAGCGGCGAACACTAAACAAACAAAGAAAGTCTCCCGGGACGCACCGAAGGGATGCAGGACTCCACTTACCAGTGCGAATGAAGGAAGGAGGAACCTGCAGAGCAGCCCGGCGTAGGCGGTGGCTTCAGTCAAGCGTCAATTTCAGGTAAGCCGCCACGCCAGGCTGCGAGCATCAAATAGAACACTGTTTTTTCTAACCGCGTGCAACAAAGATAAACATCCGCGGGCAGCCGCTCGCCGGCAGACCCTGAACGCACGCTGCGCATCAATTTCAATAGAAATATTGCAAGTTTAAACACCGAGGCTGCAGGGAAACCCCGTTCCGGGAAACCTTATCGCAAAAGTACAACGAACATTGTAATTGAGGAAGTAGGCAGACAACTTTTGGTTCATACAGCATTTGGGGTATTTTTTTAAGGCCCAGGCCAACAGGGCACACGCAATTAATTGCAGTGAACAACAAAGGCATAGTTTATACGCATAACTCGAACCTGGGCACAAGAAATAATTTCAGCTCACCAAAGACCACTGCTGCAGTTTGTCTGAACATAAACCAAAATATTTTTTGGGGCAACACTCTACAGTTACCCAGCACGGGAAACAGCATTTTTTGCAAGCCCACAAGCATCCACAAATAATACAACAAGCATTATAATGTGCATGATAAACGGTGCTATTACACAACGAGTAGAGAGCTCATTTTGACATCTGTGCAGAGACTGGTGACATGGGTTCAGATCCCAGCAGGGCCAAACACAGCCTTTTTCAAATATCTTTCTTTTAATCAAAAAGGCTGAAAGGAAACATGGGTCCCAAACGAAAATCACAGGAACCCACAACACCAGCACAGAAACCCAAATCACCCCACCTTATGGCAGCCATTGAGGCAGTGGAACACTATGGTTGGGCATGGGTCAGGGAGACTATGTACGGCCTACCAAGGGAAGGGACACGCCTACCACCCAATCAAGATGACATCACAACACCACCAAAGAGACAGAAAGTGACAGATGGCCCTAAAAAAGGTAACAAAAAACTGGCGAAATTGTGCGAGAACATGTCGGAAATGCAACAATTATTGCATGCAATGAGGGGGAAACAATTACCTCAAACAGGGGAGCAGGGACCCACAAACCCCAACATACCCCTAGAACCTACCATAACGGTGACCCCCCCACCCACCAGCAACGATCCCAACAACAGCAGCCCCAGCCAGACCACTGCCACAGGTGCCAGCAATGCCAACAGCTGCCAGCACAATTGTGCCAACTGCAGCCACACCAGACCCAACAGGTGCTTTAAAAGCATGGGCAACCCCCCAGTACAGAACCACTGGGACAGACAGGGCAAAGCAACAGCAGCCCAACAGACATAGCAATGTTCTGCATTGCCCAATTAGAATTAAAATTGAAATCATTCCAGACTGAAATACTGAATAGATATAAAATATGACTAGCATGGAATATTGACACCACAATCAAAGAGAAGATATGGGCCAAAGATTTCATAGAAATCTTTTCACTTATAGAAGCCCAACACAAAGGGAACAATGCTTTTAGGGATCCCAAAAAGATAGAAGAAAAAGCCATAGCCAGAAATGCCCAGGTAGAACAGAAATGGGACAACTGGCTACAGGCCTTCGCCATCTTGGCAACAATATATGAAGAGAAATTCCCCAATGATGGCAAAAACTATGGGCTTACATGGATAAAATAAGAGAAGTAAACATCACTCAAAAAGGGAAGACCTGGCTAGCATATGATATCAGATTTAGGAGAAGCATGTCAGAGAGGCCAGCCATAGAATAGGACGAAGTCCAAAATGACTTATACACGTTAAACGCCGAGCCCCCATCGGAGGAAGCGGCCTCACAGAACATCTCCAAAAATAACAAAAATGCACGGGGTCCCAGAAATAACCATAACGAGAAACATAAAAAGGGGGAACAGCCCTTTCAGAAGAACCAGCCATGGCGGCTAAGTCTAATACCCACAGGCAGAACAAAAACCACTCTCCAAAAGCCAACATTCCATGCAGAAATTTTGGAAAAAACCAGTGCACCTGAGGTAAGGACCGCTGGTACGAACAGGCTTGCACAAACTGCAACGGTGACCACGCAGCAAGCAACTGCACCAGACTGCCAGCCAAAAATGCAAAAGATTAGCACCATAAACTCCCTTTTAACCCCAGGTTGGCACCAGGCAGAACCCCCATCAACCCAAACAATTTTAGAGAAGCACTCATCAATTACCCAGACAGGGAAACCAACGAGGCAATCTGGCAGGGTTTCACCAAGGGTTTTACCATCCTTTTTAAGGGCACAGGGTCATAGAACATCCCAATGAACCTGAAGTCGGCCAGGGACAACCCCCAAATAGTGGAGAGTAAAATCAAGAAGGAATTGCTGTTAGGCAGGGTTGCAGGAACCTGGGACCACATGCCCCTCAAAGATTAAATAATATCACCACTAGGGCTGGTCCCCAAATAAGAGCCTGGGAAAATTAGGCTAATTCACCACTTATCCTATCCCAAAGGCCAATCACTAAACAATGGCATTCCACAAACGGAATCCGTGGTATCATACACACACTTCCAGGAGGCAGTAGGACTCATACAGGAATGTGGCAGGAACGCCCTGATGGCCAAACTAGACATCGAATCTGCTTTCAGACTATTGCCAGTCCACCCAGATTCCCAGCAATGGTTAGGTTTTACTTTTAACAACAAATTCTATGCAGACAGATGCCTCCCCATGGGGTGTGCAGTATCCTGCGCCCTATCCAAGCAATTCAGCTCCTTTTTTCAATGGGCTTTCCAAAAACAGAGACCAGGGACCAAAGTAGTACACTACCTCAATGATTTAATGGTAATGGGCCCAGCAAATTCTGATGAATGCTACAAGGCCCTGGCGAAATTAGAAGGAATGGCCGCACAGTGGGGCATACCTTTAGCAAAGGATAAAACGACCAAACCTGCCACCAACATAATTTTCCTGGGCATTGAAATTCACTCTGTACAGGGCCTATGCAAGATCCCAAAGACAAAAATTGCAGAGCTCCTGGAGAAAATACAAGGCCTGATAACAAAAGACAAGGGCACAGTTAGAGAAATTCAATCATTAGCAGGGAGTCTCAACTTCGCTGCTAGAATAATCCCCCAAGGGAGGGTATTTTCCTGAAGTCTGGAACAAAAAATCAAATCATACACCAAACCCCACCTACACATCCGGCTAGGCACAGAGGTGAAACAAGACCTGGAAATTTGGGGGAATTTCCTCAAAGATTTCAATGGGACCTCACTTTGGCGTACGCCTTTGAACACATGGACAAAAAGGGTCCTTTTCACCGATGCAGCCGGGAGTAAGGGGTTTGGAGCCATACTAGACTCAGAGTGGGTGGCAGGACACTGGCTCAACTCATGGCAACAGGCGGGGTTGACTAAGAACATCACCCTCCTAGAATTATTTCCCATTTGGCTAACATTACACATCTGGGGCAGGCAGCTAGCTAACAAGGAACTCTTGGTCTGGTGCGACAACATGGCCGTAGTAGGTTCCATAAACAGAAGGTCTACCAAATGCCCTCTAGTGCTAAAAGTCCTACGAGCCAACACAGCAGTCACACTACAAGAAAACATTGTGGTCAAAGTAAAGCACATCGCTGGGGCGGATAATAACAGTGCAGATGCTTTATCTCGCTTTCAGTGGCAAAGATTCCGGGAGCTTACACCTCACGCCCAGGAACAGATGACGCCAATACCAGCGGAATGCTGGGCAATAATGGAAAATCAAAAATAACGGCATCAACGCCAGCGCCAGAGAGCCCAGGCCGGGATGCCCAACAAGAACCAGGTGCCTCAAAAATGGGTGCCAACAAAACAACGGCATCAACGCCAGTGCCAGAGAGCCATGGCCGGGATGCCCAACAAGAACCAGGCACCTCAATAACGGGTGCCAGCAACTCCTTAGGCTTCCTAACAGAGATGGCAGAGAAAGCACTGGCAAGCACCATCGCAGTACAGTAAGGGCTTACAAACAGTATTTAATGCCACAGGCGTAAACCATGTAGAGTTAATAACGATTAAATACATAGAAATATTTTTAAAATGGGCGCATGAACAAGGCTTTAAGAGAGATTGGGCAAAAAGACAGCTAGTTGCAATCTCGTATTTTTCAAAAATACGGGGTGATTCAGACCCCATGCAGAGCGATCTTATTTCCTACGCAATGAAAGGATGGGGTAGAATAGAGGGCCCCCAGGTGGACACCCGCCGCCCCCTGGATTTTAACAAACTGGTACAAATTGCAAACCAGCTGGATGCCATATGCTGGCATCCATACAAGATCTTATTATTCAGCTTTTTTCCTGGCATACTTCGGGGCTTTCCGGGTTGGAGAGCTCATTGCCTCCAGCACCAAGGCTACCAAAGGCCTGGGTGTCATGGCGGTCAGGGTTAGACAAGACAGTATCAGCATAGAAATCCAACAATCAAAAACTGGGGCCAAAAGAACCATCAACATTTGTTACATTGATGAGGCAGCAAACTGCCCGGTATGTATCACCAACCTTTATCACATGCAAAGGCCCAAGGTAGGGGGGAGGTTTCTAATCCACAAGAACGTCTCGGCACTAAGCCGCTACCAATTCAAAGGGGTGCTGATGAAAGCAATCAGGAAAGCAGGGTGGGACCCCAAGGGTTTTGGCACCCGTTCATTCAGAATATGTGCCGCCACCTCAGCATGGCAAGGAGGCCTAGCTCCCCAACAACTAAAAAACATAGGGGGATGGAAGTCAGATTGCTACAGAAGATACATCAGACCACAGCTAATATATCCATCCTCCCTCATTTTTCTTTCTCCCTCTTCCTACAGAAACAACAGGCGAAGGGAGGACCGCTCTCCAATCAGCATGGATAGTCGGCCATTCATTTATCTTTAGGACGGGCCGATGGGCAGAGGAGACCAAAGAAAGGCCACCTTTCAGAAACACAATTTCTTCATGGTGGGGATACAGAGGCCTATGATGGGCCGAGATCCACAAAACCCTAGCAGAACTGGTTACATACAGAGACCCGCCAGAATATTTGGTCATACACCTAGGGGGCAATGTCCTGGTATCCATTGGAAGGAGAAATGTATTCGTGGAAATGTGCTCCTCCCTAGCAGGCATTTCACATAATTGGAGGTGAACAGAAATACATTTTTCGGCCATCCTACCCAGAAACAAATGGCAAGGGGCCAACTGCTACAAATCGATCGACATTTCTAGAAGAAAACTCAACAGGGGGCTAGAGAAATTCTGTACAGCAAGAGGACTGGGCTTCATAAAGCACCCGGCCATTACACTGGGTGACCCGGACCTTTTTCACAACGACGGCACCCATTTATCAAACCAGGGCATGGAACATTTCTTTACAGAAATTACAGCAACTCTAGCCTCCAGGGGTTGCCACTAGGAGATAATTTTGGGGGAACGTGTTCAGCTGCCAACCTGCCCACGTGTGGCGGCACGGGCCAGAGGGGTAACCCCAAGACCCGGTGCCCAAAAGTATGTTACTAAAATGATATGTGATTATTATCTCCATAACCATATCTGTACAATAAAAACCTACGGCCTTTTATTGCCAACACTTGACAACAATGTGTGAGCCAAATTATTCGGGGTGAGGGTAAGGGGTCGGCAAATAATTATGCATGCATATGGGTTCAGCAGTTACTTGTATGATGCTCCTGCTGTGCCCTCTCTGCTGGACTGCCGTAGAGTTGGGGGTAGAAGATGTATCTCCCGGCCTCACCTGCAGTTGGGAGGCGACAACCCAAGCTGGCCCGGGACAGGTAGGAAAAAGCAACTCATGAGTGTGCAGCCCCTCCACAGAACACACAATTACTTGCTATACCCTGGCTGTCTCTGATCAGCAGACCCTGAGTGCCCAGACTAATCACGTCTAGGGCTAGCCCTGACTGTGGAAGGCCGCAGGCTCTGCATGACATCTAAGTGCATTTTGAGAACCTAAGTAGGAACACCGATTTGACAAACATGACTGTGAGAGTAATTCAAGCATGCAGCCCATCAGAGCAAGTAATGCACACTGAGCTTGCTGCTTACTTCATTTGCCCCAACAGTGACATATCTACAAACCGCAAGCCACATATTCCCATTTGGACAGCTTCAGGATTCAGGCATGGGCTGTCCTGCGTCAGCGGGAGGTGGCTGTTCAGTTTCCTAAAGGCAGCAGTTTGTACTCAGATAGCACACCACAAACGTACCTTCTGAAAACCACATTCAGGATTCAAACATCACACACGAGAAATTACAGTCAGGTCTCTGTTAGTGGGGGACAAAGGGCACCCCAGCTCAGAGAAGGTCTTGGAGACTGACAGGGCTCGGCCCTGACTAGCCCCCGCTCACTTTAAGGCCTGCTAGAGTTAAGCACTACTGGAAGAGCAAAACGCAGCTCATAATCACAATCACAACTTTGACAAAAGCAGGCTCAGCCTTGCTGGACCTAATCACTGAAGTGCAGCTTGGCTCTCTAGCAAGCAGGGTATTGTGGAGCTGTTTTATGAGGATGAACTGGTTAACCATGTCAAATGCAGAGGAGAGATAAAGTAGAATGAGAACGAGAGGAGAGTTAGAATCAAGAGTTGCAAGCAGTTCTTCATTGGTGTTCAGAAGAGCAGTTTCCGTGCCTCTGGATGCTCGGAATCCAGATTGATGTTCGTGTAGGCAACCAACAAGTTCAGTAGGCTGGTTCAGTTGGGGGGAAGACATGCTACTCCAACAGTTTCCCAAGGAAGGGGGGTGATAGAGATGGGGCAGTAGTTAGCAGGACATAATGGGTCTGCAGAATGTTTTTTCAAGAAGGGGTGCACAAGAGAGTGCTTGAGGGAAGAGGGAAAGACCTAGTATGAAAAGAGTGATTGCAGAAATCAGCAAGTGCAGGGGCAAAGGAGCCAATGTTGTCCTTAATAGTTCTGAAAGAACAGGGGGACCCCTGTTTGGAGAAGACCTTCATAGAGCGGACCACTCTTGTGAACTCATCAGATGTGATAGGAGAGAAGGAGGAAAAAGAGGCAGAGGGGGGATTTGATGCCATAGGTGGTAGGAGGGAGGGGGAAGCAGAAGTGAGGGTGCTCAGGATGTCCTCTGTTTTTGCAGTGAAGTGTGTGGCCAATGCATTGCAGAGGGCCTGGGAGGGAAGAGACTAGGTGGAGAATGCGGAAGGGTTGGCTAGTTCCTTGCAGATTTTAAAGAGTTCAACCGTGTTGTTGGATGCACCGGAGATGCGTGCCTGGATGTGGGCCCTTTTGTTGGTGCGACTGGAGAGTCAGTATTGCCTTTGGAGCAGGCAACAGGCCAGTTTGTCATAGGGTGAGCCTGAGGTCTGCCGATTCAGTTCCGCAGCTCTGCACTTACGTTTCAGGGCTGCAAGTTCAGAGTTGTACCAGGTGTTATGCTTGGAGGCATGTTTCAGGTGGATCCTCATGGCTGGGGCAAGAATGTCAAGAGTGTTAGTGACGGCAAGTTGGAGGTTGCTGAGAGCGAAGTCAGTGGTAGAGTCTGCGCTGGGGTGAGAGGGGAATGAAGGTAGATGCAAAGGCAGCAGCTGACACTTGTTTTATCAGACGGATGTTCATGAACGAGGTTGGTAGGACTGTGGGAGGTGCAGTCAGACAGCAGAGAGGGCCCAGGAGAGAGTTGTCTGATCAGGAGAGAGGGGTGGTGAGTGGGGAGGAGAGCGAGAGATCAGTGTGGATGATGGCACTGAGAGTGTGTCCAGCCGAGTGGGTAGAACCAGAGGGGAGAATGGAGAGGGAGAGAGAGGTTCAGAGGACATGGAAGAGAGTGGATGCTGTGATTGAGGAGTCAAGGTGAATGTTGAAGTCACCCAGGAAAAGGAGTTTAGAGGTAAACGTGAGGAGAGAGGAGGAGAAATCAGCCCATTCAGAGAGGAACAGGGTAGTTGAGCCAGGTGGCCATGTAGATAGTGGCAATGGTCAGGGAGGAAATTGGAGAGATGACCCGTTTTCAAACCAGGCTCTCGGAGGAAGAGTGAGGCTGGGTGGGTATGAGGGACGAAGGGACCTCCTCAGGGATGATCAGTGCAACCCCACCACCGGCATGGTTAGGGTGAGGCTTAGAGATGATCTTGTAGCCATCAGGGAGAAGCGAGTTAAAAGCAATGACTGAGCTGGCATTGAACCACGTCTCGGTAAGAGCGAGGATATCGAGGTCAAGGTCTTCAAGGAGGAGACAGATGGTGGCAGAGGGCTTGATAGCAGAGCGAGCAATAAACATGCCTAGATGCAAAAGGTCACTACATTTTAAGGTTTTCCGTGGAGGGGTACAGGGGCATAGTACACCAGTCGGAGGGGGGTGGAGGGGCGAGAGTCCGAGTGGGAGATGGAGTAGCAAGTGTGGGAAGAAAGTTTACAAGGGACAGCAAGCCCCGGTTAAAGAGGAGGAGGTTGGGTTGAGGACCCTGAACCAAGATAGTGGCATTGCGATAGACATTAATGATACACCTGGATGATGAGAAGCCCACCAAGAGTACTTCCCATAATGGGTGAAGATGTGAGAGGAGAGAGTAGCAACAAGATGAGGCTCCATAGATCTCGAGAGGGGACAGAAAAGAGGATATCAGTGAATATATGTCTGCAAGTTGCACTGACATAGGTGTCTGTGATAGGTAGGCAAGGATTAGTGGTAAGGATGTCTTTTTTAAGCTTTTTTCTTCCAGACTTTGTGAGAGAGGGAGGATAGGCGACAGTACAGAAGTTAGAAAAGATAGGGGAGATGGTGAGTGCCATAGGGGTGGCAGAGGAACGGAGGAGGATAGAGGAGGGGCTGCACAGCACAGTGCAAGTGCAACTCACTAGGCAGCCTAGTAGCCAAGGGAAGCAAAAAAACAGATGCAATGGGAACACTTTAGTACCGACAATGGGATGCAGAGATGTAAAGAAACACACCAGGATTCAAATTTGCACATGGGCACAGAATGCAATGCAAAATGGGGTGCAGAGATGTTAAAAATACACTAGTATTCGAATTTGCACAAAGGCACAGAATGCAATGCAAAATGGGGTGCAGAGATATTAAAAACACACCAGGATTCAAATTTGCACAATGGCATAGAAATTCATTAAAGAAGATTAGGTAAGGCAAGGAAGGCAGTATGGCCACACCTTGGTTGAGCGACTATTTAGGTTAGTGGAAAAGTGATGACTATATCCAGTCATGACTCACAGGTATTCTTGAGGGGTGCACAACGTTCTGGAGACCTAAGTTCACAGAGTAACAGGCTGCATGCCTGGAGGCTGTTCCATGAGGTGCTGCAGTGGTGAAGGGGCGGGTGGCCCTACGAGGCCTCCAAGGCTCGGACATGCTCATATGGGGGCCTTAGTGTTGGGCCTTGGTGAGGGGCCGGCTTAGCCTGCTGGCTATCTGATGGGCTTCAAGGCTGCTCTGGTCACCAATCAGAGCAGAGCAAAGGCCAGGCATCCTGTGCAGGGACACCATTGCAGGAAATGGCGACCGCCATGATGTTAATGCTTGTTGCCTAACGAGGATCACAAGCCCCACTGGGCTGTAAGCTCAAGAGGATAGCTCCAATTGAAGAAAAAGCGGCAATAGCAAGCTGCGCTTCTGGCAGGCACCCACAGTGTAATTGAGGAGATTAGTGGCAAAAGTTCGAAGTAGCACAAGGAGCACAGTAAAATTCTTTGAAAACACTGATGGGCTTACCTGCAAAGGACTGATGCGGGTCAAAGGTGGACGGAGCCTTGTGGTGGCAGGGAGGCTCAGCTGCAGCAAGCAGTGCCTGTGCCGGTAGATGAGGAGTGAAGCAGAACTGAAACAACAGGGCCTAGTGGTTGGCCTTGGTGAGGGGGCTGGCTTAGACTGCCAGCTATCCGACTGGCATCAAGGCTGCTCTGGTGACCAATTAGAGCGGAGGCCAGGCGGCTGTGGAGGAACACCACTGCAGGAAATGGCGACTGCCATGATGGAAATATTTGTGCCCTAACGAGGAGCACCAGCCCCACTGGGCTGTAAGATCAAGAGCATCACTTCAATTGAAGAAAACGAGGCAATAGCAAGCTGCGCTTCTGGCAGGCACCAACAGAGTAGATCAGAAGATCAGTGGCAAAAGTCACAGGTTCGAATACCAGCACGGCCAGCTCAGCCTTTCATCATTCCAAGGTCGATAAATGTGTACTAATGGTGGTAATAATTGTATGTAAAAGTTCTATGTGCAGTGCTTTTGCAAAAACACAATATTAAAACAAATTATTATTTTCCCTTTATTCCCACAATCCAAACCCAGGCCCCCTCTTTTTCATGACCAACAGAGCCAATAGTCCAGCAAAAGGAAGTGGTGCTTGGTGTAAAACCCAGCAACATAACATGATTTAGGCAATCAGGAGGGGCACTTCACTAGGAGCCTCCAGACATTTAGGGGATTGAAAAAAGGGTTGCCCTTTGGCTGCAGCATTATTTAACATCTTTATCACTGACCCGCGTGATGTTTTGGATCCCCTGTTCCTGCTCTCCAAAGATCAATGGAGTCATGACAGGGTGGCTTCTGTATGCTGATGACTTTGTTATTCTAGATAGAACTCCGATCGGAAATCAGATACACAGCAACATTATGTAGATCAAAATGGCCTAAAAATCAACGCCAGTAAGTCAGAAATATGGATCTTGGAAAGCAGGAGGGGTTGAAAATTGAAGACCGTGAGCTGGACCCTAAATGGGCACTGAATTAGACCAGTTCCCTATGCGCAATGATAAGTGCGAGCGCCTGCAAGACCCCGTGCAAAGAACCTTTAGAGGGTAAAATTCAACAACTAACTGCCCAAGGAATCCTAATTGGAAAAAGATATGGCAAGTTCTCGCTCTTACCGATTATACATTTTTATAATCAGAAAGTGACACCGGCTCTTACACATGCCACTGAAGCTTGCCTTGCCACGGGAGACATGGGAACGTCTCGAGGGACACTTTTGGAGGAGGATTTTGCACCTCCCCAACGCCATCCCAATAGCGGTCATAAGACATGAGATTGACCTCTTATCTTTACGCATGAGATTGGGCTGGAAATCCCTGCTCCTTTTTGGTAAATTGAATGCGCCTGACTGTCCACCCCAATTTAAGATCTTAACGGTAAATAAGGTTGTAACACCTGACGTGTCCCCGAATATGTGGTTTGGAAAGATGCAAGGAAATTCTGCTAAATCGGCTGATATCTTATCTAGAAATCCAACATATGTAAAAAAAGATATTGTAGCCAGATGACTGGAGAGAAACAGAACCAAAAAGAGCCAACTACAAAGTGCATACACTCTCAAAGACCCTCAATGCGCTGCCCAATGTGACACCACGATATTTGAAAAAGCTTCTGAGGGCAAGACGCAGAGATTGTTCCTTAGATTCCGATTGAATATACTACAGACTAAGGTTAACTTATGTAGGTATGGAGTACATTTAGGAAATGATAACTGTAGATTGTGTAACACTCAAGCAGAAACCCTAAACCACCTAATTCTGTCTTATCCTGAGTTGAGATCTTACAGGACATTGGGCCTCATTACAACCCTGCTGGTCCGGTAACAATTGTAACCGGACCGGCAGAGTACACGTTTTATGGGTCGGGTGCCCTCCCACCCGCCAAGTCTGACCTAGCAGGCTGAAAGGCCCCCGCTAGCAGATTTTGACGGTAGCACCGACACCATTATGAATGGTGCTGGTGCTACCGTCCTGCCCATTTCAATTGAGTCCTATGGTACTCAATGGGAATGGGGAGTTACTTTTTCCAGCGCCTGGCTTTGGGGACCGCCGGGACTGTAATGCCCCGGTGATTCCCCATGCCAGGCGCTGGAAAAAAATACACCACTCCGGCGGCAGCCTGATGTTTTTACTGGCACGGCTACCGCCGGAGTTGTAATGAGGCCCATTGTATCTTTATAATCACATGTTTAAAATATGTGGACTCTACGCTGAAGCATGGTGGGAGGCTCTAGACGGTGGTGAGAATGTTGGATTAAGATGTGCTCTGGTAACGTTTTTAGAGATTTTATTTCTAAAAAATTCAACAAGACGGAACGGCTAGAATGATCAGAATGTTTTTGCTTGTGTTTGATGTTTTTGACTAAAATTGTTAGCGATTGATTTGCAAAAGTTTGTAACTAACTAAATGCCTCATAATAAAAGAAAATCTTTTTTTTAAAAATAACATGATTTATTTCATTTTTTTTGCTGAGAGAGAACCATGGCCCACAAGTCTCAGTGCCATAATCACTGAACAAGCTAAGGGCATGTCAGCCTGTGATGTGTACTATAAAAATGATACATTTTATTATTATATATGGAGCTAACGTAATCTCTGAAGACATATGTCAGTGAGGCATTCTGTGTAGGGCACACTTAACAGAATCAATTTTCTGCCGTCCAAATTGTGGCAGCCAAAGAAAATAAGACCAATTTAGGTAGTGTGATTTACCCAGGACCACATAGATAAGTCAAGTTGGGAAGCCCAGATGTGTGCTTAGGATTTCTGGTTGCACACTTTGCAAATTTGTAGGGTTTTTATTACACATTTTCCCACTACATATTTAGTTTTGCAGCAACATGCAATATTCTTTTTTGTTTGTTTAAGAAATCTTCTTTCAGAAACAATATGTAGTATATGGTTACAGATTATAGTCACACATTTTCGGCTCATCTAAAGTTGGTATACAAGGTTGAATCAATAGTTAACAGGTTGTATACCAATGAAATGTACATTCATTCAATATAGTTCTGGCAGTAAACATAGGCTACCATATACATTACATTTTAAAGGTTTACCTAGTTGAAACGCAAAAATGTACACACACATACAGAAAAGACAACATGATTAATTTAGGTATAATTATACAGTAAGAATGAAGCTTGACAAATAATTGACAAATACGTTCATTTTCATATCAGGCTTTCTTAACAATAATGGGGAGAAAGCTAAGCATTTTTGCAAGTCTATTTGCATACTACACACTGAGTTACACCACATCTTGTATATAATACAGTGAACATTTTTCCAATTGTAAATAATTTTTTGCACCGCAATGATATGATATGATATATGACATTTATAACGCGCCTATACACAAGTGTTTCGAGGCGCGACGAGGCAAGGGAGGGGGAAACAGTGGGAAGGCAGACAACGGTCTTACTAGGCTAGGCTACCTTGCCTTCCCCCTCCCTCTCTGCCCCCTCTAGGGCTCCTTCCACACCTCCGCAGGGCCTACCTTTGACCTGTACCCCTCCCCGTAAGTCTTTCAAGGATGGCAACCTTCTCCACATTGCCACTCTTAACTCTCGCTCTGCTGTCAAACATTCCTCGGATATCTGCCGCCTTCTTGAAGAACATGACCTTGATGTCCTCGGTCTCACTGAGACATGGTTCACGGCCAGCTCTGTCACCAGCTTTGACACGCTTCTACCTGACGGCTACAAGATCCTCTCTGCGCCCAGGCCCAACCAATCCGGTGGGGGTGTTGCCCTTATCTTCCCTGAGTGGATTCCTGCCTCTGTCATTCCTACGCAGACCTACTCCTCTTTTGAATGCCTCGTCTGCCGGCTCTCTCTCTCTCCTAGCCATTCCCTTACTGTGGCTACTATCTATCGGCCACCTGGTCAGATTTCTTCCTTCCTCTCTGAGTGGGCGGACCTCTCCTCCTCATTCCTGGCCTCAACCACTCAACTCCTCCTTCTTCTTGGAGACTTCAACATCCACCTGGATGCCTCCTGTCCCCCCTCTGGACTCTTTCGCGACCCTTGCGACTCTCTCTCACTCACCATTCTCCCCTCTGGCCCGACTCATTCGGCAGGGCACACTCTCGATGTCCTGATCTCCTCTGACCTTCCCCTCTCTGCCCCTCTCTCCACTCCTCTCTCCTGGAGTGATCACTTTCTTCTATCCTCCCACCTCTCCCTCCCTACCCCCTCAGGCCAAGCCACCTCCATCACTGCCACCCACCTTCTCGGTCATCCGACCCATGAAGCGCGTGTCAGTTGAGGCTTTCGCCACCACCTTCTCATCCCCCCTCCCCCCTTGGCTGACTCTCACCCTGACATAGCCCTCTCCATGCTCCACTCCTCTATATCTGATACTCTTGATATCCTTGCCCCTGTCATGAGAATCCGCCTGAAGCCCAAAGACAAGTGTAACTCCAGGTATGACTCTGACCTTGTCACCCTTAAGCGCAAGTGCAGGGTGGCCAAGAGGAAATGGTGTGCTTCATGTTCATCCTCTGACAAACTGGCCTGCCGCATGCTTCAAAGGCAATACCGGCTCCCTGTCCTCACCAAGAAGAGAGCCCATATCCAAGCCCGCATCTCTGCGGCATCTAACAACTCGGCTGAACTCTTTAAAATCTGCAAGGAACTAGCCAATCCTGCAGCAGTCTCTACCTCTCCTGTACCTTCCAAGGTCCTCTGCACGGCACTGACTTCTCACTTCATCTCAAAAACCCAGGACTTCCTGTCCTCACTCTCCTCCTATCGCCTCCCTCCCTCCATTGCCTGCTCTTCCTCTAGCCCTTCTGCAGCCACCTCCCCTCCCTCCTTCTCTGCCTTTCCCCTTTTCTCTGCTGACAAGGTTTCTAGACAAGTCCGATCAATGAAAGTCTCGTCGAAACAGGTTCACCCCTGTTCCTCCAAAACTATCAAGGACCACATCGACTCCCTGGGCTCCTGCCCTGGCTGATTTCTGCAATCACTCCTTCGCCATTGGAGTCTTCCCATCCCCCCTGAAGCACTCCCTTGTGCACCCTCTTCTTAAGAAACCCTCTGCCGACCTCTCCTGCTCGGCTACCTATTGCCCAATCTCCATCACTCCCTTCCTGGGCAAGCTCCTGGAGAAACTGGCCACCTCCCAACTCAATCTCCACACTGAATCTGTTGGTTGTCTTCATGACCATCAGTCTGGCTTCAGAGCTGCCAGAAGCACGGAAACTGCTCTCCTGAACATCCTGCTTGAATACCTGCTCTCCAATCTTGACTCCAACACCCTGTGTGTCCTCATCTTGCTTGATCTCTCTTCTGCCTTTGATACTGTCAACCATGCCATCCTGCTCAACCGTCTCTGTGACAACCTGGGTATCACTGGTCAGGCTCTGGCATGGCTGACCTCTTTCCTCTCCGACCGACCCTCCCAGGTCCAACTTGGGTCCTTCATCTCTGATATCTTTCTCTCTCCCTGGCTGTTCAGCCAATACCTGGCACTCCTTGCCCACTGCATCGCTGCTCTCTGCCCCAATTTTCAGTGCTATGCGGATGATACCCAGCTCATTTTCAGGCTACCCTCGGCCTTCTCCTCGCCTTCCCTCATCTCCGACTGTCTGTCTGCTATCCAGGAGTGGTGTGCCGCCAATGACCTCTGCCTTAATGCCAGTAAGACTGAGATTTTACTTATTGGCACACCCACTCCCTCCTTCCCTGCAGCTCTCTGGCCGGCCTCTCTTGGCCCTCTTCCTGCTCCCACCTGCAAGGCCAAAAACCTTGGGGTCATCTTCGACTCCACACTCTCCTTCTCTCCTCACATCTCTGACATCTCTAAGAAGTCACACTACCAGCTACACCTCCTCAGAGGTATTCTTCCTTTCCTCTCCTTCCCCCAGAAGCTCAGTGTCTCCAGAGCCCTGGTTCTCTCTAAAATGGACTATTATAACAGCCTCTATCTAAATCTGCCTGCCTCTACTCTCCGCCCTCTTCAACTTATCCAGAACAGGACTGCGAGACTTGTCCTTGGCCTCAAGCCCAGGGATCGTATCTCTCCAGAACTGAAATCTCTGCACTGACTCCTAGTGGCTGCGAGGATTAAGTTCAAAACCCTCTGCATTGTCCACACGCCTTCTGAGGCTTGGGGCCGCAATACCTTCAACTCTCTCTTGCCAAATATCTTCCTTCTCGAGCTCTTCGCTCATCCTCCTCCAACTCCCTCAGGGTCAGTCGCTTCTCCAAGCAACGAGTTGGTGGGAGAGCTCTCTCTTCGGCAGGGGCCTCCCTCTGGAACAGCCTTCCCGCCTCACTGAAACTTGAGGAGAACCATCTCCGGTTCCAGAAGCACCTCAAAACCCTCCTCTTTACTTCTGCCTTCTCTCCCCCTCTCCCCTGTTGACTTTCTGGCTGAAACTGCACTGGCTACTAATAAGCATCAAAGGATCAAATAAGGCTCACACTTGTTTATCAAACGCATCTTCTAGCAGAATGCTCCTAAGAACAAGTGTTTATTATGGTAGATTAAATGTAGTTTAGAAATGTGCATAATTACATTCCATATATTTTTCCAGAATTTTTTACACTCAAACGTGTTTATGGGAACCTTCGATTTCTAAGCAAGGCCAGCAGTTATTATCAAAAGAAAGACATACATTGCAATATTCTAGAAGGGGTAATAAATACCCTATTTTGAAAAAAATATAAAGTTTAGTTAGGCTTGCTGACGTGCTGGTATGTGCATTTGTACTCCAGATTTGGGGTCACCTATTTTCTCCAATTTCCATATCACAGTCTCATTCCCATGTTAGTTCTGACCACATCTCGATTCATTTATGGGATTATAATTCACAATTTTCTAAAACATGGAGGCTCTGAGGTTAGAATTTTTCATAGCCTATAGCCGATTCCGGCAAAAAGTTACTATCAGACCGAATCTCAATATTTTCCATCAAAGCATCCATAATCTTGAGAAATTGACGCGAGTATGAGTTATGGAGGGAAAATGCTTGCTTAAAATTATTAAAAGAGATAGGGGCCCCATCAACTAAGAATTGATTGACGAATTTGATGCCTTTATCCAGCCACAAATTCCAATAAAAAGATTTAGCGTTAATGGGAATGCGTTTATTTAGCCATATTAATGGTGAGATGAATTCAGTGGGTTTTGCGATGTGGGAAAAAAGGAGGTTCCTAAAATGGCCTGCTGAAACCTTAATGTTCAATTTATTCAGTAATCTGTTTCTACCCATTGCATAGCCACAATCTTCGAAAGAAACAGGGGATAATAATACACTTTCTAACAAATACCATGTAGGAGTACCTTGATTATGCTCTCTTGTGGCCAAGCTTGTATCTGCTTCAGTATAAAGGCTGAGAGATACTTTTAGAAATGTTCATACCACCATTACAGGTCAATTCTTTAAGTTTGCTCAGTGAACCTCTGTGTGTGAGGACAAGTGGGGTGTACATGTATATTAGGTAATGTGAGTGCATGATGTATGGGTGGCTGGATGTGCATGTCTGAGTGTATGGTGAATTGGTGCATTTGTGAATGTGTGTGCTTGTGTTTAATGCTTGGTTGTGTAGCTGTTTTGGGGTTTGGGGATGGGAGTGAGAGAGGACGCATGGGGGTGTATATGTATATTATGCAATGTGAGTGTATGATGTATGGGTAGCTGAGTGTGTATGTCTGTGAGTGTATAGTGAGTTACTGTGAGTGTATGGTGAGTTAGTGAATGCGTGTGCTTGTCTTTAATGTTTGGTTGTGTAGCTGTTGTGGGTTTGGGGATGGGAGGGAGAGGGGACATGTGGGGGTGTATATGTATTTGATGTAATGTGAGTGTATGATGCATGGGTGGCTGGGTGTGCCTGTCTGTGATTGTATGGTGAGTAGGTGCATGCATAACTGGTGTGTGAATATCTGTGTGCTTGTGTTTAATGCTGGACTGAGGAGCTGTGCTGAGGAAGGGGTAGGAGGGAGAGGGCATGTGTAGGGGAGTATATATATTTTTCGCAATATGCATGTATGATGTATGGCTAGCTGGTTGTGTGTGTCTGAGTGTATGGTGAATTGGCGCATGTGTGAATGTGTGTGTGCCTGTGTTCAATGCTGGGCTGAGGAACTGGTTTTGGGGCTGGTGAGAAAGAGGGGATGTGTGGGGGTGTATACATGTGAATGAGTGAGTGTATGATGTGTGAGTAGCTGGGTGTGCTTGTCCTTGTGTGTATGGTGCATATGTGAATAGGTGTGTGCTTTTATTTAATGCTGGGCTGAAGAGCTGATTTTGGGGATTGGGGAGAGGGGTGGGAGGTAGAGGGGATGTTTGGGGGCAAGAGGGTTGTGCTAATATGTAATTTTAATGGGCATCCACGATAAAGCAGGCATGATATGTGTTATTAGTGGCTTGACTGTTATTTTGGTGCCTCCAGTGTAGTCATGTCTTACTGTGGCATATCTGTTATTACTTGGAAGGACTGGCATTTTGGGGCAGCCAGTCTATCCGTTTCTCACTTTGGCATGTCATTTTATTTCTGGGTTTCTATTATGAACCAACCAGGTATGATGTGTGTTATTACTTGGCAAGATTGGTATTTTGATGCAGCCAGTTTGCACATGTTTTCTTATTGTGGTATGGCATTTTTAATGGCAAAGCTAGCAGGAGTACGTCTTTACGTGGGGGTACTGCCATATATTTAATTCAAATGAACTAATTGGCCTCATGCGTCACAATCCACAATATAAGAATGACTTTAGTATTCATACAAGTGAACACTTATTGCAAATTATACATTTTTTTTATCATTGATCAAACAAAGCCAAACAGCCAACACGTGTTTTCACCATATTTACAAAATCTTCCTCAGTGCTCGGTTACATGTACCAATCATCATCAATTACATTTATATGACAATTCTATGTATGCATATGGGCAACATGCGAAACCATTATACATAGTCCCAACATAGGTCACATTGACACTCAGCAAATAAAGAGTTTGATAAACATTTTTTAACAAGAATTGGACACATAATAGGCAAAGCAAATATGATATGTGATCTAACGTGGCATTGCATGTTCTACTGGTGTTAAAGGCAAAGTCAACATAATGAGTGTTCTTACATGTTGGGTGGAGGTATACATGCAGCCAAACAAGAAAATAGTTTCTTACTGTAGTATTGCATGTTTTACTAGCATTTTTGGCCAAAGCCAACTTGGTGTGTGTTTTTAAATGGCTAGACTGACATTTTGGTGCAGCCAGTCTAGCCATTTCTTACTGTGGTATGACATTTCTTTAATGGGCATCTATGATGAAGCAAGCATGATGTGTGTTCTTATGTGTCTAGAATGGCCTAAATTGGAGCCAGTTTGAATATGTTTTCTTATTGTGGCATTGTATTTCTAATGGCAGAGCCAACAGGAGCATGTTGTTGTGTGGGGGTACCCTTACCAAAGTCAAATACTACATTTAGTATGTAACCTGTCTTTTTGTAGTATTCGAAGACTTTGTCTAATCTTTTTTAGTATTCCATAGTAGTCCTTTTTTGAAGACTGGTCTATGAAGACTACTCAACACTGCTGAATACTCAATGATTACTAACAGAATACAAAACAAATACTTGGGTTCCATTTTTTTAGTCTTCACTTAGTATGCAGGCAATCTGTTGAATACAAGGCCTTCCTTGAAACTTTGAATACTGTAGAGCTATGATAAATACCAAAAAAACTACTAAATCAATGCATATGTTCTGTTCATGCAGCCTTCATGTCGTATGCAGAAAAGCTGCCGAATACTGTAAGGATTGCATGGTATCAAGAATAGACAGACACAAGTGATCACAGTTCAAGGGTGGTTATTAAACTGTAAAAGTAGGGTAGAAAAATACCTAATCTAAGCCTAAATCTAACATGGGAGCAAGCTACAACCATCAAATCGAAATAAGGCAGTCCTAGTGGTGTCTTGTGAAATAAAGAGGCCTATACTAAGGAAACCTTTTGCCAATCCTTATGCTAAGTACAAATGAGTGTGGGATAGGGCTCATAAGAAATAAAGAAGTGTTCACAAATAATATGCCAGGATGTGATAGTCATGGTCTCCCTTCCCCACATTTTGAGCACGGGGCAAGGTGGGATCTGGAGCACAGCACACGCTTGAGCTTTCCCAGCACAAGACGACAGTTCAGTTTTCAGCTATCAGGATCTTCGATGGCCAAGTCTCTTGCTCTATAAAAAGTCTCTTGTCTTCGAGGGCCTGATGTATTCAAAATAACAACAAAAGTTCCTCTCCCTATGTATATTGGGTGATGACTTTTCACTTCGGGATTCCCCCTCTTCCGGGCTCAGATCACCAAATAGTATTTAACGATATCAGGACCTTCAGAGTTTAGCTTTCCTCCTTCCGATGGCCTGATAGATTCAAAATCCACAAACAAACAAAAAGTTCCTTTTGTGTTGCAATTGAGGTGCCGATTCTTCACCCCCATATCCCCTTCTACAGGGCCTCAAACCCCTCTCGAATATCCGCCTCCCTTCATCGGGTTCACTTTGGATTGTATTCAAAAACAAATTTCTTGGTTGCATTCAAGTGTTGTTGGGGTGTGAGTTTCTTACTCCTGGATCCCCCTCTTCCGGTCACAGATCCTTCTCAACTGTTTGACTCCCTTGGTCAGGTTCACTATGGCTTTCAACACAATCTACTCTGCTTATATTCTCAAATTTTAATGTCTTTTCAAACAGTTCAATGTGGACCACCCTCTGCCGGGTTCACTCTTGTCAACACACAGTTCCTTTGGGGCTTTAGACTTCGCCCCTTTTCATCGGCATCCCTCCATCGGGTTCACTCTTGCCAATCTCACAGTTCCTTCTACTTCCTTATGATCTGGGATTCACTTCCCTTCTTCACGATCATCTGCCAGTCAAAGACTTTCGATTTTACAGAGGATTTTACTAGACCCCCGTAGGACCACTTTCACCCACTTCTCGCCTTTCCCAAGGCCTTCTGGTAATAGTAGTTTTAACAATCGGGTAATCCCCCAGAGTTTTTCAAGTGAGAACCCATGTGTTGCCTGGCCCATCTGCAGCTGGCTTTCACCTTTTACATCAACAGTTCTTTGTACACTCTGCAATCAGCCGTTTGCTACATTTGTTCAACACAGTTCAGTTTCTTTATCAATCCTCCCCTCGAGTCACCGGCTGTGATGAATTGCTTGGCTTTCTTCCTATTGGGAGTCAAGGCTGGTACCATCGTAGCAGGCGTCTCCCTCTGTCCTGCTGATCAGCGTGGGCACGCTCCTGATACCATTGATCATCTTTCATGATGTGCAAAAGTGTTAAGAGTCAGAAAAGGGGGACGGGGTAAAGTGTTTGAATATCCTATAGGGTAGGATGGGGAAAAGGTGCTATATGGAATTACAACCCTCGTACCAGGGGTTTTGATAATCTTAGAAGGGTGAGATTGATAAGGTTTGTAAGAAAGACGGGAATGACCAGGGTGGTTATCGTGAAAGGAACAGGGGTAATTGTGGGAATGGTAGTGTTTAGTCCAAGCAGATTGGGGGTTCAGAAAAGAATAATCAAAGTGACGTGGAGAAGAATGATTGGGAGCATTTGTGCTGAAAACAGGAAAACAGGGATTCTGGGAGTTGTGGTTATATTTGAGCAAGAGAGATGCGATGTGAGGAAGGGAGGTAGATGTAGTACAGCCTACCAAGGCCTCAGGGATCTCGTCCTCTCCCTTTTCCTCTGTAGAATATTGCATCTCGCCTGGAGCATTCCACTGAGCACAACCCCAAGTCCCTCTACCCAGTTGGTCCTTCCCTACTTGGCCACTCCTAGGGATGGGATAAAAGTGCTAGTTCTTCCCTGGCCACCTGAATGATGGATTCCCAGCATCTACTTGGGAGAATACCCTCAGGTTTCTCTCAATACCGGCATGTCAAGAATAATTTGAATACGATAGACCTGGGCTGAACAGTAACAGACTACCAAATACCTATGTTCTGTTCATGTGGTCTTTACGTACTACGCTTAAAAGCTGTTGAATACCAACAGTCATGGATCATTTGAATACCATAGCCCTGCAATGAACACTAACAGACTACTAATTAAATAAACACATTCTGTTCATGTAGTCTTCATTTACTACGCTTAAAGGCTGTTGAATAGCAAGCGTCATCGATAATTTGAATACCATAGGCCTGTGATGAATACTAAGAGACTACTAATTAAGTACACGTGTTCTGTTGATGTAGTCATCATGAAATGTGCAGAAAGCTGCAGAAAATAGACATATCAAGAATAATTTGAATACTATACGTCTGTGATGACTACTGACAAACTACTAAATAAATACCTCTGTTCTGTTTATGAAATCTTCATGGAGTATGCAGAAAAACTGCTGAATCCTAACAGATGAAGGATAATTTGAGTAATACACTTATGAAGAATACTAAAAGTTTATTAAATAAGTACTTATGTTGTGATCATATAGTCCTCATGTACTATGAAGATAAGCTGTTGAATACCAACTGGTCATGGTAAATTTAAAAAAATAGGACTGTGATGAATACTAACAGTCTAGTAAATAAATACATGCATTCTTTTCATGTATCCTTCATTTAGTATGCAGGCAAACCTCTGAATACCAACACTTCATGGACAATTTGAATATTATAGTCCTATGCTGAATACTAACAGAATGCTGAACAAATACCCATCTTCTTTTCGTGTACTGTAGTATGCAGAGAGCAGTTGTATGATAACAGTTCATGGATTCTATGAACACTGCAGGCCACGAATGCTAACAGACTGGTTAATACATGCACATGTTATGTTCCTGTAGCTTTCATTTAGTATGCAGAAAAGCTATTAAATACCAGGATTTTTGGATCATTTCAATAACATGGTTGTGTAAATAATAGTAACAGACTACTACAGAAATATCTAGTATATGTGTATTTTATTGAAATGCAGTCGTATCCAGCCTGTCTAGCCAAACTCTTATAAAACAGTGATAATAATGCCTTTAGTCAAAAAGGTATTAGAGATGATCTGTGGAATAATTATCTGTCCATTTCATTAAAAGCCAGTAGAAGCAAAGTGTTTGGAAAAGTAATCCTGAATACATTGGATCCTGGAATTGGCTTGCAAAGAGGCTTTGGTACGGGGACTAGGTCTTTGCACCATTTCTATTAGTTCAGAAATATGTTATCAGGTAAAGGGTGTCCTTTGTCTTTTGTTTAAGGACCTTTATGTTGCCTTCAACAGTGTCCTGAGGGTTAAGTTGTGGAAGTGTCCATTCTCTTATGACATCCCCTATGATATTGTATTGCCAGATATGAATATGTACTCATCATTTGCTCAACACCCACCCCATCCACCCATCAACATTCCTACACTCTTTGTTGCACATTCTCACATTTCTGTCCATTAACCCCTACACAGCCTCCCTCACCTCCACATAGTGCCCTTCTTCCCCCACCCACCCACCTTCCCTTTCCCAGCTACACCCAGTTCAATATGGGGATTGTATTTTTGATACCGTTTACCAGAAGATCCCCGTACACCATCAAGTATATTGATTAGGTTGGTAGGGTACTCTATGAAGTGCTGTGGTACATCAGCTATTAAAGGCTGGCAGGACACACAAATGCATGGCATTCAAATGTATGAGTGTCAGTGTTTTTTATAGTATGTGCAAGAGGCTGGGTGGATATTAGGCTTCTAACATTGCAAGTCAATATCAGTTGACTAACACATATTGCAATTCATGACAAGACTTAATATTAGGATTTGCAGGGCAACTTTTTTAAAAAAACATTTATTTTCAACTTGCACAGACACATCCTCATATTATTCTTTTACATCTTACACATTATTTTAAACCGCTGTTACATTTCAAGGGTACATTTTTATACATATAATTACGACACATCTGAACTCGTTTCATCCGTGCCTTGATCAAAGAGGTACTGTCTGTACTTGCCCCATATATCTCTAGGGCGACTTCGTATAGGTAATAGCTCAGCATACATTTCTTCACAATCATTTACCCATAACATGTATTTTTCCCAGTCATTCTTAGTAGGGCATTCCTTACTCTTCCACTTCATCAGAATTGCTTGCTTAGCTAGCAATAGGCCGAGGTGGAGCAGTGTGCGCCAAGTAGGATTCATTTTCCCCAATGCCCCCAGCAGGCGCACAGTTGGGGTCCTTTCAATGGGTTGATCTGACATGGCATCCAGAGTGTCGCACACGTCTGTCCAATACACTGCTAGACGAGTGCATGCCCATAGCATGTGTACCTGCGTCTTCACTTCCGCATCTGGGACATTTACCGTCCATCGAGGGGAATATGCGCTTCAATTTAGTCTGTGTATAGTGCATTCTGTGTATTATTTTGTAATGTATTAGCCGGTAACGTGAATTTCTAGAGATGCTCTTGGTCAGTTTACAAATCTGTGTCCATTGGTTGTCAGTGATACTATGCCCCAAGCTCTATTCCCATCTCCCCTTAGCCCTTTGGGGTAGAGGTTCTCAGACAGCTATCGCAATTTTATATAAGATAGAGGCTGATGTTTTGGCCGACTCCACTGTGAATATGTATCCCAGACCCGGATCCGTTGCAGGTTCGGTACGGAATGTATCCCATACCTCTGCCTTGGCCGATCCCATGTGCAAATAATACAGTTTTGCAGTGGAGTATCTCCAACTATGCTCTTAGCTTCCTCCCAAGTGATAAATAGCTTGTCTGGGAAGAGGTCTCCGAAATGGTCGATCCCTTTACTTCCCCAATGCGTAGCTATCTTTGTGTCTTGTGTGGGTGGTATGTATGGGGCTTCCCACAGTGGCATTTTTGTGTTATACAAAACTTCTCGCCCGGGTTTCTCTGTTATCTTTGCCCAGGCAGTGCATGTTACCAGTATTGGATCGGTGGTGTTATTGTGTCTGGGATACGCTGCTGCCGCTTTTGCAGGAGTTCCACAGGATTTGTTTTGTGTGTTTCGGTGTCGCTGTAGACCTGCCCGGTATGAACCCTGATTGGTCGTCGTGGACCATATGTGGCATCAGGGGGAAGCGAAGGAAAACAGGATTTGGTTACACATCATAGTATAACATTGTGCATGCTTTTGAATTAACAATGGTCATCATCAAAACATCATTCAGTAATCAATCAGAAATACATATTTTGCAACAAAGACTATTTCAAAATGGATGTATAATAGTTTTAATCCATTTCTTCAAAGGTGTCCCAGTCTACATTTTTATAACTCCACATATTAAAATAAATATTGGCAGAGGAGTTGGAGACACAATATAGACTGGCCATAAAAGTATTCCATGACATAGCGGAAGAAAACCAGATTGACTAAAGCCATTTGTGTTTCCTATCATATTGGTGGTCAAGATGTGGCAATTCTTTCCAGAGAGGAAGGTTCATCTTCAATTTTCACTTGGATGAATTTGCATCCTATATGAAGGTATAGAAAGAAGGGAGAGACAGCACAGAAATGAACACTGAAAAGCGGTGTCAAATCTCCGTAGCAAAACATGAAGTTCAACTGTCAGACAGAGTCATGACTTCTCCTTGGTTCCCAATGCACAAACTGAATTTTTATTTCGAAATATGTATTTGTCTCTTTTGCACCCTTTTGGGCAATAGAATATAAGTGCCACGGCAGATGTTCTAGTTGCACATTATTCCCTATGGGCATTATTTGAGCCCCGTTGAGTGCCCCATTTGTTTTCTATGGATGACATACATAGTTACTCTCATAGTGGTTTGGGAACTCGCACACACAGGATGAAGTTCCATTATTAACAAAGCAACAGCTTCCTACATTTTCTGAAGTGTACACTGCTAGCACATGGTCCCATGCAGCATGAAGTGGATGAACATTAGCATCACTTGAATATGTGGTGTTTAATGTATCTATTGGATGTATTAGGGCTTCATTGTGAATCTGGCTCTTTGTATCTCAAACTTGTATGAAATGTAAAACTCTCCCATATTTTATGTGCCCCTTTTCTAAATGTTTGCCTATACTTTGGTCCCTTTTCACAATTCTGTTGTAGGTTGCTGCGTACACCTAGCAATAACCCCTTTGTAAAATAATTTTGTTATAGGTTGCAACTTTTCTATTAAAAAAAACTGAAATTAGATTTTCTGCTGCTTGTAATTCCAAACCTGTTAAAACCTTAGTAGAAACCTTACCCATTTGAAAATATCCTTCAATAATATCTGTTTTTTCAACAAGTGCTGATGAATCCATAAGTCTATTTATTCTATTTTCCGTAACTCCATCGAATTTACATCTTGCTTTTAGTAAGGGTATCACCTGAATTGGTGTCACTGTATTAAGAATCTGTGTTTCTATATTTTGTGTTTCAGAGATATGGGACACTATATATCCATTTAGGTTTTCAAAATGTAAACCGCTATTTGCAAATAGTGGTCCATTATAGCGCACACAGTCTAAAAGATGAACCAACTGATGAGTATTCATGGTCGTGAATCTTTTATCATACAATTGCGCAAATAGTTTCATAAACATGAGCAAGCATTTCTCTGCAAGTGCAATGCCTGCAAATGTCTGATTTTCTTTATCAAGTAGATAGATTACTTTTGCCAAAAGACAAAAATGTGCAAAAAGCTGATGAGGCAATACATCCTTCAAAACAGGAATTTGCCATAAAATCAAATCATTTCTGTATTCTGATGATTTCCATATATGTATATCTTCAAGGCTACAGGGAGGTCTTGATATATGAAGGGGAGGTTTGATAGATTGTAATGTCTTGCTCACTTGGTTCTTGTAAGGATGTGCTGAGAAATTCATGTTCTCAAAAAACTTGCCAAACCACACAAAGTCAGCATCAGTTTCATCACTCCAGCCCAAACTCCATGCATGTAATCTAAGTGAAATCCCTGAACACATGGGAAATGCGCTAGGTAGAGAAAACGGAAAGGACCTTTCATACCATGAACTGAATATTCACGTTCACCTCTTTGCAACTTCGTTAATGTTTCATTTATATCATCAAGCACATTGTATTTTGTCCGTGATTAGGATCCCCATCACTGTATGGGAAAACATGACAGTCACCCATTCCGAATCTTGAAGTGATGTCTGGTTGCAAACATGACCAACAGCTGAATTTGCCATTGAACTGCTTGCTGGTCACTAAACAACGAGCTGGTAGATCACAAGTCCATCAAAGCAAAACACCACGACATACACATTCTGAGCCTTTGTGATCTAAAAATGTAACTCCCTTTTCCAACTGCATTAATTCCTCAGTTAAAGGATGAAGGTATGTCCATATATAGTTTTTTTGTGTGTCCAATCCAAGTCCCACAAACAACAATGTTCTCTTTTGCTTTTCATTTTGTAATGGACAATTCATTAATCATCGAATAAACAGGCCACATGCACAGTTTGCTACTTTTGAAAATGTTCACTCCAGCTGTGTTGAGTAAAACTGATAGACTGTTTTGACACTTTAATATTCCTGCATTATAAGGATTTCTATATGAAATCCCATCATACACATCTGCTATCACCAAGTTTCTTTTCTGTTTATGGTGTTCGTATTTATATGTACACACTTCCTCTGTGAAATCCCTTCTTTTAAACAGAGTGTTCATCGCATCAATTATGGAATGATGAACAAAAAAAGCAACTGCACCAGGTTCAGTAAGACCCTTTAAACAATGGGTGTTACTACACACCTTTGCCTCATTGCTAACACTTTCATTGCAAAAGGAACAGTAGTTTCTTATTTTAGGAAATGCAATGTACTTTTTAATAAGTGACTTCCTTTTAAATAAAGAGTTAATCATTCTATTGGATACCGGTAAAATGCAACACATTGAGTACAATAATGCTCCTATGGCCTCATCTGAAATTCTAAATCTAACAGCAAAGCAAATGATAACCAGCAGAACAGCTTCCACAGTGTAACGGGAGCCTTCAAATACCTTTTGATTGTCTTCTTGATTTCCTTGAACTTCAGAAATCATCTTTTCCTCCTCGGTTACAACAGTAATGTTAACTACATGTTCTGTAGATGATTGTGTTAAAAAGGACAAGTCATCTTCTTCTAGTGCAAACATATTTTCAAATTCATCTGTATAGACATTCTGGTGCCTATTAGGTTGTAACTCATAACAAACCTCAAACTCAAAATAATGTTTTGGTGTATTTAAATGATCTTCCAGATTTGAGGATAAGACAGCACCATTCTTTAATGATAATGATGTGTCATTTATATAGCGCCTTAATCCAACGCGCTTTACAGAGCACATATTTACATACAATATCACCCAACCGAAATTGGTACTCATTTATCAATCTCGGAAGGATGAAAGGCTGAGTTGGCCTTGCAGGTTTCGAACCTGCGACCTGCAGATCACGCTCAGATCGCAGCAGCTAGCACTCAATCCACTGAGCTATCTTAACGGCTTGGCCAGGTTCTGCAAATCAAACAGATGTATATAATAATTGCGAAGGGTCTGCATTCTAAGATGAATATGACCCTGTAAATGCAGCTCATTGCATTGTCCGGCTCTCATGGGAAGAGAACCAGCATACATGTCCCTAGAAGTACTGCTAATTTCTCAACATTTGACTAGGAAGTGATACAGCAGCCATTTCCCAATGTTTCCTTATCCAGCATGTTATTACTCGACACTGCAATAGGAGTCTGACATAACTGAAAGGCAGCTGAAGCAATTTACTCAAAAAAACATACTCATTGAAAACATACATTCTAGACCACAATTATTCATGGCACTTACCTGATCCAGCATAGGTGACAGACCTAGGATGAGAGATAAAGGTAACTGCCAATCTGTAACACCTGGGTAGTATGGGATTACACAAGTGGATGTCCCCCCCAAGCTATTTCTGCCTGATGGTCCACTCTTTACAGTGGGTGAAAATCTCTTCACTGGCCACGGGTATGAGGAGTCATGTGTTATCCCCAAAGGGAGGAGCCTAGAAGGTGCCATGGTTCTCCCCACACAAAGAAGCCCAGACTTAGACCAGCTAATGTGTGGTCTTAATATGAGTGTCTTATAAAAGTATCTCTCAGCTCTAATACTGATTATTCTGTTGTAATAGGGATGGGAGGATATTTGCACTGTGCATACCATCATGCCAAAACACCTTCATCCAGGGTCTGCCAAGGGGGATCTCTGTCATATGGAGTCTCCACCTATCAATTCAGAGGTATGAGTAATGAGTGGTCCCTACGCCTGGTGACAGCCCTGCATATTGACCGGATAGAACCAGCACACACTTTGCCTAATAACACCTTTGGAGTCCTATGTGAAGCTCACTTGAATATGAGGAAGCAACAATATATTAGTAGGTTAAGCACAGTGGCATGCCCATAAAATGTGTCTTAACGTTAAAGAAAAAAATGCCACAGAGTGAACACTTCCCTAAAGTAGTTTTATGTGCCCATGCTGCCCATGCTACCCAAACCTCTGAAAAAAGCACTCGCTAAAATTCAAGTTTACAACCACACTCATAACATAAATCCATGAGAAGGTTTAGTCTCTATCCCATCATTTAACCTCCCGAGGATGGCCTTAACTACGAATTTGAAGCTCCAACATGTAAGGTAGATCAAGGGGAATGTAAAAACTCTCACCAGAACGATACACGTTTTGGAATGCTCTCCTACTATCCGAGTGGAATGTAAAATCATGACTTCTATCAAATGACTCAAAATGTATCTATTGGTGTGAAACATGGAGTAATGCAGTAGCAAGAATTGCACACCTCCACCATCAGAAAAGCGAGCAAGACTATTTACATGTGTTGTATACAAATACAATACGACATCAACATACCAAGTCTGTGTCCACAAACATGTATTTGATGGCAGCACTAATAGCTATACCCCCTCCCCCATGGATGATGGTGTCAGTCCTTCCAATATAAAGGGTTTCTGTAGAATGCCAGAAATATGACATTTTGTGCTTACAGCCACACAAGGCCAGGCCATATTTTTCAGATCAGGTGGAAAGAGGTACATCATTTCTGAATGTCTTTCCAAGCCCCGAATTGTGTTTCCATATCAGTCCACCATGTTTCCAGCAGAGTTGGGCAGAGGACATATTTAGATCATATGGCGAATGCCAAAGATGCAACATTGCATTGGGCTATATATTTTGTGACTTCAACATACTTGAACACTAAAGCTAGAGCATACATATTTGAACAGTAGCATTAATAATTTTAGCAAATGCACTTTGATTACATAAATTATCTCTGTTTTTTAGTCCAACAATTTCACATGGTACATGTTCTTGATCTATCCTATTGGAATATGTTTATTTTAGATTTTCCAAAGTAGGTGTAATTACATTTGTTGTTTCCATTGGCTCCTACAAATTGAACAGAAATAACCGATAAAGGAGAATCGGCAAACTTTGATAGATCATTATGATAATGTGTAATGCATTCTGTGCAACATATGATTCATTTGTTGTATGATAGTTTTTACATTCAATGATTTCACATCAAAGAGATCTGTAATATTAGATGTGTATGTTCATGTTTATGTGGAAGGACAGTGACGCTACAACCTCAAAGGTATCTAAGTGCTTAAGCAGATGAACTGGGAAGGCAGATGTAAATAAATTAGAACATGAGTGACTTCATATTTTCTTCCATGAGTCAAGTAGAACAATGAAATTATGAATGTCTTCAGAAGGCATTTCAGTAGTGAGCAATGCTTGGCCTGCCAAAGGCTCTTCTGCGTTTAAAGTGGAAGCTGAACATAGTGCATCCGGTCAGGCCTGGCATATATTTGCATAGCCAGCTTTGACATGTTTTCTTATAGTACCAGCTGAACATTTTTGATGTTCACCTACCCATTCTTCCCATGTGTGCTTTGCACGGCAGGTTTGCAGGCAGATTACTGCAAGTACTCTACCTTTCGGAGTTTTGGTAAGGTGCAGCACTAAAATGGCAATGTAGAAGCCCTCCATTCTTAAATGGAATTACAGATTCTGAATGTTGCTAATTCGGTTTTGTAACACACCAAACCCCTACAGACCATATCTGGTAGGATGTGTACATGGAATAGAACAATTATACTTGATTCAAACTGTGAGAGAACAATATCAGTAATGTGTAGAAATACGAGCTTGAAATGTTTTCTTCCTCTTGAGTTATGCAAGCACTTATAAGAGTTACAGGAATATGACCAGCTATCAGTATTTGCCAAGGCACTCATCAATCCCATTTTAAACGGAGCTCTAGGTTCTGAAGTGAATAAATATTGGAGATGTCTGGTTGTTTTTTTCGGAAATAATGTAGTCCATGAAACAACAGCAAACAGTACATCGCAACACAACACAACACATCCTACTTAGAGGTTAACCTGAAGGTAACATGTAGCATCAGTAAAGAATGCAAAGGGTAACTTCCCAAATCATTGTACTTTGTGTACCATCGACCATAAGAACATGTGTTCTGTGGTGAAATAGTCCCCCCTTCTCCTTCTATCCTAGCTTTCCCCTATACCTATAACCGCCTATCTACCCCTGTCCCCTAAGAATGTGATTCGGCTCCTTAGTCATGTAACTATAGCAGGGCAGATCCACATAAAGAGGGGATTTAGGTTCATACACTTCCAGTGGTAATATGGGCCTTGACACACTGATAATAACATTGCTTATGATGATCAATTCTTGTATGAACTGATATCATACCCATATTTTTCTTTGTGTACTGATGGACAATGCTATGTGAAGTCACTTTTTGTGATGTCAAGTGGTGAAAGGTTTTGTGCCATCTCTTGGGGGGTCAAATGACATTACACCACTTCCTGTGATGTCACTTGGGGCACGGTCAAATGCCAGCATTTCCTATGATGTCATTGGGAGGTCAAGTGTCATGTGATGTCACTTCCGCTACCCCTGGTATTTCTTGGAAATTACGTCCCTGCCACCTGCCCTTAACAAGTGACGTTAAGCAGAAAAGGAGAAGTAGGGCTGTCTGTTTGGTTTTCAAATGAGTCATTTTATTTACACTTCGGATAAAAAAGGTATTTTTTTCACATGCCTGTCATTCCCAAAATATCACACTACACTGTATCTATCGAAAACTAAGGACTAAACCCACTGAAAGCACTGCATATTTACAGAACTTGTATACAAAATATGCAGAAATAAAGTAATCTTTCTGTCCTCTGTAAGGGTTGAGATGTTTTGCAATTACTTTTTATCTCACGTCGTTATGGTTTCTTGTGCATTGGTAGCAGTTGCATTTTACACTAAAAACAAAGGAACACAAGTACCAAAATGCATTTTGATGGGAGCCTAAAAGCCAGGAATGTCTGAGCATATCTCAGACATGGACCAACTCAAGATGGCTTTAATCTCTCTCTTGCATTATAAAATAAACAAATAAATAACTGTTAATGCAAGCAGTTTCAAGTCTTGAAACATCTACCTAATCATTTACATTTTGTAAACACTTATTTTCAGATGACAGCTGGGTCCCTTGCCCCCTCCAAACCTACATGGGTAACAACAATGTCTATGTCACTGCTTTATTCAGCCTCCTCTTCCTTTGGGCACTTCGAAACTCAATTTCTTTTTTTTTTGTTTTTAACTTTTCTTTATTGGCAGGCAGTAGCAGCGGGTAAACAACACAGTACGCAAACAGTTACAAACTTATAATTAGGTCTTATAAAACATTCAAAAAGTATACAATGGGGTGGGCCGTTAGCCCATTGTGCTTTCCGTTTCTCGGGGTCCTGGCATATCCTGCGCATCAGGCGGGGTGGGGGGGGGGGGGGGGGGGAGACAAGATCCATATAGTCTTTGTTATTTAGATAGCTACAAAAGTCTGTCCACACATTTTTGGGACGGGAATTCGTGGGGAGGGAGCTGATATATTCCTCCTCACATGTCTGCGTCCAAGTCAGGGACTTCAACCACATCTCACATGCAGGGGGGGAGCGGCGCTTCCAACATTGCAATATACATTTTTTGGCCACCATGGCGCTCACATTCAAAAATGTAGGTATTTTCTTCTCCTCATCCCCAGCCCACATCCCGAACAGTAAGGCTAATGGGTTGAGGCCCACTGGGGTCCCGATTATCTCTGAGAGGGCTTCAGTCAATGCTGTGCAGAACGCGACAAGCACGTTGCAGGACCAGCACATGTGTACGTGTGCCGCTTCGGATCTGCATCTCGGGCAAGTGCGAGTCTGGTTATGTGCAAATTTCGCCAGTTTGTGCAGTGTGTAGTTTAGTCGATTGAAGAGTTTGTATTGCATGCATCGGAACCTGGTGTTAAGGGAGACTTTGCTTGTGTGCAAGCACATTTTGCTCCACATGACGTCTGTGATTTCCAATCCCAACTGCTCCGCCCACTCGTCCCGTGGTTTGGGGGGTGCATTCTCAGACTTTCCCAGCAGCATCTTATATAGAGAGGACGTTATACCCCTACTGCCTGCGGAGTTGGCTATGTAGTGGATCTAGGGTGCGTCAGGGGGCTCGTCTGGATAGGAGGGCCACATTTCCCTAACTGCCTCTCTTAGTCTGAATTATTTCAGCAGTTCTATCGCCGAGCCCGAGTGTTCCGGGCGCAATGTCTGCAGGGTAATACATTTCCCATCAGGGTATAGGCCTGTCAGTGCTCGGTAACCCAGGCCTAGCCAATGTCACAGGAGGTGTTTGTCGTGAGTGGGGGTGAGACCCAGGAACTGCCAAATGGGTAGCCACTTGTAGTATGGGCGATGCTTAGGGTGTGAGTGCAATAGCTGGTTCCATGCCATGATCGTGGTAGCCACGGGATCTGCTGGGGCGTCTGTTTGGTATGTGCGGTGGAGAATTAGGGACATGATATTGGTTTCCTCCCCTGCCAGTTTTTCGAGTTTCACATGAGGGGGTGCCATTGGGTGTACGTACCAATGTGTGGCATGCTGGGCTTGTGCAACGATCCAATATCGTGTCAGATCTGGGCCGTGAAGCCCACTCTCTCATAGGGAAGAGTCATATGTAGCCACTTCTTACGAACCGCACTGGAATGCCAAAGGAATTGGGCGCACGCAGAGTGTAGCTTCTGAAAGTATTGCTTCCCAGGCCATATTGGGACATTGGTAAAGACACAGAGGAGCTTGGGGACCGCTATCATTTGTATTAGAGTTAGTTTGCCCGCAAGAGAGAGTGGGAGGTCGCGCCAACTTTCCATTTTTGATTCTAGGAGTTGCGCTGTGGTAGCGTAGTTATCAGCCAGTAGGGAGGATTTAGATAATGATACTTGAACCACCAAATATTTAATGCCGCCTGGGGACCAACGGAGGGGAAATTCGCATGACGGCTGCTGGGTCACAGCGGTAAGTGGGAACATCTCTGACTTGGATTAGTTAATGGTGAAGCCGAAATATGTGCCTATTTTCGTTATGTCACGGATGATCGGGTCTAAATGTGTAGATGGGTTTCTGATGTAAAAGAGTACATCATCAGCGTATAATGAAATTATTCCCAGTGTGTCCTGCAGGCATATGCTCTTGCGGGTGTGCCGGTCCCTGACACTATCAGCCATGGGCTCGATGGCAAGCCAAATAGGATTGGGGAGAAGGGGCAGCCCTGACGAGTACCTCTTTGCAGCGCAAAGGGGGCAGATGTTAGGGAATTGACCAGGACTTTAGTTACTAGCCCTGTATATAGCAGTTTAATGTAGGATATCATGCTTGGTCCCACCCCCATTTTCTCCAATACTGGCCACATGTATTGCCAGGACACCATGTCAAATGCCTTCTGAGCATCTAGTGTGACCGCTACCGCATCAGCCTTTGGGTCATTTCTGGACATTACATTAAAGAGCCGATGAATATTGAGGGCTGTTGAGCGGCCAGGGACGAAGACACTTTTGTCTGCATGGACCAAGTGTGGCATGATTGGGAGGAACCTGCTTGCTATTACCTTAGCAAATATTTTTGTGTCCGTATTGATAAGCCATAGCGGCCTATAGGAACCGCATTCATCAAGAGGTTTACCCGGCTTGGGGAGGACAGTTATGAGGGCTTCCCATAAGGATTGGGCCGTTTGTTACAATCAAAGAAGGTATTTATGTCCGTTAGGATCTCTGCTTTGAACACTGTGTCACGTAGTGCTTCCGACTTGAAATGCCAGGCAGGACGAATAGGTAGGTCGGGCCCAAGTTCGATCTGCATCGTTACCGGGGAATGGTCTGAGAGTGTACGCGCCAGTATCTGGATGTCTCAAGTCTTGCCTATCAGACCGCCCGATACTAGAAACATATCTATTCTGGAGGAACTGTTGTGTACTGTTGAGTGAAAGGTGTAGTCTCTCATGTGAGGATGGAGTGTTCTCCATACATCGCGTATGTTCAGGCAGCCATATGTGTATGCAATCGTCGGGCAGCTCGGGACATAACTCTGCGGGTTGTGCCTGTTCTGTCAAGAACGTTATCCAGTTTCATGTTCATGTCCCCCCCACCCCCATATGATGGGGACCCCAATATACCTCATGAGCAGGGTGCTCACCTCATCAAAGAATTCAGGGGTGTCAATATTCGGGCCATATGTGTTTACAAGTAAGTATTCCTCATTGGCCAACGTGCAGTGAAGGATTACGTATCTGCCCCCCATGTCTATGTGACTCGTGTGCAGTGAGAATTTGACTGATTTGTGGATCAGAGTCGGTACCCCCCTGGACTGGGTAGAATATTGTGTGTAGAACCTATTAGGTCCCCAGGTTGGTGCCAAGTTTGATGCAAGGTGCCCCAGGGTGTGCGTCTCTTGCAGAAGAAGTATTTTGATTCTGTGTCTCCGTACGTATGCAGTGATCCTGCTGGCTTTTGTGAAGTTGCTTAACCCCTGAACGTTCCATGTCATCAGTTTAATAGCCATGAGGTGGGATTATGGGACATCCCAACTGAAGTATCCGTCACTGTTCAACGCCCTGCCAAGCCCAGCTTCTGCTTTCCCGCCAGTTTTCTTATTCCATTCCCCAACTTCACCACCCCCCACTCTCACTGCCCAACCCCAACCAGCAGTGTAATAATTCCCACCCATAGAGCGGACTACAGCGTGCCATCCCCAACTCAGCAACGCTGGATCACAGGCCCAACAGGGGCACAAACTCAACAATTTCGCCTGAGTAGGCATTGCAGCTGCAGTGGGGGGTCACCGCTGCCGTGTGACCAACATTTGCAAATACTACGGTGAAGAAGACACCATTCTTCTCCTAATGGCTATTGATGTACTAGGTTTCAAGAGTAGCTCTATGATGCAAGATAAGAGATCATAACAGTTGAACCGCAAGCTACGATGTCTGCAGGTGAACCAGGCCAGCTGAGGTGCCGTATCAACATGTGCAGCTATAGCAATCAGGATCCAGGATGCCCTCACCTTCAGCTGAGGGTGCTTTTTGGATGACATCATTGGGGCTCAGTTGGCTCAAGCTGGAATGAGGTGGGGGAAAGGATGAGAGTTGGGGCGGGATAACAGGTTACACCCAGGGGAAGGCCCACCTCAAGCGAAGAGTGTTGTCTGCCTCAGTCATTGTCCATCAAATAATCCGCCGAGTCTCTTAGTGTGATCTGTGCCTCTATGAATTTCCCTGCTTCATCTGGAACCGTGAAGAAGTATAGTTTGTTGCAGTGGGTAAATTTCAAGCGAGCAGGGAAAAGCACTGCATACTTGATTTTCCTGTCTCTGAGTATTTTCTTCACTCCTCCAAATTGTCGTCGCTCCATTTGAACCCCTGTGGAGAAGTCTGGGAAGATTCTGATGATTTGTGAATCTAATCTTAGCTCCCCTTTTTCCCGTGCCAGACGGAGTATGTGATCTCTGTCTTTGTAGTTTAGGAGCTTCGAAATTATTGGTCTGGGGAAGTCACCAGGTTTGGGGCGAGGTGACAATGCGCGGTGTGCTCGCTCCATAGCAAAGAACGGGGACAGCTCGGGATTCCCAAGTAAGTCTTTGAGCAGCTTTTCAACCGCAGGCTCCATCCGCCCTTTGAGTGCTGATTCGGGAACGCCCACAGTGTGAATGTTGTTCCTACGTGATCTAGACTCTAAGTCATCACACTTGGCTTTGACCTGCTTCATGTCACGGACGAGCTCCGTGACAGTAGTTTGTAGGGCTTGGACCCCATCCTCATTGGCCCCAATTCTAGTTTCCGCCTCAGTAATCCTAGCCCCATGTTGATCAAGCTTGAATTTTAGCGATGCCACATTCGCATTCATATTGTCAAGTTTCTCATGAGAGGATGTGAAATGTTTGGCCATGGACTCCATCATTAGCGTTAAGTCAGGTTGAGGGGGGTCTGGTGACATGTCCATGTCCTCGAGCCCTGTGGAGGAGCTCCCTTGTTCAGGCCTGGGCGCCACTTTGGCAAATTTGTCCATAGCTCTGACCTTGTTAGCCCCCCACGACCTGTTGGACATCGTAAAAGTGGGCCGTGATGCTCGCCGGACAAGTTAGTTGATGTCTGCGTACTTCGGGACCCCCAAGGCCTCTGCCCTGTGCCGATCCAGGTGCCAAGGTAGTGTGACAGCAGCTGTCCAGATGGCTGGCCCGTCAGTGGGCTGATGTTCCCTCAGCAGGTTCAGGTATATGAGGTTGTTGCGTATGTTGGGCGTCTGGGGGACTACGCCCCCTTCCGCTGGGTCCAGGGGGGCAAGGGAGCAAGGCGGTCACCACAGTATATTACAGCAGGCTCAGAGGGTGGATTGTGGTAGCTGTATAGTTCTCAGTGCCCCAAATGGGTAGGGCAGGTAGACATTTACTATGTGGCTTTCAGTCCAGCAGGCGTGTAGATGCGCAGTATTTGGTTGCCGCGCAGCTGCGAATGGCAGGTGGGGCTAGCCGGGCCGGTGTGCCAAGATGGCGCTCCAGCAGTGGCAGGCGCGGGGGGGGTGGCAACGCAGCAGTTGTCCTTACGGGCCCACCAGCAAGTATTGGGCTGGATGGTGATGTTAGGGTGGATCCAGGGTGGCAATTGCAGGTTAAGGCATGGAGATATTGCTGCAGTCGATGTAGAGAGTGGGGCAGATCACAGTGCCGTTTTGTGCCAGGTCTACAATGTGAGCTTGATATTGTGGGGCTCTTGGCAGTGTGTTGGCGAGATTGGGATTGAGAGGGAATTTCAGTGCTCAAAGGTCCGTGCACATTTGATGAGCATATCCCCCAGACAAAGTTATTATTTATTTCTTTTTCCCTTTTTTGGGTTAATTTTCCCCTTAATTGTTTCTTTTTCCCCCACTACCAACGTGTGTTTAACCTGTGATGTACTGGGGCGAGAGGCAACTAATTCTATTGTCCGTGGGCTGCTCCGTGCAGCGTCTTATTTGTGCTCTGCGTGTTCACCTTCCAACTGCTTCACAGGGAGGAGGCAAGATCCAGGAGTGAGGGAAATGGGACCGCGCCCACAGTCAAAGTCTCCCTCCAGTCCGACCGGAGTTCAGGCAGGTAGGAGGGAAGAGGGAGCCACACTACTTCAGCAGCAAAGAGGGGGGGCAGGCCCACAGCAGCGAAGCCCCCACGAGTGCGGGCCCCAGTGAGGTGCAGGCGGGGGCTCATGCAGCCGCGGGGCCCCAGACCACAGCAGCAGCGCCGCCTCTTAGACCCCTCTCCAGCGCACCTACCTTGGCCGACAGTAGTCGGCCACAGTCCGCGGCGGTACAGGCAAGGCGCTGATACTCTGTCACAGGGGGCACACCTCGCAGCTCGTCACCCATGCTCTAGTGGGTCTCAGGGACCTCGGGCGGCACTCCTCTGTCCCTCGGTAGGCTGCAGCCGCCCCAGGTGAAGCCCGGCCCGGAACAGCAGCCGCCGCCTCAGCCGGTGCAGCTCGCCCCACCGGACCAAGACAGGGGTCGCGTAGTCCATCACAGCACGGCAGGTCCAGCGCGGGCTCAATCAGCAGGAAGCGCCAATGTCCGTATCTCGGGCCAACTTCTCCGATTTTTTCCAATTTTCAAACTGTGTTTCCCCAGTGTCCACGGCAAGTCGTGGAGCTGACTTCTGGACTCTATGGTGCAGGATCACGCTGCCTGTTTACCGATTGCTGTCGGTGGCACAAGAGAGCCTCCTGGCTAAGCAGCCATTTTGCAGGCTGCTCAACAGCACCCCCCTTGAAACTCAATTTCTTAATGTATAAGCGCCTTACAAACACACAATAAATAAATCCATCAAGTTGTTCCTAATGCTCTTCATCAAACCCAAGCAAAACTAAAGCATTGTGACTGAAATGTGTATCATATATCACAACCATGGGTATTGCTCTGAGCAATCTCCTAGACCATTTTTCTTAAGTCTGCCAAACCATTACAAAAGGGGGAAAGACCAAACGAAAGAGGACTGGGTTGTCATTTCCCATGTATATGCGTTTCGTGTGAAACTGCTTCAAGGTCAGCTTGGCAATATGAGCTACTTTCTTTATTGTGTCCACTCAGTCAGACGTCCTGAGCTAAGAGTGGACAGAGCTAAGGGCAGTAGCACCCATCTTTCTGTATATATTTCTGTTTCTCTTGTTAGCACCTGTTTGCCACTAGTTGCCACAAACAAAAGACAAAGACAGCAAACAGTATACAGATCTAACAGCGCCACCGATACAAATATTTACATACACATGCACACTTCTCAACTGCCACCCTGCACCTGCACACACACAGGACATCAATAAGCACCAAACCATACAGCCACCCCTGACATGCTCTTTCTCAAATACAAATGGCTGAAACCCACACCACGTCTATCACCCCCGACATGCTACCCCCACACTATCTCATCCACCACAGAGATTGCTGTGGTATTTCAGAAGGAGGAGACATACACGTAGGTGCCTTGTTCAACAACATTTATTGTAAAATGATAAAGAAAATGCCTAACTTTCCCTATACTGTGGGTTTCCCTACCTAATTCAACTAAACTAGGGTGCTCTTCAACAATAGTGATGTCCATAACCAAAAGTCTGTTCTCCACCCCAAAATGAACCTGGTTTAGCCCTACCACTATGAAACACTTGAAACTCTTGTGTATAGGCGTGTTATAAATGCCATATCATATCATATACTACACAAACGAAAGGCCAGGAGAATGACTCCCTTTTCCTGGATTGCTTTTCAGCACAGCTCTTCTTAGTATGCGATCTTCAGATTGTCTTTGGCTATCTTTTGTAACAAGTCCTCCAGCTCTTCCAAGGGGCTTTGCCAGGCCCTTGTGTAGTTGTTCCCTTGATTTTCCAGAGTTCTTTCTGGACTTTCTCTAATCCTTAATTCAGTCTCTGAGTGCGTTCTGTACTTCACAATTCTTCTCGCTCCTCTAGACCAAACTCATCTATTCTGATTCTTTTTATACATTTGCCATTCACTGGGACGAGGAGTCCCTGAATGATTATCATTCTTCTGGTAACTTTACTATTTAAGGCGATGAGGATGAGGAGTTCCTGAATGATTTTCAATCTTCTTATAACTTTGCCATTCACTAGGATGAGGATTCATCAGGACGAATTCTCTGCCTTTTTCTGTTCCCTCCACGGACACTCTTCGATGTGTGTGTGGTATCGGCAACCTCAGAGTTCTCCAGTCTCTCCCCTTTCCTGCCACCACCTCTCAAGCTCTGCCCCCACCTGGGATTCTCTTCGGTTGGTCAGACCTGTTGTGGCCCATGTTAGGGAGAATTCTCAGAAATGTGCTAATTCCTCTCTACCTTAGAGACCCCCAGCAACTTTGCTGGATTTTTTGGACTTGAATTTTTAACCTGGAGAGAGTGAGACCATTTTTTCCCACTCTCTCATGTATTTAAATGTGATTTTGATTTCTGTGTTTCTTTTGGTTGTGGAGTCTGACAAACTCCATAGGCATCATCTTTTACATTGTGTCACACAGCACCTTCAGTGCTGTGGCACAGGGAAGTCTTTCAGATTCCCCCAAGGGTTAAATACCTTCTCTGGAATAAACTACTGTTTCCCAGATCAGTAAAGTGAAATTGACTTTACTTACCTTTGTAACTTTCTAGACCCGGCAGACACTATCTTACAATAGGGTGCTGGAGGGGTTACTTAGTATCCCCTTTGTCTAGCTTCTCAATTAATATTTTTATGTTACCCTTTCCTTGATGAATGGCTGGTGGCAGTGGTTTACGCTTTACTGCTATTGTTTGTTTTTACCCCGGGCTGCGTTTGCAGCCATGATAAAGCACCAATGGGTGCCATTTTCATCAAAATGGCCCTAGTCTTCTTTTTTCACCATTTCTTTGTGGAAAGGTCCTTCTTGAGATGTACTCTCTGCGCCAAACCACGTTTGGTCCCTCTGTTCATTTTGCCTTTGGCAGGATTCACAAGTGAAGCCTGCCTCTGGCTCCAGGGTGTCTGGCCGGGGCAAGAAGTGAGGGAGGTGCCCGAAACTCCCTGTGCTTAATCTCCTATGAGACAGGAATGCACTTTTAGGTGATTGGCCAGCTGCTGGGTGACTGACAGGCTGGAATGAATGGGAGAAACCTGCATAAAAGGGGAGGCTTTTTGGCTTGGAAGGCAGAGTCGACCACTGGACGAAGGAATCCGAAGAAGAACTTAAAGAGGACGCCTGCTGCAACTTCTGGACCATTGGTTTGCCCGGTGAAGCCCTGCTGCTGTGCTGAAACTCCAAATTCGTATCGACAGAGAAGCCCCTGCAAGGACGACTTATCCCCTTGAGTTGGTGGGACAAATGAACTCCAAAGTAAGCCACCCGGAAATCCTCTCGGAGCTGGTTGAAATTCCACTGCAGTTGCTGCTGGAACCGAATAGCCACGAAGATGAACACCGGATCATGTGCGTTGCTTTTAAGCTGGCCAAGAGCTCCATGAAGATCCTCCGGACTCCCAGGAAACAGGACTGACCGAGCCTGAGCCCCCTCAACAGAGTACGGGACCCCAGATGTAGAATTGCTAACTGCTTCTTTACCTCACAAGCCTAATCAGCTTGTGGATCTACTTTGAATTTCTTCTTATTTTACAAAGACTTCTAAAACATTGTGCATGACTTTTACTTAGCTGCAAGAAGTGCTTCAGTTCACCTTGACTTTGCTAACAGAACATTGGCTGGCCTGGCCCCCTGAATTACTCTTCTCTCCTCTGCTTAGGTGTTATGTCTTCCTTCCAGGAAGGTGTTAACTAATTGTGCATTGGGGGTTACCAAAAGTACTTACCTGCTTCAGAATATTTGTGTGATCCCTTGTTTTGTGCCAATAACCCTTTTCCTTTGACATATTCCTAAATCTGATTCTATATGTAACATTGATATATTAATGTCTCCAGCACCCTAACTATTGAAATCACCTGAGGTTGTAGATATGTCTGTGGGCCATCCCAAATGGGTACTTGCTGATTTAGAAATCTTATGAGTGTGTATTTTTTCTAAGTGTATTTGAGTGTTACTGTTATTTTGCCCGTTCTGAAGAAGGCTTATTCTGACTGATAAATATATTAATAATTGATTACTCAAGAAACCTTGTGTGTAAGAGTTTATTTGAATACTTGTCACTGTGAATCTCTGTGTAACACCCCTACAGCTCACATTGACCCCTCTTGAGATAAGCCTGGCTACTCATGCACACTATCAACCAGTACAGTCTTATACCAAAGGTTGGGTTCCTATTACCAGGAGGTCAGGGTTGTTGTAGTGCATCCAAAGGGTACTGTATACAATCTTGCCTACCAGCCCGTTCTATTTATGCTATGCTGCACTCTAGGCACGTCAAGCCCTATTGGAAAGTGCATCCCAGGACTACCAGCGTCCGAACAACCTCTCGGTGCGCTGTTATCTGTGTAGTGCACCCCAGGAACTGCTTCTTAACTGCGGTTTGCTGACTAGCAAACCAGCATTCTCCACAAGTTACCGGCTTCCCTCTGCCAGCTGGTTTCAAACTCATGGGGGTCTCTCTCTCTCTCTCTCTCTCTCTCTCTGGTTCACTTGATCCTCCAACCTTTATCACGCAACGCTCAGGCTTCCCCAGCTTCTCGGAATAGTCCTTCCTTTGTGTTGGAGTTGTGTTTTTCATAACTCCATTAGGTTTCTTCGTCTAAGTGATTGACAGACAGACATTCTTCATGACTCCTATGTTCTTACTCTTCACAGTACCAGACTGATACCTTTCTTCTATAATTACATTACAATAGCATATGTAAGGGGAGTCTTGTTGTCTGTCAACTGATACGATTGTATTGAGTGTTTGAGGATGATAAAAAGAGAGTCCTTATCCCCAAGAGGGGAGTCTCTCCCTGTGAGGTCCTGCTTACTGCCACCCATAGGGGGATTGGTACATAGCGGGCTCACTTCCTTAGCCTCACAGGAAGGGGATTCCCCCTTGGGGAAAGAGAGTGAATTCCTTGTTTCATCACAATGCCCACACAAAACCAGTAGTGTCATTGCCATCTTATACAAAAACTTACACATTCAACACCCCACTTGCCCACCATTCACAATCTTTGAAGTCCTCTTCCTCAGCTACTTCCCTCCATCACACTCGTACCTCACATTCATCCACCTCATTTACAGTCCCCTGGGAAAGAATCTCAAATTCCATTCTTAAAGGCCTAACTTCACTACCAACAACCCTAGCTCACCTTGCACCAACATCTACCTTGGCGATTTAAACCCAGATAGTTCACATCCAGTATAAACCTATGCTAAACACATCAAACACCACTCTCCCCCTGCAACTTCACCCAATACATCAAGTACCCTACACACAGCTGGCAACATCCTGATTTCTTGCACACATTTGGTTTCTGTGTAAAATCACAACAGAGTATTATGGTCAGACCACTTTACCATCAACTTCACAATCACTTTCCCACACAGCATACTCCACCTATGACATATAGCCCTGCCTTCAAGTCGGACAAATCAAACACATCACAAACACTGCTCTCGAACCCCTCCCAAAATTACATTAGCTGACACTAACCCCACCTAACCTCTTAACAATTAAAACACCACCATCTCCCAAGAAATCGACCAAAAATATCTCTCAAAAAACAGAAACCCTACAACCACCACCACAAGCCATGTTCAATGACTCCCTTCTCACCATCAAACAAGATACCAAATTCCTAGAAAGAGCATGTCTAAAGAACCCATGTCCTTCCACCAGAAAACCCCTCAAAGACTGCCGATCCACCTACAATACAGCCACGCGCAGTGCTAAAACTGCCCACTATTCAACACATGGGACACATTCTATCCCATCAACCAAGACACTCATCACCCACACAGCTAAAACAAAACTAGCCCACATCTAAGATGGCGTGGTCCCAGTTGAGGCCGAATCTGACTGCATCACCACCCTGTCTCCTGTGGAAGCAAAATTCTGTTGGATGAAATGAAAAGTCAAAAGAATGTTAGCTGGCAATGCATGTGCACGTGAATTTTGGTGGGAAAAAAAAAAGAAGAGGAACAATTTACTGATTTAATAAGGCTACAGCTTATAATTCATGCACTGACCTATGTGACGAATTCAGGAATGCCGACTCTTCTTCCCAAGGATGAGCCACCCCCTTTGGGACAAGGGCAGTGTGCTCTCTTATGCATGATTCTCCCTAGGGGTCAGGGCAAGCAGGATATCCGAGTAAAGATTTTTCACCTTCCTTTATTTCAAACTCCCAAGTGTTTGTTGGTTATTTGGGAAGTGCACAAAGCAATCATGCCCAGGGGCCCTATAAAGTGGATGCCATCTTTCTGACCTGCATTTTTTGCTAACCTATCGTGAAGACTGGAACCAATGGATAATTCCCTTGCTGTCCAGAGAGGGGCATAAAGACAACTAGAAGCCAAGAGAAGGAGGAAGAATCTGCCATAAAGTGAGAAACGCCAACTTGCACGTGCACACAGAGGAGGAAATCGCTCCCTGTCAGGAGGAGCTGAGCCGAGAGCCACGCAATCGACATGGTGAGTGGAGACCAAGGGTGACCTGTGGAACGCAGCTACTCTGGTGAACGGAATGAGCCGACGAGCTCTGGCCGCCGAGTAAGGAAGCACAAAACCAAACTAGAAGAACTGCAACAGTGTCCCACTTTTTTGACGCTGGACACGCAGAGAAGGAGGATGCGAGAAGGCTGGCTGCTCATACCAGAACTGGTTGTAGAACACAGATCTACACTGGTCTCAGAGACCACCTCCATGAAAGAGCACTGCCACTGGACAGAAGGTACCCGCTGCTGTAGGAGGAGCAGGTGGAGGGCGGTTAGGCCACCCGTTAGCTCACAATGGACGTATAGTCTAAAAACCCCATGAGATGGTGAGAGAAGTGAGAACCAAAGCCTGGATGAGAAGGCCCATAGCCCACACCAGGCTAATAATCTGAATACCCCAGAGGGGGTTGTGAGAAGTGGGGACCAATGCAGTGCTGAGCAGGCCAGATGTCAACACCAAGCTGATGATCTGTATAACCCATGAGGGGGTGCGGGATATGAGAGCCAAAGCAGATCTGAGGAGGCCCATAGCCCAAACCGGGGTGATAATCGAAATACCCCACGAGGTGGTGAGAGAAGCGAGAACCAAAGCATGGCTAAGCAGTCCCACAGCCCATGCTGGACTGTGGATCTGGATATCCCAGGAGGGGGTGAGAGAAGCAACAACCAAAACAGGGCTGAGCAGGCTCGTAGCCTACCCGAGATTGCAAGAAGAAATATCCCACCAGGGATAAAGACTGAGTTTTGTTTTTATGAATTTTGACCTCTACAGATCAGAAGAACCTGTTACCTTTAATAAGGAGAATACATCCTTGAAGAGAGGATACATTAGGAACTGTTCGGACTGGCTGATAAGACCATTGTATTTTGCAAGAGGCAACTGTGAGACATTTATTTTGTTGTTGGGACTTCTACACCAGCCGGAAGGCTGACTTTGAGAGCTCTTTGGTGGAGGTCAGCGTACCAGCCACCACCAATTTACCTATGGAAGAGTACCCCTATCCTAAGTTAAAACTTATATTGTATTTTCCTTTCATAGTGGTAGGGCAGATGTTAGATTACAATAGATTTTGACAGAGGACAGAATTTTGTTTGTGAGGCATCCTGAAAAGCACCACTTGTTTTTTAGAATAGGGACATCACCTTAGAAGAATGGTCTAGAGAAGGCATTTTCTTTATTTTTAATAAAACCCCTTGTTCAAACATGTCCTCTGGTCCATCTCCTATGTCTGGCTTACCACACCTAGTATAGTTAGAGAGGACTCCACTTCGCTGTATCTCTGTATATTGTTTTTGGTTACCTCTACATCTCACCTCCTACATCTCGCTTTGCAGCCAGCGTGTTAGCGGGAGTCTTCTGGTGAGAGCTGGGTATCTTTCTGAGTAGTCCATAAGTGGTGCCCAAGTGTTTAGGAATGAGGTCAGATTCCCCGAGCGAATCACTGTAATCTTTTCTGCCACTACGATTTCCCAACATTTAGACCACCAGAGCGGTGTATAGGGACCCTCTGCATTCTTCCATAGCAATCTTTGCTGCCAGGAGGAGTTGTGTGCATAGGCGCGCCATGTGTCCTGACAACGGGAATTCTCCTCCCCCGGTTTCTCCCAGGAGTGTTATTCCAGGATCCCACGGGAGTGTGAGACCGGTAATTGTATTTTTGTGGTCCACAACCTCTTTCCAATACCCCTCTGCTTTTGGGCAGGTCCATACCATGTGAAACAGGGTGCCTTTCTCTGCACATACTCTCCAACAGTTTGGGGGGATGTCCGGGTTAGATTTGTTTAGTTGGTCTGGAGTGACAAAATACCTATAACAAAGTTTATAGCCACCTTCCCTATTTGAGACGCACTGAGTGCTCTTGTGAAGCCTAGACTGACAAGAAGGATTTTCATTTGTCACACAAAAGCAGGATTTATCCACACACTTACTAACCACAGTAAAAAGCTTTTGCTTATGTTACTCTGCACGCGCAGCTAATTTCAGTTTGTTGAGAGTTGCCCTAACTTCAATCAGAGTACTGATAAACTAACGTACAACTGTCCTGATATCTTTTAGGAGGTATAGGGAGTATTTCAGGAGAGTAGGGAGCGTAGCTGCTTTCCCAGAAGGGTATTATTGTACTAAATGGAAAGTGTGCAAACCACCTTCATTAAGTTATAAATCATTTTGCCGCATTTATTGGTTGCAACTTACTGAAAATAATATACAAAATGTTGCACTGGGGTCAACGATACTGTAGGGAAGGCATGGTATCAACAGTAAAACAGACAAGTGACCACAGTTCAAGGGTGTTTATTGAACTTCAAAAAGGGTTTGAAAAACATCTATCTAATCCTAAATCTAAAGATGTGCGCAAGCTACGATCATCAAATAATAGTAATGCAGTACTAGTGGTGTCTTGTCAAAACAAAAGGGCCTATACTAAAAAGCCTATTGCCAATCCTTACCTCTAAATACAAATAGTGTGGGAAAAAAATGTTATGTAAAAGAGGGTTGGCCTCCCTTCCCCACGTTTTTCAGCACGGACAAGGTGGCACACTCGAGCTGAGCAAAGTCTCTGGCTTCTCTAGCACAAGGGTACAGTTCAAACACTAGCATCAGGGCCTTCTATGCCCAAGTCTTTTGGCCTTTCAAAGTCTCTTCTTTCAGAAGGCCTGATGGGAAAAACAATAAGTTATTTTCCTCTTAGGAAGTCACACATACCCAATTTCTCAGGTGATTCACTATTCACCTTGGATCCCCCTCAGCCGGGCTCAGATCCCCTTTAACACAATGCTCAAAGGATTTTCATGTATCCAATTTCTGGGGTGATTCACGGTTCACCCCGGATCCCCCTCAGCCAGACTCAGATCCGTTTTAACACAATGTTCAATCAGTCTCCCTCTCCCGGGCTCCAACCAATTTAATTCACTCTAACACAAACTTGCTTTAACCCAAAGCTTTCAATTGATCGCTCTCATTTGGGCTCGGACCAACTTTATCTACTTTGTTATCTACTTTCTTGGCAGTTTCACCATCGAAGTCTTTCGATTGTGCACAGGATTTTGCTTGACTCACTGCAGGACCACTTTGATGCACAGTTCTTTGCCACTCTTTCACCTTTGTCAAATCTCAGTTGGATGCCTTACAAAGACCTTCCAATGAGCATGCACGCGGTACAGGACCACTCTGTCAAAGGTATAGTATCTTGGTTTCAATGTTCAATCACTCATCTGTTTTTCAATTTTACTCGCATTGGTTACCACATGCGTTTTATACATTGTTTGCGTTACCGCGCTCACCATACAATGTTGCCGGTTATAACCTTAGCTTCAACACAGACCAGTCTGGTATCGGTCTCCCCAACTCACCGGCTGTGTTGATTTCACTGGCGCAGCTTTATTGTAGGAGCTAAGGACATTACCAAAGCAGCAGGCGATTCTCCCCACCTTGATCATCAATGCATGAGGGTCCCGGTACCTCCAACACTCAATGCAGGATTCTTCAGCCTGGCTTCCTGGTCTTATGCTTTCTATTCTAGAGGTTTCATGAAAGTAACGGTTCCTTTCGAAAAGGTCAAGGGCACTTTCCTCCTTGTGATCCATTTCTGTTTCACCGTCTTTCTCCTCGTGTTAAACTGCCATCTTGGAACTTCTGTTTCCTCGTGTGCTTTGCCTCGCTCTGAATGTGCTCTTATGCTCTGCCTTTTATCTATGTGGGGAAGTGTAATGGAAGTCAGGTGTGCGTGATGGTCAGTAATTGCCTGACCCTGCCTGACTATTGTTTCGAGACATGACAGGTATACGGCTTGGGTTTTAATCTGTTTTCTCTTACAGAGAGCTTTCTGTGAGAAAGTTCCTAAGAAGGATGGTAGGATGGGGTAAATGTGTTACAGGGAAGGGGATACCACATTCCGCTATCCGGTGTCCCACTCCCACTCCCCAAAGACCCCTCGCCCAGGTGATCCTCCCGCACAGGTCCACCACCTGGAACTGGATCAAAAAGCGATGGCCGTGTCCTGGCCGCCTGGATGGCAGATCTCCGGGGACTAGTGGGTGAGACACCTTCAGGTTTCTCACAGTGCGCATGATCGCCATTGTCTGCAGTGGCCTATTGTAATATAGTCCACCTCACAGGTATTATGTATCTACCAAACATACAACACCTAAATTGGAGGCCAGATTCGAATTCCTCATCTACACTCCACACTGGGTCAACATTATCAACTCCTGTCTCTCACATGGCACCAACCCCAACATCCTCAAAACAAATGTCCCTCTTCTGAAGAAACCATCCCTTCTTTTAACACTCCCTGAACATAATAATCGTGCCATATCTCCCTAGAGCCATGGAGCGCTTTGTCAAAAACGAACTCCAACTAAATATTACTGCAGACAACCTTCTCAACCCATTCTAATAGGGTTTACACCCGGGCCACAGCGCAAAACTGCAACTCTACACATCCAGGATGACCTCCACAATATCATTGGTAAAGGGCAGACAGGCCTTCTAATCTTCCTTGACCTCTCCCCAGCTTTCAACACGATTGACCACAATTCTACTAAATATTGTATCATACAAGATGAAACTCTCAGGCATCGATGTAAAATGGTTCACTTACTTCTTCAATGACAGAACACACTTTGCGTCCATGCCCCCTATCCCCCATGGAACAAATCCCAACTCAGTTGAATATGGGGTACCACAGGAGTATTCCCTTTCTCCCCTCCTATTCAAACTATATGTAGAATCCCTCAGACAAACTCTTCACTGCTACAACATCCACCTTCACCAGTGCACAGATTTGCAAATATGCTGCAAACTGTCCTAACCCTCAGAACTACGCATCCTCAGAAACAGTCGCTCCACAATCACCACCTGGACGGCCTTTCACTTCCTAACATTCAACCCATTCAAGTGGAATACCTTCTTATCTGAACCTCGGTACACCCAATCTCACCTGCCTGGATTACAGAACCCACCACTGACAACCCACACATCTCTCTCTCCACAGCAGTAAAGTCACTAAGCTTAAAGGTCAACCCTGTCTCTCCTTCACAGAATACACAGCTGCTATCACCAAACCATGCAGCCTATAGCTACACAGCCCACAAAAGATAAGGCACATACTTACCCTTCACAATTTCCTTTCTGCAGTCCAGGCCCTATTCCACTCCAAGCTGGACCATGGAAACACAATCCCCAGACTCCTCAATAACAAACTTGCTTCTTGTAAGCCATACAAAAAGCAGCAGAAAGACTCATTCTCCACTTACCCAACCACACACACACACACATCACCCCAGCTCTCTCTCTGCGTCACTGGCTCCCCATATGCAAGAGAATTGCGTTCAAAGGTTTCTGCATCGTATACCTCCTCGGACCTCATCATACCTTTACAAAAACAGGCATTCATCCAATGGGCCTCCAGATCCCGGAACGCCCTCCCGCCCCACATCTACACTGCCTCTTCTCGTCACCTTTGGCCAAATCCTCAAAACGTACCTCTTTCCTCCACCTAACCTAGCCAGACTTCCTCCCTACCCATTATGTATCTTGGTCTTGCTAGCTTGTCCTGAAAAACATTGTAACTTCTTTTTCACCTCCTTTCTTCAATCTTTGTAAAGTGTTCGGAGAACCTTTGACCAGGGCCAGCATTGATTAAAAGTTAAAATAAACAAAGAAATAAACAAAGAAATAAATATGCAAGTCAGGCCTGGTCGCACCCCAAAAGGGGCAGTCCAGCCTGAGCTGCTAGGATGCATTCCTTCTCCACAAGACCATAAGCAGGAAGCAACCCCAGAAGTGTTTCAAGCTCATTGGACCACCTCTGGGCATGTGATCCCACTTGTGGGACTTTAAGCAAAACAAAAGCATGATGGTTGGACTTCATCTCCATGCCCCCCCTATCAATCAAATCCCAACTGGGCCAAGTACGGGCTACCACAGGGAAGGTCTTGAATCAATGATATCCACACGGGCTGCTCTGGCCACATGCACTAGTTATTGGGGCATATTAAGTTACCTGCATGGTTGCAGCACTCGTTTATTCTGAGTTACTTTCACTCTGTTAGAAAGTCACTTTCTTTGCTACCAGTTTGCATTTCCTCAAATATGGTGCCCCAAACGGTATGCCTAAGAGATACAAATGAAACAGATTAATCAGTAGCAATCAAAAAGCCTACTTCTGGCCCTCTACCAGAACCCCTTAACATTTGTCAGTGTCATGGCAATAATGTCCGTGGATGCTGTCATACTGACTAGTAGCAACCCACCACCCGAGGTAGCAGCCACAGTGATGTGTACTTCCCAGGCATCACCGAGGGCGGCAGGCCGTTTCCATGCTGGCACGCCCCTGAAACGCAGACATCATCCCTATTAGCACCCTCAGTGCTGGTGATTCTGCAATGGGTAGCTAAAAAGAGAGAGAGTGGGCAGGGGTTGTGGCGTGTGACTTGACGCCCAGCAAGCATGTGGGTGGCGAACGTGCATGCCAGGAAGTGCAGAAAGCTAGCGAGGGAGACTTCTAGGGAAGGACTCGGGGAGCAAACAGAAAATCACCCGATACCTGTCCAAATAACCATGTTGCCCAGGGCTCTAGCACGCCAAAGGACAGGGCACCCACAGGCAGGGAGCATAGTGCGATTAGAATCAGGAGCAGAGGAGGAACCATCGTACCACTAATGAAGGTGGCAAAGGAATGCCGGGAAGGTATGCCTGCCCGGGCAGATAATGCCCTATTTCCCTCTGTGCTGATTGGTGGTTGTGCTAATGGAATATAACACCCCACTCTCCTCATGTCCAATGACATCATAAATTGACTTTCCTACTGGTCATGGAAGATGGTAAATAAGCTTAAAGGGCCACATGCCTAGTGGGAGGATTATCCCTTTTCTCAATGGAGATTTATTCATTGGTACTTCTGTTCTCCCTTCTACCACCTCTCTCAACCAACAGCAGGGGATGGGGCGTGGGAACAGGTCATAGAAAGTAGCGATGCTAATAGGCTTTGCAACATTCAGATCCTGCAAGTGCGGCAGCCAGAAGTGCAGGGGCAGAGGAGGTGGGAAAGTGCAGGAAATGGGCGGAAGGGCCCATGCGAAAGTGTGCCAAGGGAGGCGAGGTGGACATGGACAGGGGGAAGCAGAGAGGGAAGGGGGTACACTGCTATGTGCAAGTTAAGAAGTTAAGGGACTGGACTGGATCCAAGGGTTCAAGCCCGCCAGACAAGTGTAGGCAGAGGTGCCCGTGATGGCAAGTGCAGGTAAGACTTGGGGGCGGGTCATTGGAGGACAAGTGCTGAGGTAGCTGGGTGCGGGGGGGTGGTTGGTGCCCTGTAAGATCTCAGAAGGAACCATTCTGCCAGTCTAAGGCAGGAGGGGAATTTAGCATGGAAGGGGAAGGGAGAATAAAGTGGAGAAAGGAAAGGTCTTGAGGAGCTTCCGGAACTTAAGGAGATCCGGCTCAAATCTGAGAGGGGGAGGCAGGCCATTCCAGACAGAGGCACCTGCAGACGAGAGAGATCCGCCCCCCACTCTCTGCTTGGAAAAGTGTCTGATTTGAGGGTTCGGACTAGATGAGTGAAGGGCTCTAGCAGGGAGGTATTTTGGGAGAGTTGGATGTAGCGGGTTGCAGGCCCCGCAAGCCTTGTGGATGATGCAGAGGGTCTAGAACTTGATCCTCGCAGCAACCAGGAGCCAATGTAGAGATTTAAGGGCTGGAGAGATACGGTTTCTGGGCTTGAGGCCAAGGATAAGTCTTGCAGTCCTATTCTGGATAAGTTGTAGGGGGTGAAGGGAGGAGTTAGGTAGATTGAGGAAGAGGCTGTTGCAAAGGTCCAGCCTGGAGAGAACCAGAGCTCTGGAGACATTGAGTTTCTGGGGGAAAGTGAGAAAGGGGAGAAAGCCTCTGAGGAGGTTCCTCTGAAAGTGGGCCTTCTTGGCAAGGTCGGTGATGTGAAGTGAGAAGGGGGGAGAAGAGTTGAAGATGATGCCAAGGTTTTTAGTTTCACATGAGTGTGATGGGAGGAGGCCCAAGCAGGGTGACCAGAGTGTGGGAGGGAAAGAGGGAGCAAGGGTCCCAATGAGAAGGATCTCTCTCTTACTGGCATTAAGACAGAGATCATTAGTGGTACACCATGCCAGAATAGCAGAAAGGCAGTCAGGAATGAGAGAGGAAGAAAGGGGGGGAAGAGGAGGGTAGCTTGAAAGAGAGCTGTGTGTCATCAGCATACCATTGAAAATGTGGAGAAAGGGTGGAGATCAAATGGCCAAGAGGGTACCAGATAGATATTGAAGAGCCAGGGCGAGAGGATAGAGCCCTGAAGGACACCACAGGTGGAGAGTGAGATGGTGGAGAGAAAAGGGCCCAATTGAACCTGGGAAGGTTGGTCGGAGAGGAAGGAGGCCGACCAGTCCACAGCCAGGTCTATGATGCCCAGGTTGTCACAGAGCTGTTTTATTAGGGTGGCATGATTGACCATGCCAAAGGCAGAAGGGAGGTCAAGAAGGATGAGAACAGAAGGAGAGCTGGAGTCAAGATTAGTGAGCAAGTCTTCACAGGTGTTCAGGAGAGCGGTTTCCATGCCTCTGGCAGCTTTAAAGCCAGACTGTTGGTCGTGGAGGCAACCAACAGATTCAGCGTGGTGGACAAGCTGGGAGATGGCCAGCTTCTCCAAGAGTTTGCCCAAGAAGGTAGTGGTGGAGAAAGGGCGGTAATTTGTCAGACAGGAAGGATCGGAAGAATAGTAGAGGGTGCACAAGGGTGTGCTTGAGAAGTGAGGGGAAAGATCCAGTGGCAAAGGAGTGATTGTAGAAATAGGCCAAGGCTGGAGCCAGAGAGACAATGTTGTCCTTTCCTTGATAGTTCTGGAGGAGCAGGGGAGCACCTGTTTGGATGAAACTTTCATAGCGTCGACTTGTCTACAAACCTCATCCAGTGTTATGGGAGAGGCGGAGGGGACCAAGGTAGGCCTGGAAGAAGGGGACGGGGGATGTGAATAGAGTAGAGTGAGTAGAGGTGAGTGAGGAGAGGATGTCATTAGTTTTGGAAATTAGGTGAGAGGCCAGAGAAGTTTCGGGGGGCAAGGGAAGGCAGAGGAGAAGTGGAGACTGCCATTGGGTTGGCAAGTTCCTTGCTGATTTTGAAAGGTTCAGCAGTGTTGTTAGAGGCCGCAGAAATGCAGACTTGGATATAGGCCCTCTTCTTAGAGCAGATGGCGAGTCTGTATTGTCTTTGAAGAACTGGCAGGCCAGTTTGACCTAGGATGTGCTGGAAGCCTGTCATTTCCTCTCAGCCACTCTGCACTTGAGTTTCAGAGTGGCCAGATCAGAATCGTACCAGAAGTTGCATTTGGAGGCAGGCTTCACGCAGATCCTCATGGCAGGGGCAAGGATGTCCAGAGTGTTGGAAATTGAGAGTTGAAGGTTAGATAGGCCTGAGTCAGAGTGAGAGACAGAGGAAGGGTTAGAGGGGAATGAAGGAGGTGGCAAAAGCGGCAGCTGACACTCGCTTCATCGGTCAAATGAAAGAGAAGGAGGCTGGCAGTGCAAGTGGAGGCTTAGCCGGGGGACCAAGGAGGTCCAGGTGACAGGACAGGAGAGCACAGTCAGACCATGAGAGAGGAGTGACGAGAGGGTTATAAATGGGGAGGATGAGGAGATGAGAGCAGCCAAGATGTGTCTGGCAGAGTGTGTCAGATCAGAGGGAACAATGGAGAGGGAAAGGGAGTTGCAGAGGTTGTAGAAACTCCCAGAGGCCGCATCAGAGGATTGAGGTGAATATTGAAGTCTCAGAGGAGGAGAAGTTTGGAGGAGAGAAGAGGAGAGGTCAGCCGATTTATAGAGGAAGTGGGAGACTAGGCCAGGTAAACAAAGTCAGAGAGATGCCAGGGGAGACACCAAGCCTGCAGGAAAGGCATTCAAAAGAGAAATACGTCTGAGTGGGTATGATAGTAGCAGGGACCCACTCAGAGAAGATGATGGCCACTCTACACTGGGACAGTTAAGCCTAGATTTAGAGAGGATCTTTTAACCCTCAGGGAGGAGAGTGTCAAAACTTGTGACAGAGCTATCCGTGAGCCAGATTGCTAGGTAGGTGATGGGCACTAGCATTGGCTAATCACTTCACTTCACTTGATCATAGGTTGAAGGTAAGTACCCTGCTACTGGTGATGGGGTTCCCATGAGATAGTGCTCTTTTTCTATATGTACTATGCTTGCCAGAGAGAGAGTTTGGGCCCTGTTCACCTGAGCACTGGGATATAGATTGGATCAGTTTGTAGAAAATGATAAAAATGAACGGATACAGTCCACTTTGATAGTGCTATGTTTATTACTAGTTGTCAGCCAACACGTATATGACCCTCAGTGGTCTTTCTCAAGGCGTGTAGAATATAGAATCAGTCATTGCTGGGTCGTAGTGGATTCAGGTCCGGTGTAATGCAGTTGACATGGTGTCATGTGAGATGCACAACATATCCTGGTTGGGGCATGTCCCATTGGTCAAGGTAGACATTGGGGAGTCCTAAAAATACATGATGGGCTGATTAGCTTGGATGAGAGCCTGGTGGTGGGGCTTGTGGTGTTCCTAATGTGGCCTCTCCGTTAGTGAAGGTAGACCTTGAGGAGGCTTATAAATCCATTATGGGCTGATTAGCCTGGCTGAAAGCGTGGTGGGGCTTGTGGTGTTCCTAATGCGGTTTTACTGAGAGGGAGACCGTGGGGGGCAGGAGAGGGGTAGAGGAGGTTGGTGAGAGATGGGAGATGCCCATCAAGGAGGAGGAGGTTGGGTTGAGAAACCTGGGCCATGACAGTGCCATTCTGATAGACATTAATGAGGACCGTGGAGGAAAGGAAAGATGCCAAGAGTACCTCCAAGCGGGTGCCACCATTAATGCGAGAGGAAGAGAAAGGGGAGAGTACAGAAACCATGTGGGGAACCCAAATGTCTGGAAAAGAAACAATAAATAGGATGTTGGTGAGGGTCTACCTGGAGGAAGTGTTGAAATAGGGGTCAGCGATACGTAGGCCAGGGTTGGATACTAGGAGGGCCTTTTTGAACTTTTTCATACCAGTCTTAGACAGAGAGGTAGGATAGGCGATAGAGAAGCAGTTAGAGAAGATGGGGGAGATTGAGAGAACCATAGCAGAGAATGGGGGTGAAGGAGCAGGGGGCAGAGGAGCATCCAAGCACGACCCAGCAAGCAACGCAGCAATGCAATGATCAGGACAAGAGTGGAAGGATGAGGCAAGGGTTACAACAATAGCAGAAGGGCACGAACATTAAGACAGAGCAGGAACAAAGAGACAGAGAGAGGGATGTGGGGAGTCCACAGCTAAACAGCAGAGTTGTACAAGCAAACAGAATATACTTTCCAATAGGAAAGGAAAAGAATGCTTTTTCAAATACAAACAACAATTTGCAAGTAGGAAGATTTGAATTTCCTAACAGGTGAGTAAATCAGGAATACATACATGCAATACATAATAAAATGGGGTCAGTCACAGGAGAGGCCGATGTGAGGAATAAGAGAGGTATCAGTGGGGTGAGGGAAGAGGAGCAAGATACAAATTCGGTAGATGGTCTGAGAGGAGGAAGTCAATAAGAAATGATGATGGAGGCCAGTATGTATCATCTGAGACAAATGTGGCAGTGCAGGAAGTCAAAGAGATTGAATCCGGCCCATATGCAGGCACATGGAGGATGGGCGAATGAGGTGAGGCATACCATGGTCCAATAGGCAGATTAGGCAGGAGGAATGTATCACAGGACGGAGGACAGGGAACTTTGTGAGAAGAAGATGGGAGAAAGGTGGCACAACTATATTAAGCTGAGCCATGCAGGAGCAAGAGAAGTAACATCAGGGTAGTGCTCTGTAATGTAGAGGAAGACCAACTAGTGAGGTCCTGTGCAGACGCTCACAGGAGGAATGAATGGGTCAGAGGGAGGAAGGGGAGGAGGACCGTACCAGCTATTTTGCGCACTGAGGGAAATCACTGGTCAGAGGTGGTTGATGACAGCGAGTAAGAGGTTGGGGCCCCTCCGACCCAGACAGACCAAGAAAGGGTCTACAGCAGTCCTTAGATGTGGTCCTTTGATGGAGCCGGCTTCGTGTGCCAGCTCCCAGGATCTGCAGTAAAAGTAGTAGGACGACTAGCCAATCATGCGGTCGGTCAGGCACTGGAGGTGTGCTCAAGCTGTTTGATCCCCATAAACTATTCCCCGCGTTGCTTTCTCACTAGGCATTAAGCTCTTTTCAGAGCATTGTGTTTGACCCATACCTCCCTCAACACCCAACCACACTCTCTGTCCTCCCCTCGAAGTGTGTTCCAGCACCAGCTTGAGGGTTTGCCTCTATCACTGCATCTCTCACATCTCCTTAGTCACATGCTTCTCCTATCTTAATTTGTATCATCCCACTCTGTACTCCATCTACTTTCCTCCTGCCCAACTGATCTTATACACCTGAGCACTTTTCACCTCTCATTCAGGATCTGTTTTCCCAGTTCCCCTTCTCGTGGTCACTACAGTGATCAAGTGCCTGCATCCACCAATTCCAGGGTGAAACCTTCTTTAACCATGCCACTTTGAGCTCCACTGTCACCAGTTGTACTGCACCCTCACTTTCCTTTCTCAGCACTCATCGTGTCCTTCATGCATTTAATTCTCATGTGTCTCCTCATTCTTCTTTTTCCATTTAATCTTTTCCTTTCCTCCTAATTTTTTATTTTGGTAGTGATCTTCAAGCTAATACATCTACAGACACCTCCATTGATGTTGTCCTTCTATGTGGTCTCACATGTCTTGTTACCACCTCATTCCTTGCCTCTACTTCAATGCCTCCAAACATCTTATCTACACCCATGTCTCCATGAACTCTCTCTGCCCCCTCCCTGACTCACCTATCAGGGGCTCTCACTTACCTATTCACCTCATTCACAGTACAAACCAGCTGTTCACCCCCTGTGCTCACCAGAAGATAATCTCTTCCTGCAGCCCAAGTTGGTACCAAAACTATCTGCATTGCCTCCTCAAATTCAGGCATTAGGTGTTCACACGAGAAGAGCTAATGCCTCTCATACTCTAACGGCTGCTCACACCTGCACAGTTAATTTACAATGGCCGTGACAGCTTATCTGCATGGCCTGATCAATTACCCCATGTATCTCAGCCGCCAATCACTTGCAAGGAGCATGCAAATGGGTTTAGCATTTTCTATTTATTTAAAGAACTGGGATGTCAATTTTGAACCAAAATGTCTTACAAAAACAAATGTACAGATGGTGGAGCCATACCCGGAAGGGTGCTTGAACAATAACACAAAGATGAGAAAAAGTGGTGAACCAGTTTATAAGGGTGTAAAAAAGTGGGACATATACAAGGGACAAAACAAACAGAAAAAAATACTTATATAAGAAAACAGGTGGCTTACAAAAGTAACATTAACTTAAGGGTGCAAGTGCTTCAAGCTAAAGAGGACTATTTAAATATATAAAATTACATTATTGTTACTGGAGGCAGTGGTGGGGTCACTTAGGGAGCCTTCAGCAAGTAAGTGAATTTTAAGACAAGCTTTGAAGAGACCCACTGTTGGGCTAGCTTTGCTTGTTATGGGCAGTAGGGTTCCAGTGGAGCGGGCAAGTAGGAAGAAAAAGCGTAAGCGAGTGTAGGCAAAGGGAGGGTATGGGACAGCGAGGTTGAGTGCAGAGGAGGGAACAAGTTGGTGAGTATGATATGATATGATATGGCATTTGTAACGCGCCTATACACAAGTGTTTCAAGGCGCGACAAGGCAGGGATGGGGGAACAAAGGGAGGACAGACAAACGATCCTACTAGGCCAGGTGTCATTCAGATCGCGCAAGTGCATGGGTAGAGGGAAGGGAAAAGTGCAAGGGGAAAGGGAGGGGGGAAAAGTGCAGTACAGGGTAAGTAGAATAATAATAAATAATAAAAAGGTCAGCTGGTGGCAAGTGCAAGGGAAGTGCAGACAAGTGCTGGGAAGGGGGCTGTAGGGATACAGAGACAGTCCCGCAGTGCAAGGGTTGCCAGGGAGGCAGTGCAAGTGGAGAGTGGCTGGGCCAAGGACCGAGATCGGTGAGAGTGGCCCAGTTGCAGATTCAGTGCAGTTTCTGCCAAGAATTAGCAGGGGGGAGGGGGAGAGAAAGCAGAAGCAAAGAGGAAGGTTTTGAGGTGCTTCCGGAACCGGAGATGGTTCTTCTCTAGTTTCAAGGAGGCAGGAAGGCTGTTCCAGAGGGAGGCCCCTGCCGCAGAGAGAGATCTACCCCCAACTCGTTGCTTAGAGAAGCGGCTGACCCCGAGGTAGTTAGAGGCAGATGAGCGAAGAGCTTGAGAAGGAAGACATTTAGGAAGAGAGAGTTGAAGATATTTAGGCCCCAGGCCCCAGAAGGCCTTGTGGACAATGCAGAGGGTTTTGAACTTAAAGGATAGTTCCGGGACTTTTTTTTTATTGTCCCTACGGTTCGGCCATGTGTTTTTAAGCATAAATCGGTAGATCGTAGAAAACTTTCCTATGGACCTTACCCGACTTTTCGTCCATTAACGCACTCGAAATCAGCCGCCATTTTCTGATAATCCTATCATTTCCCCCCATCGACCTGGCTCACCTGCTTTTGCGGCACTAAATCAAATCCCCCGCCCCTGAGCCTGACATCAGCAGACGCGTACCGCCCATTTCCCAACGCCAAAGCACGTTTCGTGTCAACAATCGCTGCGCCTCAGCTAATGAAGTGTCGCCATGGAAATGGCAGGACGCCTCTTTCCTCAATAAGTATAAACACACCGTTTCACAACACACAGCAGCAGATTTTCGATTCCATTACTCTCTCTGTGTTACTTTGAGTATTCTGTGACTCGTTTCTGTGCTCTGGTCAGCTACCTTCGCCGCTTCTAGGCCTTGTGAACACCTGTACCATCTCTGTAAATTATTTTACTTTCTTTACCACACAATGGCTACAATAATGCCGTATATGTACGAGCCCGAGTACACTGAGCAAGAACTACTGGAAAGGCAAGCACGCGAAAACGATGGGGATTCGGACGGCAGTTGAGAGGACCAGTCAACGGATGAAGAGCCTGGACCATGTCGCATGGACGGCGTCTCCACCTGGTGCACGTGCAATCGGTGCGAGCTAATGCCAACTGAGTAGGAGAACTGCTGCTGCCGTGAAAATTCCGGGTGCTTGGCCTACATTTCGGAAGGCGAGCCAAGTCCGCAATGCATCACCGAGCTGCCAGAGTTCAGGGAAGCCTGCCTCTCACGGACCGTGTTGAGGATGATGATGGTGCTTATGCACGAACTTCGCGGCACTGTTCGTCCGCGTAATCCGAGTAACGAGTAAGAATACTCTGGTTGTGATGTCAGTGATGCCACTACTATGTCATGGTCGTCTCCCACATATAAAATTACATCTACATATCATTCGAATGCATGTAAATTGGTTCCATATTGTGCATTTTCTAGATAGAATTTTTTTCAAAGCAGAATGACATTTTTTACCTGAATCGACAGTGATAAGAAAGTTTTGTCATTTTAATACAGTTTGCATCTTTCATTTTCACAGGTGGTACAGGCTGGTGGCCTATCGTTGCTTCACTTGGTGGCTTCACGGGAGGCTCGGACACCGCGTTCGGATAGTAATACCTGCCTGTGCGGTACTTGCCATTAGACAACATTTCCCCAGCGACAGTGGACAATACCGCGGATTTTCCCTGGATGTGCTGCAACCGGAACTTTACAATGTGTAATGTTTATTATTTATGTTCAATTGAAATTAAGATCTAAAGTAAAACCCAACATATATTTTAACAATGGTTGTTTTGATTTTTTAAATGAATCTAGTGTGTCTCCATTGAATAATCTTCCTGTGCCTTGTCTTGTCACACCACATGTCTCCGGCCAGCATCCTCCCTCACGCTGGCCGCCCACCTTCAATCCACATAACCGTTGAACCCATATGCAGCAGACATACATATGTTATTTTGCGGGTTGGCATCAAGCCTCCCGGCCTTGCCTCCTCCCCCAAAAATACTTACCACACCACTTTGTTCAAGCGTTGGCAATAAAAGGAAGGCCGTTGGATTTTATTGATACAAAACATGGTTATAGGTAAATAATCCATATGGTTGATCATAATAAATCATCCTTTTGGGCACCGGGTACAGAGATGACCCCCTCTGGCCCGTGCCGCCTTGCCACCACAGGCCAGCCTGCTGCTGACTAACTGCCTAGGCATCCAGGGTCTCCAGGGTGAACTGCACCCATATATTCTCCTGGGAGGGTGAGGTATTTATAAACTCACCCCCCTGCCTTCCATGTACTAGATCCTGCAGCCTGCCTCTTACATGCAGTTAGATGGCCTCTCCTTGGTGAGGCCCTGCGGCAAACGAGTCTTGTTTGCACGACCACCTCCCCAATCCACCCCCCCCCGCCCTATCAAAGGCAGTTCGCACCGGGGTACTTGTGCTGGCAAGTGGAGCTGTCAGGGAGCGATAAAGGCCAAGAGGTGCCAAAGACCATGTACACTTCAAAGTGGTCTATAGAGCATGGGTTGTTGTTCCCATGTCTACCTCCAGACCCCGTGTCTCCTGCCAAGCATCCCCCCTCACGCTGGACGGCCCCCTGCAATCCACATAAGTGTGTCTCCATTCACGAGTCTTCCTGTGTCTTGTCTGCACGACCACCGCCCCAATCCACCCCCCCCGCCCTATCAAAGGCAGTTCGCACCGGGGTACTTGTGCTGGCAAGTGGAGCTGTCAGGGAGCGATAAAGGCCAAGAGGTGCCAAAGAGCATGTACACTTCAAAGTGGTCTATAGAGCATGGGTTGTTGTTCCCATGTCTACCTCCAGACCCCGTGTCTCCTGCCAAGCATCCCCCCTCACGCTGGACGGCCCCCTGCAAACCGCATAATGCCACGACATATACACGTCATTCATTCACAAACACACCCCTGTTTCGAATTCTTTATAACCCACTTCATATTTCTAATGAGAACTTCTTTGCGCTTTGCTAGTCAACCCGTGAAGGTGCTGGTTATCTGCTCTTCGTCTCTGTGAACTTCCGTGACCACTTCGAGGAAACTCGTCAGTTTGCAAACCTGTGAACTGCTCCCTGTTCTACGACAAGAAACTACTCTGATCCCTGCATCTAACTGTTTGTTCGTCAAGGTAAGGCCATGTACCATAATCATTTTGCGTCCAATTTCTTTTCGTTCAAGACAGTACATGCAAGGAACTAGTCACATGTTCTGAGTTTAGTCAAATTATCTTTCTATTTTTTTAAAGTTATTCAAATACTTATCCGCATGTGAATAACGTGTATAGATCCAAGAACCAAAACGAACCTTGCATTGAACCTTTTATGTGTCATTTAATTTGTTAACACATTGGTATTCATAGAGAATTGTTGATCTTTACTTTTCAGAACTTTCCACAATGCCTGCCTGTTCCATTGGCGGTTGCCCTTCGAAGACCCATAATAAATCTGAAGGTACTATAATGCATGTTTTCCCTAAGACAATAGATCAGATAAGAGAATGGGTCCGATATTGCGGATATCCACCGTCTGAGCTTGAAAGTAGAGTCCTAGAAGTCTTTGCGGACAAGAGGGGTGATCGATACCGCATCTGCAGCAGGCACTTTAGCTCAGACATGTACTCCACATCATTGCTAATAAAGAAGAACACACCGCGAGCGAGGCGAAAATTGCTCTCAACCGCTATTCCCACTCTATTCGTCCACATCCCTCCACTGGTGGGTCAAGTGTACGTATTTATCTCTCGGCCTTGCGGTAGTGTGTAGGATTTGCTAACAATAATTTCCCCATTTATGTATCCACTCAATATGAAGGCGGAAGATTCTCCATCCGTGTCGTTATTGCAGTCATCAGCCACTTCAAGCGCCTATCGGGTAATCTTACTTAGCTATTCTGCCACTGACTTGTTTTGGGCATGTAAATCAATAGTTTTAATTTATCGTGTGATTATTTTACCTAATGGTACACCCTTGTACTCGTCCTCTAGTCTTTGTTTTCAGTTATAATTATTGTTATCCAAAATAATGCAAGTACTGTCTTTCAGGGAGATGCTGAGGAGTCCAACGTATTTACGACAACCGTTGATGTCACTCAGATGCTCGAGGTATGTTTCCGGACAGTTCCATCGATGGAGATCATCGGATCTTGCATTCTTGTAGCGTGATTGTTACACACAATGTTTCTTTCGTTTTTAGCCATTGATATGTCCTTCTGTCGTCGCCCTCCTATGTGTCTTCTTTTTTCAATATTGTGTTCATTACTAATGAAAGTCCTATGTTTCAGGGAGTCGATGGAGCATTAGTCCAAGAAGAAGGGGAAGCATGCAGTTACGGGTCGGCGCAACAGCTTGCAGAAGTGTGCACCGCAGTTACATCGTCCCTTGATGTTCTTATGCATTTCGAGGTATGGATACTGACAGTTCGATCAAGCGAAATCATATGACGTGATTACATCCGCTATACTTCCTTCTTTATTAACGCAAGTACTATGTTTCAGGGAGATGATGGAGCTTCTTCTACAAGAACATCACCCCTAGTAGTTGATGCAGATCTCTGGGTGGTGACACTTCCAACGATCGAGCAAATCGAATCATATTTACATATCCATTATTTATTTTAGACAACTGATCATTTGTGCAGGTCTATTTAGATGAGCCGTTGACGCCTGCACAAAGTTTATGTTCTTTTTAACAAAATAGAAAACCATACTAATGCAATTACTGTGTTTCAGGGAGTTACTGAAGCACCATCTTCAATAATATCATCAATGGAAGTCTATGAGGAGCCCGAGGTATGGATCTTGACAGTTCCATCTAACTAGATCAACAATGCGTGAATAATTGTCGTTTGAATGTTCTACACAAAGCGTTCATTCGTGTTTTGCTATTGAGATGTACGTGGGTATTGGTCCCCAAGTACATTTTGTGTTTTCAATATTATTATACATACTAATGAAAGTTCTATGTTTCAGGGAGTCGATGGAGCGTCAGTGCGTGATGGATGTGCTTATCATGAAAATATAGTCGTTGCAGCGCAAGAGGAAGTGGAGACATGCACACACGAGTCGGAGCAACAGCGTCCTGATGTTGAAGTTCGAGGCAAGAAAGTTTCAAAGAAAAGAAAGCAAAAGAAGGTTAGTGTCCTGGTCACTATATTATGTTGTTTTTCACTGTTAATAGTTCAATACTGTTAAGTTGTGTTTAAACTGAACATCCCTTTTCCAATCTGTCCTCTAGTTGCGAGTGGGTGTACGAACTAGATCTACACAGACAGTGAAGCAAACGAGAGATGTTGCTTGTCAAACCTTTTGGCAGGGACTTGAGACTGGAGATGCATCGTGCCAATGGGAAGAATATGAAGTGATTGACAATGGAGCTATACCACCACCAGCCATTGATAGTGAATGTCCTCCTGGTAGTTCGGATGCAGTCGGAGATCAATTTACAGAATCCACACCCGCAAAAACTAAGACCGCGAGAAAGTTGAAGAAATTGTTTTATTCACCCATCGCCGGAGAAGGAACAGATGTTGCAATGGAAGAGAATGCAGTGGACGACAATGAAACACCATCAATATCACTGAAAATAGCGGAAGACGATATCAGAGATTCTACCTTTCATGTGAGTGACATGTCCTCAACGTTACAGGCCGAACCAGCTGGGATGCAGAGTGACAGTATAAGGAAAGAGGCCAAATTCATTGTATTCGATAGTTGTTTGATTGATATTATTATTCGGATGAAATGTGGGCATTCGGTTGGTGGGGAAGTATGTGGGGAGCCATTGATTAATGTGACTCGTGCAATTCGAGGCACTAACCTTAAAATACATGCCACCTGTACAAAATATCATCCTTTCTCATGGTCTGCACAACCCATGCTGGGGCAACTGCCAGCAGGCAATCTACTTTGTGCAGCGGCTGCACTTTTTAGTGGTTCAAGTTTTAAAAAGTTAGAGTCTTTCTTTCAGTTTGTGGGAATCCATTTCATTGCGAAAACTCAGTTCTACAAATACCAAACCGATTATCTATTTCCAGCCATTAGCGAAGCTTGGAGAATGGAAAAAATGTCTATTGATAGTACATTCGCGGGCAAACGGTTCAGGCTAGCTGGTGATGGACAGTGCGACAGCCCAGGATTTTCAGCCAAGTACTGCACCTACCACTTTCAGGACATGGAAAGTAAGAAAATTGTGAGTTCGGTGGTCGTGCAGGTGTCACAAAGTACATCCTCAGTGGCCATGGAGAAAGTTGGCTTTGTAGCATCATTGCAAGAACTACAATCGCGGGGAATGGTGATCGACCTGATAGCCACGGACAGACACGTTTCAATTGCCAAGACAATGAGAGAAGAGTACAAAAATATAAATCACCAATTTGACGTTTGGCATCTTGCAAAAACAATCAATAAAAAAATGTCGGCTGCAGGTAAAAAAAAAAGATATGCAAGGTATTTCACAGTGGTCCAAGTCAATCAGCAACCATCTTTGGTGGAGCTCAAAAACATGTGGAGGGTCAATGGAAATTCTACTGGAAAAATGGCGGTCAGTAATGCTACACTGTAGCAACGTTCACCGCTGGACCACAAACCAACATTTCCACAATTGTGAACATGGCCATTTGTCCACAGAGGAGGCACGGAAGAAGAAGTGGTTGATTCCTTCATCACCCACTCACAAAGCCATTGAAAAGATTGTATTTGATAAAACTATAACAAGAGATTTGAGGGGACTCACGGAATTCTGCCACACAGGAGATTTGGAGGTGTTCCACAATATGTGCCTAAAGTACAGGCCAAAACGATTGCATTTTGGCATGGAGGGCATGATAAATCGGACTCTTCTAGCGGTCTTGGCACATAACCATAATGTTGGCCGTCAACAAAGTAGGACGACCGGAACTTTAGGGACGCTTCGCTACAATAAGGCCTTCACTAAAAGAAGTAAACAATGGGTTATCAAACCAGTGTTTGAGGATATGCAATATGACTTTATTGAGAGACTTATTGTTGATGTCCTAGATAGGCACATACATGGAGTTGTGAACTAACCTGTGCAGGGGACAACTGCATTGCCACCCAACATTGCCTCTGTTCCATGTCCACCTAAAGAAGAGCTCATTGAGAAATACACATCACGGTTTAAATGATTGTAATTTGATTGTCTGTTCTCTCGAGTCTCCTCATGTCGCAGGCCCATTGAATATGTGTAGCTATGTATTGTGTAAATAAAAGGGATTGCTCTGTGAGTCCTGTGAGATGGCCTTACACTGAATGTAGCTAACTAGGAATGTGTGCTCGTTCAAAGTGAAGGTCAGCTGCTTTGATTTTTTCTCGGGTGCCTGAATGGCCCACGACTCAGTATAAGGTTCTATTGTTATTTGACCTTGACAGGCCGGGACCATCCCGAAAGACTTCTTTTTGGGGGTGTGGGGCAATAACGTAAGAAACGATAATGAATATAATTTCAGAAACGAAAGCCATTTAATGTTCGATCATTAGAAGAAATAACGTCGGCATAGAAGGAGTGGTATTTCGGGGCTGCCCTACGCACAGACACAATGGAAAATGCAAATATAATTTAAGTAACTCTTTAGATGAGTTTATACCGCAATTTAATTACTATACAGTAGCTTTAAAGACGGGTTAAGTTGTACTTGTTCGTTCTATGTGGCATATTGTTTTGTACCGCGCACTATCTTGAGGAGAACCATCTCCTTTTACGGAAGCACCTCAAAACCTTCCTCTTTGCTTCTGCTTTCTCTCTCCCTCTCCCCTGCTACAACTGGTCCACTGTCTGTGACCTTGGTCCTGGGCCCTTCCACTCTCCACCTGCACTGCCTCCCTGTCAACCCCTGCACTAGGGGACTGTCTCAGTATCCTACAGCCCCCCCCTTGACGTATAATACCCAGTTGCACTGTCCTAACTATGAAATAATTTCCCGACCTAATATATAAAATGAATAATTTTAATAAAGATCTGATGGTGAGACTAATTTCATTTTTTATGTTTTTAAAACAGGTACATCCTTCATTACTGTATGTGTCACGAGTACCAGACACCGGCGGATGGCTTTTTCAACCGCCAGTTGCTTCTCCGCGTGAACAACGTTACCACCCTGACCATTTTATGGGACGATCGCCAAGTACAAGTATGCCCTTACGCGGTACTAACGGCTAGATGCAACATACAGACCGTTGTGGTGGCCTAGTGCCTCGTTGTTGGAACAGCCATGTGATTATCAGTGCGACCGAAGAGCTTATTTTATCGTAAACCAACACCCTGTGTACTGCACACGAACATCGCTTGCCTCAAGACGAACTATTTTGGATCGAGAGCAAAGAAAAATGCAAATCGCTGAATATTCTCTAAACATTTGATGTCCAATAAATGTACTTTGCCAAATGTACAATCTTGCCGTTTGCTTTTAAACCACAGTTTCATATTCCGAATTGTGGCGCTGTATTGTGAGATGATCTAAGACCCTGTGTACAGCAAAGGAACATCGCGTGCCTCAAAACGAACTTTTTGGAACGTGAGCAAATAAAAATGAAAATCGCTGAATATTCTCTAAACATTTGATGTCAAATAAATGTACTTTACCAAATTTACAATCTTGCGGTTTGATTTAAAAGTACAGTTTTATATTCCCAATTGTGGCGCGCTGTGTTGTGAGCTGATCTGTGTTGATTTCCGGGTTCTGTGTGGAGTCGCGTAGAAGACGCCTGGGCGCGTTTGCCTACGCAGCACAGTCACGTCACGGATAGAGGCGGGGAATATGAATGTTTTGATAAAGTCTGTTTCAGGGGCGGGGGATTTGATTTAGTGCCGCAAAAGCAGGTGAGCCAGGTCGATGGGGGGAAATGATAGGATTATCAGAAAATGGCGGCTGATTTCGAGTGCGTTAATCGACGAAAAGCCGGGTAAGGTCCATAGGAAAGTTTTCTACGATCTACCGATTTATGCTTAAAAACACATGGCCGAACCGTAGGGACAATAAAAAAAAAGTCCCGGAACTATCCTGTAATCCTCGCAGCCACTGGGAGCCAGTGTAGAGATTTCAGTCCTGCAGAGATACGGTCCCTGGGCTTGAGGCCAAGGACAAGTCTCGCAGTCCTGTTCTGGATAAGTTGTAGAGGGCGGAGTGTAGAGGCAGGCAGATTTAGATAGAGGCTATTACAGTAATCCAGCTTCGAGAGAACCAGGGCTCGGGAGACAGTGAGCTTCTGGGGGAGGGAGAGGAAAGGAAGAATACCTCTGAGGAGGTACAGCTGGTAGTGTGACTTCTTAGAGATTTCAGATATGTGAGGAGAGAAGGAGAGTGTGGAGTCGAAGATGACCCCAAGGTTTTTTGCCTTGCTGGCAGGAGCAGGAAGAGGGCCAAGAGAGGCCGGCCAGAGAGCTGCAGGGAAGGAGGGAGTGGGTGTGCCGATGAGTAGAATCTCAGTCTTACTGGCATTAAGGCAGAGGTCATTGGTGGCACACCATTCCTGGATAGCAGACATACAGTCTTAGATGAGGGAAGGAGAGGAGGAGGCTGAGGATAGCCTGAAAATGAGCTGGGTATCATCCGCATACAACTGAAAGTTGGGACAGAGAGCAGCGATGTGGTGGGCAAGGAGTGCCAGGTACTGGTTGAACAGCCAGGGAGAGAGGTTAGATCCATGGGGGACACCACAGGTAGAGAAAAAGATGTCAGAGAGGAAGGATCCCAGTTGGACCTGGGGGGGGTCGATTGGAGAGGAAAGAGGTCAGCCACGCCAGAGCCTGACCAGTGATACCCAGGTTATCACGGAGATGGTTGAGCAGGATGGCATGGTTGACAGTATCAAAGGCAGAAGAGAGATCGAGCAGAATGAGAACACACAGAGTGTTGGAGTCAAGGTTCGAGAGCAGGTCCTCACGGATGTTCAGGAGAGCAGTTTCCGTGCTTCTGGCAGCTCTGAAGCCAGACTGATGGTCAACAAGACTACCAACAGATTCAGCATGGAGATTAAGCTGGGAGATTGCCAGTTTCTCAAGGAGCTTGAGTGATGGAGATTGGGCGATAGTTGGCCGGGCAGGAGGGGTCGGAAGAGGGTTTCTTAAGAAGAGGGTGCACAAGGGAGTGCTTAAGGGGGGATGGGAAGACTCCAGAGGCGAAGGAGTGGTTGCAAAAGTCGGCCAGGGCAGGAGCCAGGGAGTCTATGTGGTCCTTGATAGTTTTTGAGGAACAGGGGTGAACCTGTTTCGACAAGGCTTTCATAGATCGGACTTGTCTGGAAACCTCGTCAGCAGATAAAAGGGGAAAGGCAGAGAAGGAGGGAGGAGGGGTGGCTGCAGAAGGGCTAGAGGAAGAGCAGGGAATAGAGGGAGGGAGGTGATAGGAGGAGAGTGAGGACAGGATGTCCTGAGTTTTAGAGATTAAGTGAGAGGCCAGTGCCATGGAGAGGGCCTGGGAGGGGACAGGAGAGGTAGAAACTGCAGCCGGGTTGGCCAGCTCCTTGCATATTTTAAACAGTTTGGCCTAATTGTTAGATGCCGAAGAGATGCAGGCTTGGATAAGGGCTCTCTTCTTGGTGAGAACGGAGAGCCGGTATTGCCTTTGGAGCAGGCGGCAGGCCAGTTTGTCAGAGGATGAACATGAAGCATGCCATTTCCTCTCTGCCACCCTGCACTTGCGTTTTAGGGTGATGAGATCTGAGACATACCAAGAGTTACATTTGGCTTTGGGCTTCAGGCGGATTCTCATGACAGGGGCAAGGATATGAAGAGTATCGGAGATAGCAGAGTGGAGCGTGGAGAGGGCTGTGTCAGGGTGGGAGTCAGCCGAAGGGGGATGGGGGGGGCCAGAAGGTGGCAGCGAAAGCCGCAACTGACACGCGCTTTATGGGTCGGATGACCGAGAAGGAGGGTGGTAGTGGTGAGGGAGGCTTTGCCTGTGGGGTAGGGAGGGTGAGGTGGGAGGATAGGAGAAAGTGATCACTCCAGAAGAGAGGAGTGGAGAGCGGGACAGAGAGGGAAAGGTCAGAAGAGATCAGAGCATCGAGGGTGTGCCCTGCAGAATGAGTCGGCCCAGAGGGGAGAATAGAGAGTGAGAGAGAGTCGCAGAGGTCACGAAAGAGTCCAGAGGGGGGACAGGAGGCATCCAGGTGGATGTTGAAGTCTCCAAGAAAGAGGAGTTGAGTGGGTGAGACAGGATTGAGGAGGAGAGGTCCGCCCACTCGGAGAGGAAGGAGGAAATTTGACCAGGTGGCCAATAGATAGTAGCCACGGTAAGGGAATGGCTAGGAGAGAGAGAGAGTCGGCAGGCAAGGCATTCAAAAGAGGAGTAGGTCTGCGTAGGAATGACAGTGGCAGGAATCCACTTTGGGAAGATAAGGGCCACACCCCCCCAGCACGGTTGGGCCTGGGCACGGAGAGGATCTTGTAACCGTCAGGTAGGAGTGTGTCAAAGCTGGTGACAGAGCTAGCCGAGAAGCATGTCTCAGTGAGACCGAGGACATCAAGGTCCAGTTCCTCAAGAAGGCGACAGATATCAGAGGAATGTTTGATGGCAGAGCGAGAGTTTAGAGTGGCAATGTGGAGAAGGTTGCCAACCTTGAAGGACTTCAGGGGAGGGGTACAGATCAGAGGTACACCCTGCGGAGGTGAAGAAGGAGCACGAGAGGGGGCAGGGAGGCAAGGTGGTCGAGGACAGAGGAGGGGGACATCAGGAGAGGAAAGGAAGTTGATGAGGCGTGGGAAGCATCTATCAACGAGGTGAAGGTTGGCCTGAGGGCCTTGGACCAGGACGGTCCCATTAGTGTAGACATTAATGATGGCCTTAGAGGAGTGGAAGGAGGCCAAGAGGACATCCCAACGGGTGCCACCATTAATGGGAGTAGAGGAGAACGGAGAGAGAAAAGAGACCATGTGAAGGGTCCATAGGTCAGGCAAAGGCACGAAAAAGAGGATGTCAGTGAGAGTTTCCTTGGAGGAGGCACTAGTGTAGGTGTCAGCGATAGGGAGGCCTGGGTTGGAGACCAGGATGTCCTTTTTAAACTTTTTCCTACCAGATTTAGTGAGGAGAGCAGGATAGTCAATGAAGAAGCAGTTAGAGAAGATAGGCGAGATAGAGAGCACCATGGAATAGGAGGGAGTGGGGGGGAAGACAGAAGAGAGCCAGCAGACAGGAAGTGAGCGGCAAGCCCTAGTTTACCACATTACAGAAGAGTAACACAGTAAATGCGAATGAGGTACCCAGTGGAGGGGCCACCTAAGTTTGAGAATCCTGCGAGGGGAGAAAAAGCCCTAGTTTACCACATTTCAAAAGCAACTACAGTAACACAGTAGAGGCCACCTAAGTTTGAGAATCCTGCCAGGGGAGAAAAAGCCCTAGTTTACCACAAATTGCGGAGCACAGTGAAGTTTAGACACCATGCGTGTAAGTGAACAGGTGGAGGTGGGGTGGGCCAGGAGAAGAGGTGGAGAAGCAAGGTGAAGCTGGCGCCTGGCGTCCCCTGCGGACACCTGTAGACACAGAGGGAGCTGCACCCAAGGAGCCACCCTTTGCCTAAGGGGCCCTTAGCCAAGGGGGCTGCCGGGTAGGGGGGCTACCCAGGGGGTAACAGTAATAAGGCAGAAGGCGGAGAGGAAGGGGAGGGGGAGGGGGATGTGGGCGGGCAGGGAGGCGGGAAGGGAGAGGAGGACCAGGAAGTGCCGGAAGGGGGAGCGGGGAACGGACACAACGCGCTCGGAGCGCTGGCAGCACCAATGTTACAAAAAATGCAGAAACACTCACAAGGGGGCCCAGAGGACCTGGCAGGGCCTGGCTTGGCCTGCTGAACACCGGCGACTGCTCTCACCCGCTCCGCTCAACAAAGAGTAAACCGAGAAACAATCAAACAGGTACTGAGGAGCAAGACCATTGATGGCTTTGTAGGCTAGGAGAAGGAACTTGAAAAGAGAGCGGCTGTGCATGGGGAGCTAACATCATGCTGTCGGTAGGTAGAAGTGAGGGAGGATCTGGGTAGGTTGTAGAGAGTGTAAGTAGAAAAGTTGAGGACTGTGTCTAGAGGGAGGAAGGAGTACATAGGAAGGCCAAGGAGTATGCTTGAGCAGTGGTCAAGTTTGCTGTGCACAGGGAGTGGAGATTAGAGTTTTTGTAGATTGGTGAGTAAGAAAAGGATGAATTTTCTGAATGCTAAGTAGGGTAATACGAGCAGCAGAGGTGGTGGTGGTGGTAGTGATAAATTGCTGCAGTTGTAGGTCGTTTACAAAGAGGACCACAGGATTGCAAGCCTTGGATGACGGAGCAAGAAAGACAGGTGGGAAGGAGCTAGGAGAGGGGAGGGTAGGGATGACATTGGGAGAAGAGAGAAAGAGGACATCCATTTTTGAAGAGTTCAGCATGAGACAGCCTAGAGGCATCCAGTGACAAATTGTAATGAGACTGTTTGTTATCCATTCCGAAAGATGGCTGAGTGAAGGAGAGAAAAGGAGAAAAATATTGGTTTCATCAGCAAAAAAGATGATAGTGAAATCGAAAGGATGAGGCAAGTCTTCCTAGGGCAGAGGTATAGAGGGCGAAGAGCAGAGGTCCAAGGACTGACCCTTATTGTACGCAAACAGGGAGACAGGAGGGGTCTGAGGTTTGTGAGTGCCTCCATGCACAATGTCTTGTGTGGTTTGTTGAGGAGGAACCCTTCAGTCCAGCAGGTTCCTTTTGTACTACTGCACGGAACCTTAACATTTGCAAACTATGGTACTTGCGCTAAAAAGCACATGAAACTGGCAAAAAAAGAGACAGGAGTCATCCAACTCGCAAGAAACTGTCTGAGAAGAGAACTTAAAACATGCATGACCATATGTGTGTATAAATCTATAGAACGGGTTTCCCATCCTCCCACCTGATCCAGCAATGCTGCTAGAAGTGGCAATAATATGGTGGCAGGTTGCTGCAGAGGAGGGTCAGAGATTTTCGAACAGGCCTGAGGGAAAAAAAGAAGCAATCTATCGTGTCTCCTGACAGCTGAACTACTCAGGCTGACTTTCATACATAGCCCACAACGTTAACGGCCATAACCGAGACCATGAACGTCATTCAGGGGTCGCAACTGCGACCCCTGAGGTCTCCCTTGCTACCCCGAAAAAAATAAAACTTTTTTGTTTTTGTTTTTAGATTGAGGCTCATGAGCTATGGTCAGCAGCATGTGGCTCTTTGTTTCTGGAGTAGCTGGTTTTCTGATAGCTATAGCCGGTAAGATAGCTCAGTGGGTTGAGCGCTGGCTGCTGTAATGTGTGTGTGATCTGCAGGTTGCAGTTTCGACTCCCAGCAAGGTCAACTCAGCCTTTCAACCAGCTGAGGTTGATAAATGAGTACCACCACAGGTTGGGTGATATTGTATGTATATTTGTTCTATATGAAGCGCTTAAGCATAAGTGCTATATAATAACACATCATTATCGTCTGGCCTTGGACGTCTGCTTGCATTCACAGCAATTTTGTAATATGGGCCTATACGCACTGATATTAACGATCCATATGGTGATCCATTCTTGTGTAAAATGTATATCACTTTACAGTGCTAGCCTAACCATATTGTTCGTAGTGTACTTAGAAACAATGCTATGTGATGCCACTTCCAGTTTTGTCGAGGGGTGAAAGGTGGTTTTCCATTGCTTCCCGTGATTTCATTTTGGGGCGGGGTCAAATGACATCACTCCCTGTGATGTCATCGGAGGTCAAGGGTCATGTGATGTCACTTCTTCTACCCCTGGCATTTTGTTGAAATGACGTCCCTGACCACTTTGCATCCAGTTAGATTCTAACCGTATGGCAGAGTGCTCAGAAGTGGCTCAAAGGCGACTGTGTATTAAAACCCCCAATTAATAAAATAAGTACAATGGCTATTGGGGGCGCCTTAAACGTTCTAAGAAGTTGTTCATAATAATACCTGGGCATTAGACTAGACGACATTATTCCTTTCTTCTATATGTCTGCCAACAGAGAATAAGTACAAACATTTCAAACATGGCAACACTGACGTGCCCACTGCCAGATGCCACATGAAGTCCCTCACTCGCGTTTGAGGGCACGGTGCACCTCGTCATATGGCAGCAGGCCATATTTTAACGAGAAAGAATGTGCCTTCCGGATACAAATGTACACGCACGTGATTTACTCTGCAAAGGCAGCTGCACACACAGCAGTCACGCTGTTGGACTCCCCCGTGGACTCCCAAACTGCATTCCTGCCTTTTGATCTGGTGCGCGTTCTGCTGTACGTTTCAGTGACTTCCATAACCAGGGTTTTCACGTGGAAGGCAAGTAGACTTGGTGCCTTGTATGGAACTCGGCCCAGGAAGAACACGAACTGGATTTGCTCCAAAAATGTTCAGTTTGATTGTGATAAAAGTCAAACCTGCCTTAGGGCATATGCAAGCACTAAATAATGGCAAGGCCTTTCTTTCATTGTCCGTGAAAAGAAACCTTTTAACATTCCAGCAGAAGAAGCACTGTTCTTTGTCTCTCCAGAACTCAGTATTAGCTCCATGGATTGTAATAATGTTGGACATAACATTTAAGAATCCGTTTGAAATTCATGGTAAAACTTCAAGTGGTTAGATTTACAAACATATTTCGCACACTATGTATGATGTTCGAATGTATTTTTAGAAAGCAATGTTTGACATTTGCATGGTTTCTGGGCACTGTGTCTTTCTTGAAGGTGAGATTATGGTCGCTTCAATGTGGGTTTCTCTCAGGGGCCAGTCCCTGAGGTGGTTAAGCCTTACGGCTTGTAGTTTGATAATCAGTGTGAATGTATTCCTTCAGGCTGGCCAGGTTTAATGCGTAAAACACAACCGGTTGTTGCCAATCGGTAACCATATTCTGCAATCCTAGGGAGACATGAAGTCCCAGGTATTTCTAAGGTCTATAATGAAAGAAACCCTCATAAGTTTCACACAATAGACCAGTTCTGTAAGTAGTTTCAAGGCCAGGAAGTTTGGCCAGTCAGATTGACCCCGGTTACTCAATTTGTGTTTTGCAAATAATTCACAAGTAAGAACCATGCCGTTGCCATGGTTACTATATACACAGTGGAGCATCGGCCCGCGTATCGCGTAGACGGTCGGCTCCGATCCCTCGCTGCATCACTGCAGGTAAGTGCACTTACAGAACTGGTCTATTATGTGAAGCCTATTAGGATTTCTTTCATTGTTGACCTTAAAAATACCTGGGACTTCATGTCTCCCCAGGATTGCAGAATTGGGTAAATATTTACTATACTGACGACCCTCCTGTCAGTATCAGGAGTGCATCCCTTTTCCTTATTTAAAACTGTCTGTCCTCTGCACTTGTGTATAGGTGCGTTACAAATGCCATATTCCTTTACAGGGTGGGTTGTAGTTTATCGTGTGCTAGAACTGTCTGTTGTGATAATAATGAAGTAGATATTTTTATACAACTTTGACTAGACAGTCCCTTTTATCATTGGGTAATATTTGTATTTTCGCTGTGTTGAAACTAACGATCAAGGAGATGAGATGAGCCTGCCGTTCCATCCACATTACCAAAAATTGGACACAGAGGTTAATAATTTGCTTGTATTTCCAATCTATTCGGAACCCTTCTGCTATACTAGAGGTGTCGTGCTGCTTGATGGTTTGGAAACCGATATTCGTCCCTGGACCACTGGTGCTGCGGAAGTTGATTTGTCACGTAGCCCCCAGTCAGAGACTAAGTTCAAAGGTCATTCACAATGAAAAACATACAACTTTCTAATATGCCCCTTTCCAAGAAATCAGTGGTTGCAATTCTCTATCGGGCTCCATTTTTAAATCCTAGAAGTGCAAAAATAAAGTGTTTCACTTAGTGGAACCCATCTTCTTCTTGTGCTCGGAGAGAATTTTGCGATTAACATGGTAGTGAAAAACCATTCGATTTCTATGGAATCCACTAGCGTTTAGCAGATGATAAAAACTAAATGTAAATGCCTCCTGCCATGGGTGCTTGCTGCTCCCCATCCAGTAGTCTCACAAGACTTCATTGGGGTGTAGCAGAATTTCCACAAACAATTATACCGCTAGCACCAGTGCCAAAACGAATCAGTCTGAGTGATAGTAGAAAAATAAAACAGAACCTAGAATTAAACAACCCCCTCCCACAGAAATAATTACATAATGAGGTTTATATTGTACGACTGGTACAAACCGGAAAAGCCTGAACAGGGGATAGTTTGGCGTTTGTGTTGTGACCTAAGCCCCTCCTGGCCTTGTGCACCGTCACGCGTCATGCACACGTGGCACATACCATGTGGCAATGCTAATAAAGAGGGGAGCGGCAGACATGCCAACATTCAGGAGCCTCTGAGAGGGACATTTCACCACAGAAATCGGGAACATTTATTTTTCCCATAGGATTACATTGGGGTTGTCTTTATTTTAGGCGGGAGACAGTAAAAAAATAGCTCGATTTTTCAATAAAAAAATCAGGAGTCTCCCACTTAAATTGGGAGGGTTGGCATGTATGGAGCGGTAATCCGGCTCGCCAGTCAATGACACCAGACTCTCATCTCTATATCCAGTTACTGCGCCGTGCCAACGCGACACCGGGGGCAGAAGGCCTGCCCCACAGAGCCTTACAGAAGCTGGGCCCAGTAACCTGGGCCCCACAACAGTTTGGTGCTTTAAAGCGCTAAGAAACTGTTTATCCACCCACACTCAAATACCATAGAAATAGATGTGGTGAAAGGCTTATGCAATACGGTCACTGGTCTCTGTGCTGTTCCTTCTTGCCCTAGAAGGCGCTCACCACACACCACCTGCTTGAAAGTGGCCATAAAGAAATAAAGATAAAGGGAGCAGGCAATTTATTATATTTCATCATGCCAATGTCTGTGCTGAGGCCTTCAAACATCCTAACAGTATTAACTATGGTGGGGGCATTACAAATGCTGGGGTCAACGCAATTCCCGTTCACCCCACTTAACATGAGGTTGGTTAAGAATACAGAGGGCCCCGTGGGTGGTAGGAATGGCTCCGCCCACAGGGACTTTCTGCGAGGAAGGGACAGGAGAACGGGATGACGTGCGACGCCGGCCCTCCCTGATTGGACGGTAGGACGGCGTTGCACGTCAGCCAGATGAAAAACTCCTTTCTCTTTCTGAGGAGAATTGGAAAGAGGAAAGATGCAATGGTGGCATGGGCAGCACTTCTGTGGAGGAGACATAGCTCTCAACCATTTGTGTCGCATTGGCGGGTGAAAACACCCAATTTTGTGTTTGGCGGGTGAGAGCCCATTGAAATGAATGTGCGTGCAGGAGGCTTGGCGGGTGAGTTAGCTCTTTACAAGGTGGGTGACTGTTACGCTCACCTGGTATCCACAGGGATGCCACCCAGCCGGGTTACTCGATGGTATGCTTCTCAGCTTTGCCCTGATGTGGTCTGCGGGGAAGGTTCTGCCTGAAAATACAGGAGGACTGTGTTCAAGACTGACCGACTGGGGTAAGTATCCTCCTCCAGCCCCGTATGATTTCAGTCCCTCTGGCGCCCTCTCCTCACCTTGTGGTAGAATTAGGCGTGCTCTCCGTCCTGCCTTCTTTGCAGGGGCGCGTTGTCTTTCATGGGTGAATGCAGTCCAGTTACTTCACTGACGCTGGCCTGTTTGATATTGTTCAGGTAGTTCTTATTGCTGTTCTTTAGTTTTGTTGCTATCCTGCATGCCTTTCTTTGTTTAAAATGTCTCTTTTTTCTCCCTTAGGTATGCGGAGCTTCAGCGCGGCGAACTGGCTTGGTTGAGCCCCGCTGGTAAATGATGGCGCATTAAGAGCGCTATGATGCGGTAAGTAAGAGCTATGTGCAGCGCTGCGAAGTCTTGCCTTTGCTAACCTGTGTTTTCCTTCTTTGTAAGTCACGGTGTTCTTCACCACAAGTGGAATGTCCGGAGTGGTGCCAGCCGAGAGGCGACCAGCCACGAAAGCCTTTTGAGCAGTTCGTAATTTGTAAATGTCTCTACTGCTTTCTTTAATGCTGCCTCTATCTACCTCTTTCAGGTCGTTCTGTCCGGGAGGCGTGCAGATTCGAAGAAGCTGTTCTCAGTAGCTGCGAGTGTTTAAAGATGAAGACTGGAGGTAAGATGCTGCTGCTAATGATGTTCCTTTTGTCTCCTTGCAGGTTCTGCTTCTCCGAGGTTCGAGGGAATAGCTGGACACGGTGAGCGTCACGTTGCAAGCTGCAAAGTAACGCAAAGCGTGTTGTCTTGCTCGGGTGTGATTTAAATAGCCCCAACAAAATAGTCCAGGTAAAGTAGTCCCTAGGCTACCACACCCAAAACACTAGACCGCATAGCTTGGTTCTTAGGCACCAAGCTATGTGGATGCCTCCATGTTGGCTGACAATACAATAAAGTAGTTCCCAAGCACATTGTTTTTCATGGTGTATGAGCCTGGCACCATAGGCTCCAGGACTGGCCCCATGAGGGCTTTTGAAGAGGATGCCAGGCTCTAGAGGCCCGAGTCCTGACTCCACCCGGCCAATGGGTTTGCCAGAGGGGGTTTTGGGCGAGGGTCGCGACAGTGACACCCGCCAAAACCATGTGAGTTGAGAGCAATGGAGGCAATCATGGCCGCCATTGCGGTACTGCAGGCAGCAGGACAGCGGTGGATGGATGGGAGGGTACAGGTAAAAGAGCCTGGGGTTTGAAAACAACAAAGGGCTATTGAGGGAGATGGGCCAGAAGAGCCACCTAATGTGGGGGAGAGTGTATGAGTGAGGCCTAAGAGGAGAGCTGCATCAGCAGGTGTAGCTGCAGCAGTCTGGGCTTGTAGCAGCCAAAAGAAAAAAAAAGAAGGGTGGGGATGAGAGAAAAAAGATGGGCCAGGGATGGGGGAAGGTACAGGTGAGTACATAATAAAAAGCTTAAAGAAAGATGCACACAAAAAAGGGTTGTGTGGTGAAAGAAGTTGGGGAAAAAGAAAGGAGTTCCATAATGAAGATGGGGAACATGAGCAAAATAAGTCAAAGTATATTGACACAAGGAGATGAAAGTGAGGTTGAGAATGAGATAAATGGGAGTGACGAGGAGAAGAGGTTTGGATTTGGAGGACAGAGGGGAGATAAAGTGAAGGTAAAAGAAGGGGTACAAGGGAAGTGTGAAGGTGCGCGAGAGACAGACAAGAAGGAGAAAGAAAAGAAAGGGCTGGCAAACGAGAGGGAGGTACGGGCACAGGGTGCGGACCGGACTCAGGAGAGGGGACAGCAGAAGGTGAAGAAGGGTTGAGAGTTCAGCAGTTGCCGCCGTGGACAAAAAAAGGTCTGGGATGGCCTGGGAAGAGGATGTTGGACGAACACACAGGCAACTAGGCAGGTAGAAGCAAGAGAGGAAAATAAAGTTAGAAGAAAGTTTGGGAGAAAGGAGTTGTGCTACAGCTTTACAGAAAGGGAGCAAAGAAAAATTACTGAGGTGTAAGGAATATAGGGTGACCAAAGATACCACAAGAAAGGATGGGGGGACGGATCTGAAGATTGGGCAAGGTCAGAAGAGGGAAGGGTTTGGTCGCCAACAGAAAGAATGGATCAACAAGTCGAAATGGGAGTGTGGTGGAAGATAGAGAATGGAGAAGAGTGCAAAAGGACACGAGTGGAGCACGAAAGCAAGGAGTGGCACAGAACAAAGAGAAAATAGACAGATGGAAGGAACGTCTGCACACAGGCTGCAGTTTTGGGAGAGAAGTGAAGAGAAAATAACGGGCAATAACAATGAAGAGAAAGAGGTGAATGACATATGGTCATTGTGTGGAAAGGGAGTCGGTGAGAGGAGCAGGGAGAAGGAGAAGAGGGAATGGGAAAAACAGGAGAGGTGGTGTGGAGTTTGTGGGATGCTCCTATAAAGGAAAAGTGCAAGATCATTGGTTGTGATACAGAGAAAAGAGAGACGAAAGAGGAGAAGAATGAAAGAGGGCCTGATAGTGAACATGTAATAGGTAAAGAAGGGAGGTTAGTTGACAAGAGAGGAAGTATAGAGAAAAAGAAAGAGGAATGCAAAGATGAGGAGTGTGAAGGGGCAGCAAGCAAAGGAAGGGTAAGAAAGAAAGAAGTCAAGGACGTAATAACAGGGGAGAAGGAAAGGGCAGATGCAGTTAAGAAAAATAAAAAGCAGAGATTGCCATATGTGGGGGTAGCAAAGCCTCTAGGGTTGCACCTCACATTGGCTACAAAAGAACACAATTGGAGGGGAGAATTTGTTGAGATATTTAAGTTGTTACACAGAGAAGTAAGATGTAAGAAAGGGTTAAAGGAAGAACAATGGGAATTAGCTAAGAGACCTAGAGTACCAATGAACATTGAGAATTGGACATCTGCATACAGTTATAACATACAGTTATAGTGGCGGACAAGTTAAAGAAAGAACTGAGCGAAAGAAGATTGACTGGTCCATTTGAATACAGTTGATTGTAAAATTTGATTGTTTCGCCTATGAGCATTGTGCCTAAAAAAGAAAAAGGCGAGTTTCAGATTATTCATCCCCTGTCATGGCCAAAGGGGGAGTCTATTAATGATTACATCAACCAGTTAGACTGCACAGTGACTTATGCTAGCGTTGATTATGCAATTGCACTAATTAAGACATGAGGGATTACGACTCAAATGGCAAAATGTGACGTGAAGTCAACGTTCAGGCCGTTACCAGTACACCCAGGTGATTTTCAGCTATTAGGTATTCAGTTTGAGGGCATATATGTGGACAAACATTGCAGCATGCGCACCATTTGAGTGTTTCAGCACTTTTATAGAATGGGCATTTATGAAACAATCTGGACCAAAGAAAATGGTGCATTACCTGGAAGACATTTTGATGGTGGGAAAACATGCAGAGGAATGTGAATGGTTACTAAGGGAATTTCAAAGATTATCAGAAGAACTGAGCATTCCACTGGCATTAGAAAAAACCGAAGATCCAGTGTCAGTGCTGGTGTTTCTGGGCATTGTATTGGATGCTAAAAAAATGGAATCTAGTCTACCCCTCGAGAAGACTGGAAAATTGAGAGAGAAATTGTACAAGGTGGCGTCAAAACAAAAGTGTGAGTTGAGAACAATACAACAGCTTTTGGGACAGCTGAATTTTGCTTGCAGGGTGGTAGCGCCGGTATGGGCGTTTTGTAGGCAGATGGCGTTGGTAATTGCAGATGCAAAAAGACCACATCATAGGATTAGGGTGACCGCTCGATGAGATAGGACCTTAATGGTTGGAGGTGTTTTTTATCGGGATACAATGGAATGTCAATGTGGCTAAACAACTAGGTGAGATATTGGAATGTGGAGATATTTTCTGACGCGGCTGGGGCAAAGAGTTTTAGAGTGTACTGGAAAGGGACTTTTTTCCATAGATAGTTGTTTTGGAACTATGGGGGAGTTTTTTGAAAAACAAAATAGTAGTGTTCAGGGCTACTGAAGATACTGCAAAGGCTGGTGCTGATTTGTTTGAAACAGAATGTGATTTTCAGGGCAAAACATATTGCAGGGGCAGCTAATAATAATGATGACGCACTATGTCGTTCACAGTGGTTGAGATTCCATGGGCTGCCACCAGCGGCAGACGAGTGGACGACAGAGATGCCCCCCTAACCGTGGAACTTAGGGCTCAAGTAGTGATGGAACTGGTGGATTAGTCTTTGGCTGCATCGACTACAGCATCATACAGGCTCGCTTGGGAAGAGTTTGAGGGAAATGGTGCTAAGGAGAGACGAGGTTTGGGACACAGGGTGGACATAGAACAGAGGGATGATGTGGCGATTTCATAATGATGTTTATTAAGAAGGACGGTCACCAGTGACTATCGCCGCTAAATTGGCGGGGGTGGCATTTTATGGGAAGTGTTTTTGGGGTTATTAACCCTCAGCAGGTGAATTGGGCAAGAGGATATTAGAAGGGTGGGCCAGGTAGAGGGGAGGGCAGAAAGATAGTAGTATTCCTATGTCAGTGGGTTTGCTCAGGAGACTCTTGGTAGCGTTAGAGGTTGTGTGTCCTCTGTTTGGGAAGTGTATTTGTTTAAAGCTATGCTTGCGACTTTGGTTTTTGGAGCGTTTAGAGTGTCAGAGTTGGTGGGTGGGATAGGTTAGGAGGGTTTGAGGGTGGACGAAGTGAAGTTGCATGGGCAGAAGAAGGAGTGCGATTATGGATAAGACAGCAAGACGGATCAGGAAAAAAAAGGGGTGGCGGTGGAACTGGGGAGGTCCGAAAGCAGGAAAATATGCCCAGTGATGGCGTTGAAGTTATTTGGAGAGAAAAAAAGAGCCCAGCGGAGTGGGGTGTGTTTTTTTGTACATGACAATGGGGAACGGGTAAAAGGAGGGCAGGTCTTAGCAGTACTGAGGAAAGATTTAAAACGAGTGGGGTTGACTCAAAGAGGTTGGTACACACTCATTCTGTATTGGAGCAGCATCGGAAGGGGTTGGTTTGGGCTAGGCTGAAAAGGAGGTAAAACTGTTGGGGAGTTGGACGTCACGCAAGTTTAGATTGTATGCAAGGGATGTGAAGAATATGTAGTGGAATATGGTGAATGGTGATGGTGCTCCCCTTCGTCATTTATGTAGTGCCAATAATGCCGAAAGAAGTGTGGATTTGTGGGCACTCCATTGATAAATGGGCTCGTAAACAAGCAGACACAAGGATTTATGAAAACAGCTGCGAAGAGCCTACAGTGAGGTGGAACTTCTATGGTCCGGGGGTGGGGGCATGAGATGGTGACAGTTGATGCTGATGTTGTTTGAATTAAAGGATAGGAGACAGATGGCAGATTTGTTGATCATTTATTTTGGGGAAAATGTCTTAATACAATGCACCGGGCTAGAAATAAGAAAAATGATGAAAAAAATACTGGGCCTTATTAAGATATTATGGAGTGGCACAGTAGTGGTATGAACACAATTGTAGCCACGAAGAGAATGGAGTGGTGCCCGGAAAACGGCAGCCATTGACAAAGCAAGAAAAGAAATTAACAGAGAAGTGTCTTGTTTTTGCAGAGCTACAGGAATAGAGGTGTTAGGACATGATGACATGAAGTTTGAGGTACCAGTACACTTTAGACAGTATGGGGAGCACTTGTCATTTTTAGGAGCAGAAATATATTTGATGAATTTGATGAATGTGGTGGATGGGTTTCTAAAGAAAAGGGAAGTTGGGGGCAGCGGGACACCATCCTGGGAGGGTCATGCTGAGTGCCAGAAAAGAGTATCAAGAACAGAGAAACAGTAGGAAAGGTTAACAATAGCTGAAGTAGTTTCAAAGGTGTAAGGGAGGAAGGGTCTTCTGAACCCCACCACTCCCTACATTCCTAACGACGAACATGCTGTACTCGTTCCATGGTTGACACCCTGGCCAGGGTGTAGGGTACACCATTGAATTACATAACTGTGCATGGCCCATAAACCGCGGGATTCCATCTTGTAAAAGTATTGGCTTCTTGTTCCACATGTAAAAGCTGAAGGCAATCTTGCACCTCTCCCTCCAGTCACCGCACACAGCCAGCGCGCCAACTCCCCACTTCCTCCCTTCTGCGGCCGTCCTGTTCTCAAGGAAGTTTAGGCGCGAAAAGTATCATATCAGAAACTGTAACTCTCTTTTTCCTTTTTACATCACTGCCCTGTGTGTGACCGAGCCGAAGCTTGGTCTTGGAAAAAACCATCCACCTCCACAAACCTGCCTCTGCGACAACAGACCCCTCCTAAAAAAATATAGACCACAAGCCCCCCTTTGATGCAACAGTTGCATGCCCCTCGAGTGTGTGCCACTCCAGTTCACCCCCTATTACTAATCCCTTGTGTGACCATATATTCTCCTTGCACTAACAAACAATAAAACCGCCTTCACTAGATCTAAGATGATACCTGATGAATGTATTATTGATATATTGTATCAGATAAGATATCTGGGCCCATGTACCCTCACCTTCATGGTTCAGGTCAACTGTTTAAATGATATATATGATATGCTATTAAATGTATATGTAGTACTAAAATATGTTTGCCCACAAGGGCAAATGTTAGATAGCAGGATTTACAGCAACATGGACACCACCTGACCCAGCATCCTTCCCAGATGAGCCCAGCTGGCCTGCGTGTTCCACAAAGTTGCTAGTCAGCATCGACCAATCCGGCAGCACCAACCCTACAGAAAGGATACTGTCCTGTCCCCTTTGTCCAATGACCACGACCTAATGTATCCCCTATAGTACACGTCATAGATGACGTGTTTTGTAATATAACATGTATTTTATGTATTGTGGGCAGAGCACTCTCAGAGTAGCAGAGTCCTCTGTGTGCGCCATTTGACTTTATATAAAGTTTCATTTTTTACCTCACACACACTTGGTCCTGGTCTCATTCCCTACTGGGATGCCTCCATTAGTGTCTCTTATTTGGTTGTTTTATTACAATTGTGGGGAATGCCAGCTTTCAAAGGTTACAATAAGAGAACAGAAGGGGATGAAAAATAAATGAAAAGAGAACACATAGGTGTTGCTAAGGCAAGGTTCCGGAACAGAGTATCGAGAGCACAAAATAATAGGAAAGGTTAACAATAGCGGAAGTGGTTTTAAAGGTTACAATAAGAGAACAGAAGGGGATGAAAAATAAATGAAAAGAGAACACATATTCTTGGTCCTAGAGCAGGCAGGTACGAACAAGAGAAAGAAAGAAAAAAAGCAGAAAGAAGAGACAAAGAGCAAGGAGAGATAAAAAGTGGAGAATAAGAAGGGAGGGTCAGGAGAAAAGGCTGACTTGCAACACCGGTCCTCACTGATTAGACGGTGGAATAGCGTTGCACGTCATCCAGATGAAAAACTCCTTTTGGTGGAGAATTGGTAAGGGGAAAGAAGCAATGGCCCGCCCACACGACCCTGGCAGAATTTGGATGAGGAGTGGCTTGATTTAAGGCAGGGACGGTTGTTAAATATGTAATAAAAGTTTTTGGACATGAGATTTATGGTGCTAGTATTAATAATGCATGTTGCTATACAGAATAATAACTTTTTTTTTTTTAAGTTGGGTAGGTGTCGCTAAGGCAAGGTTCCGGAACAGAGTATCAAGAGCACAAAAACAACAGGAAAAGTTAACAATAGCTGAAGTGGTTTTAAAAGTTACAATAAGAGAACAGAAGAGGATGAAAAATAAATGAAAAGAGAACACATATTCTTGGTCCTAGAGCAGGCATGTATGAACAAGAGAAAGAAAGAAAAAAAACAGAAAGAAGTGAGAAAGAGCAAGGAGAGATAGCGAGTGGGGAATAAGAGGGTAGAGCAGAAGGTACGAAACAAAGTACAAGGAAAGAAAGAGGAGAGGAAGAGACCGATGATGACAATGAAGAAGGGGATTTGTTGTAAAGAAAGTTAATATATTATTGATTGTAAGCGGACCTGCCTTGAATAATAGCGGCCTTCCATCTAAAAGAAATGAAATTAGAGTTTTTATTCAGTAACCACTCTCGCACAAAGAGGACCCCGGGGCGGGAAGGAACGATCCTGCCCACGGAGACATTGTGCGAGAACGGTATGACGTGCAATGCCGGTCCTCACTGATTGGACGGTGGGACAGCGTTCCACGTCATCCAGATGAAAAACTCCCTTTGGAGGAGAATTGGTAAGGGGAAAGACGCAATGGCCCGCCTACACGACCCTAGCAGAATTTGGATATGGGGTGGCTTGATTTAAGGCAGGACGGTTGTTCAATATGTGATAAATGTTTTTGGACATGATATTTATGGTGCTAGCATTGATAATGCATGTTTGTAATACATAATAATAACATTTCTTTTTAAGTTGGGTAGGTGTCGCTAAGGCAAGGTTCCGGAACAGAGAACGGAGAGCACAAAAACAATAGGAAAGGTTAACAAGAGCTGAAGTGGTTTTAAAGGTTACAATAAGAGAACAGAAGAGGATGAAAAATAAATGAAAAGACAACACATATTCTTGGTCCTAGAGCAGGCAAGTATGAACAAGAGAAAGAAAGAAAAAAAGTAGAAAGAAGAGAGAAAGAGCAAGGAGATATAGAGCGTGGATGCAGGGATGACGGAGGAAGACCCCGGCTGAAAAATACAAAAAAACGGGACGGAAGCTGGCGGCGTTACTTGCATACACATTCCTAAGAAGGCGTTTCGACATAGAACGCTTGTAGGTATTTGCTGCGCCTTTTGTGGACTCGACTCAAAGCAAACTAGTACCACAGAAAATATAAATGAAGAACTGGTGGTACTGAGGACGTAGTGGTTCTGACTCAAACTGCCGCCTTAATGTCGGCTAGCCTCGTGGAACTTGAGGAAAGCAATGCATTCCATTGAAGCAAACTGCGACAACAGTTTCCTCATGGTGTCTGTCAACAGCCACCTGTAAATCAAATAATATTCAAAAGAACTAGGAAACAAACAATGATCAATTAGCGTGGCAAAGTTTAATGAAGATTAAAGTGTCACATGACAGTGTGAGGTGACGGATGATAAAGCAAACTAAGCAGATAATAAAGCAACAACAACAAAAAACTCAAAATGAATAACATGCAATTATTCACTATTTACACGGAAAAACGAACACACGTTTGACATGCTTGGAAAACCCCTTTTTCTTGGGGGATTGCTCAGTCCTCTTTTCGTTGTGTTTTTTGGGGTTTACTTATGGCCGTATATGTATGGGAAATGGCCAAACACCAATGCCCATACACATTGTCAAGTACAATGTGTTCCTCAATATGTTGTTCTAGTCAGTTAAATGCTGCACTTTGCTACTTTATACGAATTATATAGCGAAGGTATGATATGATCGTTTATTTATATAGCGCCTATACACAATGTGTTTCAAAGCGCTTCAAGGCAAGGGAGGGAACAGGGGAAAATACAACCACATTCTTACAGGCCATGAACAGTAAGGATGTGAAATTAACTATCGTACTCGGCCTGACAACATTTCAGGTAGTGCAAGAGCTAAGACATAGATAAGGAAGGGAGGGGGAGAGCGGGAAGGAAATGGAAACAGACAGGCGACTATTGTACTAGGCCTGCCGACATTTCTGGTGGAGCTGGAGAAAAACAAAAGGTGAGGGAGAGGGGTGCAGAAAGGGAGGGGAGGAACAAAACAAGCGACTATCATACTAGGCCTGACGACATTTCAGATAGTGCTGGAGAGGTGGTGGGGAGGAAAAAAAAAGTAATGGGAGGGTGGAGGAAACAGACGAGGTTGCTATCATATTAGGTCCACGGACAATTCTGATAAGTGCATAGAAGAAAGTAAGGGGAGGAGATAGGAAAAGGGAGAAGGGAAAGGAGGAGAGATAAGAGAGTAAGCAGTCAAAAAAGAGTGGAGAAGCAAGAGTGAAGAGCGAATACAATTGCAAAAGTCAGTAGTAACACATAATGGTGCAAGCCAGGATACAAGATGAAGATGGGAACAGCATGATTCAGGGCCACCATGAGTACAAGATGCAAAGGAAGTCCAGCATGAGAGTTGAGAAAGAGTGACGCACCGTGAAAGACATATCATATCCAGAGTTGTTGCTTATTTCACAGAATTTCAACCTCAAAAGGGAAGCACTTACAAATATATAAAATGCAGGTGCCAACCTTGAATCTGAAATTCAAAACTGCAATGTTCAGCCAGTACCTGCATCACTGTTCTCATCTGAGGCTGTTCCCGTTATGGGCATTGTGAAAGAAGTGCCTGCCTTTTTATCCCTTGAATGGTCTTCAAGGCACCAAACTTAAGTAGCTGCTCCCACATTTTTCCCGCTCTTTTCTGAGCTTGCTTGCTAAAGATTTTGAAAGATGGTTTTCTGTTGTGGAGATATATGCAACAATTGCTAACCTAACATGGAAGCACTTACTAACTAAAGAAAAATAGAAAGAACTCCTGTTAGGTGAGCACCTGACGCTCAAATGCAATCCGGTGGAGTGGCTTATGAGTTTTAGTCACTAAAAAGAAAGCTCTGGCTTTTTGTGCTGATAAAGAGGGAAAGTGACCCTTGTCAAGGTCTGCCACCACCTTCTGCTTGGAATTACACAAACACACACAAATAGCAAACAGGCATCCTGGTGTCAAGAAATAAAGTACTCAGAGACAACAAAGACACTACACATATGGTTGGGTTAAATAAGGCTGCAACCTTATTCATTGGCAAGAGAGCCAACTGCTCAGAGAAAAGACCCTTTGATTGCTCACCTGCTGGCACCAGTCACCAAAGTGCAGGGGATGGACTTGCTTATCGGGAACTCTGGAGCTTTCCTGTTAGACCTCTGGAAGCTGGGCCTCTTTTGTGAGGTAACCTATTTATATTCACATTTTCTCATAGGAAAATGGCTAGGTTTGCTGAAAATGTGTAATGTGGGGCCACTTTGAACATTATTTCCAGGGCCTCTTTTGGTTCCCAGTCCACCCCTGTCAAAGTGGTGGCCACTTCTGGGGATGGCCAGGAGGCTGCGTTGAAGGGGTGAGAGCTGCCTCCCCCGTTTGCCCTGGCTTTCTGAGCCCTAAGCCTCCCCAGATGCCAGCCCCTCGGAATGTGCCCAGCCCATGCACAGTCATACCCTTGCCAGATTGTCCTCACTGGCACCCCCATGTTATGAGCAGAGTCCACTAGGCGGCTGGACATGTTGGTGTAACCAGGGCCGGGCTTATGGGAGGGCCGCCCTGGGCACCCTGCCATTAGCCCCCCACCAAGCCAGCTCGGGGAAGTCTTTCAAGGTCTCCCCCGAGCTGGCCTGGTGGGAGAACGCCTATTGAAAAATGTGGCTCTCCCTGCCCCCCACATGACCAGGGGCGCACTTGAGGGGATGGCACCACATTTTAGTTTTGCCACCCAGGGCGCTGCGGCCGCTAAGGCCGGCCCTGGGTAGAACCAGGTGACACATCTGCTACCATCACAGCAATGGCCTTAGGCTGCCTTCCACACCAACAACCTGGACATACCTATACCAGGAGGAGTGCCCTCGTATGCCAACCTACCATACAGCACTTCATCCTGCTCTAAGGGCCTAGTCCACTCTGCAGCCACTTGGCCCATTGATCCCCTGTTGTGAGATGAGCATGCTGACAGTGTCAGTTTTTATTCCCTTGCTCCTCCAGAAACCCACATGGTGGGGAGAGTAGCTTGGATGGTGTGCTCTTTTTATGCCATTCTAGCCCATGCATTCAATCCTACCATTCAAACGCTCCACAGCCTTGCCTGGGGCGAAAGCCCGCACCCATGGCAAAAACCCAGCCTCATGGGAAGGGGGAAAAGAGTGAAGGGAAAGCTCCCCTGAGGCCTCGTGGAGACGAGAAATCAAGACTGCATTGTGGGACTGCACCCGGCAGAGGGATATGACGCAGTATCTCCAACACTGGGGCGCACAAAGCCTCTGACACATTATGATTTTCAATGCCTCAACTTCATGATCTCCTCTTCAGACGGTGCTGCCGCCTCTGATAGTCTATTACTCCACCACTGCATGCCAGAGTGGGTGGCAGACTACTATAGGGACGAGTGATCTCAAGGCAATTGCTTCAGCTTGTGTGCCACCTTCCCTTCAGCCCATAGTAACCAAGGTCTCCATCCCCGCCATGGCAAGTCCCTCAGAAGTGGAACACAACATCTGTTTATTTTTTCAGAAAAAGTAAATATGTCATTAAAATGCATGCCTACAAAAAACTAACGCAGACCGCAAAAATGAGGTGCAAATTAAACATACAATGAAACATCGGAAAATTAAATATCAGTATTGTAATGCAAGCCCTTTCCAAACACAAGAGTTCTCAAAATGCCTATGCTGTCTGATAGTGTCAGGGTCATCACACAGTCAGAGGGGAACAGGGACCCCCCCCCTCCCGACATGGGCAGGAGGCCTACCACAGTTTTCACCAGAACCAGTCCTGAGGTTGTTGGGTGGGCCCCAGTCCCCGCCATCTCTACATGTGCCATGCTTGTTGAGAGTGGTTCCACTGTCGGTCACCCAATGCCTGCCAAACCCTTATCTAGGCAGAATTATTTGTGTTTTATTAAAGGACTACAGGTAACAGAAGGCCATACAGCAGCTACTGGTCACTGTTTTCCACCAAAGGAAGCCACGAGCTTCACGAGTGACGTTAGAACAATAAGAGTTAAGCGGCTCGTCCCAACAACAAACAAGGACTCACCATACCTCAGCAACTACAGCCAAACAACCGAGCCCCACACTGGAAAGATTGATGCTATTGCTAGGCGCAGAGAGAGGCTAGTGGTAAAGGGGAAAGGGGGATTTTAACACCTCCAGCTGTCCTGGTCCGACCACTAGGGGAGAAGAAAGACCATATTGTCCTAGGAGATCACTTGAGCAAGATGACCAATGGAAGGGGGAGAAAAGGGAAGGGCAGGTGTAAAATCCTTGTGAAAGTCAAAACAAGTAAATAGTGTTCGGGTGAGGTCTGTTGGAGTGGAGGAGGACAGAGATCAGGCGGAGGAAGGACGGTGGAGCAGAGTGTTGCAGACGTTGTGTTGGAGCTTGTTGCATGTAAAGTGTTGGTAGTGAGAGGGAGTGATACCCGACGGAGAGAGAAATATTGTGAATGACAGAGTGTTTGGAGAACCATGTGAGAGGGCATAGGATGAAAGTATAGGGATTTATTGAGTGAGAGCAAGGAGAGGGAATGATTGAGTGAAAGAGGTGCATTTGCAGAGAGGGGAAAGGAGAGTACAGTGAAGTGGAGAGTGGGGGGTTGGAGGAGTAGAGAAGGTAGAGGAGAGTAGAATAGCGATGTTACGTTTTCTACGCGGAATGACAACACCGGCTCATCCGCGGCATTCACATGAAGAAGAGCACACTCACGAGCTCCCTTCTGGAATCGATACAGGTTGCCATGGTGCTTGTTTACACGCCGGCACGTCTTGTGTCAGCTGACATCTTGCAGGCGTAAGGAACGCGCACCTAAACCACGCCCCCCTGTACTTTAAAGCACCGCTACTCGTACAGCTCTCTGCTGCTAATTGTAGCGTTACTCTCCTTGCGGTTACGTTCCGTATTCCCTTCTGACATACTGTCAGTGCTCTATTTTTGATCTTCTGTTTCCCGACGCTTGGCTGTTCAATTTGGACTGCATTTGGATACTCCTTTGGTTTTGGTTAAGTCCGCTCCTTTACTGACCCGGACTCCTTCACGGACAGCCTGCCTTTTTCCTCAGTGACTTCCTGGTTCTACGGCCCACTAAGGTAATTGGTTGTCCTCTGTACTCATCCACCTCCTCTTTCCTGTTCCTGAGGCCATTTTCACTTGCTATTATCCTGAACTGTTCATACTAGTTAAATCCCACTCTGCTGGATTCCACCGTTAGCCTTTACTTTTGAACTTGGTTTGTACATCCTTTGGGACTTCAACATTCTACAGTGAACTACTCACCAAGTGCATATTGACGCTTTCTGGTACATGCACCAACCCGTCACTAGTGCGTCCCTCGTGCCGCCCGAGTTACTCTCCTGTACTAACCTTTCTTTTTTTATTTTATCCTTTCGTTGTTTCCCTCCATTTGGACTTCATTCATTCCTGCCGGTTCTCCCTTTAGGTCTGTGTTTGAATTACTTATCCATTTATTTCTGGGATGCTCTGGTTTATAACATTGATGTAGAGGGTAATAGTATATTTCTTTTGTAGGTTAATCCTATAGCAGAGTCCACTCTTCAAACCCCATCTAGGTACTCCTTAGTACTATACAGAGGGATTGATATGGGATGGGAGGAGGAGACAAGGATACAGGGAGTAATACGATCAGGGAGAGGAGAGAGGGAGAACAATTGAGAGTGAGGGAGAGAAGGGCAACAATTGAGAGTGAAGAGAGAGCGAGAGTGAACACAAATGTTATATATTGGCACCTTAAAAACGATCAAACCTTTCAACAATCATTAGCAGCTAGAACAACTCTAAGAGAATCCCGGAGGGAGTCCGATAAGACTGATTGCCTTTAGGCCCTTATCTAAAACTAGTATTAGATAGCTGATTTTATAGATCACTACAGACCATCAGCTTTGAAGTTTGATGGTTAAAGATACCTTAGTTAGGTCGTTGGGAGCCAGTAGAGGTTGAAAAAGGGAAGCCTACAACTATATCCAACTTGTACCCTGACCTGAGAAAATAAAGCAGTAATTTTGAACATTTATAAAATAAAAACCTTTAAACCATCCTTAAGAGCCTGAGAGTTATTGAAGCCACCTGTGACAGCAGTCAATCCTTATGGTTAGAAGAGCACTGCACAAAAGAAACATCGTCAGGTGTACAGACCGCAGAGGCAAGATCATCCCTCTGCTTCTTCTCCATCTGGCAAGATCACTTGTACTGATGTCACTTGACCTGCCCCCAAAAACACAGCTCATTGATTACACCCACAAACCTTGTTCCTTCCAGTAACACCAACCAAACCTTTTCTCGTCATAAGAGTGCTCAAAAAGTCTGTTACCATTCTTTGTGGTGATATGAGACCGTGCTGCACAAAAGAGGCATCCTCTGATGTAAGGCTTCTGAGGCCGGAAGATCACTATTCCATGCACGACTAAAGGATTGGGCCTCTGTCTCATCACCACAGATTAGCCGCTACTCGCTCTCCTTACACCATACACTTACTTGTGTAAAAAGACACATATAATGCGCCCTCACCTCGGCACAAAAAATCTCATACACAGCCCCTCTTCACTACTTAAAAGCAACCAACTGCAAACTCATTGCATCGCATGCTCATCAAAGCATACTCTGCTTCCCCCTGCTGTGGATTTCACAACCCAGAAACATTCTCTCACAGCCGGTTCAACACACTGCGGTCATTGCACTGCTGGAGGAAGTCTGAAGAAGAGTGGTGGGACAAAAAACAGCAATCCAATATAGAGAAATTATTGTATTTTTGCAGCAGAGTGCAGAACTATATTTTGTATGACTCCCATCCGGTGAGACATGGACACAAAAGAAGAAAGGACACAGCAAGATTAAAGGTGGTGTGATGAATCCAATGGTGTCATCACTTCTTTCCCGGCGATGACCTCTCTCCATGTGGGGACGGCACTCGCTACCTGATCCTTGACCCTGGGGGCCTCTATATGAGGGAGGATCACATGGGGGAGGCAATGACATAATTGGACGAGACATGGTATCCCTCTGTTTCTTTTGAGGATACCCCATCCATTCCCCATGCCTTAGTGGCATATGGTCATACTCCCCCTCACCTCCATACGAAGGTTTCTGAAAAAATGTCACCAGACTCTGTACACAAGTCGCCAAAATCGGACTTACATTTCAAAACTACTTTTTCAGACTTTTCCTACAAGTCATCAAGAACCAACTTCCTTTTTTCTAAATGAGAAAGTACTGGGATGAGGAAGAGGTGCAGCGTAATGAAGATCAATGGAGGCCAAGAGCATAAGCTTTACACTAGTTGTTGCAGGGAAAGGCAAGTTGCTGGGTGATTTAGCCGGCAGACCTACTGATAGAGGGACGTTGGCTGGAGAACTCTAATCCTCTTGGTGTTGACCGAGTGTCTGCGGGCTGGTGCTAGATCCATGGAGCAAACCTGCTCACCAAAGGAATCGAGAGGAGCGGGCTGTAAAGAACGGCATGCTACAAGGATACCAGAAGCAGACGAGAAGCTTCAGAGCATTCGCAGGGGCAAAAAAGGCAGCCTCCTCACGGCCTGAATCTGGAGAGATGCCGAACAGAAGAGCGGGAGCAGCGAGAGACACAGAAGCTGCAAGACAGAGGTGGTGAGAAGGAACGGAATGCCGAAGAGCTACAAGCTTGCCATGGGAAAAGCCTATACATGCCAGCAAGAGCTGGTGAGTTCACTGAAAGGAAGCAGTGAACCCGAGGCATATCGGCAATCCTCCCAAAAGCAAATAACATTGAATGAAGTGTATGAGAAAGAGTGAGCAAGCGAATATTAGTTAAAGAGACAAAACAAAAAGGAAATATAAGAGATTGTCAAGTTTGTAAGTGTGTTCCATGTACCTATATGAAAAGTCATGTCAGGAAAGTATACCAGGCAGCGTCAAGACAGAACAAAATACATATAAGAAACTATCAAAAGTGCGGGTGTGTACAGTGCGCAGTGCACACATAAGAAAACCTCTGGCAGATGAAGATACCAAGCAGAATTAGCTTATAAGAGGAAAGACCTGGCAGGAGAGTATACCAAGCAGATGCAAGCTGCACAAGTATTCATATACGAACGTTCTGGTAGGGAAGCATACCAGGCAAGGTCAAGTTGAACAGTGTGTAAAATACATCAGCTAAGGAAATCCTGGTAAGGATACAGCAGGAATGGTAAAAGGCTGAGTTAAAATACACCCAAGAGGAGAGTTAACCTGGCAGGAGAGTATACCAGGCTTTCTACAAAGACACAGACTGATCAACAAGCTGTTTTCTATACCAATTGTTGATCAAGAGAAACCTAAGGAAATTATATCCTTGAAAGTATAAAACAGAGTGAAGAGAAATCCAGAGGAAGGGAACAACCCTCTGGAGCAAAGAACTCTATCCTTCTGGAACGGTTTGTGTTGGAGTTATGCATTTATACACTACTCAAGTCCAAAGACATTAACCTTTTCACCTTAGAGTCACAAGAGAAGACAGAATGTTCTTAGAATATGAGGGTCAGAATAGTACTTTGGACACAAGACAGTTTGCTTTGGACATCTTTGCATCGGACAGACCCTTATTTTTATGTTGGGTATGGAAATACCTCTTAAAGTAGGGACAGAGAGGCATGTTCCAACCCCCATTTCATTTGTCATAAAGGTTTATGGCAAAAACCATACGTCCTTGTGTCTGTGTCTCATCTTATTCCTGGTACCTCACAGTGGGAGCCCAAAGCAGGACCAGATAACAACAAGGGCATAGCTTCATTAAACAAAGTCTAATTTTCCCATCTTTTGTGATAAACAATGGCAAGTTCTGTGTTGTGTTCCTCCAAAATACTCATTCGGTTCAATGGAAGCCTTATTTTGAGTCAGCATTTAAAAGGCACAGGCACCTCAGTAAAGCTTTCCTACATTTATATAAAGAGGGACAATAGCGGCCTCAGTATCATGTGCGTTATGTCCTGGAACTGTAACTGACCCAGCAGAGCACTTTCGACAAGTCACCATGCAAGGGCAGTGATAAGAGTACAATAAAAGGAGGCTGGGCTTAGGCTTGCGGGCCATTACAGAGCTGAGGGCCACACATATAATACTGGTCTCTGAGTCTTCTTCAGGTGATGAGGAGGAGCCCCATCTCTTGGCGCATGCCATCCTTTGGCCTCCCCTTGCACACAACAATGACGATGAGCGCAGGATACAGCCTACATCCCGATAAGCAGCACCAGTAGGTGCTGCCATCTGACACTCGGCACACACACCCTACATAGCTACTCCGCATATCGCGCCCACGCTCTCAATAATGGCAGCAAAATAAAAAATGATCCACGTGGTGTACATTTCCACCAGAGGCCACCAGATGCCACAGCGTTCCCCTCTGATCAATATCCTGAAGGCTACACCACCAGAGATAACACCACCTAGATTACAAGTCAGTGAAGACTAGAAGGGGAATCATGGCTATGCCAAAAACCAATAGGCCATCAGGTCACCGCGTACGAGTGCCACAATGACAGTCAGATTGGTGGCAATGTTCAGCCCCCGTACCTAAACAAGAGGTTGGAGCAGGTCTGGGACCCTGACGCCCCCATTTGACTCCTACAGTGAGCCCTCATTGGTGGCCACTAGGTGGGTCAGCTGGCTGCAAAAATTCGAAAAAATGATGGACTGCAAGGACATTGTAACCTGAGAGAGATGCGGTCCCACCTCTTCAACCCACTCACCAGCACTGTCACAGCTGATGACTCAGCAAAAGAAGCACAGACAAACCAATATATGCCACAGCTTAACCCCGATGATAAAACGTTCATCTTTTGCACAACAGTCCAAGATGAATTAGAGACCCTGGACACACATTAACCTGTGCCACCCAGCACTCTCCTACCAGTTCGACAGGAACGACAAAGAAGTCAGATGTCAAATTATGAACGGCATGCACTCTGAGAAGCTAAAACGCATCGTCCTCAGCAAAAAAGGTGTTCCGCTTGCACGAATACTACAATATGGGCATCAGCGAGAACTCCCTCATGCCAGAGCCGCGCAAATGGAACTTACTCTGAAGAAACTGTAGATGGCACCCACAACCAACATTGCAATTGTGTCTAATCGTTCCCAACAATGAGGACAAAACAAGGAGGCAAGCAGCCCCACACCTTGGCACTCACAGACATCCATGTCCAAGGAATGCGGCTGGTGTGGTGGACCATGCAACATGAGGAGAGACTGCCCAGTGCAAAGCAAACCATAGTGGATTTGTTCAGAGACCCCTAGAGCCATTTAGCATGACACTGCGCAGATGGCTGCCTGAGTTGGTCTGGAGTCCCGGGGATTCACTCGCACAACACATGCTGGAGAGTCCGCATAACTATCTGAGGGAGACTGCACAATATTCATCTTAAGTGTTCTAGGATTGGCACTAAATAAAACCGGTATGCCAGGACTACAGATATCTTTGAAACAGCTGCTGACCACCATCTATGCCTTTTTCCTGCCATGAAGAAGGCCATGTGTGATGCGGTTATCTTATCACACTGTCTTCGGAAACTCGAGTTGGAATGAGCCAATTAAAAAATCCCAAATTGGTTTTTATGACCACATGAATCTTACAATAAGCACTTTTCTTAAATCTAGGTAGATACGTAGGTATTAATTCACTTTCTCGCCATGTCTTACAGAGTAATCGCTCTCTTCCTGCATCATGGCCCCTATTCCCACCTCCTTGCCCACCCTGCCTCCTGATTGGTTGATTCCCCTAACACCAACAAAGTGTTGGCCTAGTCTGGACCCTCGCTGCCTCCCTCAGCCACTTTTGGTCCGCGGCTAGAAGTGAGGCATGTGTCCTCAGTAATTGCTTGAATCCTTTGTGCTGCGGCCTAATTGCTGTGGATTTTGTGTAATTTGGAGAAAAATCTTGCTCTCTTGCAGCCTCAGGGATGTGCACTATGCTCTTCCTGCTTTCTGGCCCCTGTTGCAACCACTTTGCCCGCCCTCCCTCCTGGATTGGCTGATTCCCATAACACCGACACAGCATTGTCCTAGTCCGGCCCCTCGCTGACTCCCTCAGCCACATTTGGTCCCAGGCTAGAGGTGAGGTGTGTGTCCCGAGGGATTGCTTTAATCCTTTGTGCTTCTACCTAATTGCTGTGGATTTTGTAGAATCTGGAGCATTTGTTGCTCTCTTGCAGCCTCAGCGCTGTGCGCTCTGCTTGTCCTGCTTCCTGGCCCCTGTTCCTGCCTCATTGCCCGCCCTCCCTAACACAGACACAGCGCTGGCCTAGTCCAGACCCTCACTGCTTCCCTCAGCCACCTTTGGTCCCAGGCTAGAGGTGAGGCGTGAGGTGTGTGTCCCCAGTGATTCCTTGAATCCTTTGCGCTGGGAACTAATTGCTGTGGGTGTTGTGTACTTTTTAGCATTTCTTGCTCTCTTGCAGCTTCAGCGCTGTGCGCTCTGCTCTTCCTGCTTCCCATCCCCCGTTCCTGCCTCCTTGCCCACCCTCAATCTTGATTGTCCGATTCTGCCCTTATCACACAACTCGCCAAGGCAACCTACTACCCATCGCATCTCCCTTGGCTCAGGGCCCAGAGGCAAAGGGCAGCTCCCGAAGAAGCAGCTCCAGACCATGTTGGCCCGTATTCCCCTGTGACGCTGGCAGCCATCAACCCACATCACTTAAAGTCTGTGCAGCTAGAACAGGGGCCACAGCCATAACTGTACCCCAGAAAACTGCCCCGCCAATCTTATTACTCATTATCTTGCAGTAGGATGCACATAGCCCGCAGGTGTACGTCTTCTAAGTGAGTTATATTCACCTTTATTTTGTATTAGTCAGCCCCTTTTCACACAGAAGCAAATTAGATTAGGTAACCATTATCTACGTGTGGGACAGTTGGCCTCTGCCTGCTGCTGTACCCAGTGTTAGGCGCTTTCTCCCACCATCCAGGTGTCCCAAATCTAGGAGTTATTGCATTTACTGTTGTACCCCCATTTTAGGCACTTTCTCCCTGTTCCCGTATCCCACATCTAGGTGCTATTGCATTTGCTTTTGTGCCCACATGTTAGGCACTTTCTTCCACTATCCAGGTGTCCCAAATCTAGGTGTTATTGCATTTGCTGTTCCCCCATTGTAGGCGTTGTCTGCCCTCTTCCGAGTATCCCACATCTAGGTGCTATTGCATTTAGTGTTGTGCCCACATGTTAGGCACTTTCTCCCACTAGCCAGGTGTCCCAAATCTAAGTGTTATGAATTTAATATTGTACCCCCATTTTAGGCGCTTTCTCCCACTATCCGGGTGTCCCAAATTTAGGTGTTTTTGCATCTACTGTTGAACCCCATTTCAGGCATTTAAAGTGTCTCACACCTAGCTGCTTATCCTCGGCAACCACTGTCTCAAACTTGGGCCTTATTTCCCATGTTTAGGTGTCTCATATCTAGCCACCAAGCACCTGCCGCCATTGTCTCACTGTATATATATCTCACATCCAGAGGCTGGTCCTCTGCCGACGCTACCTCTAAGCTAGATGTTTCCCCCAATCACTAAGATATCTGACATGTAGCCAGTTGCTGCTGGTTACCTTCGTCCCATATCTGGGCATTTTCTCTGATCTAGGCCCCCTCTCCCAATACTGAGGTAACTCACATCTATTTGCCCGGTACTTGTTACGGTTGTCCCGGATTCTGGTACACCCTTCCATTGTTAAGGTATCTCACATCAGGCCAATTACTACTACTTGCCATAGACATTTCTCCCACTTTTAAGTATCTCACAACTATCTAGTGGCTCTCTGCTGCTGATCCCTCAGATCCCAGCGTTTCCCACTTGCAGGTGTCTCACAGCTGGCTGTTGACTACCCGCTGCATTAATATCAGCTCTGGGTGCCGCCCGACAGCTTAGGAATCCCCCATTAGCCTTAACGACTGCGGTGTCTTAGACTTTGCTGCTTCTCTCTCGAACCAGGTACCTTTGACTTAAGCGCTCCCTACCTGCAGCTATTCAGACCTGAACATTTCTCACCTGCCACAATGCTCCCTCACACGACCATGAATGGCAATCCCAATATGGCAGGAACGCAGTAACACCCGAGACCACCCCTCCACCCCAAAACCCTGATCCATCGAAACATATGCATCCCTAGAGGAGGTTTAGGGGCAATTGCCCCCCCTTATTGGCTGTTTTACCCCCCCAATCGGTGGCCTCCCTCAACCCCCGCTGGCAAATAACTCTTTCCAGGAGCCTCCTTTGCTCAGTCGTCATTCACGTGTTTGCAGGCTCTATTTGCCTAGCCTAAGTTCTTTCTTCTGGCCTGAAAGGGACACCACGGAAATCAGTGCGCCATGAATATCACTGGAGGGGCATCACTGCTAAAGACAGGCTACCTACATGCTCAGCACACTGTCTTCCAAATGTTCATCTTAAACTTGTCTAGAAAAAAAGACGTTTCCAAACTGAAACATGCTCTTAAACTTACATTCACTGCTTTTCTATAAAATGTGAGGTGTATTTTATTCTGACTACCAAACAAATACCCTGTGATTTTTGTGCCCTTCCTTTGTGTGTTATCACATGATATATTTCTAAATTTCTTATATGCTTGTTAACCTACTTAATCACAAATAAATGCTTCTATTGTGCTGACAACAGTTATTACGAAATTAGACTGTGGGTTCATGGTTGCCAGCTTTTTATTTTCACTATGGGGCAGAAATGCCCCCACACTCAACCTGAATGTAAGCAAACTACCATCTCAACCAACCCCTGGCCGAACCCATTTTTTATCACTTGCCTTATTTTCTTTTTAAGGAATTGGAAAAAGTCATACGATTTACATCCCGTTTTAAATATATAGCATATTCGCAACAGTCACTCAACCTGCTGAGCTATCCTATAGCCTTCTATTGTAGGACATGTATATGGGTCCCTTAATGTGTTCAAAATCATTGCATCACCAGTGCAATTCATGCACATGACTTCAAAGTCAACAGTATTTAATCTCTAGCTACGCTGATCCTGTCCATAGATTCACATACGGTGTACCAGTGGCAGGTCCTCCATAATAGGCGAGATGCACCGACCCACAGGCACCCTGACCCATTATGGAGGAGCCACAGAGCCAGCCCAGTCTAAACACAGACTACTCCTTCGAATGCTTTTTGCAGCTGAGGGACCGCTTCTCGGCTGGCTTGAACTGTTAAAGGAAAACACTGTGTCCGTTTGACAGTTCTGTTCCCCAGACTTGCATAGCCAATGAGCCATACAAAGCTGGGGGCGTTCTGCTTCCCCAACATTGCATGGCCCATTGGGGATGCTTGCTGAGGAATTGCATGCTTGTATGTGAGATGGGAAGTACTATTGTGCCTCCTCGCACATACAAACGGAGCGGGACACTTCATCATCAGCGCTCCAGATTTGCAGTCATGTGCATTAGCCAGAAAGCGCTCTTTGCTTCCTGCTTCCTGTTCATGCTATGGGAAGGTGGCACGTGTGAGGCGCTGTGGAGGCCCAGGGTGTCAGGCATGGTATTTTGTTTTACTGGCCATCTATGATATATGTCTAGTAAAAAATACCATGCCTACTCCTTGGACCACCCAGCACCTCACATAATCACACTGTGTGTGTGCGAGGTGCTGGGGGAACCAGAGGGCAGGAATGATAAAACAAGCATGATAAGTGTTATTATGTGGCAGGGCATTTTTAATGGTAAAGCCAACTGGAGTATATTTCCTCTGTGGGCGTGGACATGATTTCTTATAGTATCATTACTGGCATTATCTGTAAAGCAATATTGGTGCAGCCAGCGTGGAAATGTATGGGGGTGCAGCCAGTGTGAAAATGTTTTTATACTGGCATATATTGTGGGCAAAAGCAACCCGAAAATGTGTAGGCGAAATCCTCTTCTGCGCTTTTGGGGACTTCCATCTATTTGATTTTTTTCATGCGTTACTGTACAAAATCAATTGCAAAATGTTTGGCATTTTACCCAATTTTTGACTAACTATTATTTAAAGCAGAGCCGAAAGTGATATCTATTCTACTAAATACCACCTTGAACTACACATTAGGTGAAGCTTTCCTGGGTGTGATGCAACTGCTGAACATGAGTTAACATTTCACAACGTATATTAACTTGATGCAAAACCTTTATTGCATGCAACCTACTCGACAAATGACACGTTTTAAAACCAGATTGGTAAAATATAGATCTACTTAAACCAGTTTAGCCTATTGGCCCTTACTTGGTGTGTCACCACTCTGCCCCTCCATGTATTTTTGCCCCTGGTTTTCCCACCATTATAGTGATTTCTAGTGACGCTACTGCATCTACACCACACTCATCCAGAGCATCACTCCCGAACAAAACCATTCACCACATGCCTCCCAACCCACAAGCAAAAGAACCCCTATGGCAAGCCAAAAAGCACCCCATACGGCCCACCACCTCCATACTACCAATTTAATTCACAAATCCCTCCTACACTCCACAACACCTCTCTATCTCCAACCCTGGCACCGGAATCCTCTTTCACTCTGACCGTTTACAACCATCCTCCTCCCTCCAGCCCCCTCCAACTCTCAGACCAGAGGAGCTATCTGGCGCACCAAGAATCTCCCCTCCCTTACCCCTTACCCATACACTTCCACACATCCATCCCTCATGTCCACCCTTCCACCTCCGGTGAACCGTTGAGAATGACCCTCACTTCCCCTACTTCTACACACAGCACAACATCAAACTCTCAAGCCAGAGGAGCACTCTGGCGCTGCAAACAGCACCACCTCATCGCCACTAATGCAACATCTGCACCACCTCACAGGAAATCCCCTCCTAGATGAGCCTCCTCCCCCTTAGCCAGAACCTGAAGGACCCCCGCACTTTGCTCCATATCAAACACTCATACGTGGGGAGCTCTGCGTCAAACCATTAACTCCATCTCTCCACTGATACAACCTCCCTCCTTCCCTTCCACTGCCGACCTGCCCCACCTCCCCCCAGCCACCATCCCACAACAAAAATGGCATCTCCTATGTGGCCTAACCCACTCACACCACCTCCCACCCTGACCTCCACCCCGTCAGGTCCCCCTGCCTCTTGACCTAATATGCCCACACCCCCCACACACATGCCCCCTGCCCCACCTTGGCACCCCCTCACCCTCCATCTCCAGATCACCCCCTCCACCCCTTTACCTTCTCACAGCATGGTACGCCTTGCTCTTTCCACAACTATCACTTCAGTCCTTTTCCCTTCTGACCCCCTACCCTCTCACACACACTTCTTGCACCCAAATGCACAAAACATGGGCAGAGACCGGCCCTCACCCTGAACCCTTCTTGACTCACCTCACCAGCATTGGTCCACCCTCTCCACCGTCCCCAGCCCAGCTGTCAGGATCTCCCTGCTACCCACTCCCCGACACTCCCTCTTTGAACACGACCTCTCGCCTACCACATCTACACCTCTACCTCCCTCTGAACTCGTACCCCGCTCATCAGCTTGCCGGAACCCACACAGCACATTAATACCAGCCACAGTCCATCTCCCTACCCCCGATCCAACTCCTTCGATCTCACGCAAACCGGCCGCCGCCCCCTCTCTCTTCCTGCTCCCGACCAACCTTACCCACACGCCACACCATCAAACAGTATCCTGGGCAGAACCCCCACCTCTGACCCTCAGTCAGGTTCAGTCACTCTGACTGTTCTGACCCTTCTGCCCACAACCCCCCCCTGCGACCGGCACCTCCCCACTGGCCACTCAGTCCAGTCGAGCCCATCCGGCCACGAGCATCAGGGGAACCACCACATCCCATCAAGTCACCTGCCTCCCATTCAATGCCAGCTCCATGGCCAAAAACAGACACAGCATCTTTGACCTCCTATCCTCTGACAATCCCAATCTCATCTTCATCACTGAAACATGGTTCGCAGACTGTTTCAAACCAGTCGCGCACAAAGCCTTTCCACCCGACTACTTGCTCATCTCACATAGCAGACCTTCTAGAGGTGTCGGAATAGCCATCCTCCACAAACCTCACATCTCCATCTCACTCACCAAAACCCATCCATGGGCTTCCAGCAAATCCCTTCTAATCATACTCTCACTGTTTCCCACTTTCTCACACAGCTTCCTACTCATCCACAGGCCACCTGCATATGACAGACATTTTGCCAACAGTCTCGGCGACTCACTAGTTACCACTCTGGTCAACCACCCGGCACTCACACTACTGGCAGACTTTAATATCTGGTTTGATGTGCCCAACAATTCCATGACCCAAAGCATGGTCGACAGTCTAGAGGCACTAAACCTTTTCTGGCATACCACAGGTCCCACCCACACTGGAGGCCACACCCTTGATGACATGTTCAGCTCCTCCGACCTTGTCCCTGTGTCCAGTCCCAAGCCCCTCATCTGGACAGACCACTCAGCCATATATTTCTCTGTTTGCACATCTCACCCTCAACCCAAGACCCACCCTGTTCCCCCAAATGACTACAAATGCTGGAACAAGGTAAAGGAACTGCCTGACCTGCCTGAAGCCCTGCTATGCACACTCACGGCACTCCCGACCTCGGATAGACCCCTATTGAATCCTTTGACTCCTGGCTTAACACCTCACTCCTCTCTCTCTCCCAATTCTGCCCTGCTGCCAACCGCAAAGGACCTATCCCAAATGGTTCACGCCCCACCTGAAAACTTTCAAAAACCATAATTGCTCCCTCAAGTGCAAATGGTGAGCAGCCAAAACCCCTCTTAGCAAGTCTGTGTTCGCCCAACATCACTGTAACTACATATCTGAGATCAGAAAGGCAAAAAAAATCATACTACAACAAAATAATCCTGAACTGTAGCAGCAGCAAAGAACTCCACAGGATTGTCTCGGAATTTGTGCAGTCTTCCTGCACCATTGCCCCAACCAAATCCACGCAAATGCTCAGCAGCTCCCTCTCCCAACACTTCCACAACACAGCACTAGACAGGATGTCCACCCCTGATGCCAAACTTTCCAACCTCACCCCCTGCCCAACTTCTGCTTCTCGAGATTCTACCCTCCCCGCCGCCAAAGAGCAATCTCGAGCAAGGAGTTCCTCAAACTACTGCCCAGCAGCAGACCCCTGAGCTACCCCATTGGCCCTTGTCCCGCCTCTCTCCTCAAATAAATCTTCACCTCCACCTGTGCAGGAGAACGGGCGAGGTCCATACTCAATGACTCCCTCACCTCTGGCATCTTCCCAGAACCCTTCAACGTAGCGCATGTCAAACCCCTTCTGATACAAGCATGTCTCAACCTCCTTAAACCAATCAATTACAGGCCCATCACCAACACCCGATTCTTGGTGAAATTCATCGACCGCTCTGAATACTCTCACCTCAACATTTCTGCAGAGTCCAACAACCTACTAGATCCCAGGCAATCAGGCTTCTGGCCGCGCCACATAACAGAAACCACACTGATCTCGATCTGGGATGACCTCAAAGTTGCGGCAGACTCTGAAGGATGCGATGCACTGGTTCTCCTTGATCTCTCAGCCGCATTTGACACCATTAACCACTCAAACCTTCTTGACCGACTCCACTGCATAGGAATCCGATAATCGGCACTCAACTGGATTGCCTCATTCCTCAACAACAGGAAACAAATCACCTTCCTCCCCCTTTTCTCTCCACTGCACGCCCTGTGAACACTGGAGTACCCCAAGGAGCTTGCCTTTCACCTCTCCTTTTCAACCTCTACATGGCCCCTCTGCCTGGGATCATCTGCTCACACAACCTCACCTGCTATAACTGTGCTGACCGTACCCAAATTATCTTGAGAATTCCCAAAACGAGCCTAAATCCATGACCCAACCTAACAGCTTGCCTCAGAGATATAGACCTATAGATGACAAGAAACCACCTCCTTCGGAACCCAGGGAAAACAGAGATCATACTGTTTGGCAACATAGCTCTACTCCTGCAACCACTCCCATGGCCCCCCCTTCCTCGGGACTCACCCACTCCCACCCCCACCTCCACCATAGTTAAAAACCTTGGTTGCACAATGGACTTGGGCCTACCCCGTCCCACCAGATCAATAATGTATCCAAATCCTGTCACTACCTCCTCAGGCTTCTGAGACGCATCTTCCCTTAGCTCACCTACCCCAACAGACTCGCTGCCATTATGTCCATTGTCATGTCCAGACTGGACTACGCAAACTCCATCTACTTGGGAGCATCTGCCTACCAACTTAAACTCCAAAGAGACCAAAACGTGGCTGCCAGACTCCTCCTTGCACTAGGACGAAGAGATCACATCCCACCCACTCTCTGCACCCTTCACTGGCTCCCTGTTTGACAAAGGGCCACTTTCAAAATCCTATGCATCATCCACGAGCAGTGCACAAGGTCGGCCCGGCATACCTACAAGAGAAGATTATGTCCTACCTCCCTGTGAGATACAGGGTCACACAGCCACTCTGAAAGGAACCCAAACCGGGTGTGTAGGTGGTCCAAACTTTTCAAAATTTTATTCAAAGGTGACCAACCCCAAGTTCCTTGCAAATACTTCAAAAAAGGTAGCAGGCGCTCCTCTCCAGAAAGAACATGGCCTAATAACCTAACATTTGCAAGGAACTTGGGGTTGGTCACCCTGAGTTACCTGGGGGCAACCAGACGTGGACTCCCTGCTCACTGTGCTCAGAGAGGCACAGCTTCACCTCACTGATGAGGCCCAACAAGGCTGAAACACGTGTATGGGGTTGCTGTCGGTAATCTTGTTCAGAGAAGAATTGCCATAGCATTTCGGTGCTGGACTACCCATGTGGGCGGGACAAAGACTGATATGCAAATGGACATTTCCCATCTGTGAAAGGTACAGTGAGCAAAAAGCGTGCGCTGCAAACTCTCATCTCAAAACAGGTTATCATGCCATGTTCTTTCTGGAAAGGAGAGCCTGCTACCTATTTGTATTGTACATCTCCTGATCTAAGTAACTGTTCTTTCTTTTCTTTTTATTCAGTATGTTTTATCGATGTATGTGTTTGATATAATTGTTGGTATGAGTGTTGATGTTTGAATGGTGCTTGGAGAGTGTTCCTTTCTGGAAAAGCGATTCACACCTTGACTGGATTTGGGTAGCAATATTTATAACAAAATTTCTATGTTTGACTGATTTTTTGTACCCATAAGTATAATTCTGTTAATTTGCATCTTTGCTCTGCATATTTTTCAATAAATTCATAATTTCAGTATGTGATTCTGCTGCATTGCATATCTGTTATTGTATTAAATGTTTTTGAAACATTACAGGGGTTCCTTGTTGTTGTTGTTGATGATGATGATGATTCCCACTGAGCCCCTGTGTGAAATTACCATAGTGGGTTGACCTCTCTTTTGTGTTCAGGGTACAACCTGTGGCATGTGCGGCTGCCTGGACCAGTCTGCCAAAGTGTGCCACTCATCAACACCCTCATCGCTGATCCACCCCATACAGACGAGGATCAAGCCAAAGAGGAAACAGGCGAAAGCTCACCAAGTGGACGCAGGCGAGGACTCCTCCACATCAGAATCAGGCGAAGAAGAGGAGGCAGCAATGGTAGCAGTGCAGACATGGCCTGCGATAAAGCGGAAAGACAAAGTGCACATGATCTCAGCATTAAATCAAGGATAAAGCTGTCGAAAAAAAGCGACCCCGGTGCATGATCCAGATAGCCGTCACAGTAACCATTGATACAGCGGCATCTGTCAATGTCATGCCTCACTCAACATTCAAGCAAATGTGCCCCTGCCCAACCCTAAAATCAACAGACACTCATCTCTACCACTATGGTAGCAAGAAACCCTTGCCCGTTCATTGGGCGTTTACGCACAGAGCTCACAAAAGGAGATGTTAGCATACAGTCAAAATTATATGTCGTTGACACAAGACTAAAATGCCCATTGAGTTGAGAGGCCGCCGCCGAAGATCTGGGGCTCATCCAATTTATCTGCAACATGTCCACGGCTGACCAAGTCCAGACCCTCCTCGCCAAATACCCCAACATGCTGCACAGCGTTGGGTGCTTTAAAGGTTGGCTGGTGAAACTCCACATCGACACATCAGTCCAACCAAAGGAAGTACGACACAGAGGAACGTTATTCCACATTCGACCCCTAGTGGCCAAAGAACTCCAAGAACTTGAGAAAGCAAACATTATTGAAAAAGTGACGGGACCCATCCCCTGGGTCTCCCCGATTGTCATCACCCACAATCTGAAACAACCAGTGAAGGTATGAATGTGCACCGATATGCGCCTCCTCAACACTGCCATAATCAGAGAGCACCATGCCACACCCACACTAGACAACATTATTACAGACCTGACTGGGTCACAAGTGTTCTCCAAACTGGACCTCAATGCTGAATACCACCAGTTAAAACTCCACAAGGACATCACTTTTTCGTCCCACCTCGGTCTGCGAAGATACAAGCGGCTGAACTTCAGCATCTGCTCCGTGGCCAAGGTCTTCTAACACACCATCCAGACAGTCCTGCAGGGTATCCCAGGGGTCCTCGACATCAGTGATGATATCCTAATAGTCACAGCGGACAAGGCCGAACACCTACCACGGTTGGCAGCCATTTTGGACCTTTTCGACGATACAGGACTCGCCCTACATAGAGAGAAAGGCACATTTCTCAAAGAGGAACTACCGTTCATTGGTTATATCTTCAATGGCAGGGGAGTGTTGGCAGAGCCACTCAACGATGCAGATATAAAAACACCTCTGCCCCCTACGACACCTACCGAAGTTAGGAGTTTCCTGGGGATGGTGACGCACTGTGGCCATTTCATCAACAACCAAGCCATGCTCTCAGAACCCCTACGAGATCTAACCATGACCTCTACAAAGTGGCAGTGGGACAGCAGGTGTCAGGAAGCATTCCAGGCCATCAAAGACTCCCTATCAGCTGAAACCAAAAGGGCCTACTACAACACGGAATAGCAGACAGAACTCTACGTGGATGCCAGGCTGGTAGGTCTGGCAGAGGTGCTAGTCCAAAAATCCCCAGTCATGGAAGTCAAACCTATCGCACATGCATCCAGGGCACTTACCCCCACCAAACAAAGGTACTCACACCTCAAAAAGGAATCCATCATAGTCCTCTGGGGCGGACACCATTTCCATCCATATCGATATGGTCACAAATTCACCACATACACGGACCAAAAGCCGTTGATCCCAATCATCACTGGTTCTGTGGCTCATCCACCAGCACAGGTAGAAAAATGGCTCCTACACCTGCAGCAGTATGAATCCGACCTTGTCTACCAAGTTCGGGCAAACAACCCTACATATTGTGTCTTGCGGCATACACGGGCTGTGACAGCAGCAGAAGTGCTTGAGTACACGGAAAGAGAGAGGACCACATCTGCCAGATGATGCACACAGTGATGCCCAAGGTCATCACCCTGTCTGACGTTGTAGAAGCCACCCTCCAAGACCCATGCTGTGACCTTGTGAAAAACGCAATCATATTTGGGGACTGGAACTCATTCCTTTGATGCAATAACACCTGCACAAAGTCAGCCCAAGGGTTCCTGACAGGAATGTTTGCTGTCCGCAATGAACTCTCCATCATGTCAGATGGCCTCCCCCTCTGAGGGGCACGAATCGTCATCCCCAATGACCTCCAAGGAAGGATTGTTACCCTTGCCCAAGAAGGGCAACAAGGCCTAGTGCACACAAAATCATGCATCCAAAGCAGAGTGTGGTTCCAATTTCTGGACACGAAAGTGGACCATGTCATAACCTCCTGCCTCCTGTGGCAAGCGCCGAGTGCTCGCCCAAGAACATAGCCCATCTGTTCTGCCCTGTGGGGAAAATCTTGCGGGAAGTCCATCAGCATCGATTTCTGCATGGTCCAGCTACCTCCACAGAGGTAGTGCTGCCGGCCATGGAAAAAATGTATTCAACGCATGGTCTCCCTCAGTCAGTTAAAAGCGACAACAGCCCTCCATTTCATGGAAAAAGAGTTTCAAAATTACTTGGAGGACCTGAAAATTTGCCACCGCCGCATCACGCTGTGATGGGCACAAGTGAATGGAGAAGCAGAGTGATTCATGGGCACACTGAACAAGACCCTTTGCATTGCCAAAGCTGAAAGTCTCCCATGGCAGCTGGAAGTCCATCACGTACATGGATGCCCCACTGTCCAAACTCATGTTGAAGGCAGTGTTAAATTCAACCATACCGCACCACAAGTCAATTCCAGCAAAAACCATTGACCACCGACAGGTACATGCCAAACGCCTTAAATCCAATACAGGCATGAGCAACAAGAGATATGAAAACCATCAGGACTTTGCGTTGGAGATCACGTTCTAGTTCTCAATGTCCCATTCAGCTAGAGGCTGACACCATCGTTCCATGATGCCCCATGGACAGTAGTGGACAAACAGGGCACCCTGGTCACTGCCTGGAGGAGCCCAGATCTGATCTTCAGGAACTCGTCATGATTTAAGAAGCTGCTGCGACAAGTGTGGCCATAAACCCCCAGACCTTCAGCCACGACTGATCCAGCGGAATAAAGCAGACACCCCGCAGCAGGCATTGATTTCAACAAAGAGGAAAAAACACCCCTCCAAGAGGAACTGGAGCCGGTTCCAGTACTGTCCTTGCCAGAGGATGAAGTAGCCCCCTGGAGGAAGTCGATCCCGATCAGGTACCAACCGGACATCACGAGAGGTACCACCTACGTGCAGCGCCAGCCCCGTCAGTAAGACTCAGAGACTACGCCTGTTCATGAGAGGAAGAGTTCATCTGTACATTTTTGGTACTTTTGGCTAGCTGATTATTGTTTGATGAAAAATAAAAGGGTTGTTATGTCACAGAACTGTACCCCGACCCCGCAGAGCACTTCCCAAAGTCACAGCGCACGGGCAGTAATGCAAGTAGAATAAAAGGAAGCAAGGCTTAGGCTTCGTGCCATTACAGAGCAGCCACACACATGCTCCTGGTCTCCAAATCTTCATGCGACGAGGGCAGCCCTGTTCCCCAGCCCATGCCATCCCACAGCCTCCCCCTCGCACACAACAATATGCATCCCCTGTACAAATGTTATTGTGCCTTTAGTGATGCAAAATGTGCACCATTCTATATGTGATGAGTTCTTCACAAAAACCCTACCTAAAGTCTCCTCCCAGGTGGACAGGCAAAGGCAGACACTTCCAAATCCTGTTCTTGAGGGCAGTATTAGCCAGGAGAATCATTTGGTAGGAGAAGGGCCCCAGAGGAACAGGAGGACATTGTGGGATCAGATGTAGTATTTGTCTTCCTCAAAGAAGGGAATTTCATTAATGTTGGAATATGTAATGGCTTGCTGTCAGAGAGAACTTTTTATTTTCTCAAGCTAACTGTTGGAATGCAGATGAAGACAATCATAACCAGTCATGTATTGGTAGTAAGACAAACCATTTAAAGTCACGGACTTTCATAGAAATGAAAGCTTCTAGGAATCCCAGGGAAATAATAAAAGAGGAGTGTTTAAATGTTAGCAATTTAGACCCTGAAAAACCCTATTTGTCTGTAAAGCCAAATACTTCATTTAATCCTTATAATACTCCTTTAGGGAATAAGTATAAGGGGACAAGTGAACTTGGTGATGATAATTTCATTAAGAAAGCTGAGTTTCATATTGTGAACTCCAAATTCCAAAATTCTCAAAGTACTGGGATGAAGAAGAGGACTGCAGAGGTATGAGACTGCAAGTTGCAGTCTACTAGGGACAATGACCCACACCTGAGGAGAGAGACTAGGGGGCATAAAAAGCCCCCTCAGGTGCAGGCCATAGGGAAGAGCAGTAGCAGGAGTCGTTTTGACACCTCCACGTGGCCGCAGTAGCAGAAGTTAGATGAGAGCTGACATGCCAAGACCACTGTGGTGTGTACAACAGATGCTGGTCCTGAGAGGGTATCTTATTCTAGAGACGTTGACTGCAGAGGTTGCGCAGCGAGAAGCGTTGGGAGTGACAGCTCTCCGCTTGAGGATCACAACTGCAGAGGTCGCGCAGCGGAAAGCACACCATTTAACAGTTTTCCCCATTGTCAGACAAGCGCCGGTGGCAGGCGTGCACAGCAGAGCTGTGGGAGCCAGGAGAGCTCTGCTATTGACAAACATGGGCTGCAGAAAGCCATGAAGGAGAGGTTGCCGGGCCATGCTGGAAAACAGAAGCAGAGAACGGTGAGTTCACTCTTAGAATGTCACCCCAGAGAGCTCCGTATCTGCCCGCTGGCCAAGTCCAGAAATAATAACTAATTCTTCTGTTGCAAACCAAGCGGATTTAAAAGAGCAGATGACAGAAAAAGATCCTAATTATCAGACCTTGAGGGTGTGATTATAACATTGTGGGTCATATTAAAAGCCAACAAAAAGCGAGGGCAATAACCCAAAAAGAAAATCCAAACCACTATTGCCAAAGCCAAAAGAGAAACATACCAAAGCATTTTATAAAGAGCCAGTATTGACCAAGCCAAAAGAAGGCAATTGAGAATTTCAAGGTTTGTAAAGACTATTTCCCATATGTAAAGGAAGTCATAAGAGGAAATGGCTTCAACCCACATTGCCAAAGCCAAAGAAGTGTGAAAGTGAGACAGAATCATTATCAGCATCCTTCTGATAAAAAACATTCAGGAGGAGACAAGCTTAACCTGCACTGCGTGGGGCAATCACAAGGGTGTACCAAACAGCACCAATGTGTTTTTCTGTTCTCACAGGATGGATACTGAAATTTGATATTGTGGAGCAGAAGTGGGGAGACAAGAGTGGCAGGAGGGCTGCCCTTCTGTTACAGGTGGTTAGGGAGTGCAGTATAACCTGCATGGAGTGCGACAATCACACATTTGTAACAAACAGCACCAGTGTGGTTCTTGTTCCCTTGAAGAAATTCTTAAACGTGATGTTGTGGAGCAAAAGGCATTGCTAACCTGTTTCAAGTTAACCCTTACCACAGAAGTACTTGCAGTTAGCTTATTCTGGCTTGACAGAGGAGTGCACCAGGTCAGAGCACTTTGTAGCATTTCTATCTGTTCTGCCAGGAGAGTACACCAAAACAGATAACTTTGTAATAATATGCCTGCCAGGTGAGTGGACCAGGTGAAAAGCATTTAGGTGCTGTGGTGTGGTTACAAATATTGAAGAAGAAGAATCTCTAAAGTGTTTTTGTGGATTAATGCCTAATCATCCGGAAAAATTAATATCACTAAAGTAAGTGTTGTGTGAACTGCTGTATAATTATTTAATATTGTCAAACAAGTGGTTTTGTGAACTGGTGCAGAAATATCCTGGCAAAGACCTTTTCGTTGAAACTAATGAAATACGAAAATATTCTTTGCTGATGAAAAGAAGTGGTTTCAAGATCTTTGTCGCAAGTGAAAGAGGTAAACTTTGTTGAACACCTGTGAACTGTTGGTTGAATTCAATTAGGAACTTTGTGTTATCAAGCTGGAACAAAAAGAGAACTGACGTGGAACTTTTGCTTATGAGACAGGATTTCCTTATCTTCTGAAACTGTTGAACAAACCCTGCTTGCATCTGGGGAAGGGGCATTCACCCAGATTATAAGAAGAAAACAGTGATCATGATGTAAACGTAATTGTTACATTTGTTGCTTTTGAACTGCCATATCTTACCTTGTTAACTTGGTTAATGTATAAGTGTGAGGGACAGAAACCTTGTGTCGGTGTTTCCTTTAGTTTATTTTAGGTTGGGAAATAATTATCAGGGTAGGGATAGTGAGGCGTCTAGCCAAACATTTGAATGAATTAAATGGCATCTTTTGAAAAACCTTCACAAAGTAGTCCACCTCACATTTCTGACCCCTCACATGTTACAATATGGGAAACACAGCCTTGCTGTACTAGGGAATGCAGGCCCACTTGATTTACCATTACGCATTCTGTAGGGTGGTGCATTCTGTTTTTTTCATCGGGGCATGCCCTCCAAAAAGGAGAACATTCAATTGCCTGTGCTTTATATTAGCAAAGCAATAAGGCCGTTGGGTGGTGCACAGACACTGTACACCCCAAGAGGGACGTCATGTCCCCAAAATGAGAGGGATAGTGGAAGTGACATCACTGACTCACCCTTTGGCATTAAAGGAAATAACATCACATGACATTTGAGCTCAATTAGATTACAGGAAGTGCTCTCACATGATGTAGTTGGGGCCATGGATTATTTACACTAAACTTTTGTTTACATCAGTGATGCCACTTCCAGCGGTATTAGCAAGGTGAAACATCATGGCCCAGCACTTCCTGTGATGTGATTGAGTTCAACTGTCATGTTATTTTACTTCAGTTAATGTCACAGGGTGAGTGACGTCACTTGGGCTACCCTTGTCTTTTTGGTCTAATTTCGTCCCTGCACCCCAAGTTACACTTTTGAAGGTGGGTATGGTGGATTAAGGGACCTTCTGGTTGGCCCTCACAAGGGATGAAGATACTTCCTGGACCCTGCGCGGGGGCCCTGATCCTCTTTAAAACTGCTCTCAAATTTTGACTTCCAGAAGAGGTAATGGGGAAGCACCCCTGTTGAGTTCCCCCCAGCAAGCCTACACCCTGGATCAGAGTAGGCAGTGCCCCTCACACTTACAGTCCTGCAGCACACACACAGGATTCAAGACAGTGGTTCCACTGCTAATAAATGACACTCGCACGTTTAGCCGATGACTCTGGTGTGGCTGAACTTGTGGACTTGGGCACCAAAACTTTGTTCTGCGTGTTGACCCCTTCCTGTGTCACCACGTATTTGTCTGTGGGAAAGATACCACATGGTTAGATTTTGAGGAACCAGAAAGGAGAAGGCAAGAACCCATTGAACATCCCAGTTGCCCAAAAATGCAATCAAGCAGTTTAGATGAAGGAACCCTGTATGTGAATAGGTTGAGAAATCAGCCGGGGGGAGAGGGGCAAAATACATTTAACATAACATACATCAGTATAAAGCCGAAGGGTGCAACTTCACTTGGACAAGGGGCGGGAATTACACAGTTCCCTTTATTAGATTATTAGAGAAAGGAGGAGGATAGCCGAAATATGTTCTGTGGCCACAAATGGACAAAAACAATTTAGTTTGTAAGCTGCCTGTCATGATGCCCGCTCCCGGGGAGCCGGTTCAAGCCCGGCGTCCCCGAAAGCGGACATCCAGTCCCCAAGGAAGGACCCAGCAACCCCATATAGGGGCCCTTTGGACAGTGTCCTGGCGCCTATGGCGCCAGGCTCATAAAAGACATCAGTCCTGGCGCCATAGGCGCCAGGCTCATTATGGGAGTGCTTGGGTGCACTTACCTGATGCAGACCATGCTGCAGGATCCCGGCCTCCTTGAGGCCTGAAAGGAACTACTTTACCTGTGGGACTAATTTACCATCCGGGCGTGGTCGGGGAAGGATACATACCTGATTGGAGGAAGGATACATACCTGGAACTTCTTCCAAGGCTATTTAAACCCCACCCGAACAGCCACACGTGCTTCGCGTTGTTCTGCATCTAGCAGCTGGACGCTCACCGTGTCTGCTCCTGCATCCTGACTTCTGCCACGCCTGCCAGCATCCTGGATCACCTGCAAAGGAAGAGAAGAAGAGAACAGAAGAAGGAAAAGTCCTTACCTGCTAAATCCGCATCCCGGAAACATCTTGCCGACAATCCTGAAAATGAAGACTTTTATTTAAAAGCTCATGGCGTCGATCGCTGCAGCGCCGCATTCCACTCACCTTTACAGGGCGCCTCCATGTTCAGCAGCGATGATCCGGATTCGCAGTCACGCCCCAGCGCCTAGGGAGAAAAAGACCAGAACAAAAGGTGAGAGAGAGAAGGGAATAAGGAAAGCTAAATCTCCATGTTAAGACTTACCTGTTGATTAATTCCCTCTTCATTTCGGGTCCGCACCGCATCCTGGCATTTCGGGACCCCGGCCCCTAAGGGGAAAAAGAGACATCAGCGTTAATGAGCGAATGAAAAGACATTACCAAAAAAACGCTCATTAAAGACTTACCTGATTTCTACAAGGATTTCACCTCTCATCTCGGGTCGGTGCCTGTTCCCCGGCATTCCGTACCCCGGCCCCTATGGGGAAAAAGACACCAGCATTAGTACATTAATGCATGGACACAAGGGGAACCTCTTATCAAAAAACTTACCTGGAAGCCAAGCAAGTTTGGTTCTCACCAATCCGAAAATCCAGTGAAGTAACTGGATACCAACGCGCCCCTGCATCAGAAGCAGGATGGAGAGCTTGTCCTTCCAGACCCTAAGGTGAGACGCTATGAAAAATCACAGAAGGGTTTCGAGGAAGGTGAGAGGGGAAAGTGGGAGGCCGATTGCATTACCCCGCAGACAGTTAATCCCCTATTTTCGCCTACAGAAGGATACTTCTGCGAGCCAGACAAGCCAGATTTGGGGGCCCGGTCCAGTCCGTCTTCCGAACCCTGCGCATCACCTTAGAAGAGGTCACAGCAGCGCGAACCAGGCCAGCGCCTCCTTGGGAGTCAGGTGAGCATAACAGAACACGAAGACTTCCTACAAATTCCCACCGAGGCGCTATGGAAAGTTCTGAGACTGATCAGTTGGCCCAATTACTGGGGGAATTACGGGCCGAAGTACATGCCGCTCGCCAAGAGACTAATGCCCTCAGGAGGGAATTAATAATATCAAAGGAAAGAACTGATGACCTGGCCAGACAGCGTTTGCAAGGTCAAGCTGGGCAAACTCCTTTACCCGGTTCCGGAGGGAACCCCGCTCCTGTGGTTTCCAGTAACCCTGTGCAGATTAATCTACCTGGAAACATGCCGCTGGCCCCACCCGAACCCTTTGCTGGGGACCCCAAACGATTCGCCGAATTCATGAATCAGTGTCGTTTGCACTTCCTATGCAGACCTGGGGCCTTCCCTAATGATCAGACCAAGGTAGCCTTTGTATTGTCATATCTCAGCGGCTGCGCTGCCGATTGGTCAGTTCCACTGGTTACTCAAGATGACCCGATTCTCTGTGATTTTCAAAGGTTTCAAGCAAGCATGGAAAGGTTATTTGCTCGACGCTCTCAGGGGCAGGCTCTGGATGACAAACTTCTATCCCTGCGACAGGGCAATCAGGACCTCCTATCCTATATTGCAACCTTTAATAGACTAATTGTGGAAACGGGATGGCCAGAGGATAAAAGAGTCACGTTGTTTTATCGAGGCCTTCGTGGAGAACTTAAAGATGTCTTGGCCCAAGTTGTAAATCCGCCTAAAGAATGCACAGAGTATATAGACTTAGTGGTCCAATTGGATCACAGACTTCAAAACAGAAAAGCAGATCGGTCCAGGTTTGAGACCTGGGTGTTGGTCAAGACCCATGCTAATCCCAAGGGAGTTGATGTCTCTGAGCCTATGCAAATTGGAGGGGTTAAAGGACCCTTAACTCAAAAGGAACGTGAAAGGAGGCGGCAGTTAAAATTATGTCTTTATTGTGGGAATTCTGGACACTTTCTACAAGATTGCCTGGCAAAACCGCCCCGAAAGGCGGTAGGAGCCGCTGATAAAAACCATGAAGACTCTGTTTCGGGAAACAACTCCGCCCGACAAGTGTAGGGGTCCGCTTGCCGAGCTTGAAAACTAACTCTCAGACCTCGCATTTCATTGTGCCAATGGTTCTCGTAGATCCAGAACAGCCTAAGCGGTTGCATGCAATAAAGGCATACATCGATAGTGGGGCTATTGGAAACTATGTGGATCGTGAATTGGTCTCTAGGATTAACCTCCCTCTCCGTCCTAAAACCAACAAAGATGTCATCACCACAGTCGATGGAACTGAAATTGCCTCTGGACCGGTAACACATTCCACTACTGAGGTGACTCTTATTGGTCCCGACGGCCATCGGGAGGGTGTTGTGTTTGATGTAATCAAGGCTCCACAGTTTCAGGTTATTCTTGGAATCCCTTGGTTAGAGACACATAATCCTCGAATTGATTGGCGAGCTAAGAGAATAACCTTCCCGGATTGTACACAAACCTGCTACCCAGAAAACATGAAGATTAATCTAGCATCTGTAACCTCTGCCTCCATGCAACTACCTCCGGAATACCAAGACTTTCAGGACGTCTTCCAAAAGGAACAGGCCAACACGTTACCTCCTCACAGATCGTACGATTGCCAAAACGATCTGGTGCCCGGTGCACAACCCCCTTGTAGCAGGATTTATGCCCTTACCGAACCTGAGAATCTGCATTTGAGACAATATTTGGATCAATACCTAGCTAATGGTTTTATTCGCCCGTCAAAGTCCCCGGCATCCTCGGCTTTGTTCTTCATGCCCAAAAAAGAAGGCGACCTTAGAACTTGTATCGATTACCGCGCATTGAGCCAGATAACGGTTAAACACCGTTATCCTCTGCCTCTGATCCCTGAACTCCTTGACCAGGTGAAGGACGCTTGCATATACACCAAGTTAGATCTCCGGGGGGGCTTATCATCTGGTACGAGTTAAAGAAGGCGACGAATGGAAAACTGCCTTCCGTACTAAATACGGATTATTCGAGTACCAGGTGATGCCTTTCGGATTGTGTAACGCGCCGGCTGCCTTCCAATACTTCATGAATGATGTCCTTCGGGAACTCATCGATGTTTGTGATTTTGTATATTTCGATGCCATTCTGGTGTACTCCTCTTCGGAATCTGGTCACAGAAAACACGTCAGGGCAGTACTTAAAAAACTGCGCCAACACAAACTATTTGCTAAATTGGAGAAATGTGTTTTCCATACCACAGAAGTCGAGTTTCTAGGTTTCATCCTGACACCCAAAGGAGTCCGAATGGACTCAAGAAAAGTGGATGCCATCCTCAAATGGCCATCACCTAGCTCTGTAAAAGGGGTTCAAAGCATGCTCGGCTTTGCCAATTTCTATCGCAGGTTTATCCCGGAATTTTCACGCGTGGTACAACCCATTACTGCACTCTTGAGGAAAAATAAACGTTTTGAATGGTCTGAAGAAGCCGAGCAGGCCTTTCAGGATTTAAAAGCTAAGTTTACCTCCGCACCTATATTGAAACACCCGCGTCCAGATCTCCCTTATGTCGTCGAGACTGATGCATCCAGCCTTCATGGGAGCTGTCCTGTCCCAAAGAGATCCCGAAACCAACCAATTGCATCCCGTAGCATTTTGGTCCAGAAAATTCTCGGCACCCGAGGTTAATTATGCAATCACGGACAAAGAACTGTTAGCCATTAAGTCCGCTTTTAAAGCCTGGCGGCATCATCTGCTTGGCGCTCGACATACCATCACAGTGATCACTGATCACCAGAATTTACAGTATTTGAAAACCGCCAAGGCTCAGTCATCACGGCAGCTCCGATGGGCTTTGTTTTTCGCTGAATTTGATTTCATGATTACCTATCGACCTGGCTGCAAGAATGGCAAAGCAGATGCCTTATCCCGAATTGGAATGGGAGAATCTGATACAAGCTCAGAACCAGTACCAATAATTCCCGAACAGAGGATTCTAGGCATGACTTTGTTACAGACGCCTGAAGACATTCAAGCCAGAGTGAAACAACTCCTGGACCCTACAACCTTACAGGAATGGATACAAAAGGGATCAGACTTTACCATAGATAATGGTTTACCTTATTTCCAAGGACGCTTATTCCTGCCACATAAGGAATTACACGAACTAGTTATTTCCGGTTATCATGATACATTAATAGAGGGACACCCCGGTATTGCCAAGACAGAGGAAAAGGTGAAACGACAATTTTGGTGGCCCTCTTGGCGAAAAGATGTTAAATCTTTTGTGATGTCCTGTGGTGTTTGCGCCCAAAATAAAAGTCAAAAGAAAAGACCAGCCGGTCTCCTTCAACCTTTAGACATACCACCAGCACCCTGGCACACCCTATCAATGGATTTTATTACGGACCTGCCTCCTTGTTCGGGGTACAATACTATTCTGGTAATTGTGGATTTGTTTTCCAAAATGGCCCACTTTATTCCTTTGAAAAGTTTACCTTCAGCTTCTGTCCTAGCCAAAGAATTCCTCGAAAATATTGTTCGGCTACATGGATTCCCATCTATACTAATCTCTGACCGAGGAAGCCAATTCATTTCCCACTTCTGGCGCAAATGTTGTCAAATGGCGCAGATCGATGTAAGATTATCGACCAGTCACCACCCTCAGACCGATGGTCAGACCGAGAGGACAAATCAGACGCTTGAACAGTACTTACGGTGTATGTTACAGCAATCTGAAAGCAACTGGAAAGACATTCTTTGGATAGCCGAATACGCATATAATAATTCGGTACACTCTGGAACTGGCCACAGTCCTTTTTATACTTTGTTTGGGCATCACCCTCGAACCTCAAACCTTGACTCACCTCAGAACCTCGGAATGCCTGCAGTAGAACATCTGCATTCTACAATTACCCAAGCCTTCAAAGAGGCAACTACGCATTTACAACAAGCCAAGAGAAAATACAAGGAGAATGCTGATCTACATCGGAGTGAAGCACCTGCGTATCAGATTGGGGATCAAGTGTGGTTAGCTACCAGACATTTACCACTCAAAGGGCCTCGAACTTTTAACCCAAAATATCTGGGTCCTTATTCTATTACGGCAATAATTAACCCAGTGGCTGTTAAACTTGATTTACCAGCTAGTATGCGAATTCACCCTGTTTTTCATGTGTCACTTCTGAAACCAGTGGTACCCGGAACCCGACTACTCAAACCTCCAGAACCCATTCTAATAGATGGGGAGCCCGAATTCGAAGTGAAGAACATTTTAGACTAAAAAATGTTTAGGTCAAAACTGTTCTACCTAATTGATTGGAAGGGGTTCGGACCTCAGGAGAGGTCGTGGGAACCCAGTGACCATGTGCATGCACCTCGATTAGTCAGGAAATTCCACCGACTCTTCCCAGACAAACCAAAACCCCCGGAGGGAACAACCTTGGGAGGGGCCTTGGGGGGGAGTGCTGTCATGATGCCCGCTCCCAGGGAGCCGGTTCAAGCCCTGCGTCCCCGAAAGCGGACATCCAGTCCCCAAGGAAGGACCCAGCAACCCCATATGGGGGCCCTTTGGACAGTGTCCTGGCGCCTGTGGCGCCAGGCTCATAAAAGACATCAGTCCTGGCGCCATAGGCGCCAGGCTCATTATGGGAGTGCTTGGGTGCACTTACCTGCTGCAGGATCCCGGCCTCCTTGAGACCTGAAAGGAACTACTTTACCTGTGGGACTAATTTACCATCCAGGCGTGGTCGGGGAAGGATACATACCTGATTGGAGGAAGGATACATACCTGGAACTTCTTCCAAGGCTATTTAAACCCCACCCGAACAGCCACACGTGCTTCGCGTTGTTCTGCATCTAGCAGCTGGACGCTCACCGCGTCTGCTCCTGCATCCTGACTTTTGCCACGCCTGCCAGCATCCTGGATCACCTGCAAAGGAAGAGAAGAAGAGAACAGAAGAAGGAAAAGTCCTTACCTGCTAAATGCGCATCCCGGAGACATCTCGCCGACAATCCTGAAAAGGAAGACTTTTATTTAAAAGCTTATCGCGTCGATCGCTGCAGCGCCACATTCCACTCACCTTTACAGGGCGCCTCCATGTTCAGCAGCGATGATCCGGATTCGCAGTCACGCCCCAGCGCCTAGGGAGAAAAAGACCAGAACAAAAGGTGAGAGAGAGAAGGGAATAAGGAAAGCTAAATCTCCATGTTAAGACTTACCTGTTGATTCATTCCCTCTTCATTTCGGGTCCGCGCCACATCCTGGCATTTCCGGACCCCGTCCCCTAAGGGGAAAAAGAGACATCAGCGTTAATGAGCGAATGAAAAGACATTACCAAAAAATGCTCATTAAAGACTTACCTGATTTCTACAAGGATTTCACCTCTCATCTCGGGTCGGTGCCTGTTCCCCGGCATTCCGTACCCCGGCCCCTATGGGGAAAAAGACACTAGCATTAGTACATTAATACATGGACACAAGGGGAACCTCTTATCAAAAAACTTACCTGGAAGCCAAGCAAGTTTGGTTCTCACCTATCCGAAAATCCAGTGAAGTAACTAGATACCAACGCGCCCCTGCATCAGAAGCAGGATGGAGAGCTTGTCCTTCCAGACCCTAAGGTGAGACGCTACGAGAAATCACAGAAGGGTTTCGAGGAGGGTGAGAGGGGAAAGTGGGAGGCCGATTGCATTACCCCGCAGACAGTTAATCCCCTATTTTCGCCTACAGAAGGATACTTCTGCGAGCCAGACAAGCCAGATTTGGGGGCCCGGTCCAGTCCGTCTTCTGAACCCTGCGCATCACCTTAGAAGAGGTCACAGCAGCGCGAACCAGGCCAGCGCCTCCGTGGGAGTCAGGTGAGCGTAACACTGCCTTTATTGACATCTAGAGTAGGTAAATGGACTAATGAATTGCAAAGAATGACAGCGGGAATGACTTTAGTGGTGGTTGACATAAAAAGCTTGCTCGCTGCCATATTAGGAGAGTGGGTATATGAAATTTGGAAAAGGGCGGGCTATCGTGGAGTGACACCAAATCATGGTGGAGCACCTTTTAATAATTGTTCAGTTGACGTATGGAGAGCACTTAGGGTTCAGTACCCAGACTTGTCAGACACAAGTGAAATTATGACAAGATGCGTGATGGTGAGGATGAAGCTCCCTATAGTCAAGAAAAGTGGCAGCTAGAAACGAGAGAACGGTGGGACAAAAGCATAACTACTTTTAAGCACATATTATGCCAGGGGTTACCTGATGCAGTACAGAAACAATTGAAAAAGATTGTGACAATGGAAGTGAAGCCATGGGAAGAGATTCAACTGATAATAGTTCACCATTGTCGGTTAAAACAAGAGAAAGACAGAAAGGGAATTGAAGACAGGAAGTTGGCGGAAGAAAACTTAGTACAGAAAGAATTGTCAAAGTTCTCAGTGGAAGGGGCAGTACTAACAAGTGGAAGAGAAGGGTTTGCTACACAAGTTGCACCGCAGGTGCAAAAAGCAGCTAATGGGAATTTTGCATGAAGGGGAGGATATGATTATTTTCCACAAGGACGAGGGGCTGGGCCCCGAGGTATAGGGTTTGGATTTCAGGCTCCACAGGGAGGGGGATCTGATGGAGGGCAACCGAGGTTTGGAGGGAAGACACAGCAATGCTGGACATGTGGTAAGATGGGGCACATTTCACACATATGTGGAAGCAGAGGAGGGATGCAGCAGAATCGCCCTGCAGCTGATTTAAGAGCGGGGACCACATATCCCCACCATATAGCATAGACCCTCCTGAATATTATGCCCAAGATTACACACAGTATCATACACAAGTGTCACACATGCAACCTTCGCAGCAAGGGAGGCCATTGCAAATGCAACAATCACCAGTGCAAACAGCAAGTTCCAATGCATACACAGCAGGTATCAATGCAAATACAAGCACCTACACAAGAGAATACAGTGGCACCATGGAACACACAAATATTGCCATAGGTACCCACACCTAGAATAGGGGGTGTGACAGTCGTGGGAGGGAATACTTTCACCAGCACAGGACTGGATTTATACCCACAATAGGACGGCCCACAGAAAGACTTGATGTGTTTCATCCCATCAGTTACACTAGACCCACAACAGGAAACGAGAATCGGGGTAACCATAGGTGTCAATACATTTTCCTTCCTTGTAGATTCGGGGCAACTCAATCTTGTGTTAGAGAAGGGAAATTCCCTATGTCAGGCATTGCCATGAATGCACAAGGATTGTCTGGGGCGACAACTACGGTTCCTTTCACAAACTCTTTACCTATCACTATTGGGGGACATGACATGTCTATGCCATTATTGTACTCGCACAAGACTAGTCAACATATTGGGGAGCATTTTGATGAGGAAATTAACATGACAATATCATTCACTGTCCAGGGGATATGTTCCACCCCAGTGATCCATTATGTAAATGCACAATTCATAACAGCATTTTATAGCCAGAAGCAAAGAGGGTGCACAGAAGTATTCCTTTACAGGGTGCACATATAGTTAGCATGGTTTCCAAGAATACAGAGTAGAGCATTGTGATTGCCTATTGGATTTTTATTCAGACCAGAAGTACCCATGGATGAGGAGGAAGGCCAAGTGATGACAATTGAGCTGGAGGCAGCAATAATGAGAGAAGACAGTGTGATTTTGCATGGAGTTGATGGGGAGGGAATAAACTGGAGGACAGTGGTAGCTCTTGATGAGGGATACAGACTGACTGTTATGACAGATTAAGATTTGTTTGCAGAGGAAGATTCTGATCAAGAAGCGATGTGTAATATAAGCCTTACATACCAGCTAAAAGTCGAGAACAGAGAAGTACCCCAGAGAATGTCATTAGTAGAAAGATACTAAACTTCCTCCCGGAAGATTTGGCACAGGTAGCAAGTGCATTGTGTACCATTAGTCCACATGACATTGGTCTATTAAAAGGAGATGGGGCAATCAAAATAAAATTGAATCAAGAAGCCATTTTACCATGGGTGAGCCAGTCTGCAATGTCAAAAGAAGCAGATGAAGGCATTTATGCCACCATTGCTGCCCTGATGCAACAAGGGATATTGGTGCCATCAGAATCCCCATGTAACACAGCTGTGCACCCAGTGAAAAAAGCAACAAGGGGGTCATGGAGATTTATTCAGGATTTACGTCCCTATTGTTGAGGCTGAGTTCCCATGGGACCGAACCCAGTCACGACATTGTGTAATATCCCGTCCAGGGCTAAATATTTTACAGTGATTGATTTAAAGAATACCTTCTTTTCAATCCCACTCCATGAAGAGTCCAAAGATATGACCTTGTTTACCTATCGCAGGACGAAACTAAAACATACTTGTTTTCCCTAGGGGTACTGCGAGTTCCCTTCGGTCTTTAACAGAGTGCTTCAGATGGACCTGGGAAACATGCAGCTTGGCAGTACAGTGATACAGTATGTAGATGACATTTTGGTGTGCAGCAAGACAGAAAAAGATTGCAGGAAGGATTCAAGAACACTGATGGTATTAGCAGAGAAGGGGTACAAGGGTGACAAAGAAAAGATGCAATATTGTCAGGAAGAAGTCCTATATATAGATCAGCTAATATAACAGGAAGGAAGGAAATTAACACCTGAAAGAGCAGAACCGATTATGAAGACACCCAGGGCAGATAAAGTTATGGGTTAAAAAAAATGTCTAGGCCTTAGCAATTATTGTAAGGCGTGGGTCTTTGATTACAGCACATACATGAGGCCACCTTTAAAAGCAATTAAAGAAGCACAGAAAGAAAACAGTGACATTGCCTGGACAGGCGAGATGACAGATGCTTTTGACGAACTGAAATTAGCAATCAGCACAGCACTCGTGTTAGGGATTCCTTATTATAATGAAGCATTCTTTCTATTTTCGCAATCAAATGGAGTAGAAATGACAGCTGTCTTTGTACAAAAAACTACTTTGGGGTATAAACTGCTAGCATTTTACAGTGGGATCCTAGATCCAGTGATGAGAGGCCCTTGCCCATGTGAACAGACATTGGCAGCAGAAGCCTTCGTGATTGTGAAATCTGCCAGCCAGGGGCGTTGCTAGGGGGGGGGGGCTAGAGGGGCTATAGCCCCGGATCATTTGCTTGTAGCCCCGGATGAAGATCACAGGGCTGCAAGCAAAGGCTAGCCCTGGCCCGGGCCGTGCACAAACATCATCACAGAAAAAAAGAAAATGAATCAGGCAGACCAGGAGGCAGCGCAGCCAGCAACGTTTGTTCATGATTTATTTGAATAAAAAATGTGAGTACACGATTTGAACATGGCTGCTGTTGGCTGCCTCCTGGCCCACCGTGGGCTGCTACTCGTGCTGGACCTGGTGCTGACCTGACACAGAGTCTGCGCTTGCGCAGCAGCAGGGAGCAGCTGAGCCACCGCCCACCCAGGCACAAATGCACGTGCCCTGGGTCTTCCCTGCATGCGCTGTGCACTTGCAGTATCAGGTCACGGCCAGCCCCGTGCCAGTCGCCAGCACACCACCCATCTACACCTGTGTCTGTGTATGACTGTGACCAGCCACTGACCCGCCCCCCCCCCAGCCGTGTCACCGCGCCTCTGGGCCCCCCACCCCTGTGAAGCTGCATAGCCTACTGCGGGACCGAACCGAAGGTAGGTGATTTCGTCCCATTGAAAAACGGTCTCAAATCAGGTTGTTTGTCTCTAGGCCGCTAATCAGAATCCACTGTATTTAATCAATAGTTATGATTATTGCACTGCTGTTGAAGCTCGCTCTGACCAGAACATGAGACAGATCAATGACCAGTGCAGCACTTTGCCCTCTGTAACTGCACTGCTGTGGTGTTACTGAATGCAGGGTTGCAGTTGCAGGGAAGAGTACCGCTCACAGAAGGTCTCCTGGCACTGCGTGATTCTCCGGTGGCTGAGGAGAGAGGGTTTATTTATAAAGGGCCTTATGAAGTCACGGAACTCGGCGAGATGACTGAAATATGGAGTAGCAGCAGTGGTATTAATACGCTGTATTAGTTATAATTGATACCATTCCCTTTAAAACGTACAATAAAAAACACACACAGCTTTAACATGTACACGTTCATTTCATTGAAGTACGTGAAAGCTCGTTTAAATCATGACATCGTCACAGATTGCCGTGACGTTAATTTAAAAAAAAACATGCATCTACAGAACCACGTTTTTGTACTTAAATACAGCATAACGAACTAAAATAGTCTCTGAATTTCGCCAGAAATGATAGGCCTTCAATAATGATCTTATTCCATTTGGTTTGAGCAACATTTTCATCAGCCATCGTTGGCTAATTGTTCTACTTTAAGGGCAGAGCAACATCAAGTGCAAACTTGTCTGCACCACTCTAAAAGGCAAGAGAAAGGTTGCTAACTGTGATGGGCTGGCGCTCTTCCCTCTGCCCCACACCGATAACATTGCTAATATTTGTAAACAGAATTTGGACTATAAAGTGCCTAGACAGTGCAGAGACATATATTCTAAATAGATTTGAAAGCCTTAAATTACTTTCAGATTTAAGTAATCCAAAAACATGATAGATAGCAATAATCTGCATAATGTGGTTCCATGGAACATATTGCAATAATCTGTTTGTATGGTATACCTGTCAGTTACTGGCAGCCATCCAGTATTAGACATATTTCAACTAAAACCATTTCTACGTTGTTAAACTATGCAGATTTTATTACCAAATCAACATGGCCGCCAGTTACATTGTTGCTCTAAGGGCATACACTTTTATCGGTATATTTAATAGCCACCCGAATCGTAAAGACTAATTTTCATGCGTGCCTTCATTGGAACTATTGTTTCAGGTTTTTTTAGACCCTGGGGATTCTCTGTCTTTTTTTTCTGATGTGCATTTGTACAGCTGATGATCTTTGATTTACTTGTGGTTAGGCTAGGTTCTTACATCTGCGCATTTACCAGGAGAAACGTGCTGCACGGCACACCTCTCTTTCTATAGTGAAATCTTATGTTAAAGGTCCTCATACCACACACTGTTGCCACCTGCTCGGTTTCTAAATGTCCCCTGTTTACAGTTTGACGACTCTTGCATGCTGTCTTTCCCTGGTCTCCGTCACTTCGGGCTTTGAGTGTCTCTGGGCGCGTGCATGCTTTTCGAACATTTAGGAGGTTTCGCATCCCAGAGAGTCTTCTGCTGATTCTGAAGAACACCCCTATGCAGCACAGAAGGCTTACTCTGGTGTCTGTATGCAGGTGGTTTAGAGAGACCACCAAGTGAACGATGCTCGATTTGTTTGGTTAATTTGATTTGCTTGCTTGGTTTTTCCAATGTGACACCCCCAAATGATTTTGCATGCATGCAGGTTTGTTATCATTGCGTGGAAAGGGGTGAATTGAGTGATCGAAATACAGGTGATCACTTTGTGGTGATTTTGCAGGCTGATGGGGGGCTGTTTTTAAGATGTGGGGAGGGCTGATTCGAGTGGCCAAGTTGCCCTAGTGGAATGGCATTCAAGACTGCTTGGAGTTTGGGTTGTTCGGCTGGGGTGCATGAACCTTCCAGGCCTCTGGCATGACCGTACGAACGTCAATACAGGGGAGATGCGTTTGAGGGGAAAGTAATGTGTTTCTCGCATTATGTTTGAATTCTACCATGTTGGAATGCGAATTGCTGTCACCTGCACGTTTCACTTTGCTTTCAGTCAAGCCTCTAACAGGGTTTCAATTTGAACCCGTGCTGTTCAGTTCAGCGCTGATTTGTTCGGAAGGCCAGTGCTAAGCCCCTGAGCCATCCTCAGAGAAGGGGTACAGTCCTGCTAAATCTGTTCCTGAACTAGTCTGTGTTCACATCCCGGATATGGCTATTGTTATAGATTCTCGGATCCCAGCTAAAGATATAACAGCATAAACAGAGGCCTGACACCAGCATGAATCATCACCTACAGATATTATTACAGTGTAAAATGAAGTGTCAGACCCCCAGACACCAGGTACAAAACATACAGTGTGAAGAGGTCCATGCTGGTGGACTTTCCAGTGGGAAATTATTTCTACTGGATCCTGTTACTGCTTATGACTGTTTGGCCACCAAGTGGGGGAACAGGAGACATTAGCAGAGGTTAAATAAAAATACCAAAGGAAATCAATACATTATTCAGGGGCACAACGAAACCTACATTTTGGGAGAGGCACTAACCAGAGACGGTGGGGGAGGGGCAACCTTGTTTGCGTGGTGGGCATCTAACTTCTTTACGCATTCTATTGAGACTATTCTGGTGCAGCTCCAATGTTACAAGCAGTTAACTCTCTCCTTTAGGTCTGACACAAGCCACTTAAGGACTGCTGTTAGAATTAGTTGCCTCCCCCTCCCCCACCCTTCCAGTCACTCCCCTGGCATGCAAGCACTAACCCCACATCACAATTTCAATTGCCTAAAAACGTATGCATGCGAACGCAGGTGCGGACAATGAAATGAAATTCACGTTAGTAATTGCCGGCTCTGTAGGTCAGCCAGGTCGAGTCAACATAGTCCAAAATGCAGGGGAAGGGTCTGAAGCCTGGTCAGCTCACTGCCATTATTAGACACCCAAAAACAGGTCCAAGAGGCAACTGGAGTCAGATGGAATTGTTTTACACCTGTTCAACAGACGTCTAAAAACTATATTTCAGAAACTGGATCCTAGAGACCATGAAGCACTGGTCGGCCATTGGCCAGAGGCTGGGAGCAGTTGCTATTACGATGTAGTGCACGGTCTGTCAGCACACATTTGCTCTCCTGCTAAATATCCTCAGACAGTAAATCATTTGCTGCGCATCAGGTCATGACCTGTGGAGGGTCATGTCTTCCCGTGGTTAGCCTTTTGTGGCGCAGCTGATGGGGTGCACCTGTGGGAGGTGCAGCCCTGGGGCATCACCCTGGGCCTGGAGGGTGGCAGTCTGCTGCTCCAGTCACACCAGATCACTGTGTGGGTGATCACAATGGGAGGACTGTGATCCTGGGATGGGATCACTGGTCGGGACTGGGAGGGAGTGCATCTTCGAGGCCTCGGTTAGTGAACAGGCACGCACGTAACTCACTGCCCGTGCCCACGCTGTAAATTATGGAGTGCTAGTTTCATTGCTTTGCGAATCTAAACATATGGTAGCTGAGTGGGGTAATGCTTATGCTTAGCCTGTAGTATGACGCACCTTCAACGTGCTCGCGCCCAGTTCACTGTTATCACCTATCTGGGTTGTTGTATGTTTGTACAGTGCTTCGAACTAGGGCAGTAACTTAAGCGCTCCACATTTAAGTTATAACGGCTTGCTTGTGTTCAGTGTCCTCTTCCCTTTGATAACTCCCTCTCCTCCTTCTCCCGTGTTCTCTCTGCGCAGCATTTCGGGTCCTCTGTACCCCCCTTGACCCCCCACCACCCGTTGTCACTCTCTGCTTCCCTCTTCTTGCCACGCTCATTCTCCTGCCACTCTCAGTGCCCACTTACTCCCATCCCATCTACTTCTCTGTTTACCTCTTCCCTTGTCCTTCTCGGTATCCACCTGCCCCGGATGGCCACCCGTGTCTCTTTGGTCTTGGTCTGGGTGGTGGGTGAATGGGAGGCAAGAGGCCTTGGTGCTCTGGGGGTGATGGGTGGATGGGGGCGAGAGGCCTTGCATCTTTCTGATTTTTAACTCATTCCCAGAACCAGAAGTGCCCCTCGCAAGGGTTTCTGTTTCCCAACATTCAAAAAGCCTGATTTACAAAACCGTTGTTTTACTCACTAAACATTTCTTGGGCAGTTTACGCATTCTAATCTACACATTTGTTTTACAGCTGAGTTCTTGCTTCAGCTCTGCTGTGTCTTTGTGAAATTGTGAATCATATAAAATACGCACCACCTTTCCATGAATCGGTTTCTATAATGCTATATAAGCCCTCACATCTCCAAGTCCATTAGCCAAGTCACTTCTTCTGATGTGCTGAACCTTCAAAGCAATTAGGTTACTGGCATATGCCACTTACTTTTTATCTACGACTACCGCTCCAATGTGAGAAGCCCAGGTGCCAGAGGCAGGCAAGATGTTCGAAAAATGTACTGTTTGCGCACACTGATTGCCGCAGTGGAGTTATCCCACTGCTCGGTTCCCTGTTGATGCATGTGTGGGCTTTGTACATTCACGTGTCCATGTATTCTCCTGGGGGGCTGTTACGGATCTTTTAAACATGCTGTCATGACCACTTTAAGGGGCCACAAGCTGTGCCACAAGCAAGCACCCACAATGGCCCTAAAGGCCTTAAAACTTCTGCAAAAGGGCTCTTGGAGCCAGTCCTGGTGCTTCTGGCACCAGGCTCATATGCTATAGGAAGACACATATCAGGTTTGCACTCAATTGTAAACATGAGAACTTTAAATCTAACAAGGCGGTAACAGCATAGCGCAGTTCCTAAGAACCAAGCTATGCGGTCTAGTGTTTTGGGTGTGGTCGGGCCTTGAGACACCTGGGCTATATAAGCCACGCCCAAACTGAAGAACTCGCTTCGCGTTATTCTGCAACTAGCAGCGTGACACTCACCGTGTTCAGCTCCTGGTCTTCAGCAGCTCCCTGCAGTCCTGTTATTAGGAGGTTGATGTGGATCCATAATAACAATTACTGTTTTTCCTTGTTTGTGAAATCTCTGTAACTAGCGACATTTTTGATTTTGATGTTTTTCTTTCTTTCGCTTTAGTTTTATGTTTGTTTGATGTCTTACTGATTTTATGTTGGATTTTAATGTCACATGTTTTGTAAAGGTTTGTGAATAAACCATACACAAATTTTAAAAAAATGTTTGTTTTTTTATTATGTATCTTTGATTTAAATTTATTAACCTTTGGAATTGGAAATGTGTTTCATTTTTACTGCAGTATGTTCCGTCTATACTGCATTGCTACTAAATGCAACTTCATGCAAATGGAATGAAACCACAAATGTACTTGTTTAAAAAGGTATGTTGGAAAAGAAATGCAGTTATGTTATAATGGGTATTTGTATCCCACCTGCTTGCTGCAGCTTATTAGTGGTACAGTATTCAGCAGCCATTTAGATCACTAAGAAACATATGAACTATGCTGGTTATTTTGGAAAAATCATGCTCAAATGTGTGTGATTTTGGCTGCATTTTTTCAAAAATGTTCTTGTGGCGGGGGGAGAACATACCCCTGTACCACCCTGTTCAAGTTGAAGCTGCGGTCGCTACATAATTACATTTGTTATGTCCAACCACTTTGTAAGCCCACTAGCTACCCCCTGTCAGTCCAACAACAGCAGTAAGTGACTGTATGGTTAATGTAGCAAACGGGTATCTCTCAGTTGCTGCTTAAATACAATTTCTCAATCCATGCCAAGTCTTTGGCTGTCTTGTCCAAAGGCTTTTCTTTGTCATATATAACCTCATAAAGTATTACATAGCATAGCACTACTGGATGAATGTTCAGGTTTTGGAGTGGCAAATCTTCCAAATGAAATGAGCATGACTCGCACTTTGAGCAGTATAGTTTGCAATATTAACGCTTGAAATCGCAACGTGGTGCAGCGCGTACGTTCAGATCATGTAGTTATGTGAAATCCAAACTTGCAATGGGCTCTAGCCCCGGATCTTTTACAAACCTAGCAATGCCCCTGTTGCCAGCATCACAATGGGCTGTGAAGTAACATTATATATTGAGCATACCCTGTTTGCTATCCTCGAAAAGACCAAAAGCACATTGACTACACAGAGAGAGTCTGGGTATGAGGTAATTATATCAAACCCATCGATCAAAATGGCCAGGTGCAGAATAGTGAACCCAGCCAGATTCATAGCAGAACCTGTGAAGGAGGGAGACAATGTTCATGATTGCACCAAGTATACTGAATACTACAATGTGGTTCCACATGTTAAAGAAAATGTCCTAGGACGGGGGACAATTCTCTTCATTTATGGGTCATCAATAGACTAGAACATGGGTGAAAGGCATGCTGGGACAGCAGTAGTTAAAGCAAAACTGAATGACAGCTTTGAGACAGTGGTAAGTATGAGATCTTTGAGACAGTGGTAAGTGCGAGATTGCTATTGCATTTCTCGGCACAAGCAGCAGAATTTGTAGCGGTCATTTTGGTACTCGAAGTGCACAGAGATGAGGCATTAATTGTGTACTCCAACTCTGCCTACGTGACATCAACAGAGCATGCAGGAGTGTCACGTTGGAATAGGCATTGCTTCTTACATGCAGATGGTAATCCCAGTGCAACATGCGCCACTAATGGACAAGCTCAAAAACGCACTTCAACTCCCATCGTCCATCGTCCAGCGCCGTGGTGAAGTGCGCAGTGCACACTAAAGGTGTAGATTTGATTTCATGCGTCAACAAGGCCACCGATTTCGAAGCAAAAAGTGCAGCACATTTCTCAGAAATATCTGAATTTGAGACTGCACCGAATAAACAAACACATGTACGTAATATGGTAACGAAGGAGGGCTTCAATACACTGCCCATAGCTAAAAAAAAACAGAACTATAGGGAAGGGCACCACCTGAAGAACAATAATTATGGAAACAAAGGGGGTGCTCATTGTGCCCCACAGATGCAAAGTGGTGACAGAACAGCACCGGGAAACCAGTCATGCCATAGGGTTGGCTCAGGCATGGAATACGCCCCCCAGAAACAAGCAAACTGAAAGGAATCACCTCATATTCGGGAAAAGGTTTGAAAACAGTGCAATTTGCCTAGATAGGTTGCCATTGAGGCTGCTGTCTTGGCCCTTCCCCTAGTACTTGGTGGTCTGAATATGTTTTGCATTGTTCTTTGTGTTAGTGCCCCGGTGCCCACTGGCTTTTGGCACTTAATAAATAAATAGAAATAGAAATAGGGCTATTCAGAGTAGCATTAGATCAATTCCATCACCCAGCACATGCATCGAGTGTCTTGCAGTAATGATTTTAGGGGACTGGTTTGTTCCTAACCTGACTGAGCACATCACAGAATGTATCATAAACTTTCTAAGGGGAAATACCCTGTCCTAGTGGACCACTTCAGCATTTGCATATCGACTATGTAGATAGGCTCCAAATTTGTAAAAGCCACAGATACAGGTTAGTAATCGTATGTCCCTTTTCTCAATGGATTGAAGCAGCTCCATGCACACATCCAGATGCCACATGTGCTACAAAGTTCCTCATACGTGAGGTATTTCCAAGGTGGGGAGTGTGCAAAGTGCTTAGATCTGTCTAACAGGCCACATTTTTCAAATGAATTATTTGAGCACATTACTCGCTTGTTGGGTATAAGACACACATTTTCCTCCACTTCTCAACCACAAGCGAACGTCATTTGTGAACTCATCAATTGCCCCCTCAAGAAGCGAATTACCAAGCTAAAAGTGGCACGGAAAAAAGCTGGCTCCATTGCCTTGCTCTAGCCCTATTTGCATTACGAAATCAGCCTGGCTCTGACCATCACCTGACTCCACATGAGCTGGTGATGGGACGTTGTACGAATATACCCCTTGCTCCTCCTACCCGAGCTCAAACCGATGCATATAATGTTGAAAATGTATTGGGAAGTGAAATGCATGATTATTTGATTGCTATGACAGAGGCTATTGAACTTAATGAGTGTCTTACCCTCTTCTAAGATTTTGGAATATTAGTTTTGCAGTGCTTTTGTTTAATAATAAGGCCTATTTTGTTTTTGAAAAAGTTTGTGATATTAACACAATTGTTCCTCTGAACATTTATTCCTTTAAGAAACTGAAAAAGAATTCCCCTTGGGTGAAAAGAATGGGGTTGTTTAACCATATTAGTTATTTGTTTTTAGCTTGTGAACTACCCAGACCTGGAATCATTGGTGAAAAAATAACATAGGAGTGTGAGTTGAAAGCTGGGATGTCAAAGTGGTCCTGCGGAGATCTGTAGAAAAAAAGCCACGCACATTCGAAAGTCTTCGACTTCAGGAAACGGTCTGAGTCCAACTGAGGGAGACCGAATGTGTGATAAGTTAGGGAAGGGAACCCCCCTAAGGCAGGTGAATTAAGCTTAGGGAAGGGAACCCCTGCAAGTGTTTTTTTGTTGCTTTAAGAGGTTCGAGCGCAACTGAGGGAGACCAATGTGAACTTTTGCTTTAAGAGGTCTGAGCCCAACTGAGGGAGACCGATGTGAACTTTTGTTTTAAGATGTCTGAGCCCGAGAGAGGGAGACCGATATGACCTTTTTAGTGAACTGTGTTTTGTTAATAGGAAAGTAAGACTTTAACGTGGAAGGCCAGGCAGGCCTCGATCCATGTCTTCAATTGCCTTTGTGTTAAAAGCCTGAGTCAGAATGTGTCATCTCGCCTACAGGGACTGCCTAACTCCATGCTGTCCGAAGTGGGGAGGAGAGCTGACTCAGCCACATTTATTCTTTATATTTCAACACTGACCTTCCTTTGCATACATATTCTCCTTTTCACACTTTTTGTACAGGATATAGGACAGGCATTAGTTTTTTGGTAGTATAAGCTATTTTGATTTAACAGACTCAACTATTTGATGGTTGAGACTACTCCCATCTTAGCTATAGAGCAAAGTAGGAGTTTCTCCAACCCCATTGAAACTTCAATAAAGGTTTTACAAATTGTACCTTTTGTGTCAGTGTCATACTTGTGATACTATGCCTCCCTTACAAGGGGCCATGATGAAAAGATGGACGTCAACTCTCTATAAATAATAAGCAAGAAACCTTGATGAGAAAGACCAGAACCGCAGAGCTGACAGGCACTGGAAAAACTGCTTCGTACAAGGAACAAAGAATGTTTGTTTGGCTTGTGATCAAGGATGCCATATCAAGTGATAATAGCAAGGCACAAGGGGAGTCAAAGAGGATAAGCCTCATACGCATAACATATTTCGCTTAGATTAAGCAAAGGAGAAAACATTTGCAAGTGCCAAGTATTGAACAATTAAAGATGCAGAAAGCATTTGCGAGACAGAGCAACCAAGTCTCCAGAGGCCAAGAGGAGTAATGAGACCCAGCATAATTTAATTAAATAGCTATAAATAAAAGGTCAAAATTAACAAAATCATGGTCCCTTCACAAGTGATTCAGGGCTCGAAAACCAGGCCTAATCATTAAGGTCCAACTGAAGAGAACGATGTACCCACACTACTTTAAAAGTCCCAAGGAAGAGAATTTTCAGCAAGGTCAACTACAAAGAAGAAGCCTTGGCTTAGGGCCTAACTGATGAGAGATGATAGGCTATTTGACCAAGTGGGTAGTAGTCTGACGCTGTTCCGTGCACCTGGATTTCATTTTGCTTACGTGCTGCTAACAAGCCGAATGTCCAAGGTTTGGATAGAATGCCAACCAATCATGAGGGCTGATGTAGCAGTGTATCATACATTGTTGCAGAAGCCAATCCACTGCTGTTATTCTGTTATTAATCTGTACTATACGTATTTAGAGGTAGTTTAAGGGATGCCTACCAAATGAGGGGCAGCCAATTATGTTACTAACACCTAAACGATGTATATTTATATTCGTTCTCTTAACCAATCCCTCCTTTCGATAGGTTTTTACTGTTTTCCACGCAGGATGATGTACATCGAGGTATAAAGCCTTTGTATAATCAAAATGTAGATGAGAGTGTGTGAGCTGCAATCCGTTTGTTCACCAGATTTCCATACTTTATTGAGCTGATAAAGTAGTATTTCGCCATATTCTTTGAGTCTGTCCAGTTATTTGGGTTCGAGAATGTTTATTGGTAATTCCATCTGGCACTTGGAACGTTCCAGGTGATACTGCACATTTTGTTAACGGTGCAGATGGTTCTGGTCCAGTCACCCGGGCCCAGATCTAGACTCTCAGATTATTGATTACTTCCACCATTAGCCAGAAGAGCTCGGAGTTTCCTGTCGAGACCAGAGAAAAAGACACATTTGTGACAATGAGATGGTCGGCATGTGCCCCTTTGATGAAATTCCTGTCTGGCCCCCGCAGGTGCCCTGCAGACAGAAGGAAAAGTGGTCGATTGGGGAAGAGTCAATACTGAGGGACTCAAGCTGAGGACTGCATGTAAGTAGAGCCTCAAAAGTGGCCAAGAAAAGGGAGGCATTGTATTGTAAGTGCAAATATATATAGTGACAGGAGTTTGGGTTAAAAAAAAAAAGAGAGAGATACCTCGGTTCCTGTTTCCAAGAGGACGGAAGGACACGCATTAAACTCCAAGTGGTGTATTTTTAGGGATTCCTGAGGCAAGGCCGAGATGATGAATGCGTGCCAAACTCCAAAATGGGGTAAACTTGAGATGAGATACATTTACTAGAGAAAGTAAAGGAAGGCGATTGCAAAAAATTAAAAGTGCACATTTGGTATGAGGTTATAAATACGTCAGCATAAAACTTTTATGTTGCTTAGACTAATAATCATAAAATGATAGTAATAATCTAGCTGGTTATCAGACTTAAAAAAATTAAGAGATTGATGTCAGAGAAGGATAAATGTTGAGGAAACAATTATAAATAAAAAGGATTCTTAGAGTGTCGATAATAAAACAGCAGAACAGCAAGAATCGATAGAAATTAAAAATGAATGAATAAAGAGAACATTATCATATAGATTTTTTTAATGGGTTAAAGAATAGTTTTTTTGGTAATGGGCAGCGATTGATGGTGCTTGCCTGAATTGATTATTGTAGTATATTGGATTAAAGTAATAAAAGAATAAAGGGTCCGGTAAGTATTGACACTCAAAGACATCTTGTCATCATGTGGGACACATCCCTGCTACACCTATGTATGACACTACCGAGATACACACCTAAGATTAGGATGTACCATTCGAAATGGGTAAAAGGCACGGCTGATAAAACGTATATGCTGTGGCCTCAAGAAAGTTCATTATAAAGAACTGTATTGCAGCACATGGCAACATAGTTACATGCTGCATATAGAGGGAAAAAGTTACAGAAAAGGCTAGCTATTTTAGAGCTATGGAAAATGTATCAGAGCGAGAAAGAAGACCTGCCCAAAACGGAATGGATGCTTAATCAGCATAAAGAGGTGGATGAAGCGCTCTTGGCTCCTATTTCTCCTTCTGAAAACAAGAGTACAGACTCCGAGAAACAGGAATTCTATCCTTTAAAAGGAGTTAAAAGCAGTGGCGGGGTATGTTAATCCGACATATTAGCCCCTCGCTTAAAACAGTGAGGACAACATGGAAGAGAGCAAGATTAGAGAATGCAAATATATGTCAACTCGCGAGAAATATAAAGAGTTTGATGAAAGAAGAGATAGAAGAAGAAGCTAAGAGACAAAATGCAGGGAAGGACAAAGCCAAGGAAGTAACAATAGTACAGCATGAATGGATAGGAAGACAGGTATTACTCAAATTAGAAGGAAAGAACATTGACAATCTTAGAGAAAAAAGAAAAAGAGGAACGTGAAAAGAAGGAAAAAGAATGAGAGCATATAAGGACAGGAAGGAAAAAGAGGAAGCAAAAGGAAGAATGAAGAAGGTATGAGGGAAAAAAAGAGGGACTAGAGAAAAAACAAGATGAGATAGAAACTAAGATTGAAAGAACGCAGGGTGAAAAGAAGCCGAGAAGAAGAAGAGAAAAGGGAGATGAGAAGAAAGGAAGAAGAAATGAGAAAGAATAGGGGATAAAAGGATGACAAAATAGATCATCTAGTTAATAGATGTATAGTGACAACTGAAGCATGAGAACAAAGGGGAGGAAAAGAGACAGGGCCACAACTGCTCCACAGGGAGCTGTAAGGGATACAGATAATACAAACATGGGCTGGTGAGCATGAGGAAGGAGGCATAGGGAAAAGGATTGGGGATTTATATAGGCAAATGAGGTATAAATATGGTTACAGAACGAAAGGGAATATCAAAGGATCTCCACCAAAGGAAATATGAAGTAGATCAGATGACGTAATGACAGACGATTATAGAACACTGTCCTTAGGTATACTAGATCTTGATGACAAGGAAAGGGATGACAGCCACACCAGCTGGGGTATAATGTCAGATGAAGAAAGGGAGGAAAATGAAAGAGTATGAAGAGAAGGTGCATGCAGTTTTTCAATAGGCCTGAGCATAGAAAGAGTTAAAATGTCAGATTTGGAAGACCCCAATGGAAAAAAACCTGAACTGAAACCATATGCTGAGCGACCACAAGTACAATTGCTCAGTGCAGGGGGTGTATCCCTGCCTTATGTAAGCAGATGAAGGTTGTTGCCAGGACGTAGATGAACAGGTGAAACTAACCCCACCTGGAAGACAAGAAGTATAGGTCGGTATGATTGTGGACCAGGATTATCGATTCCCATTATTATAGAAAGGGGGAGAATTACCTCAATATATATCATGGCCACAAATGGATGAAGATCATTTGAAATGTAAATGACCTAGTTTCATTGCAGATGTGGGAAAGTGGATTTATGAGTTAGAGAATGACAGTGGGAATGACATTAGCAATAGGCGACATAAAAGACTGTCTATCAGCCATCCTAGGGGAGAGGGCTGATGTCATTTGGAGAGGAGCAGGTAATGCAAGTGTCACAGCGCAAAACATGACACACAGTGAAGCACCATTTCATAATTATAGAGCAGACGTTTGGAGTGTGCTCAGAGTACAATATCCTGAAACATCAGATATGGGTGCGGTTATGAGAAGGAAAATGGGTGAGGATGAAGATCCTGTTGCCTTTATTGAAGAAATTCAAGAGTGTTGGCATCTTGAGATGGGAGAACCAAGGGATAAAACAGTACCATTATTCTATCATATTTTATGTCAGGGGCTGCCCGAGCCAGTGCAGCAGCAGATGAAGAAACAGGTAGGGGTGGAAGCAAAGCCATGGCCATGTACAGTTGATGACTGTACATCATTGTCGATTGCTACAAGAGAAGAATAAGAAGACACCAGAGGGTAGAAAGCAGGTGGAAGCAAAGTAAGTCCAGAAAAAGTTGCCAAAATTCGCCATAGAAGGAGCAGTATTGACAATTGGTGAAGGTGTGGCAACTCAAGGGTTACAGCCAGCACAGCCAATCAATGTAGGGTATCCTATAGATCATGATGGATACAATTATTGGCCAAGAGGTAGAGGGAATGGACCTAGAGGAGGACATGGAGAATTTCAAATCCATCAGGGTGGAGGAGGGTTTAATGGAGGACAGCTTCCGCAATGCTGGAATTGTGTGCCACAAACACAGCAAGCTTCATTGCAATCAAAACTGCCACAAGGGCAACCACAGCAACCACCTATGCAAACATAACAAGTACAGGCTCAGCAAGCACAGAAAAAAACAATTCATGGTGCCATCATGGAATATGAATACTGGAGTCCCACAAGCACCCACAACATGGATAGGGAGTGTGACCGTGGTAGGAGGCAATCCTTTCATGGGTACAGGGATGAATGTATATCCACAATAGGAAAGCTTACATAGCAACCTGATGTGTGCAGTACTATTAGTGACACCAGACCCCCAAGAGAAACCAAGGGTCAGGGTAACGATAGGAGACAAGACATTTTTGCTTCTTGTAGACACTGGAGCGATACGTTCCTGTGTTCGAGTGGGGAAGTACCCAATGTCTGGCATTGCCATGAATGCGCAGGGATTCTCTGGGGCTATGAGTTTCGCTCCTCTTACTGATTTACCAATTTCTATAGGAGAACATGACGTGTCTATGTCATTATTGTAATATATTAGGACGTGACTTAATGACAAAACTTAACATGACAATATCTTTCACTGATAAAGGGATAGTGTGTTCCACTCCAGGGATCCACTGCATGAATATAAGAGAGTTTATGTTAGCATTTACAGGTTAAAAGGCATTACGGAGAGTTCTGTTAGACCAAGAAGTATTTTTGTGTGGAGTAAATATTTTATTAACATGGCTTCCTGGATTGATAGGTAAGCTATTGAGAATACCCGACAAACATTTTTCGCCCACAAATACCCATGGATGATGAAGGACAGGTTATTCCCCTACAACTAAAAGCAGCAGGGGAGAGAGAGAAAAGGGTAGTTGTTCATGGGACAGGTGATGAAGGAAGAGCGGGGAGAACAGTAATAGCTCTTGGTGAAGGATATAGACTGCCAGGCTTGACAGATGAAGAACTGTTCAGAGATGATTATTCAGACCATGAATTAGTATTTTTCATACGTCTCACTTATTGGATTAAAGTAGAGAATAAAGAAATACCACAGAGAATGGCATTGGTAAAAAAGAAAAAGTCATTTTTTCAGGAAGATTTAGAAAAGGTGCCAAGCCTGGACCAAGAGCAAAAAAATACCCCATGTACAGAGAAGCAGATGAAGGTATATTTTAAACCATTTCCGCTCTATTACAGCAGGGAACATTGCTATCATCAGAATCCCCATATAACACGGCTGCGCACCCAGTGAAGAAATCAACGAGGGGTCGTGGACATGTATTCAGGATCTCTGTCACCTAAACAATATAGTTGAAGCAGAGTTTCCTCTGGTTCCAAATACAGCTACAATATTATGCAACATTCAAGCCACAACTAAATATTTTCCAATAATAGATTTAAAGAACACATTTTCTCAATACCCCTTCATGAGGACTCACAGGATATTACCTATTCTTTGTATATAAACAGCACTGGAAACACACAAGACTTCCTTAGGGGTACTGTGAGTCCCCCTCAATCTTTAACAGGGTCCTTTAGGTGGACCTAGGTAATGTACAACTTAACAGCACGATAATTCAGCAGGTAGATGATATATCAGTGTGCATCGAGACAGATGAAAAGCGCAGAAAAGACTCAGTTCCTCTAATGACCATACTAGGAGAGAAAGGATATAAAGTAGGCAAAAAGAAATTACAATATTGCCAGGAAGAGGTCCTGTACATAGGACAGCTAATCCCCCAAGAAGGAACGTGACACCTGAGAGAGCAGAAGCACTCATGAAGACTCCAGAATCTAAAACAGTGAAAGGAATGCAACCACTTGTAGGCCTATGTAATTATTGCACGGCCTAGGTTTTTGCAGTACAGTACAGTACATACATTCGACCACTTAAAAGGACTCAAGGAAGCACAGGTAGGCAAAATTACGATAACATGGACAGATGAGATGCCTGAAGGATTTGAAGAATTAAAAAGGGTGATCAGTACAGGTCCCTGTGTTATGAATTCCAGATTATAATGAAGAGTTTTACTTATTCTCACACTCAAATGGAGAAGTAATGATGTCAGTCCTCACACAGAAGATGACATTACGGCATAGACATAAACCATTAGCTTATTATAGTGGGATTTTAGATACAGTAATGAAAGGACATTCCCTTTGCGAACCAGCGTTAGCTGCTGCTGCTTTCGCAATTGAAAAAGCTGCAAGTATTACAATGGGGTGTTCAATGGCGTTATTTGTCAAATATTACTTATTTGCCATTTTATAGAAGCCCAAAAGTACATCGACTACCCAAAGCGCAACAGGGTATGAAGTAATTATTTCGAGCCCAGCGATCAAAATTGGCAGGTGTAGAATAATGAATTCAGCAGCATTTATAGCAGAACCAGTAGGGAAAGAGGACTATGTACATGACTGCACAAGGTATACTGAGTTCTATGACGATATTCCCTATGTTAGCGAAAATGCTTTAGTTGGAGGGAAATTCTATTCATCGATGGTTCTTTGGAAATCTACCGAATGACGGGAGAAAGACATACGTGCTCAGCAGTAGTAAAGCTGAACCGTGATGGTGAAATTGAAGTAGTAACACATGCAAGACTGCCTTCATATTGTTCAGCAAAGGCTGCAGAATTAGTGGCGCTTATAGCCGCACCCTAGAGATATGAGGATGAGGAAGTGACCATGTAGTCGGACTCTGCCTGTGTGATGTAAACTGAACACGCAGGATTATCACGTTGGAAAAGGAGGGGTTTCCTCTGTGCAGACGGCACACCAGTGCAAAATGCATCCCTATTGGATAAGCTCATTGAGGCACTAAAACACCCATTGGCTATCACTGTGGTGAAATGCGCAGCCCATACTAAGTGTGCAAACATATTTCTCACTAACGAATCCGGAGACGTAGAAGCCAAAAGGGAAGCATATTTCCCCAATATTTATGATTTTCTAGTAAAAGGTGTTAAGCAAATGTCAGGACAATGTATGATGTTGAAGGAAGGTTTTAATATAGTGTTCATTGTGCAGTTAATTGAGTTACAAGGTCGAGCATCAGAAGAAGAGAAAGATTTATGGAAGAGAGGGGGTGTTCTTTATCCCCCACTTAGGCTTTATGGAGACAAGATAGTACTGGAAAGCCAGTTATGACTCTAGCATTATTAAAGGTGGTGGTGGAACAGCTACACTACCCCATGCACACAAATAGAGAGAGCCTTGCTGCCCCAATTGCTGAAGACTGGATCTTACCAAATGTATTAGAACATGTGGCACAGTTTATTGTGATCTGCATTGTGTGCCAGAAATGTACAGCAGGGCACACCTTGCGAACAGTGAGAGGAACAATCCCAGACCCAATGGCTCTTTTCAGCATCTACATGTAGATATGTTGTGAACATGCAAAATTTATAGATATATGTTAGTAATAGGTGGATGGAGGAAGGTCCATGTACACACCCTGATGCCACCTGTAGTGCCAGGTTTCTTAAACGTGCGGCGTTTCCTAGATGGGGTGTGTGCAAAGTCATGCAATCTGATAATGGGCTGCATTTTGTAAATTAACTAGTTGAACAAATAACTTTTATTAGGCATGAAATACACATTCTCATCTGCCTATCACCCACAGGTGAATGGTATCTGTGAGAGATTAAACAGACTCCTTAAGGAAGGATATCCAAGATCAAGATCACTTTTAAGAAGGGATGGCTATATTGCCTACTCCTTGCATTATTTGCACTGAGAAGTCCTGTGCTCCACCTACCAGATTAGAAACTGATGCCCATGGTGTTGAAAAAACATTAGGTGATGAGATGATGATTAGTTAACAAATATGACCACTAGTGTTTCTCTCATTTCTTAACAGATCATAAATCAGAGGGAAGGGTCAAAGAAGATTGACTAGGGCAGCCCAATAGTTGATCCTAGGGACTTGTTTAAGCAGACTAGTTTGTGCCCAGGGGACCAGGTGCTTGTAAGTAGTTTTCTGCACACTTGGACCAAGCCCCAACTTGAAGGACTGTACCTAGTAGAGGGGGGCCACTACCACTGAAGTGAAACTTGCATGATGTAAAGCTGTACAAGGGAGAGACCCTAACCCCTCTTGCACCCGTTGACAGTGAAGCAAGGGAAGAAGTTCCACGGATGATGACAAGATCGCTACCAAGAGCCAAAACAAAGACTTATCGGAATAAGGACACTTTGAATCTTTAACAAATCCCAAATCTAAGGAAAAGGGACAAATAACGTTTGCAGCAGTTGCAGAACTATTTTAGATAGGACGTTGGTGAAAGAACACAAAGAAAGAAGAGTACATGATATGTTATATAACAATAACATTCCACACATTCTTGTATGCAGTGTTCACGTACACATTGCAGTCTTACCCAGCTTTAGAAATATGCCACGTGGATGTTGTTACACTCTTTGGAAATCCTAACAACAGTCCTATTATTCTCAGGATTATCATTGTGATCATTTTGCAATTTCTGATATAAAAAAGTGTGGTTTATAAAAGTGTATGACAAGATTAGGAGAAGCCGATAGTCTGACTGATGGTGACAAATGGGAGTGCTCTTCAACATGTGCTTCGTGCAAGTCTTGTGGGTTTCTCTCTGAGCTTTTCACTGGCACTAGAGTCACCACCCTTTGCATGGTAGGGCATAAATCAAGCAAAGAATTATTATCAGTGCCCCCATAATTGGTCACTTCTTGGGGGTTACTGCAGTTATGTCCTGCAGTTATGGACCCGTAGACTCAATTTCATCCAATACAGTTGAGTTCTTGTCGGGCTTGGCGCTTGTAGGAAAAAAGGCTTATAGCTTCTTACTTGACGCCAGTTACTTTTTCGTTTTGATCCTCAATCTACCGCTGCCCGCTGCCGCTGTAAGTTTTCTTCATAGGGTCTTTACCTTTGCCTTTCTGGTTTACGTAGATTGTAATTAGATTTGGCACTCTTCTTGTTAGCTGGCATACTAAATTCTATTTGTCGATCCTACAATAGAGTGGGAAGATTCCTCACTAACATCCCGTTTCCAATCGATACCGGGAGAGAGGGAGAATCAAGTCACAATCCAGGCTAAAAGCACAATTTTACGGATCTGCGTCTCTGCTAAGAGAGGGGACGGGCAACTCACTCTTGTAACACGCAGCATAGATCAAAGGATTAATCCTGCAGTCTCTCGGTCACTTACAGCTGGGAGGTTGAAAAAAGCCACAATAGGATTTAAGAATGTAGGAAGTGCAGAGGTACGTTTTCCCTTTTGGTAGTCGTCCGACTCAGGCAATCGAAATAGGCACATTCGAGGAACAGTTTTCCATCGTCACCGCTTGGTACTTAAATCCTCTGGTCTCGACACCCTCGGTAGCAGAGCCCACCTGAGATCACTGCAGATCACTTCCTGTTGACTTACACTCCACGTTCCGTGGCGGGGGGACATTTTAAGCAGTTGTTTCAGCAGCCAGCACAAAGAGTCACACCTCAGCCCACAGCAAATGTAGACAGACTCAGAATCAGAGCAATAAAAAAAAAATGCTGATGCATTTGCCAAAATGGCAGGTTTGACAGTTTCCAAACAATGGGAAGTTTGCGGTTCAAACGCTGACAGTGCCTACAGTCATCCCAACTTTCTGGTAAAAAAAAAAACGTACAAAAGTCGCTTTACAGGGACACAAGAATCCGGACATCTGCGCAGCAGTACGACGCTGAAATTACTTAACACAGAACTTACTTCAAAACGAGTTCTGTGAAAAATGTGGGGCTCAAAGGCCGACAGTGTCCGCAGTCACCCCAACTTTCCATCAAGAATCAGCACAGCATAGGGTCAAACAATAGTGTTCACTTCAATTTAACGAGAAATTAGTGCGTTTAAGTTAAAAGTAGCAACGCAATAATGGACTTCCTTTCAGGCAAGAATTCCTTTCAGTGCAGCAAAGCAAGATGTTGCAGCCGCTGCCGAACGCTGAACACACAGAACACACTTTAGTTTGTTTAATGGTCCACCTTCTTTTCCTGCCTTTTACACCTTTTGCGCGGTCATGCGCTTGATGGAGAAAAAAAAAATTAAAAGCTTCCAGGTGGCAGCAACAAATGAGTAATCTACTCCCGACTGCCGAACACACTGGAACAGTATTACCCAAATTGTTCGAACACAATTGTTAGAATGAAAAATTTACCTAATTTAAAGGGTCTGAATTGACCTTTTCACAATTGATCAAATATAGGGTTTTGGTGGGGGTTTTTGCGTTGGGTGGCGGATCGCGTGGGGTTCCCCCCCACACATATGTAACAATTGACCTTCACATTTTGGCCAATTGTTAAAAGGTCAATTGTCATTCGAGCAATTGTGACTCGAACAATTCGTATACAACCCACAGGAACACAGTAAAACTCTTCAGAACCCTTCCCAAGTGATTTGGCTCTTTCACCCTGCTTCTCCCCTCACGTTTCTCCTTCAGTGCAGCTTGCAGCTCACAACTCGCAGCTCGCAGGACTCGCAAACATTATTGTCCACCTCCTTCCCCTGTGGCAGCTGATGCAAGCGTCCCCTGCTCTCCGACAATATTTGCGTGGGGAGCTGGCGTGAGAAAAGAGAAACTACCTCCATGGGAGTGAATCGCAAAAGGTCCCAAGACAACGCGCCCAACTGGCCTCAAGGCAGCACAGCTCGGCACAGTTCGGCATGGATTACCCCGGTCCGCGGTCCCGCGGTCACACTCAGCAGAACACGAATCGCATCTGCTAGAACAATGGAACGTTAGTCTGGGGCTGGAAATACAGGTTAGAGAAAAGTATAACTATAAACGGAACAGCAGGTTAACCATAATCCACAGACCTCTTGGGAACATTCACGTATATACAGAAAAACGGTGCCTGTGTGACCAATGTAAAGCACAAAACTTCTACAAAACTAGTTTAATAACAATAAATATGCACATAAATTCTTAGAATAAACAGCATGACAAAAAAAAATGTTGTTCAATTGTTATCAGACATTAATAAACATGAAACCTAGTCGAATATTAAATACATGTGTTGACATAGCCACTTCATCATACAGAAGACTTAACCAAACATTTTTATATAGATAGTGTAAGGAACTCATGGTAGCAACAAGACAGACACGTGATCACAGTTCAAGGGTGTTTATGAACAATCGAACCCTAAATCTAATATGGGAGCAAGTGTCGACCATCAAAAGAAAAATAAGGCAGACCTAGTGGCGTTGGGTCAAATAAAAAGGCCTATACTAAGAAACCTATTTCCAAACCTTACAACGAATACCAAAAAGTGTGTGGGACAATTTTCAAGAAAAGAAAGAAGTGTTCTCAAATATGTCAGGATGTGGTAGCCTGGGTCTCCCTTCCCTACGTTTTGAGCACGGGGTGAAGTGCCATCTTGGAGCACAGTACTTTCTCGAGCTTCCCATCACGAGATGACAGTTTGTTTCAGCTATTGGGGCCGTCGATGGCCAAGTCTTGTTTCTCTTGAAAGTCTCTCGCCTTCGAGGACCCGACGTATTCAAATAATCAAACAAACAAAACGTTCCTTCAACAACTGAAAGTTCCTATCATTCTTTTACTTAGGGTAAGGATTCTTCACCCTTGGGTTCCCCTCTTCTGGGCACTGACCTTTCAGCCTCCCTCCTCCGGGTTCAATATGGCTCTTCTGCTTTCCGCAAAACTTAATGTCCTTTTACAGTTCAACGGTGACATCCCTGTACCGGGTTCACTCTTGTCAACACACTGTTTCCTGGGACTTTGGACTTCGCCCCCTCTTCTGGCATCCCTCATTCGGGTTCACTGTGGCTCTCGATTAGGGTGTTAATGTTAAAGGATAGTTGTATCGTGCACTATCACCACCGGAGTGGTCCCCTGCCGCTCTGGCGGCTCTGAAAAAGGGGTGCGGGGGGGTTACTGGGATGAAGCTGGAAAAGTGTAAGAGAGCAGTGATGTGCTGTTGGTGGCCTCAGCCCGGTGGGTCCGTTGGCTGGGCCTGGGGTGTTTGCGGCCAGTAGTCGTCGTGTACTGTTGTGCAAGTCTATGTGCGTTTTTTGTTTTGTTTTGTTGTTGCAATGTAGTGAAGTTTGTGCAAATTGTTGTGCTGTAGGTTTGTGGTTGTGTTTGGTTTGGAGTTTGAGAGGTGTGTGCAGAGGGGGAAATTGTTAGTGCAATTGGTTAGTTGGCATCTTTATCCTGAATTGAGGGGCTGGGTTTCTGTAATTTCCCAGGTGGGGTTCGGGAGCGCCCCTGTGCCTCTGTCCTGATCTGGGTCAGTCCGGCTGTCAAGATCGCTTTCACATCTTGCCCACTGCTCCCCCAGCCTCCAACGCAGCCCTCACGGTCTTCCCTTCCCATTCATACTGCTAGTTCACCTGCCAATGTCCACAGCTCAGCTAGTGTAGTGATTACCAATATCCCGACAGTTCCACAACACTGTGATAGTGATAGGGTGCTAGTAGCTCACCTCAGGCCGCTGACCCCTCTTTATTTTTAACAACGCTCTTTTACACAGTTCAATGCTTGTGGGATTCTATTCCCTTGTTTTCTCTCTATGCAGGATTCACTTCCTTTGTTTTTCAACAGTTTGTAGATCAAGGTCTTTCGATTGTACAGGAATTTTGCTTCACCTGCTGTATGATCACTTTGACCTATCTTGGCAGCCTTTCTACGGCCTTCTAGTATCTGTAGTTTTGCTCAGACGGTGATCGACCAGAGTCTCTCAAGTTAGCACCCACATGGTACTGGTTCCCTCTGCAGCTGGTCTCCCCTTTAACCTTTTAAAGTTCTTTGAACTTAGTTCAACTTGGCGCTTTGCGACTTTCATTCACCACAAGCTGGCTCTTATCGGTTCTCCCCTCGACTCACCAGCTGTGATGAACCGCTTGGTTTTCCCTCTTTCTGAGTCACGGTCGGTACCACGGTGGCAGGAATCTCCATCGTTCCTGCTCACCGGCGAAGGCTTGCCCCATGTAGCGTTGACATTGGTGCAAGACAGTTGTGCTATTGTTTGTAGCCTTATGTCCTTTTCAACAGAGGATCCGCAGGCCTAAGCAAGGTCACTTCTCTCGTCGCCACCCTCTTGCTTCCCGCTGCCATTCTCCTTCTCTTGAACGGTCGTGCCTGTTTAGCCGTCTCGTCTTGCTATCTGCTGTGCTCGTACTTTGCTCTCGTGCTCCACCTTTTATCCTTGTGGGGGATACTGGCTATCTACTGGACAGAATAACCCCAAACCACAAAAGGATTTAGTGTCCACGCTTTGTGCCTAATTTGTTTCTGACCTGGTTCAAATCTGTCCGTCGGTTTGGGCTGTGCGCTAGAGCAAAGATTTACCTTTTTTGTCTATGGAAAAATGAATGGGGAGTAGGACGAAAGTGTTTTTTTTGTTTTCTTAATAACCTTTTTATTTTTTAACAAATCTTTCCCAAACTTTACAATACTGGGGTCGGGGGGGAGGTGGGTCCAACTGGTGGAGATGGACGTACAAAATTGTCTGCAAAATGTCAGCAGAATCCGTTGCACAAGTCAAAAGTTATTAGCAATTCATTTTTTTGATTTCCTATGGAACTCACTACTCACCATAACTGTAGGACGGGGACCGCCACCTTATAACATACATATGCTGTAGCAAGTTGCCCATTATATATACATGTGAAAAATAAGTAATTTGAGCCAAGTCACATATGCCACAGCGTCACCCAGTAACCATCACTGGAAGTTCACTGCCAGCTCAGAGTCACACGAGCAATGAATTATAGGTATGCAAATTAGCTCAAATGCAAGCCCTTTGTTCCCAAAAAATTGTCTTTATCTTACAGGGTACTGATATTTTATACATAGATTAATCAACTCTAGACAGACAGTTCCTCACATCTGCAGGCCACCGCATACCTGGTTTTCTAATTGCCAGTGGGAATGTTGCCAGGGGGCACTGTTTATTAAAATTTGAACCAGACTAGTATCCAGCACTAAAGTGGAGTTTAGAATAGTAAATAACACCAGTCCTAGAGTATGTTCAGAAGGCTTTTTAGAAGTCGGGGGTAAAATATGGCAACATTTTGATTAACTGGAATAATCATCTGGATATAGAAAGCATAGCAAGATGATCTCAATATTCATGGATGTAATAATTGCAATCTTTCAAAGCAATCCTTTCTTCTGCCCATACTGCCATATGTTCATGGCAGCGGCGTGTTATAAAAAATGGTTAAAAAGTGCTGGACGCACAACATTTCTGTGAGTATTTAAAGTGAACTCTGGAGCTTCTCATGCCCTTATGAGGGGCCATGTGCAAGTTCTATGCACATCTTCCCGCTGAGCTTTAGTTCATAGAGTGTGATAGTTCACATGTCATGTGGGCAGACAATATTCAAGCGCCTTACACATGATTTTGGGCTCCGGTGGTAGGGTGAAACAGGCAGACTTTTGAAATACCGACTGTTCTACTGCTCTCTCTAAGTTTGGGTTTTGGCACCGAAACCCAGAAAACATGCTTGCAGTGGGGGTAATTTACTACACAAAAATGTGGCAACGGTGGTGCTCTAGACATTTGGTCATACTGCATGCTCCAAATGGAGTAAAATGGGTCTCCAAAATGGGGAATAAAGAGTCACGCCACATGACGCTAAATCATTACCTAGTTGTTACTGCATACAGTAAAGGTGACTGTTTGGCAGGCCCTATAACTGCAGATCTCGTGGTACATTGCAGAGATTTGCAACCTGTGGCCCTCCATACAGGGGTTGACCGGCCTATAGGGAACTCTGGAGTTTTCCCGCTAGGCCTCCGCACCCTGGGCCTCTATTGTGTGGTATTTCCAAATGTTCCCATAGGATAATGGTTGGACTTGCTGAAAATGTGTAATATAGGGCCACTTTGAAAATTATTTCCAGGGCCTATTTTGGTTCCCAGTCCACCCCCGTCTCCATATGGTTTGGACTAGGATTCCCTTGATCCTTCACCATTGACTCTGCTGGCTAGGGCCGATGCGAGTTAAAGTTGAAAACATCTGGAAAGTTAAAGGTTGCATACCGCTCGTGGTACACTACTGTAAAAAGGCTACACTAAACTGTTACGTTGTAGGAGTGTGGGAACAGGACAAACCTTAGGGGGGTTTCCAGCTGTTGTGGTGATGCTGCATCTACCGACCTCAGTCATGGGGTTAAGATGCTTTCCTGCTAAAGTGCGGTTTTGTAGGACCTGTAGCGTGCACAGTAGAACCACAGGGAAAGATTGTGCGGTCTGGAAGCTGTGGCGTTTTCCATAGACGCCAAGAAGCTGTAAGCATTCCCCTATTGTTGAAAATACAGGCTTCTCCCACAATTGCCTCATCAAATTACAGCTCAATTAAAAGGTATATGGCATAACTTGAAAGCAGAAATAGGTTTAGCAAACAATGTTCTGTTCGTATGCGCTTTATGTTCCCCAAGTGCACTGGCCCAGGGTGAGGAGACTAGGCCTCAAAGTGGTCGGTCTAACTTCCAATTCCTGCAGAAGCTCCCTGGAACATATATGTTGCGTATTAACTGAGTAAATTGGCTAATACAGAACAAAGGTGCCAGTCCCTGCATCAATGCAATCTCATGAACATATAACTTATACAATAAGCTGAGAAATGTAAAACAAAAAACGCACCATGGAAGTGCAAGATAGTCTGATTAATTATTAGACAGAAGGCGCAACTTCAATACGTCAATCAACAGTTTGGGAATGGCTTTCTTAAATCATTGATGCATTCCATGTGTAGAACTTAAAAAGGGATAATTCAGGGGAACTTCAAAGTGTGCATATTTGTCGGTCAGTTGGAGGCATGCCACACCTATGCAAGCAGTTTGCAGAAGGCCTTAACCTAGACAAACAGAGATTACGTGTTTTTGTCTCAGGGTTGAGGGCAAAGCAGATGCCAAAATGGCATAATAACTTCAAAGCTACAGCCTTATTTCTTTGAATTTTCATCTACACCTCTATTTATACAAGGACCCCAGGTTAATAGAATTAAATCATAAACGGGCTTTTAAATCACTCTCCATGTCTTTGCAATGTAACAAGATCATACGGCATCAATTGTAACATCGAAATGTGTGCCCCATGAAAGTGGCTTTTCTTGTGCGATTCAAGATTTGAAATGTGTTAAAAAGCTCATGCTCCTGTGCGCATAACAAAATAATCAAATGCGCGTGACAAAATGACAACTGACTGCTCTGCAGGAGTACTGCAAAGAGTACTGACTAAACCTCCCACTCGGCCCCAAACTACTATGCTACCAGCAACAATGTTCCCTCTAATTATTTTTCTCTAATTGCGGAACTGGTTTTGTGCGCACATTATTTTCCATGTGTGCATTTAATGAGGTAAGCCACTTTGTAAGCATGCTTATTTAGTGAACTACCGCTGCAGAAGAGAGTTTGGAAAGGAATTTCCTCTTCCCAGCCACTGCAATTCTGACAAATCTTACAAAACACATAGGCTAAAATAGAAACCAGTCCAAGACTTCAAAATCTGCCACAGTACCTTGCAAACGTTTTATGCCACTGGAAAATCACTCATGTATACTACACAACACAAATATCTCTTGTCATAAAGTGATGTGGCCGTCAAGAAATTCATACAGAATACAACATTTACCGATGGAGTAATGGCAAGTAAAAGCAATGAGTCAAAAAACATGCTGATAGGAGTTCAAGTGCGACTTTAATGAAGTAATTCAAGGACCAGGAGAACACAATTTGTGTAAGGCTGATAATTGCATCAGAATAACTGCACCTCAGAATATGATAATCAAATATTCATGTGCCTCTGCATAATATCCACATTACATTGTCCTTTGGGTAGTGATAACACCAGCCTGACAGCTAAGAGACATATACACCATCAATTTTTACTCCCTAAAAATGAAAATGTGCCCAACGAGAAACAATGAACATTTTGTTGCTTCAGCCCACAAAGCCCCACTGATATCCTTTCGAATGAGTGACCATTAGAGCAGTGGCATAGGCATGAACTCTAATAGTATTAAAGCCTGATCTCAACAGGAATTTTAAGGGGAAGAACATCTTTTAATAAGCAGAAAGTATCCCTATTGGCAAAGCTAATAACTCTTTTTTCTCCCATAAAAACCATTTGACTCCAAGTAGGGAGCAAAATATGATTGGAGCCTTGCTTGTTACCCTGACATAGAAAGTGAAATGTCAGGCAACATAATGTAGTCTATAGTTTTGCCCACCCTTCTCCACCAGAGCGTAGACAAATTAAAGAAGAGCTTTATTGGGGATTATTCATATCCCTGTGTAAGAAAATCACATACATATGCCTTTTAAGTTAATGGCATCAAATCTGAACAGATGCAACAGATTGAGTCCCTTCTTCTTTAACTATTGAGCCCACTTCTGTAATTCTTTGTTATAAGTTAAATAAGATGCAGGGAGATGCTAAAGACGATACAGAGTACATGGTTATATTCAAAAGCCCTCAGCAGCTGAGCATAGAAATAGAAAAAAGGTGCTGTTGTTTAGACGGGTACTATCATTTCCTATCTTTTAGCAAATAAGCAACACATTTCCTTCAGTGTACTGTCAAAATGTCTGATTTGGTTTTTGAAATTTGCTGTTTTGTTCATCACCCACAAGGAGTGATGACCTGTGCTCTTCCACCCATACCCTTCCCCGGCCCCTGTGCTAGCCTCCAATACTAGTTGATAGAGCATTGTAAAAAATTAGGGATTGTAGCAGTAAACACTCACTGGGATATTTGCAGACCCACAATACTTTGCAAGCAAGGCTTATTGAGTGGCATTATGTGCATTTTAAGAATGTCATGACTCTGCATGTACGCAATTCTTTTGCAGTGCATACAAGATTGTTTGCAACATACCCCACCCTTATATCATTTTGTAGGATTACACAGTGCTCAGTGAAACAGTTTTTGCATAGCAGCGAGTTACCATATAATGTGAAATGGTCTATGCCCAAAGGAACTCTGAACACTTGGAAACGAGGGAGATTGCGTGAAAAGCATTCTCTTGTCTGAATATCCGGTGCCCTGATACTATGGACGAGTAATCCCAGGCATAGTCCATATCCATTATCCCTTGTAGTTAAAATAAATGATATTGCAATGTTGCTCTCCACTTCTGGGGTAATGTTAGTAATGCTAAAGTAGGAGATACTGAGCATAACATTTATCTTCTCAAAATCCTTAGAGGGCAAATTAATATTTGAGTTTTATAATTCGTTAACTTGCAAGGGGGCCGCTTCAAAGCACTTGCGTGACATATGTACAAAGAAGAGGAAGAATGGGATAAGGTTACACATCCAGGTAGCCAGCTTACTTACAGTCAGTATCCGATATTTGGATTGTATTGTGTGGGTGACGCTTTTGGTGAGGTACAATGAGTAACAGAAATTCTGGCACGTGAACTCTATTCATATTATTCATATTACAACAAACATAAAACAAGTGGATGTATGTACACGTCTGCTAACCTTTCGCAAAGCCAAGAGTGTTGGAGTCAAGGTTGTCTGTTACTATCTTAATGTGTTCTGGGACAGAAGTTAGAGTCATAAGGTCAAAGTGTGGTAGAATCAAGCTTAGGGTTCATGGATGGGAAGGGGATATTATTTGGTTAATGTGTGCAGGCATATCTTGGTTAGAGTGTTCTGGGCATGGAGTCAGTTTCTTATATTAGTTTTTAACCTCATGTGTGTATTTTGATGTTAGGGATTTTAGGTGTTTACGGTCATCCTTGCATAGTAGTGTAATGCAAATTAGCAGACTATCAAGACTAGTTGCTTATTTTAAGAGAAATCAAATTCCAATTAATTGCTTTGGCTTGTGCCTTATTAAATATTTTGAATAGGTGAGAATTGTCTGTGTGCGCTGCTAAAAAATCTTCTGAGCGGCACCCAGACGGAAGCTGGGCAAGCGCACATGCGCACAGCTTAGAGGGAACACTGACCAGCAGTGATCCCAACCATAGAGGTGAAACAGGCACAGTCCGACATGTATACCTACTTTGCCTCTTTTAGTAGCACAGGCCGAGGGTAGGCTATATCTTCAGGAGGGGAGTGGGTTGATGCATTTGTAACACAAACACCTATAGTACAGTGGTACTAAAATAATAGAATGTCCAACCAAGGTTCATACAAATAGGAATGTTAATAAAAGCAGTCAATGCAATCAACTAATTAACAAAACACTAGAGACCGACCCCTGTAAGGGAAACAATGCAGATTTTAGTCTGAGTTGATAAGCAGGGGTGTTCAGGCAAGAGATTTCGACCGCAATGGCAACGTTGAAGTATATGTCTTTAAAAGGCAAGATGGGGACTGAAAAGTCACTGTGGTCCTTTAAAGTGGGTAGGGATCCAGGGGCTCTTCAAACAGGGTCGCACTGGGCCGTTGAAAAAGTTGCCCATAGTTGCAAATGGCAATTCATTCCTTTTGTGACAGACTGTTTGAATAGCACCCAAAGGGGATTTTTGATGAAACGTGATGCAAGTTGTGCAATTAAAACAATATTTATTCAGCAACAATGGTCAAAACTACTAGCCGCATAGTGAATTAACTCATCAAACTGGCCCACTTTGATGCAAAAAACTGGCCCACAATGGCAATTCGCGTTTTTTGGTTTGGTCATTGCCCTATTGCCCAATAGGTCAGTCCGAGCCTGTATTCAAACACCTTTGTCTCATTCTCTTGTGGGCTTGACAGTATCGAACTGGGCTTCTGGGCGCTTTACTGCAGTCGATCTAATGTTGAGACTGCCGAGTCGAGTTGGCCCAGTGGTGTGTCGGTATTGAGACTGGGCTTTCTGTAGGTCACAGTGCTTCAGACAGTTTGAGTGATGTGCCTGATGGGTTGCGTAGGCATTTGAGATGGGCGAGTCAATGGCATCCAGCAGGTCGAGTCAGCTTACGAATCTGGTCAAAAAGATGCCTCTGTTGGGTCGAATTGGAGTTTGGGAGGTGGCAAGTTGGATGTTTCCACAGCGGTGACACAGTGTTCGAATTATGCCGGAGATGCGCTTCACCGAGCTGAGTGGGAATTGAGAAAGTAAACCGGATTCTATGCTGCTTCTGGTCATCAGAATGCTGGGAGGCCTAATCCAGGATCTCCAGGGACGAGGTAAGTTGTTATTCCCACACTTCTACTCCAGGAAGCTTGCCTGGCACCTGCAGTGGTACCAAGATGGTAGAATCCCTCCCCTGGCTTCCACTCCCCTCTAGACAACTCTAACTCCACTCCTTTTGTCTACTGACTTCAAAGGACTCTAATAATGATCAGCACCCTGGTGTGAGTGAAATTGTTATGTCAGGGCTGCCTTTGAAGAACCAGTTCCCAGGGGACTTCCAAGGGAGGGTTCTTGTTTACCTGGAGGAAGATGTTGTCTTCCTCATGGAGATAAAAGAAGTAACCTCCTGGCCATTGTATCACATGGATGATGTGGAGACAGCCAGGCCATACAGCTAATACACATTAACCCCCTCATGGCTGAAGCCCTGCTCACCATGCTGACACAATATGATATTGAAATGCTGGGGCTGTATACATGTGTGTCCTCGGTAGCCATCATGCCACCCAAGGAATGGCTTATATTTACAGTTTAACATGCCGCCAGACTTGCTAGGGTACATAATTGCTATGTTTTGAATCAGAGGAGCAGAATATTAAAAAGCCACCTCTGCCTGTTGAAACTTTGTTTTTTAGCAGCGGTCAGGAACAAACATGTGACCTTTGAATATGCTCTGCAGCCATTACTATAGACCTAAGGAGTTTGATGACAGCAAGGCACATGAGTACACTATGATTTTGACACAGAGCATTATTAAAAGGGGTCATAATTAGCTAGCCTCGTTTTCAGAAACAGAATTACACGATTTTATTCACACCATCACATATGGCATTCTGTCACACTAATTCTATGAACCCCTCAGAGATGAACAGCTGAATCAACCTTGCCGGTATTCATACAAACAACTCTGCAATTACCAGATCTTCATATAATTATTCTGGCATGCAGAGCACTCTGTGATTGTCTATTTGTACCAATCGATCTATATAGATCTTTAATATCTATAAATTGGGTGACTTGCTCAAGTGCAACCCTGTCTCCTTGGGAACAGGACACTGTCTTGGTCATGGGCTCACTGCCCTGGTCCGGCCTACTCAGGCCTTCATTCTCCCAAGGTCGATGAACTGAGCACAAACACTGGGTTGTATTGGTGACACCAATTATTACAGCCCTTAGAAGTTGGACGAATCCAAAATGTATAGTTTTATAAATCACCAAATGATCGTTATTACATAACATTACATCTTTCATATATACACATATTAAAATATTTTCAGGGCAATAAACTCAGTTCAGATATATATTTTATGTATGCTTGTTTTCTATATATCCACTTGTACTGGTTGCACCGCCAGTTAATGTCCCTTTTTGTCACCACTTATAATAGATCAATTTGTTTCTTATTATTCAGATTATAAACAGACCCTTCTTAATAACAATTGTATACCAACATAATAGTCAATGTATTGGGGAAGTCATTGTTCCAGGTAATCACTGTTTGATGGATTTATAATTACTTCATTATGCTCTCTTTGATTGTATAAATTATTTCATCCTTATTGCCAATAAACTTCCTGATGCAACAACTATTTCATGCAAAGCACTTTTTCGTGGCACTTATTTGGAATTATCTGAATTATTATTTGATTCACAAGGGAAAAAAAGAAATCGTAAAAGGAAAAAAAGTCAGTACAAAAATCATAATTGGTTGAAAATGTGAACATAGTTACAATATCCAATATATATTGCTTCCAAAAAAAACATTTCTTTATTTTGGATGATGTTCTAGTTTCATATTTAAACATATGATAGTTATACATAATGAATTGCACTTGAGAGAAAACTGGATAAACAAGATGAGTATCTACTATTTATCACCATACACTTGAGCATTTGTGTCTGGTATTAAATAAGAATATTGAATGGGTCGCACAGTCTCACCTATGGGAATTGGAATTGCTCTCCAAGCTAATCATTGGTGCATCTGCCAGACCAATAGATGGTAAGTAATTTTTAGATTCTAAAATTCATTCAAAGTAGTACTAAAAATAAATGACGAGTAAAGATACAAATTCTATCTACTCTTATAATCAGTGATTTATGCTCAAGATACATTTTACGATTATCACCATAATGGGAGTGAAATTTGAGGAGCAGTGGTAAAATATCTCTTCTCTTATCAGAAAACAAATTCCTGAAAGTTCATGAGTTGGAAGAATGTGTACAGGAGAGCCCAATGCCCTCCCTAGGGCCTTAACATCTCGGGATCATGGAAGGCATGCTGAAGCCCAAACAGGGAAGCAGATAAAGACTCAGGCTGAATTTCAAAGGCATCTCCATTCCATTCTTCCAGGATACAGCATACACAGTCAAAAAATCTGCAACTCCCAACTCTCTCTTGACTTCAGCCCCTTATATACCATTTTAAAAAGGAAGGTAATTAGCACAAAACATCCCGATTGGCCATGGTACTTGAAGACAACCCCTTCTTCAATCCCGGGTTGGTTGCCTTAACTGTCACTCAGAACAAGTCTAAACAGGTTTCACCTAACTTATTCTAGAACTGTGGACTCTTAATGAACTCCTATGAAAAATGTATTCAGTGACATCATCATGACTTTGTGAAAATCAACCATTTTGTATTTTGGGCATCCGTCTTAGAGGTTGCCTGACTTGTCAACCAAAATGGCCAGCCAAATCATAAAAATTACTGACCTTCTGATTCTATGTATAACTTAGTCCCTGCTCAGATCTGAATCTAGATTGTTTGATAATTCAGGATAAATGTATACTATCCAACATGCCCTCTTGTTGAGCAAGGCATTCTAACCCCACAAAATAGATCGCCCTTCAAAGCACTTTTCAGTCTGAAAGGCACTTTCTTTCGGATTTTCGCAGTACTAAAGTTATTGATCAACCTGACAAGTTATCTACATTTGGTTTGAGGGGGGTGGGGTCTATCTCCTATGAATAGAGTTGAGGGGGCAGAGGGTCGACCTTCTCTACAAATGGAATAAAGGTGGTGCCAGTTCCTAACTTGGAAGTTCGACCTCCTCAAGCAAATCATTTTCATAAATCAATATTCAAGAAATTTGTTCTGGTGATTATATGTGTGCCTTTGGAAGTGAAACACGTGTTGGCCAATATCTTTTCATTTTATGTTGAGATAAAGTAAAATAATTACAGCTTAGACTTCGGAAATAATTTTGGTTATGATGCATTTACTATTAATATTGATTGCAAGTAATCAAATACAAATTAGGGGATTTAACTACTATCAATCCATCAAATCAAAGTGGGAAAAATGTATAAACACCAGAACTAATTTGTTTAATAATTGTTGTAACACTTAGGGTATGAGTGACAGTGATTTATTTGCAGCCTATTGCCTTGAAAACTATTAAGCTAGTGCAGAAATCCAGTATTTCTCACACCATAACTTAAGGAAGTAACAAATCAATATTGCTAGTAATTTGCAGTAGTTGATGAAAGACTTACCTAATCCTTTTTTTAGGGATCAGAGAAAGAACGGCTTCAGGGATGTCATTTCACCAAAATGCCTGGGGTGGACCCCCACCCCAGAGTGACATCACAGGAACCAGTATAATATCCTTTTACACCCACCACATAATTACATCACAGGAAGTGATGGCACACAACCTTTTGCAACTTGACATCACAGAAAGTGGCATCACATAACATTGTCCCTCAGTACACCAAGAAAAACATGGTTGTATCACATCAGTGTGATGTGATATACATTTCATATCAGAATGGATCATCATATGTAGCGTTATTATCAGTGTCAAGGCCCATTTTACCACAGGAAGTGTATGAACCCGAACCCCATCTTTATGTGGATCTGCCCTGCTATTTCTACACGACTAGAGAGAAAAAACACATTCTCAGGGGACAGAGGCAGATAGGTGGTTATAGGTACAGGGGAAAGCTAGGATAGAAGGAGCGAGGGAGACTATGTCACCACGGAACATGTGTTCTTATGGTCGATGGTACACAAAGTACAATGATTTGTGAAGTTGCTTTTTGCATTCTTTACTGATTGGACAAGATACCTTCAGGGTAACCTCTCAGTAGGATGTGTTATGTTGTTTTGTGATGTACTGTTTGGAGTTGTTTCATGGACTATATTATTTCTGAAAACAACAGCCAGACATGTCCAATATTTATTTACTTCAGAACCTTGAGCTAAGTTTAAAATGGGCTTGATTAGTGCCCTGACAAATACTAATAGCTGATCATATTCCTGTAGCTCTTCTAAGTGCTTGCTAAACTCAAGAGGAAGAAAACATTTCAAGTTCTTATTTCTACACACTACTAGTATTTCTCTCTCACAGTTTTAATCAAGTATAATTGTTCTATTCCAATGTACATATCCTACCAGACATGGTCTGTAGAGTTTTGGCATGTTAAAAAACCAAATTACCAACATTAAAACCTGTAATTCCACTTACGAATGGAGGGATTCTGCATTGCCATTTTAGTGCTGAATCCTTACTCAAACTCCAAAAAGGAGAGCACTTGCAGTACTCTGCCTGCAAACCGGTCATGTCAAGCACACATGGTTAGATGGGTAGGTGAACAATTAAAAAGTTCAGATACTATAAGAAAACATGTCAATGCTCCCTTTGCAAATATATGCATGTACCCCCACATAACATGCTCCTGTTGGCTGTACCATTAAAAATACAATGCCACAATAAGAAAACATATCCAAACTGGCTCCAATGTAGGCCAGTCTAGACACATAAGAACACTGATCATGCTTGCTTAATCATAGATGCCCTGTAAAAAATGTCATGCCATAGTACGAAATGGCTACACTGGGGCCACCAAAATGCCAGTCTAGCCATGTAATAATACTCATCAAGTTGCCTAGAAATGCCAGTAAAACATGCAGGGCTACAGTAAGGAACCATGTGCTTGTTTGGAAATATGTATTCCTCCAACCAATCATGTTGACTTTGCCTTTAAAACCAGTAAAATATGCAATGTCACCGTAAGAACACGTATCATATTTGCCTTGCATCTTATGTGATTAGAAAATGCCATGCTAAAGAAAGAAAATGTCCGGTTTGTCTGCCCATTTTGCTATAAACCCCCACCCCAAACCTTCCTCTGTGTAATAACATTCATCAAGTTGGCTTTGCACACAAATACCAGTTAAACATGTAAGAAAATGTCCATGCTCTTTGCCTGGGCCCAGCCTTGAATGCACACATTCATACTCATTCACCCACTAGTCACTCACCCATTGGTATCTGGTGAATTTTGGGCTATCTGAGGGATGACTGGAGAGCTATTGCCGACGGGCTACACGCTGATGACAAATCAGCGAATGGGCACGCCGACTTGCTAGGTGAGACCAAGTGGATTAAACACTTCTCAACGACGCATGAAAACATAATTGCCGAGAAGGAGCAGAGTACTCGAGATGGAATAGCTCGATATTCTGCTCCCAGTCCCATTTCTGGTCTGGTAGTGTCAATGCACGAGGTAGCTATGGCCCTTGCAGGGTTTGCCAAATGTAAATCAGCAGGCTCGGGCTCCATTCCAATTGAGTTTTTCAAGTATTAGATGGCGATCTGGCTGCCAGCTGTTACCTTGATCATTAATGTGATATTGCATTTGAAGGCCCTACCGGACTCATGGAGGGAGGTGATTATAGTCCCCATTTTCAAGAAAGGGGACAGAGCAAATCCAGCCTGCTATCGTCCAATCTATTTAATTGACACCTCTGCAAATGTTTGGATGGGTATTGTACCAAATGATCATGGATTGGACCACAGGGAACCAAATCTTCTTGGAGTACCAATATGGCTTCTGTGAGGGTATTGGTACAGTCAACCAAACATTAAACTTGAGGCTAGTTCTGGACAAGTATGTTCACAGTCATAAGGAAACACTTTATCTGGGTTTTATGCACCTTTCAATCGCCTTTGACTGTACAGCAAGCTCTGGGAAGTACTACGCTCAATGGGTATACGAGCAGAGATGTTAAAAATGTTGGTTCAAATGCACACAAATTTGTCAGCAAGAGTCAGGATGGGACCACAAGGCAAAATAAAGCATTTAAAATCACCCGTGGAGTGTGACAGGGGTGCCTATTAGCCCTGCTGTTTTTCAACCTTTATATACATTTTCAAATGTACTGCTTGATCTGATGAGTGATGTTCCTAGGAGGGCGATTCAAACAATGTGCATACTTTTTTTTACACGGATGATGCTTTTCTGATGGACAGAACAAAGCATGCCCTTCAAATACTGGTCAATGGATTTAACACCTACATGGGCGAGAAAGACCTGAAAATTAACGTGGGAAAGTCAAAGGCCATGTGTGTTGGCAGTATTAAACCTTGATGGAATGCTATATCTGTAGAAGGCAGAAACTTTGAATGGGTAACTACGTTTTGATACCTAAGAGTAACAATTTACTTGTGATCTGAAATGGGCCTTGCACATTAAACAACAAATGGCAAAGACATCCCAAATCAGTGGGTCAATTCTGTGGAATGGCACGAGATTGGGTGGATTACCATTAGATCATATTCTCTGAATTTATGCACCCATATCAGCACCATTACTGACCTATGGTGCAGCTGCGTGGGGTTATGATATCGCTAATAATCCCCAAGTAATCGAATATCAGGGTCCTAAGGAAAATGATGGGTATGCCGCAGGGTATTTGCTACATGAAGAACTTGATTAGTCCTATGTGAAAGAATTAATAGCAATACAACCCTTAACCTATTGGCTACGCCTCTGAGAGAACCCGCACTTGTAGGTGACCAGAACCTTGGTGAAAGATCTAATGACCTCTTAACTGCTGTGGTGTTTCCCCTTGCCTAAATTATATCAAACTGTTTCTCCATAGACTTCGTGTTACATGACCTTTTAGTAAGGAATCCGTAGTCAGTAATGCCTGGAAAAGGGAGCAAGGGGACAGCTTCCTTTCTTATAGAGCAAATGTTAGGAGGAAAAGTGAACTGCAGAAGCAAAGAGCGCAATTTTATCATAATAAAATTCCCACCAAGTACTAGCACGGGCTATCTCCAATGGCTCATAACCCCAAGGAAGAGAGCAATTACTGTACGTTTTAGGGTATATTTCCTATTTACGGTGAATACGGTGCCATCCTCACGGAACAGTTGTATTGTCGTGAGGAGGTGTGTTTGCTCTGGGAATGATTGGAACAACTTACAGCATTTTTTTTCTCCTATTTTTGTAATTCCGAGGATTTTTTGTTTACTCCCGATATTGAGGGCACACGGAGTAAGACTGTTCAATCAGCCTCCTGGTTTCTTTTATTAGTTCCGGACCCATTGGTAGTTCAAAGTATCTTTTTACTATGACGACTTTGGCCACAAAATATGCCAGTTTAAAAACACTTTCATGCCGACCATTCACTTACAGAAGCGCATACCCAGCCATCCAAACATCCCAAAGAAACCTGGCCAAACTCCAGATTGCCCAGAACAATGCCTTAAGGGCCGCAACAGGCATTTCACGTAGAGAACACATCTCTTTGGTCAGGAGAGAGGCACACTGGCTACCCATCAAAGAAAGGGTTATCTTCAAAACCCTTGCCCCAACTCATAAATGTCTTCATGGACTCGCTCCTCCCTATCTTGAACAAAGGATTCACAAACAAACACCGTCCAGAGCCTCCAGAGCCGCCTATGCCAATCGCATCCTGACTCCTCACACGCGTAGCGTGCGTGCTGGGGGCTCGAGCTTCCCAACTATGGCAGCCTCTCTCTGGAATAACCTACCAAATGAGATCAGATCAATTGAATCCCATGCTGCCTTCCACAAGGCACTAAAAACCAGGCTTTTTGTCTAGAGGGCTTCCCTTTGTATGATCCCTGTCATATGCTTCTGCATTGAATGATACACTGTATAATACTGTTATGTAACTGTACCAACCAAAGCCAACGTTATATACTTTTTGGGCCGCTTATTGTAACCCTTAAGCAAGCCTTCTTAAGTATCCTTGACAGCGCCTCTATGCCCGTGGGCTGTAGCGTGCTCTACAAATGCAAAATAAATAAATAAATATACTCGAATTATATGATATACATGTACACCCCCACACATCTGCTCTCCCTCCCCCACCACTTACCCCAACACAGCTACTCGGCCGAGCATTGAACACAAGCACACACACACATTCACTCAACAGTCACACATGCAATTATCCACCATGCACTCACAGACACGCACACCCAGCCGCCCATACATCATACACTCATATTACATATGATAGATGTACACCCTCACAGGTCCTCCCTCCCTCCTACACCCTCCCCAAACCCCAAAACAGCTCCTCAGCCCAACATAAGCATACAGACACATTCACAAACCAGTCACACATACATCTATCCACAATACACTTCCAGACATGTTCACAATACATAATATACATATAGACCCTCTCTCTCTCATCCCACAACCCCCAAAACAGCTCCTCAATCCAGAATTAAACACAAGCGCACACATTCACCAAGCACATCCAGCCACCCATACATTATACACTCACATTACATAAAATACATGTACACCCCCACAAGTCCCCTCTCCCTGCCACACCTTACCCCAACACAGTTCCTCGGCCCAGCATTAAACACACATGCACACACACACACACATTCACCAGTCACACATGCACCTATCCACCATACACTCACAGACACGCACACCCAGCCACCCATACATCATACACTCACTGACACACATTACATAATATACATATACACACACCCTTGCATGCACGCACACACAGGCATTTTCAAAAAATAAAATGGTCTTCAAGAGACTCATCCTCAGCAGGCAGATGTCAGGCCTTTAGCACCGAGCTCCATGCAAGATAAACAATTCATGGCATGCATAGAGCAGGATAGCTGGAGGCCTCCATCCATGTCCTGGGTGGGGGGTGGAAGTAATTATTTCCGTTACAGAAAAATGTAACGGTAATATTTTCTTTCGGAGGTCCGAGTGACTTCAAAAAGAAATGAATGTAAAGAGGATTCTTATCTGAGTCCTCTACTTTGGTTTCTCTCTGCAGCTGCAACCCTCACCCACGGGTCGCAAAGGCAGTGCCAGGGGTCAGATGGTAGTTGGCAGGGTTGCAGTTGTGACCCCTAGGAACACCCACATGACATCCCTGATGGCTTGATAGTCATCTGGATTGTGGTCAGCAAAGACGCTGAAAGCCATGTGGGGTTAAGTTAATTTTAAAATAATGGTATTTCGGGCAGACTGTATCGTGTCCAAACACCCAGCCGATCCTGGCTAATGGCCCTAATGTATTGAGGATATTACTAATGGACAGCAGGCTGTTAACACATGGTACAGTCTGCCTCCAAGACCATTGTCACAGTCAGCACCCAACACGGATGCGCAAAAGGCATTAAAAATGAAACGGAAATTGAAATATAAGCCGATGTGGCATGGGTGCAAGTGAACCATGTGCTCTTTGGGGTGTCCGGGTGTGCTGGCAGTACGTTGTGGTGCAATGTTGCGCAGATATGTGGTATGCCAGCTAGAATGCCCCAGGCCCCGGTTCGTATGAAATACGGGCCGATGGAGGGCCTGGGAGTTTAGGCGCGGGGTGGGGGGGGGGAACGGCGTGAAAGCCGTAGGGAGGGGCATCCAGATGGTGCCCGAAACACAAAGGACCCAGGAAGGGCAGGAAATAGCACCTGGGGAAGGTGCGAGGTATAGCAGCAGGGGGCTGGGGGAAGCCCGGTCCCCAAAGGGAAGAACAAGAAGGAGTAGGGGTATAAGTAACCCCAGGAAAGAGTAAGCAGGACAAACCAGGTAAGGAGCTCACCTCTCTCGGGTAAGCTCCTAGGGCCTGGAAAAGAGAAAAAGAAAAAACGTTTGCTCTTGCAGGCTCACTGTTGGTTCTATTTCTCTCAAATAATGTTTGCTCTTGCGGGCTCACAGTTTGTTATTTTCACAATTTCCCCCGTGCAGCTGTACGTTGCGAGTTCACCTACCTTTCCGGAGCAAAGCGGCGAGTGCGGAAGAAGAAGCAGGCAGCAGTGCTGAAATCAGGTCGGGACCCGGGCCGCGGTGGAGGGACCAGCCGGAGTACTCGGAAGAAGGCGTTGCAAGACGCCGCACGGCAAGGGAGCAGCTGCCCCAGAACTTCATCGGCGGGTCCAGGCAAGGCGGCGATCGAGCACGCATTGGGTGGAAGATCCACAAAGGAAGCTCGGGTGAAGGAGGAGGTCTTGGTGAGCAGGAGAAAGAAGGTGGGACTACCCGCGGCGCTCGAGGAGAGCGAAAATCAGATACATTTCCCCGGGCCGTTGCCGGGAAAAGAGAAAGCACAACGAGGAGGAGAAGGCAAAAGGTTTTAAAGAGGCAGGCACGGAAAAGGGACGAATAGGCACGAATATCTTCAAAAGGGCAGGCGAAATAACAGCCTGGCTCTGAGTGGTGCCAAAACCCAATCGGCTTATAAAAGCCAGTCCACATTTCACAGTCAGCGTGCGACTTAGATCGGAAAGGTTGGGGGTTTGAGCCAATCCGATAACAGCAAAATACTGAAAGCTTTGTGAAAAACAAATACAATTGCAAAGCAGAAAGGCAAAAGCCTAACAAGCAACAGAGAGGACAAGAGCAAGAAAGGGCAAAGAAGAAGGAAAGAAATTAGCCCTGCAGAAAGGCGGCATTCAGACAAGAAGGATGGCAGAAGAAAGGGCAAGAAGGGCCCAGGAATTCAGCAAGTGGGCAAAGAAGGCGGAGAAAGAATATGGGGCACAATGGGTGCTGGAGGTTATGCAAAAGGAGGACAGGGCAAAGGCAATGTCACCTTTGCTGTTTATAGAACCCAGCAGCAGTGAGGAAGAAGATGAAGTAGTGCCACAAGGACAGAAGAGGAAGATAGAAGAGCCAGGGAGATCGCACGCCCAGCCGGATGCACCCAAGAAGAAGAAAGAAAAAAAAAACAAAGGTACTGTGAATATTGATGTGGGGGAAAGAATTGTCAAAATGTTTGAATAATGTGTCACGGGTACGGGTAGGCCGCCCAGGACCAATGGCAGAAGGGGCAGAGGCAATAGGGGAACCAGGGAGGAACAGGGGTGGTCTTCAGCGGAGGGAGGGAGCAGCGAGTATTAGGAAAGGGATCACCTACGGGCCTGGGTAAAATGGAGGGGGGTTGTGACCAAGGAGAAGCGGAGAGCAGCAGGGGGGGCAGGGGCTGAACCCATCGAGGCACCGGTCCCAGCGCCGCAGGGAACACCAGTGGTTCCAAATCCAGGAGAGGTGCCACAGGGTACCAATCCACAACCAGGGGCAGAAATTGGGACATCAGCAGTACCAGTGGCAGGGAACCCTCCACAGGGGGTGGAACCACCAGTGGTAGCAGCTACAGTTGCACTTGAGAAGGAAGGGGGTCCAATCATGACGAAGTATGGCAGACTAACGATGGGCAAAGATGCGCAGGGCAGGTCCATGAAGGCAATGGCTTGGTATATAAATGACAAAGTAAAGGAAAAGATATGGAGGAAAGAATTTATTGATATTTATACGTTGCTGGATTGTCAGAAGAAAGGGATGAATGTGGCACTGGATGTCATAAAGGAAGATGAAAAATGCCTACTAAAGAGGGGAGCAGTAGTAAGAAATTTTGACAACTGAATGGCAGCTTTTAACATAATGTCCACGATTATACCGCAGAAATTCCCAGAGGATGGGGTAGCACTAGTGGCGTATCAAGAGAGGGTGCTAAAAGTACACACAGCATTCGGGAGGGATGCATGGCAGGAGTACGATCATGAATTCAGGAAGGAGATGGACTGCTTTCCAGACATGGGATGGGACGAGGAGAACTTTAACCTCTACATATTTAATGTGCTAAAAGAGAAATGGGAAACCAGGGAGCGGAACTCAGGAGGGCAGCAGAGGAGGCAGCACTGGCAGAATGATTACAGTGCTGATTATAGATACAATAACAGAAGGTACGATTATAGCTATGACAGAACAAGGGATCAAAGCTTTCGGAGCAGGAACTATGGTGCAGAAAGAGGGCGGAAGAGCAGCTTGCCTCCAACCACACAGGGCGAGGGCAGTGGGGGCACGGGGACAGCACGGGCAGAGCCAGGGCAATGTAGGAATTTTGAGAAAGGGGTACCATGCAGCTGGGGATGGAAGTGCAAGTTCAGCCACAAGTGCGAAAGATGTAAGGGTGACCACAGTAGCTCCAAGTGCACAAGGGCAGCAGCATCAGGCAGCCGGACTAATGAGAAGCGGAACTAGGAGCTGCAACGGGAGGGGAGCCACACCAGTAAAAATTGAGAGGATGGAGGGGTGGCTCCAAAGATACCTGGACCAGGAAGCAGCAGATGTGATCAGGCAAGGTTTTAGAGATGGTTTCAACATCCCATTTACCGGGCAAGGCGCGCAGGGCATCCCCAAAAACCTAAAATCTGCTACCGAGAGCAGGGAAATAGTGACCAAGAAAATCCAAAAAGAGGTAGAACTGGGTAGGGTGGTGGGCCTTTTTCAGTCTTGCCCTTTAAAGAATTCATATGCTCACCACTGGGTTTAGTGGCAAAAAAGGAAGAAGGGGAATACAGGTTAATCCACCACCTATCATACCCAACAGGGGCTTCGGTAAACGACGGCATTGCACAGAGCGATGCAACAGTATCCTACTCAGATTTCCAGGAGGCAGTAGAACTAGTCAAGAAAGCAGGGAAAGGGGCATGCATGGCAAAGGCAGACATTAAGTCAGCATTCCGGCTGTTGCCAGTCAACAGCAGATCTCAGAGGTGGTTCTGTATGCAGTGGGAAGGGGAATTCTTCATTGACAAATGTCTACCTATCGGTTGTGCCATTTCATGTGCATACTTTGAGAGGGTAAATTCATTTCTGCAATGGGCAGTCACAGAAGAGATGAGGGAGGCCAGTATAGTGCATTACTTGGATGACTTCTTGTTTGTGGGGCCCAAAGGTTCAGAACTATGCAAGGCAACACTGGATACATTTGTGGAGATACCAAGTGAGTTGGGTTTTCCACTGGCAGGGGAAAAGACAATGGGCCCAACACAGGTTATCCAATTCCTAGGGATAGAAATCGACTCCAGCATGGGGGTTTGCTGGATCCCAGAGGACAAGGTAACAGATCTATTGAAGACAATAATAGCCCTAAAAGGAAGAAACAAGGCTACAGTGAGAGAATTGCAAGCACTAGCAGGAAAGCTAAACTTTGCGGGGAGGGTCATACCGCAAAGGAAAGTGTTCCAAAGAAGCATTGAGCTGAGAACAAAAGGGGCCACGATGGGGCACCACAGAGTCAGGATAGGGGGAGGAATTAAGAGAGACTTGGAAGTGTGGGCAGATTTCCTGAGGTATTTCAATGGGTCGGTGATATGGCGCTCACCCATAAACGACGAAGGGAAAAGGGTATTATTCACTGATGCAGCAGGGAGTTTTGGTTTTGGCGCAATACTGGGGAGACAGTGGTGTGCAGAAAAATGGCCAAAAGCATGGCAAGTAGCAGATTGGACAAAGAACATAACACTGTTGGAACTCTTCCCAATCTGGGTAGCATTGTGTGCATGGGGGGGAGAGCTAAGAAACAAAGAGGTGGAAGTATGGTCGGATAACATGGCAGTAGTGCACGTGCTAAATAAAGGGAGTGCGTCATGCCCATTAGTGTTGGAATTGATGAGAGCAATCACACTGGAAAGCCTGAGAATGAATACATGCATAAGGGCGAGGCACATCGCTGGTGAAGCAAACATGGTGGCCGACAAGGAGAGAACGCCCACGCCACAGAAGGCATGGGTCCCATTGAAAGTATTGGAAAGGAAAGAACGGTTGGCTACAAGGTCAACTCTAAAGAAAGTGGAGCGCCACAAAGGACGGAAAGGGTCATTGACAAGCTGACCAGGAATGCCCTAATGTACAAAACGGGTAAGCAGTACGAAAAACATGTAAAAGATATGTTATTCGAAGCAGGAGTGCAAGATGTGGGGGAAATTTCATCAGAAAAATGTGTGAATTTTTGGAAGGAGCGTTTGCTAAGGGGAGAAAGAAAAGCTGGGCGGCAGCACACCTAGCAGCAGTGGCATACACCGCAAAAGTGCCCAGCATACCGGATCCAACTGACAGCCCTAGAATAAAATATGCTATGAAAGGTTGGGCAAAATTGGAGGGGAAGAAACCAGACAGCAGAAGGCCACTGAACATTGGGAAATTAGTGATTCTGTTAGAAGTATTGAAAAATACATGCAGTAGCTCATACGAGACGGCTTTATTCAGGCCAGCATTCGCGCTGGCATACTATGGAGCCTTCAGGGTAGGGGAACTAGTGACCAGTAACACGGTGGCGGGGAATGGCCTGGTGAGGAGTGACATTAGTATGGGATGCAAGGGTATGTCTATAATGTTAAGGACATCCAAAACAGACCAAGCAGGGAAGGGGAGAGCAATAGACCTCAATTGCATCAAAGAGAAGGACCACTGTCCCAGATGCATTACGCAAGAATTCCTGGATCTCCGACCAGAGGTCGATGGGCAACTATTAATACATAGGGATGGCAGCGCACTCAGCAGGTATCAGTTTCAGGTGGTACTGAAACAAGCAGTGTCCAAAGCCGGATGGGATCCAGCCGAATTTGGAACACACTCATTCAGGATAGGAGCAGCAACCTCGGCATGGGCAGGGGGCCTGGGAGCGAAAGGGGTGAAGAGGACTGGGGGTTGGAAATCGCAATGTTTTAAAAAAATACATATGGGAGGAACTGATATGAAACACTTATCCCCCCCATTTCCACAGAGCCGGGCCCCTACAAATCGGCATGGATAGTGGGGCACTCCTTCGTGACACGGGCAGGCAGGTGGATTGAGGAAGTGAAGCAAGGCCTGCACTTCAAAAGCGCTATTACATCATGGTGGGGCCTCCCAGGAATGCACTGGGAGGACATCCACGACAGGCTGTCAGACCTAATCGGCTTCAGGGACCCCCCCCCCACGATTTGGTGAGCACGAACAGGGGAGAGTTACAAAGAAACATTTGTGAGTCCCTGCATAGCATAGCCCACAGTTGGTGAAAAACCGAAATTTTTATGTCGGAGTTAATAACACGAAGGGTCTGGTACGGGGCGCATAGGAGGCAATCAAGACAGCCAGAAAGAAGCTGAATAGAGCAGTGGAGAAGTATTGCAAGAGCATGGGGCTCAACTTCATAAAACATGGGCTCTCCCAGAACAATCTGGAAATGTTTCACCAGGACGGAGTGCACCTGTCAACCAAGGGGATGGGGGTCTTTTCTGACATCATTTTTAGGGCGCTACAGGAATGGGGATGCAGGTAGGGGTGCTTTTGGGGAGGACCTGAGCGGGTGGGATAGCACCCACTCAGGTGGTGGCGGCAGGTGCCCAGGAACGGAGGCCCAAGGGTAAGAAAGACTCGGGAGGGGCCTTGGGCAACTCCAAGACTGGACACAAGGTGCCCAAAAGCAAATTATTGTGTATCGGTGCTTTTGTTATGTATTTTCTGTAAGAAAATAAAATGCCTACAGCCTATAATTTTTCCACAAACGAAAATGGTCTGCTATGTCATTACTTAGGTAGGGATCAGGTAATGGGAGCAAAGGGAGCCCACACTACTCAGCCTATGCCCCAGGCCCCGGTCCATATGAAATACGGGCCGATGGAGAGCCTGGGAGTTTAGGTGCAGGGTGGGGGGGAAACGGCGCAAAAGCCGTAGGGAGGGGCGTCCAGATGGCACCCGAAACACAAAGGACCCAGGAAGGGCAGGAAATAGCACCTGGGAAAAGGTGCGAGGTATAGCAGCAGGGGGCCGGGGGAAGCCCAGCCCCCAAAGGGAAGAACAAAAGGGAGCAGGGGTTTAAGTAACCCCAGGAAAGAGTAAGCAGGACAAACCAGGTAAGGAGCTCACCTCTCTGGGGTAAGCTCCTAGGGCCTGGAAAAGGTAAAAAGAAAAAACGTTTGCCACCCAACCCACACCACAAGAACGATGGAAGGAGGAGGAAGCAGGCAGGAGCCGGAATGCCGAGTACTTTCTTCGGTACACGGTCCAAGAAAGTCGTAGGCGGCATGTGCCCAGGAACGGAGGCCCAAGGGTAACAGACTCGGGAGGGGCCTTGGGCAACTCCAAGACTGGACACAAGGTGCCCAAAAGCAAATTATTGTGTATTGGTGCTTTTGTTATGTCTTTGCTGTAAGAAAATAAAATGCCTACGGCCTATCATTTTTCCACAAACGAAATTGGTCTGCTATGTCATTACTTAGGTAGGGATCAGGTAATGGGAGCAAAGGGAGCCAACGCTACTCAGCCTATAGCAAGTGGGGGAGTGGAAAAAGGCAACGCTTATCAGAGCGTAATGCAGTCAGGGAGAGAAGAGGTAGATTGAGGAAAGGGGTGCAGAGAAGGGCAGCCATGAGGCAGCAAGAAAACGGTTGAGGCAAAGCAGTACTGAGGGAATGCAGGGAACATGGAATTGTCCCGCAGATAATGCACACGTTCACTGCATCGTGACTGAACAATCATGATTTCAAGGCTTCTAATGAGAAATAGAAGATGGACTGTATAGAAGTAACTGCACGAGCATGATCCTGTTTTGAAATAGTGAAAATATTTTAAAGTAGAAGGCTGTTAGCCTGTTACCTTTTATTTAACCCGAATATGCAATCACACCAAAGTGGCGGTCTCTATATATATATATATTCATGTTATTTCTGAACAAATACAACGTTGTGTAAATATGCGTGTATCTTTTAGTTAACTATGTGTTTTGAAGCACCTGGCTCACTATCTAGTACCAAGAATAAACTAAAGGCAAATGGTCAACACCTAGAACAAAAGACCCAACATGTTTGTGGAGGGTTGCAAAGTTGTATTTCTTAGCATTCTCCAATCATTTTAAGCATGCTGGTGCCTTATCTAATAATTTATTAACTACAAAAATGAATTGTAGAAAACAGTTGTTATATAATGAGGCCCTAAATGAGAATCATTGTTTTTATATTTCATCTATGTTGTATAGCAACTGTAACCAAATCGGGTGTTATCATAATTCCCACTAGTGGATTTGTGCATTGTTATCTTAGTAATATCCTTCTGTTGTGTGGGGTCAGAAATGTGAGGCGGACAACTTGGTAAAGGATTTTCACAGTTAGCCATTTATTAACTCATAAGGGTTTGACAAACCCCTCACTCTCCGTAACCCAATTAGGATTTCCCTGCCTTTAAATGTAAACTAAAGGAAAACACTAATAAAAAGGAATCTGTCCCTCACAATTATACATACATAAAACCCATAAAGGTAATGTATGGCAATTCAAATGTAACAGACAACAGTTATATTCAACCTAAATTTAATAACTGTATATTCTTGTGAACTGGATTGGGTCCCCTTCTCCAGATTCAAGGCAGGATTTTCAATCAAAAGTTCAAATAAGAAAGTACCCTGTTGTAGCCAAGGTTTGATCATAAAACTCTTCATTCTCTAAAAGTCTTTCTCTTGGACTTTAACAAAGGTTCAACCAAACAAAAAGTGTTATCTGTACACAAATAGATAAAAGTTCAACACAACTTCTTCTCCTTAAGGAAACAAAAATACTTTCACAATTCTTCTGTATCAATAACAAGTTGTTAGGATGATTCCACCACACTTTAGAAAAGACTTTGGTGGTCTTGCCACTTCTTCTCCACAACCTTCAACCACAATGCAGTACCTCAATGGTTTCTTCCTGGTCCACTAACCTGCCAGGACTACCACTATTAGGTCCCTTTCCTGGTATCCTTGCCTGCCAGGACAAAAGCTCCTAACACTACTACAGGTACTGTTTGGTGAGGTTTACTTCAGACCTTTTGGCAAAGTCTTTAACTCCAACAACTTCGGAATTCACAACTTCTTCTGGGAAAACATGAAATGCATTGATGCCGTTTGTTCCACTGTTGAATTTGTAACTTCTAATGCAGGTCATGCTCCTCTCCTCCTTGATACTTTCTACCAGGAGTGCTTCTCTCCTGCCACTCTTGGTTTCCCACTTCCACATCAAACAACAGCTGACAATGTTTCTTTATTACACATACCCCTCTTTGGCTTAGGCAATGCGTGTTGATGTCTTGTTCAACTATTGCCTCTTCATATTATGCCAATGGGACTTCTTTACATTAGTTCAGTATTCAAAAGGGTTATTCGTGGCCAGCGGTCAATTACGGCGTGTACCGTGATTACTCGGCAATGGTAAACTCACTGGTATATGAGCACACGTCCTCTCGATCCGCTGCCACTGTTAGTTCTGCCTCTGCTGCCTCCTGCATGGAAAATTGCTTTGATTTTCCCACGACCCATGCCAATCAGTAAAGGACCTTTTCTTACTCCCAATGCAATCAAGTGCTCGCCAGCCACTGGGACACTTGGACACCGCTTAAAATAAGCAGAGCCACTCTCCCCCGGAAAAGCCTTCTACAACGCTGCTTCCCGCTGCACAACTTCTGCATGTAAAGTCTTCAATTTTGGAGACCTTCTCAGGACCGACACCTGCTTCAAGTTAGCTCTGTCTTTGGGGGCTCCATTTCCCTTCTTCCACTGCAACTGACAGGCAAGCTCTGCAACTACTCCATCCCCTGCTTCTTATGGTTTGCACCCGAGGGGTCTTAAGTACCTGAAAGACCCGCTCAGGTGTGGGTCATTTAACTGCAGTTTCATGCCTCTGTGAACCTCTTCCTCGTCCCATTACTTAGGGTATTGTGGGACTTGAAGTCCCCAATATCCTGATCTTTTTCTTCAAAGGTATCAATTCTACAATAGGCCATTAAGACTGTAGGGTCTCTCGGGAAGTTAGTAAAGGGGTTCTCCTAGTTCTCCTGACCCGATTCCCCTTTCATGTGATCGTCCAGCAGAACACCACCCCCAGGGTCAGGAAGCCTCTGCCTTTCCCTTGCCACATAACAAGGGGCCCAGGCCAGAGTTTTGGGGATAATCACCTGGGATTTATCAAACTATGAATTTTAGGCATTTCAACCTTACAAGTTTATGTGACCATCACTTAATCTTTCATAGAAGCAAATTTTATATTGTTGTACGTATATACTTTCACATTTATCATTTCCTTTTGCCAGGATATAGCTTTGACTGCATGAATCATAACCAAAGAAAGACATGAAACTCCTTTTGCTAATCTACAGATTCAAACGTGTGGTGCCTAAACATTGGGTAGATAATCCAGCTAACTAAAAGGGGGACATTTGCATAGTAGAGAGCGTTGAAGCACTAGAAAGCCCCTCATCTTTTATGATAAGAGTTGCATCTCTGTATTATGGCACAGAAGTGTTGGATTGTGTAACAGTGGATCTGTATTGTTGCGATTTTGATTTTGGGTCCCAACTATTAATGTTTATCAGACAATAGCAATAACTTCTAGAACTCAATCTGCATATGACTGTAATAAAACTAGGATTTAAGACGTGAAACCACTCAGATTCAAAAGGGTATAGGCCAATCTCATTATTAAATAATTCTGCAGAGGTCTTTTGTCATATAGGCTACAACAGATTAGTGACATTGGTCCAGGAGCATTCCATACTGGGGGTTACCCAGTATGGATTTCGAGAAGCAGTGTGGATCTTGGATCAAGCATGAACATTACCCTTTTTGATTTCTACATATGAACAGGTAAACAGAATTCCAGTCTAGATGGAGTTTCTGGACTTCTCCACAGCCTTCAGCATGGTTCACCTCTGAGGGCTGTGGAGGATATATTACAAAATGGGAATACATCATGAATAATTAGCAATTTTGATAATGCACCATGACTCTACAAAGGCAAGGGGGAGGGTCCTACACTAGGACATTTGCCATAGAGGAGTAAGGCAGAATTATGTGCTGCCTCATTTCATGCATAACATCTGCATGAAGGCTCTGCAGACTAAAATAGATCAGCCCACTGTCGATTAACTTTAAATAAGTTCTGCTACGGTCCCTTTGCTATCTTATGCAGGTAACGTGGTACTCATAGCCAGAACCCAGAAGTCCCTTACGACGAGTCTTGAACGATTACACTGATATTGTAATGTCACTAGGACAGCTGTAATGTCAATCAAGATGGTATAAGAACCAAGGCTGCATTTTACTTGCAAGGGATATTCATTCCGAGTGTGGATATATGCGATTACCTAGGAATACGTTTCACCAAACACCTTGGTAAATAACATTTTTTAAATCTCAGCAAGAATATGGCGCATGCTAGAGTGGCCCTTTTAGGTTTGCAGAAAGGATACTATCTTATCCAATTGATATTATGATGAGAACATATAAGGTAGAGGCCTGTTTGAGTGTTAAAGTTATGGGGGTCTTGCACTGCGCACTCTTGCCACTTGCACGGTCTCTTGACACTCTGGTGGATTTGCAATGGAGGGAGGGTTTGGAGTTTGTTAGTGGGATTGAGAGGGAGAAGAGTAAGAGATTTGATGTGCTGTTGGCAGCTTCAGTTCGGAGAAACCACTCACTGAGGGTAGGTGCGTTTTCGGTTGGTAGCCGTCATGAGGTGGTGAGGTATGTTTGTGCATGGTTTGGTTTCATGTTGGGTGTTGTGAAGTGCGTGCGGCTTTTAGTGCGGTAGAGGAGTGTTTGTGTTTAGTTCAGAGTTTGAGGGTGAGTATGCAGAGTGGTGAGTTTTTAGTAAGGTTAGTTAAGAGCTACACATTTCCTACCCCCAACAATCCATCTACGTGTGGCACATTTCTTACCCTGAACAATCCAGTTAAGTTGAGTGCAGCACATTATCCACCCCCGACAATCCATCTAAGTGTGATACGTTCCCTATCCCCAACAATCTAGTTAAGTTAAGTGCAGCACCTTTCCTGCAACCAGCAATCCACCTACGTGGATCACATTTCCTACCCCCAACATTACAGTTAAGTGCAGCACATTTCCTGCCCCCAACAATCCATCTCAGTGAGACACATTTCCTACCCCAAACAATTAATCTAAATGCGACACATTTAATAACCCCAATAATCCATCTCAGGGACAGAACCCAACACATTACAGATGTTTCACAATGCCCATCTAAGGGGCGGCAGGGAGCATATGGATAACCTATTCAAGCAACCTGGATGCCAGATGTGGATAAGCTATAAAATTAGGTAAAATGCAGGAATGTGATTTTAGGTACTAAGAGTGGTGGGGTTTACTGGAGTACAGTAATGGCTGTACTCCCCACCCACACAACACTTACTTTTTACTCGATGTAGCTTCTCTGCGTCAGTTGCCCAGCGGTGAACAGTGGCTAACAGGGAGTGGAGCTGCTTTGGAGGGAGCAGCCCTTTTTGCCTCTGGCCCTTAGCTGAGGTCTGCCCTGGAGTCCTCTGACAAGAGGGCAGTTTCACTTTGGAAAGCAAACAATCACGGGCACGGGAGGGAGGCAGGAAGGAAGAGGGCAGGGAAGGGGTCGCAGAGGGAAACAGGTCCTGGAGCAAGAAGAGGGTAAAGAAACAGCATAAAGAGAGAGAAATGGAACAAGATGGAGGAAGGGGGACAGAGGCGACAAAGAGGGGTGACTCACCTCAACAGGCTAGGACTGCTGCACAGGATCCACTCTCATGGGGTTGTTGTTGGAAAAGAACGTCGTTGTCTTGTGCTGGTAGGGGCGGAAGTTTCCTAGCAGAAGCGACCAATCATGCGCACTGGAGGGTGCGGGAAGAGGCCGCAGGAGAGGTCGCAGAGGGAAACTGGTACCAGAGTAAAAAAAGGAGGATGAAGAAACGGCAGAAAGAAAGAGAAATGGAACAAGATGAAGGAAGGGGACAGAGGGGACAAAGAGGGGGCACTCACCTCAACGTGCAGGACAGCTGCACAGGACCCACTCTAACGGCCTGTTGCTGGAAAAGACTGTCCTTGTCTCAGTGCTGGAAGGGGGTGAGGCTTCCTAGCAGAAGGGACCGATCACCTAGGCGGAATGGGGGCGGGAAGAGGGCAAGGGAGGGGGCTGCAAAGGGAAACAGGTGCCGAAACAAAAAGCGGGTGAAGAAACAGCAGAAAGAAAGAGAAATGGAACAAGATGGAGGAAGAGGGACAGAGTGGAAAAAGAGGGGTGACTCACTTCACCAGGCTAGGACTGCTGCACAGGACCCTCTCTCAGTATGGAGCGGGTATAAGGGTACATCAAGAACCAAAGGTGCTGCAAAATGTAGAGAGCGCATTTTGCAAATCCACACTTGGATTGCCGTTCGCTGCACCAAATTGTGCACTACATACAGTGATAGGCGCTGGCTGTGTAAAAGATGAAGCCAGCTTGAGTCCACCCCTTCTGAGAATCTCAATATTGTCAAATAGAGATCCCAAGATTTTCTAAAAGGTGACCGATATGAAGGTATGTGTTTAATATTCCATGGTTGGCAAAGCAACAGTCAGGAATGGCTGTGTCACACTGGTTTGCAAAGCCTGACATGATTGGAACAAATTCCAAGCAAAGAATAGCTTTTTAAAAAATTCTTCTTAGTGAAACTTGAGAATTAACGGAAGCACCTGGCGTAGCACATGCTCAATTGACTTTTCCACTATCGAGGCCCAAGTAGTTAACATGGTCCCACTCACAGGAATTATGGATCACTAGGTTGAGATCCAATATAATGCCCCTTGAAACTGTGAGTGGGAGGTGGAACAGTAAACATTTGCAAGAATGTACATGTCCATTTTATCCTCAATATATTGTAATACTTATGCATAGTTTTCCTATTCTGAAGGTAAATAAACCGTTTAAGGCCAAAACAATATTAAAAGTACTGAAAGAAAAGACTTTTTGGGACTGTAGGTCTGCTATTTTACATGTATTACTAGACGTCAACTCTGCTAGGTCTTGGTCTCTTTTTAGTTTTTTTACAATGGCAATATAGATTCTGCATAGAAAAATCAATACATTGTTGATGTCGTGAATGTTTATATTGTTTCTTTTTATTTAGTATGTATAATGTGTCACAGATGGCACATAAAACCCTCTTGAGCCTAAAGGAAGGTCGAAAGGTTTTTAATGAAATATTTTTAGTCAGTCTCAGTCTCTCTCTCTCTCTCTCTTCTCCCCCCCCAGACAGATGGTATTATAACGGAACTGGGAAGATTATTGATTGAAAAGTGAACCAAGTTCCCCCGGGAAATGTTCAGCCCTTCCACTCCACACCTACTTTATGGTGCACAATAATGCAAAGTTGACATCCCACCCACAGGACAAAGTGGTTTAGATATCACTAGCTTGCACACAGGTGGTTGCGGGTCATCGATTAATAATCGTCACAATATGCTCCAGCTAACAACCCATAACAAGGCCAGTAAGCAATACTGCCCAAAAAAAACTCACTTGGTTTTTTTATATTTCGTGGTATAAATATAATTCAACATAACGTATTGTGTCCATTATTTTTGTCAAATCACACATTCACATGTCACTGAATTATTCGATATGCATACAGCACACATGCCGTTTTTAATCGCAAAAATATTATTTATATTTAACTTACACAATGTTAGGAAGTTCCATTCTCTTAGTCACATGCAGAGTAACCGCTCTGAACAGATTGCAGAAATTGAAACTAAATTTTACAATGTCGACTTTCAATATAGTGAATGTTATCATTTTTGAGGGTATTCAACACTTTGTGTCCTTCTAGCCTAGCGGTTGCTGACTTTCGATAAAGGCCAAATAACAATATCAACTTGTTTTCAGTGATTGAAGCCAGAGATTGGTAGGTTTCAATTTTGTGAAAGAATGCCCCAATAATAAAAACAGACCGGACAAGACGTGTCTGTGTGACTTGATTAATTTCTTCCATTCCCACAAGCATCAGCCCACAACCTGACCTTCACTCCATGGAGAGATGAGCCCAGCTGACCCACATGGAATTCAAAATATGCCTGATAAATAAACGAATTGTAGGCTGGCATCCACCAATGGAGCACAATCATGTATCCTGTCTTACTGAGTACTAGTGCAGGTAATGACCCTATAGGTGATGTCATTACTGACACTGTGGCCTCTCAAAAGGCAACAACATTCATTCTAGAGCCTCAATGTTCTCAAATAGCAGACACCTTTGCTGATATTTTTTGAATTAGGTAAAATTAAACCTTGTTATCCATCTAAGCCATCTCTTGGCTTCTTTCCCTAGAGGGTTGTATTCATTCTGTTGTGAGTATAACAGGGGACAGCCTTCAGTTGCATGCCGCCTATTATAATTCATGCATGTCCGTTCAGACTATCGCACCTGAGGTATCCCTCTCTACCTTAATGCGAGACAGGTGACATTGCGTGCCCATACCAAGTAAGTTGCAGTCATGCTCCGACTAGGCCTTGTGCTAATCAGCAGTGCAAGTGCATAGGGTAAGCAAGGAGTAGCATTAGACCATTTTTCAGAATTGTTCCCTAACTTTCTAGTGCAACCCTGAGAAGTGGGTAGCCTTGTGATCAACATTGCAGTACTGTGTGAAAGCGTACAATCGGGCCGATGAAGCAAAAAGCGGTTCTTCTTGGGAAGGCCATATCAAGTCAGGAAGGGGCCTGAGGCGATGAAGAATTGGTTCCCACTCTTTAAGTAGGATGTGCCCTTGGCAGCAGATCAGTGTTCAAAGGTGAGAATAGCTGGGGAGCGCAGGCTAACCCAGCCAACATCGAATACCTTTATGGGATATCTGTGCATCAAAGGTATCGTTTGTGCTGGTCCAAAACCGTCAAATGATGCAAGGTCTTGATCCATGTAGCCAAATGGTGCCATGGAATAGATTTTATGTCTGCGAGGACATGCTTTTTACCCCTTTCAATTACCCTTTCATCACACTAATTGACGACGGGACGCACCACCACCTCGTACAAACCGATACCTTATTGTAACAGCTTATTGCGTCTGCTATGGGGAGGCTGTTAGGACAGTTTTATTTATCTTCTTACTCAACCTCTTCACTCCTCCACCCACAACTCCCTCAGGGTCAGCCGCTTCTTCAAGCAACGAGCTGGTGGTTCATCTTTCTTCGGCTGGGGCCTCCCTCTTGAACAGCCTTCCTGCCTTTATCATATCATTTCAGTAATACCATGGATAGTAGACCCTATCCGTTGTACCGAGACGCTCAGCAAGAAATCACAGTGTAATGAACTGGACAATACATTTTTCTGATCTAGTGATACTCATATACTAGGCACAGTATAAACCTATAACTTTTCATCTGGATAACAGTCATTGTAGGCGAGTTGGATCTTGGGGTGTAATATTCAATTACAGTTGGTTTTCAGTTCACAGACTAGGGGGAAGCAATTACGCAAACTTGCTATAGGATAACACAGTTACACTCAAGGTAAGTAAAACCGATACCATAAGCAACTGAAAGGCAGTTGTAACCTAAGACTCTTTTTGCGTCTGTCTAAAACAGACCATGCAACGCAAAACCCAGGGTTACACTGTATGAATGACACAAAGTTATGTCGGCAAAACCTAAGGCAGACTTTATCTGCACAGGCTAACAGTATGTCAGGGGAAGCAAAACCCAGTTATACAATTATCCTTACAGGAATAATAAACTCAAACCAACAAGCGAGGTCCCCAGGGCCAGGAGCGCTTTACAAATAAAATGAATACAAATAAATACATTACTTTTGTGGAAGAGGCACAACCAATTCACAAGCGAGAAATATAACCTTATATATACTTTCGAGAATAGCATAACATTTCAAAGGTAACTAAACTAAACTTGTATATGCTTAGCAGAAAGGTGGGAGCATGATTTCTTGTGATGTGAGGACAGTTGGAATCTTCTAGGAAGTCTTGGTGGGCCTTTCACATCATTTGATTTGTTCAACAAATTACTCCCACCTGCCATTAACGGTACGTTTGTCTGTGTAACTTAAATGTTACATTTATTTAAAATGAGAAAGGGTATACTAACTATCACCAAAAGGGATCAAAAGATATGTTCTACCCTTTGCGAACTGTAGGTCTGTCAAGATTAGCCATCGAAAGTTAAAGTGGTGCACCTAGGGCAACCTAGCAACAACATGCACTTATTGCAAAAAGGTTGCCAAAGAGGATACATTTGAAAAGACAAAATGGACGCTATGGAGATCTATGTAGAGCTATGTAGAGCCCAAAAAAAAAATCACCCCATCAGAAGACCAAAATACTTTGTAGGTAAAAAGAAGTCCAATCACAGAGTTGTAAGAAAAAATATTACATCAGTAAAGCAAAAAGTTCTGGAAATTATGGGGTTGACACAGGTCAGGCAATTTATCATTACTGTGAAATCTTACCTACCATAGGCCATCAAAGCCAGTGCCATGCACTGTATGTGTGGATGTGGTTTGGGTCTAGCAGAGGGGTGGACAGATAACAAGCCTCAGTGTACCTTTGACTGAAGGCAAATTTCCATTTGCATATCAGTATTTCTGCCATTCAAATGGGCAGTGCAGCACCGATGTGCTAGGGCAATTCTGTTCTCTTCTGAAATACAGTACCAATAGCAAGCACAGACATGTGTCTTCTCGATAGAGGACCAGAGATATAAATGAAGGGAAGGTAAAAGATATACATTAATGAATTACACACCCGACTAAATCTGCATAATTAAATAGTTTTCAATTCTTTTTCTAGCATTCAAATTGCAAGTGTAATACCATTCGATTGTTTCTGTACAACGTCAAAACATTGGGGAACATATCAAAAAGGTTATTGTGAGCAGATTATGAAGACAGATACAAATCATTTGAATCTGGAAGGCATCCCTTCGACAAGTTCCGCTTTAGGTGGACACTTAACAATGTTTTGAGGCATTGTATGTGTCCTAGGAACAAAATCAGGATCGATTCCATGAGTATGCATGGCCAACACAGTCATTGTCAGATCTTTCACAAATTCGAATTCCATTTCCTTGTATATTGGCTTGGCCACCCATGGTTAGCCTCGTTTTGTAAAGGCCATGAGGTAACGAAGCATCCGGAAGGTTCCTGCAGTTTTCACTTGTTCCCTCTCAACGTTCTCATTGTGCACAAGTACAGCTAGTCTTGTTCGGGCCTCCATACCGCCTATGCCGAAATGCAACCTTTTGGGCCTGTACTTTAGGCACATATTATGGAACACTTCCAAATCTCTGGTATAACCGAATTCTCTGAGTCCCTTCAGGTCTCTTGAAAGTGTTTTATCGTACACAATCTTCTCAAATACTGTGTGCGGAGAGGAACATGGACCCAACCACTTCTTCTGATCCTTCGATAAAGGACCATGTGCACATTCATGGAAATGTTGGTTTTCTGTCCATGAGTGTACGTTGGAACACTGTTGCATCAATGAACGACATTTATCAAGTGGAATTTCTACAGATTTTGGATGTCCCCCAAAGATGGTTGCTGATAGACTGAGCCCACTTTAAAATATTTTCCAAAACCTTTTTTCTACCAGGAGCTGTAATCTTTTTATTGACTGATTTGGCAATGTGACATACATCAAATTGATGCTGAATGTGTGGAAACTGCCCTGACGTGGCCTTAGCTATTGAAACATGCCTGTCAGTGGCTATCATGTCTATTTGCATTCCACTGGATTCAAGATGTTCGATGGATTTGATGAAACCATGTTTCTCCATGACCACAAAAGATGTACATTCAGACACCTGTACGATCACCGAACCATTTTTTTTTACTTTCCATGTCTTGAAAGTGGTGTGTGCAGTACTTTGCAGAAAATCCAGGACTGTCACACTGTCCGTCGCCAGCTAGCCTGAAACATTTTCCAGAGAATGTACTTTTCATTGACATCTGTTCGATTTTCCAGGCTTGACTAATAGCGGGGAATAAGAATTCCCTTTGATACTTGTAGCACTGGGCTTTTCGCAAGGAACTCCACTCACACAAATTGACAGAATTGGGAAATCTTACAGAAAGTCAACCAGCTGAAAAGTAAAGCTGCTGAACAAAGTAGATTTCCACCATGCACTTTGCCCAGCATCAGTTGAGTGGACCATGAACATTTATTATGGAAGTGGGCATAGCTGGCATGGATTTTTAAGGTTAGTGCCTTGTAATACACAAAACACATTCACCAATGGCTCCCCGCATATGTGTCCTCTTAATGTATGGACAAATTACAGCATTTGTACAATATCTTGCAGGCACCTGTCAAATACAATGTATTTTTGCTCCTTTAATAGCCAATCGTCCGGCAAGAATGTGTTGTGACTCGACGGTGGTGGATAATTCCCCCAAACTAGGCAAACTGAAGTCGAGATCTTGAGCAACTTCCCCAGTCAATTGCCTTGAAGCTTCAGTCCCTGTTAGTTCAGGTTGTGATATTTACACATGATTTGGAGAAACAGGTAACATTGAAAGTTTCTTGGGTGAAACATTTTTAGAGGGTGTAGATTGTGTCAAGGGGTCTGCGAGCAATTGCAATGCATCTTCATTGTCTTCAGTTTCATCTTGTTGAGTTGGCACATACGGGCAATGGACACTTTGTACGGTTCGCAGGTGAGATTCCATTCATTTTCCAGCCACTGAACATGTGCATCACGAGTCTGCTTATTGACTGGACCATGCTGCGCCTCAAATAGTAGTTTCTCCATTGTGAAATCTGTTTGGCAAGCGACATCTTAGGTTTCATTTGTTGTCTGAATCTTTATACTTCTCTTCCTTCTGGGCCTCTAACATATGTGTGGAAAAACATGCCTGACTTATAGCACACATGCAGGAGATACCATTTTAAAACTAAAACCCTAATATGAATGAAACGTCTGCTCAAAAACTTCTCCAAAACAAACTTGTTCATTCTTTACCCTTGTTTTCTTAATTTGCTTCGAAACCGTGGGCTTCTCATTGCCCAACACACCAGCATGCTGAAACAAATAGTGTTTTTTAATAAGATTTAAATAAAGCAAATTTCATTTGCATGCAAACATATTTACATATCTACAAACAGAACCAACTTGAGTGACTTGAAAACATTACAACATAAAACTTAATTCCAAATGCAATGTGATGTCCAATTGTATTCAATACAAGGTTATCTTCACCTCAGGTTCATGTGCCTCCTCTTCTAATTCCACCTCTTGGGTACACATTCCTTGAATAGAATATTCATTAAAAAAAATCAAATGTCAATCGTACTGGAAATTAAAATCTTTCATTGCACAGAGCACTTGCACACAAAGTAGTATGAAATGATTAAGAACCATATACTATAAGGTTTGTTGTCGCAACACAAATAGAACATTCGTATGAACATACGCTCGAAAACAGTTTGTGATTTGGTCATAATATACATTTCAGATTTTACCTGATAACCTTTTGAGATGACACATGTACTTGATCTGAGATCACCGTGCAAAACATACTGATTGTAATGTTGCCTTCAAAAGTAGTTTGCTTTGCAATGTTTGTTTTTTTAATCTATTCTGCATTATGGAGGAAGTGTAATGTTGAAACCTAAATCAGAAAAGTTTGAAACAGTGCAAGGTTACATGCATTTCAGTCTTAAATAATATCCTTTGTAGGGTTTACTTTCATTCTTGCAAGGGAACTGTAATGAAGCATACCTTATACTCTGGACCTGTTGCAAAGGAGGAAGCGATTGTAGTCAAATTTCCAGCATCCCCCTAAAACACAGTACTTGTTTTAGTACGGATGTAAACAGCGAAATGGAACTCATACAATGAGAGGCATCGATGGTACATATAGAGAGACACCCTTACATGCCACTTAGTGTAAATAACCAATACTATACATATTCAATTTTTTTGAAATTCCAAGCTTAACACAGTACAATATAATTACTTTATAGGCGAGTGAGCTTGATGTTGACTCCGGAAAAGTAATTGATGCAGAATCCTGCTCCTTCATTTTCAGTAGATTGTCAGAAAGTAGTACAAGGGAAAAGCTACTTTGTGTTAGATATGTGGGCAGATCCAATGCTCGAAAATATCCCTTTGTGCACGTCTGTAGGGCTCACCATTGGGATACTAGACATGTCAGTGGTTTCGTCACTTGTGAGGGCCTGTGCTTCCATCAGTGTGCTTTACGAAAAAAAGGAATATGTGAAGCAACAGGTTTCGAAAAAACATTATGCAACTTTTAAAGGGCACTTTGGGATTGTTTACTAATGGTTATAATTCACTGATTTATTAGAGGCTCCAGAAAGCAGGGACAGATGCTGTATGTTGTAAAGTAAAACATTTTAAAATTCAATAGAATCTGGTAACAATGGAAACTTTAGTAAGACACATTTTAAGTAAATATACACCGAAAGCTCTAACACGTTCATGAAGTTACCTTTTCAATACAGTACCTTAATTAAATCGAGAAATCACAGAGAATACTTATTTATGCAGACCATCATCCTTCATACCAACAAACATAACTAATTCTTGGTCCAGGACTCACCTGAGCCAGTGTGTGCCGAAATGGAGTTGGAATTGCATTTGGAAGCAATTTACAAAGAATTCTGGGTCTGCGCTTTTTTGTGTACTTTGTTTGTACATATCGTCGGTAAAGTGCAGGATGCAAAGGCGGAATCGAATGGCCCTCATGTCGTCCAAGACAGCCTGTGCTCTACTTTCAATCTCATTCACTGGAAAACTGCAATTTATAATCCATCTTCTTATTAAATCAATATCCTTCGGGAATGTATTCAGGACTGTGCCCGGACTTTTGGCATGGCTCACAGAAGGTCAACCGAAAACAATACATGAAGGCATTCTTGAAAAGTATGTAAGATCTGTATAAATAAATATAACTTGAAAAAAATAATACTGTATGCATGTGATTGAAGGAATTATAATACAGCTTTGTCTGCAATATTTATTTTACCTAAAGAAAGAAAACCTGTGTAACCTAGTTGAATGAACATGGCGATAACTTTCTTACAGAATTGATTGATATATCGCAAATCGTAACGTGTTACTCGTCCGTTGAATGAACTTTCAAGCATCAAAAGGAAACCTGCTTGCAAACATGGACCACGAAAGATTCCATTCTATTACAATGCACAGTGATGCAATGTGCTATTTACCAAGATCAAAATACTTGAAACATTAGACAATGGTGAAGTCTTTGAGATAAATGAACATTACAATACTGGGTCCATTAGGTGGAAACTGAGATCAGCGATCGATTAATATAGAGAAGGAAATAGGTGACCTACTCTTACCTGGACGAAAAAAATGAGCCAATTTAGCAAGCAGGGGAGCAAGTAGCCGTGGAACAGGTATCCGGGGAACAGGTAGCATGATGCCAAGATACCTTGCAGATCTCAGCGATGTTCACCTGTTAGATGTCAAGGGGTTTATAATGGCTTAGAAAAGTGGGTGCGTATGTGAATGTATGACGTGTTTGTTGACATCCACTCAGCTTCGATGGCAACGTTTCACATATGCCACATCTACCCACCCTGCCCCCTTGCGAGCGCACAGGAATCAGCTTGCTCGTACAGCCAATAGGGCAATGGGGCCAGGGTTGAAACACGAACGCAAAATGCTTCTGTTGGTCTTTTATTGTTAATGAAAGTGGCCTACTTTTTTGGGCCATGTGTAGTAGTGAACACTGTTGATGAATATATATTATTTTAAATCCACATTTTGTATCACCTTTTCATCAAAATACTCACCTTTTGGTTAATATTAAAACGGTGCCCGAAAAGGAATGAATAGTAAATTTGAACTGTGTGCCACATTTTAATCGGTGCCCGAAACAATCTTATGGCCCAGTACGACCCTGTTAATAGGTGCAAACTGCCATTGATACTGGAGGGGGGATGGATGGGAATGAGCAGAGCGCAAAAGGCCAGGAACACTGCTGAAGGGAGACAAACGTATGTGGATTGCAGGGGCGTGGTATTGAAGAGGGTAGTCTGGAGACACTGGGTCTGGGGAGGCCATGTGAACAATGGCCCGTGTGAGGAAGATCCCTTTGAAGTGTACATGGTGTTTGGCAACTTGAGTGTTCCCACCCTCCCAGGCCCCTTGTGAGCGCATGGCCACAGGTGCAAACTGCCATTGATACTGGAGGGAGGATGGATGGACATGAGGCCAGCGCAAAAGGCCCTGTACACTGCCAAAGGGAGACAATCTTATGTGGAATGCAGGGGCGGGGTCTTGAAGAGGGGAGTCTGGAGGATCCCTTTGCATTGTACATGGTGTTTGCCACCTTGGCCATTCCCACCCACCTTGGACTGAAAAAGAGGATCCCCCCTATTCTGATCAATTTGATGGCAGGGATGACAAGGAGGAGTGCAGAGCCTGATCTCAGATTTGTAAGGGGTAAGCTTGTGTTGTGGATATTCTCGGCCTGTCTTGTGCAGAGCGCGGTGGGTGATGCAAATCACTTTAAAAGTGGACCATCTCCCAATAGGGAGCCAGTGAAGGGCATGTAGGGTGGGTGTGATGTTTCCTCTGGGGCCAAGGGCAAGGAGGAGCCTGGCTGTGGTGTTTTGGATCCTTTGGAGTTTTCGGAGTTGAGATGCGGGGTCACCCAGACATGCACAGTAAGCGTACTCCAGGTGAGAGAGGACAATAGTCATGATTGCTGTGAGTCTGTCTAGGTAGGAGAGGTAGGAGAAAATATGTCAGAGAATGAGAAGGTATAGATAGCATGATTTAGACACAGGGGTGATGTGGTGTGAAAGTGTCAGATCTGCGTCTGTCAAAAACTGATATAATATTGTTTCGTCCTCATTGTATATGTTGGCCTATGCCCAGTCGCTTTGCGAGGAAATCCGCATCGCGAAGTCGTGACCTTAAGTTAATCAAGCCTCCATTTTAGATTAAAGCCGCCATTTTGGTTTGTCGTGCAAAGTCACCCTGTGGCCTAAAATGGCCGACCTGTGTTCTCTTGTTCTTACTTTAACCTCTTCAACCTCTGTAGGCGAGTTAATGTCCAACCTGCCTGCAGGTTACATGTTAGGGTCATGTAGACCTTGCCCTTTGTTGACCTCGGGATCAGGGGATTATTTGAATCGACGATGTTAACCTACAAGTATACAAGAACGATAATGCTATTTAAAACATCATACGCAAAACATCTGTTTGACCTGCATTGAAGCGAATGTGTAAAGAGTGTAAAGTTAAACCCAGAGAATAATAGTATTTGTTAGTAAATCTATTAAGAAGTAAAGCACATGCACGAGATATGTAAATTAGGAATGAACCTGGCGCGAACCCAAGCCCAGTACATGATTAACTCATAAGAGGCTGGACATTGTTACGAAGAAACTGTATAAATATGCTGATGTCCAGCTAGCAATTCCTGTTCACTGCTCACATTGAACCTGCTGGTGTTCTCTGTGGTGTACTGACGGCCAAATAGCTATTTGTGTACTTTGTTTTGTAAACTGTTCAGTGTTGCAATAAAGATTCTGGGAATCTTTACAAGCCCGTGTTGGTGTATTTCTCTTTGTATGGTGTAAAAGCCTTAATATTGTATTTTCTGATTCCACAGATGGCGCTCGAATAGGGACCATCAAGATTGACTTCGTCTCGTTGAAGGTTGGCTCGGCTATCGGACTGGGATCGGACAGTGTCAACAAAAAGGCCACTCTGGACGAGAAGCAAATTCCTTGACAGAACAGCACGATCCGATCCCTGAACGGTGAGCTGTAGCCCGAGACGACGTCTTGACGAGGGTCCATATATCGAGGTGGGTAAATTTGCCGAAATCACCAAACACGTGGGTCCTTAGATTGTCCTTAGTAACCCGATCGGGCCTCCCAGTTCATTGGTCAGGTGAATCGTGACCCGATTCTTAATTTAACCCCGACAATTTGAATTTGACGCATTGTACTCGCGAGCACAATTATTTGACCAGGTAACACCAGAATTCTGATATGCCTGGGAAATTGTCTGCCTGCTTCAGGGCATTATTCCGCAACAACAATCTTTGGAAGTTAGCCGTCCCGCACCACAGGAGGGGTCGCCGGCATGTACTATGTACTGTAAGAAAGGCTTTGGTAGTATAGCATTTAATGATATTTGGCACAGACAGACCAGACATAACCCTACTCTTCAGTGGCCAACCAATGGTAGCTTTGAAATCCCTTAGTTAGAATATTTAGAACCTGTATTGATAAAGAAACAGGCTAGACCTGCAGCATTTGACGCATTGTACAGTTGGAAAACAGAAGCTTTGCAGCAACAAAAGAGTAGAGAAACACATATGTGTCGACATATGACAAATGCCGAAAAAGCACTGTTATATGATCAAAATAAACAATTGGAATCAGTTAGGAACACGGACAGAGCGTTCCAATTAGGCATTCAGAAAATGCACCCTTCGAAAGAGTTTCATACGTCCGATGAATTGATTAACAAACTTTTGCATGAACAAAGGCCCGATGCCTCTGCGCCACCCGTACGTCCCTCCTCCTGGTGCTTTGCCTCTTCCTGTCGTTATTCCTCCTCCTAATGTCCCCCCGGTCCTTCCTATTGTTCTTCCTGTTGTTCCTACAGTCGTCGCTCCTTTGCCTGCCCCCTTGCCTCCACCTATTGACATTCAGTATGTGCCTACTCTTCCTCTTTCAAGTGATTCCGCATCGCTTGTAGTAGACCAGGGAGCGGGATCAAGGGTTGTGACTCGTAATACTGTGTCCCCAGATAAAAATAATGAATTGATTGCTTGGGATAAACATTGTATGGAGAAGGGTGAACAAGCTGATGTTTTTTTCCACACTCGAAAATCTAAAAAGTATTCCTGAGAAAAATGTTTTTATTTAAGGGTTAGGAATTCATTTAAGCCTAATGTGGAATAGATTAAAAGATGTAGATCTCCCAAAAGGGTTACGGGATTTGAACACCTTAGCGTTGTCTAGGGATACTGCGGAGAAAGTATATGAGCATGTCAAGAGGATTTGTGTGTATAGGAAGGAGTTGGAAGAGTTGCAGAATGAAGACGCAGATGGTGATAGTTTAGGCGCCATATTCTTACAGAAACAGTTTTCTCCTCGCCGTGAATTGGTAGGTGAGGAAGCGCGAATTTGTACAAAGGATGCGATAAGATGGATTTCGGATATGTCGATAACTCCAGATGAAGTATATGACACGTATAGTCAGTATACGTTAGAAATGCAAAAGAAAGTGATACAGGTTATGGTAGAATACCTGCAGGATGAGTGTGTAAAAAGAAAGATTTGTTGTTCCGCAGAATTGTTGGGTGCTTATAAGAGAGCCTTTTCGATTGATACCTCTTCGACTGCCTTAGCACTTGAATTGGCTCTGTTGCTTAGTAAGCGTTCGGAGCTACCTACTTCTCAGTTGCCTATGAGAGAGGTCCCTCCGACATTTGTCCCAAAAGTTGAGATTGCGGTCGATGCTGCACGAGGTATAGTCGCTGTGGACATTCCTGCACATTATGTATTGCAGTTTGTTCACGTCCCGTTCTCGAGACAGGAAGTGAACACCATAAAGCAATCTATTCCTGATATAAGAAAGAATCCGACGGGGTTCTATAAAGAAATAAAGTCAGTCTTACAATCATCGGTATTCACCTTAAGCGATATTGATTTATTATTTCCCGTACTCCTGCCAATTGATTTGTGGAAACAGATTAGGACTGTAGATGATGTACCTGGGTTAGGAGATACATGGGATAATATGGTTAGGCTCGACAGAGAAAGACCAGCTGGCGAGAGACCGCCTCAAGTGATATTAACTTTGCCTGATAGGATTATTGTAAAATTGAAAACCATAGTTCATGAAAAAAGAATCATTTGGGACAAGCTTACGGCCTGTATCCAAGGAAAGTCTGAGGGTGCTACCGAGTTCTTCAATCGGTTCGAACAGGTATTTTCAGATTTCAGTGGACAAGACTTAGGCACAGAGTCAGGGAAAAGGCTGTTTGTCGACAAATTTGTACGTGGATTGCTGCCTGACATCCAGTTACAGATTATGTCCTCCGAAAGCGCTTGGCAAGCGAAGTCTCAATCAGAAGTACTGCACATGGCTCAGTACTATGAAAATCGTATGAATAATGAAAAGGAAAAACTTGAGAAAAGAAAGGGTGACCTGAAAACAAAAGTACTATTACAACAGATTGTTAGAAGCCCTACAGGGGGTAATACGCAATTTAGAGGTCAATACGTTCCACAGGGAAGTACGGCGTTGGCTCCGGTAACCATTAACGAGTGTGCCTATTGTCGACAGGAAGGTCACTGGCGCGCACAATGTCCGAACTTGCAGCAAAGTTCATTTTGGAACATGGGTAGACGATCCAGAGATTGCCCTGGTGTTCGGGCCCTGGCAGAGGTCAGTTTGCGCCAGAATCACAGCAACCTTCTTCACAGGATGAACAAGTATCCTTCCTTCTGTTTCGTTAGGATTGTCCGAAGCAGGATTTGGAACCAACGCATATTCCCGTTCATCAGAAAGGTCCCTACGTTGAGATGGCGGTGGGAAATAGGAAGCATCTATTTTTAGGAGATATGGGAGCACAAAAGTGTTCCATTGACCATTCATGGGTTCCAAACATTCCCCTGTCAGGGCAATCCAACGTTTCTGTAGGGTTTTCAGGCACACCTGTAGTTTGTCCAGTCTCTTTGCCGGTACCGATAACAGTGGGTCCCTTCACGGAGCAGTGTCCATTTCTACTTACTACAAACTGTGGAGAGAATTTGCTGGGGTTAAATTTCTTGAAGGAATTGAATGCAGTAATACATTGCTCCCCGGACGGAGTTCGGTTAACAATTTCACCTCAGCAATCACTTGCCTCTCAGTTCTTGACTCGACCTTTACCGCCAGAATTCAGTAACATTCCGGAATGCTTATGGGCAATTGATGATAATGATGTGGGCATTCTTCAAATTGAACCTGTCAAAATTATTCTGAAACATGGAGTAAAACTGCCTCGCATTCCACAATATAAAATCTCAGTTGAAGGCGAACAAGCTTTGAAATGTATAGTTTCTGACTTTATACATCGTGGAGTAATTGAGGAAATTACAGGTAGTTTGTGTAACAGCCCGATTTTGCCAGTATACAAAAAAGGTGATAATGCGATTCCTTTTCGGTTTATAATTGATTTGCGTGCTATTAACAAAATTGTGGCTCCTCAATTTCCCATTGTACCTGATGTAACTACTAACTATGATTCCGACTTCTGCCACTCACTTTAGTGTTGTTGACCTCAAAAATGCGTTTTTCAGTATTCCTATACACAAGGATAGTAGATATTTGTTCGCGTTTACCCTAGGTAGACGCTCGTTCACATTCACTCGTACACCACAAGGGTACACTGAGAGTCCAAGTATTTATAGTAGAGCATTGAAAGAGCAACTCGATACTCTCGAGTTGCCTACTACTTGCACGTTACTACAGTATGTAGATGATCTCCTCTTGGCTGTTGATTCTGAAAGTGCCTGTAAAGAAGACACCAGGTTGTTGCTTTGTCATCTAGCAAAACATGGCCATAAAGCTTCACTCAAAAAATTCCAACATTGTTGTCAGGAGGTCGCCTATTTAGGCTATCTCCTGCCAAAGGAGGGGAGAAGGTTGACACCTGAACGAATAAAAACTATTTCTGGCATGTCTGTCCCAAATACGCAGAAGGAAGTTAGAGCCCTGATAGGTATGGCTTCTTACTGTAGATTGTGGATCCCTAACTTTTCATTAACGTTTAAACCAATGCTGGCTTTGACAAAGAAGGGCATTTCATTGCCATTGCCATGGACTTTGGAACACCAGACAGCATTTGATTTACTCAAAACCGCGCTGTGTTCGGCACCGGTTTTAGGAACTCCAAATTATGAAAAGGCCTTTGTGTTGTATGTGCATGAACATGATGGATGTGCTTTGGCTGTGTTAATGCAGGAACATGGAGGGAAGAATAGGCCGTGCGGCTATTTCTCATCCGCCCTTGATCCTGTTGCATGCGCTTTGCCGAGATGTTTGAGAGCTGTCGCTGCTGCTGCTGCGTCTGTAAACCAGAGCGAGGGAATGGTCCTGGGTCATGCGTTAACCCTAATGGTACCTCACTCTGTAGATGTTCTATTAAATAGAACTCAAACGCAACACCTTACTTCCGCACGATTGACAAGATACGAATTGATCTCGTTTGCTCCCCACATTCAAATTCAGAGGTGTTGTGTATTAAATCTGGCTGAACATTTACATGTCCTGCAAGATACTGTTGATGGTGACGAAACGTCACACGATTGCCTTTACACTACAGAACAAGAGACTAAAGGTAGAATCGATTTGAAAGATACGCGTTTGAATAGCCCACAAGGAGAGCTATTTTGTGATGGCTCTTGTTTCAAACTTCCGAATGGTACATCCACGGCTGCTTATGCCGTCACTACCTTAAGCATGATTGTGGAAACCAAAAGAATTATGCATAATTCTGCGCAGGCCGCAGAAATTATAGCATTAACTCGAGCTTGTGAACTTTCTGAAGGGCTTACAGTAAATATATATACCGATAGTCAGCATGCCTTTGGGGTAGTTCACAACTTCGGTAGACTTTGGAAAGAATAAGGTTTCTTGACCTCACATGGCACAAAAATACAGCATGACACTTTAATAGTGCGATTACTTTCTGCGCTCGCACTCCCTGATCAGTTAGCCATTGTAAAATGTACAGCACATCAGATGATATAGGAAAAGGGAATGCTTTCGCTGATCAGATAGCTAAACAAACTGCCACTGATTTTAGTTCAGAAATGTATGCTGTAAGGGAAACTGTAAATGTGTGCACCTTTGGTGAAAGTATTGATTCTGTAAAAGACATTCAAGCAGATGCTACTGAAGAGGAGACCAAGTAATGGGTCGAGGGTGCAGGGAGATTGGATGGTGATCGGTGTTGGGTGGACAATGTTGAAGGAAAATGGTTACTCCCTGACGCCTATGTTACAATGATGGTCATTATGGCTCATGGTCCGACCCATGTCTGTGCGCGTAAATTGACTGAAATGTTACACAGTGTATGGGCCAATGATAAAATCTTCAAAATTGCAGAGCGCTATGTCCAAGGGTGCATGGTCGGTTTGCAGCACAATGTAGGAAAAGGTACATCGAATCCTAGAGGAAGTTTTGCTCCACCTTTTGTTCCGTTTGAGGTCATCCACTTTGATTTTATTGAGATGGAACATTGCAACAATCTTAAATACGTGTTGGTTGTCACTTGTGCATTTAGCAAGTGGGTTGAGGCCTTCCCTGTTAGAGATGCAACGGCCATAACCACGGCAAAGACTCTGTTGAAAGAGTTCTTTCCTAGGTTCGGGCTGCCGAGAGTCATCTGGCGGGATAATGGGCCACACTTGATCGCTGCTGTTATCCTACAAATATGTGAAGTATTGCAGATTGATAAACAGTTCCATTCGGCCAGACATGCCCAAACTGCCGGATTAGTGGAAAAGGCATAACGGCATTATAAAGAACAAGCTTGCTAAGACGTGTGCTGGCACCAAGTTAAAATGGCCGGACGCCTTACCGATCATGTTGCTGTCGATGAGAACAACCCTTCAAACTAGGACTGGTCTCTCTCCCTTTGAGGTGGTGATGGGGAGGCCTGCTAATAATTGGGGTATGCCAAAGAGTCGCTCATTGCGGGATGTAGAGAATGTGCTTCTTTCAGATTACTGTAACCAGTTGAATAAAAATCTATTTTCAATTTATCACCAGGTGCGAGAGGCATTACCTGTACGGTACGAGGGTCTGGGGGACTGGATCCTCACGAAAGTTTTCGAAAGGTCGTCTTGCCTTGCACCTCGGTGGAGGGGTCCCTACCAGGTCCTGCTAGTCACCCAGACTGCGGTGCGGGTAGCAGGGCGGAAGAACTGGATACATGCAACGCACACTAAACGGATCCCGCAGCCCGTGCCATACGATACAGAAGACACAGAATCCCTTTCCAATGCTGTAACCAACGTGCCCGAAACAGCAACAACCAACAAGAGAGTATTGGAGACCGTTCCAGAATTCGTAAGGCCAGACAAAACGGCCATCTTGTCTCCGCACTCTCCAACAGTGGTACTTCCGGATCATCCATTTTCTGATCCCATTTCCGTTCACTCGCCACCTCCAGTGGAAAGTGACGACACACTGCTTTCTGATCCTTCAGCACCGGAAATTGTGAAATATAATTTACATCCTAGAAGATAGACGTACGGCGATTGGAGAAATCATTTGAGGGCTTGCCTTTTAATCCGACTATACTAAAGGTTTCTGTTGGCTAGAAGACGCGCGACTGGAGTCACCAGCAAACGAACAATTGGTGTTTTTTCGATTGAAGGCTACGATGCCTGCACCCGCTACCGCTCGTACCGAACTTTGATAAATATGTGACTCGCAGAGACAATGAGCAAGCGTGTAAGGGGACCCCGAAAACGTATTGTTGCCTTTTTATAATAATAACTGAGTTTTTAGTAACTACTGGTTTTGGGTTGTGGTACCTGGAGGAAGCATATCCGCTAGAGGACTTTTTAGCTGTTGAAAATGTATCTGTTATACCCACTCCTTCCGTGCAATTGCATACCTTGTCACCTAGAGATTCTTGGCATAGACGGAACTATCAGAATAATACTCTTCTGTTAATAATGAATGCCACTCATGCAATTTTTAATAGGACCAACTGCTGGATCTGCTCGTATTTACTGCAACATGGGGATAAGGGGCTAGGTTGGTACATTCATCCTTTACGTTTGACAACTGCTTGTTATGCTCCTCTTAGAGCACTATTCTTTGGCCGTTGGAATGACAGCATCTCAGGGAACTTTGATGGTACAAATTTGAATAGTTTTGAAAAATGTGTTTTGATGCCCCCGGGATGCTTGCTTTTTGCAAATAGGAGTAAGACAAACGTTGCTTCTGTTAGGCCCTCTGATAGATTGTCTTGTCCTTTTCAGTCTTTGATTTTTTTCAAAATGGCTCCTATAGGCAATAAGGATGCCACGCCTCCATCTTATTCTGTTAACCATAGCCCCGATTCAGTTTCCTTCTGCATACAGAGGAATGGAACACGGTCAATGGGTGATTTTTGAAGTTGCGCCAATGTTGCGAATTTGACTAGCGAGAACAGACCTCTGTATGTAGGTGAACCTGTCTATTTTGTTTGCGGTAATGTGGCATTTCCATGGTTGCCCAGGGATTGGCAAGGAACTTGCTATTTAGGGATTCTATTACCTGGGGTATTTATTGCCAGTACTGCAGACATTTCAAAGACTCGTCCACGACGAGATGTGAAGGGGGATACTCCAGCGCAAACTCTAGGAGACATAATGAAATCCTTTGTGCCATTTTGTGGGCAAATTATGAATTCAGAAGATATCAGGGGACTAGCGAGAGTACTGGAGAGAACCATCAACCGGATCACTGACATACTTTATAATATGACGTTAGAACAGAAAGCTATAAGATTATTAGCTCTTCAGAACCGGATGGCATTAGATGTCATTCTGGCTGAGCGTGGAGGAGTATGTAAATTAGTGGGGTTGGCTTGCTGCGTTTACGAACCAGACTCCTCTCCAACGATCTTTAGGGTGATCCAAAATCTACATGTTCTTGGTTCGGAAGTGCATGTTCCTCAGGGAAACTGAGAACTTAGTGCATGGTTTTGGGATCTCCTACGGTCGGGGGGATGGAAGTTGCTTTCGGCCTTGCTGATTATCTTGGGTAGTTTACTGTTCCTTTGTTGTTGTATACAGTGTCTCCCTGGTATATGTTCGGCATTAGGGGGATGTTGCGCGCAAGCAACAAGTGTATTAGGGCATAAAACATACGCCCCAGATAAGGTTTCCAAGGAGTACGTGTTAAAAGAAACTCTAGTGTCTGACCTAATGGCAATAGATATGTCTGGTAATGATTCGGGGTGTATAGACGCTGAAATGTGGAGTTAGTCGTAAAGTGATTGGAAGTAGTTTAGCGCTTTTCGTCCTCATTGTATATGTTGGCCTATGCCCAGTCGCTTTGGGAGGAAATCCGCATCGCAAGGTCGTGACCTTAAGTTAATCAAGCCTCCATTTTAGGTTAAAGCCGTCATTTTGGTTTGTCGTGCAAAGTCACCCTGTTGCCTACAATGGCCGACCTGTGTTCTCTTGTTCTTACTTTAACCTCTTCAACCTCTGTAGGTGAGTTAATGTCCAACCTGCCTGCAGGCTACATGTTAGGGTCATGTAGACCTTGTCCTTTGTTGACCTCGGGATCAGAAGATTATTTGAATCGACGATGTTAACCTACAAGTATACAAGAACGATGATGCTATTTAAAACATCATACGCGAAACATCTGTTTGACCTGCATTGAAGCGAATGTGTAAAGTTAAACCCAGAGAATAATAGTATTTGTTAGTAAATGTATTAAGAAGTAAACCACATGCAAGAGATATGTAAATTAGGAATGAACCTGTCACACACCCTAGCCCAGTACATGATTAACTCGTAAGAGGCTGGACATTGTTACGAAGAAACTGTATAAATATGCTGATGTCCAGCTAGCAATTCCTGTTCACTGCTCACATTGAACCTGCTGGTGTTCTCTGTGGTGTACTGACGGCCAAATATCAATTTGTGTACTTTGTTGTGTAAACTGTTCAGTGTTGCAATAAAGATTCTGGGAATCTTTACAAGCCCGTGTTGGTGTATTTCTCTTTGCATGGTGTAAAAGCCTTAATATTGTATTTTCTGATTCCACCCGTCCATGGAACATCCCATGTCCTTTACAGAGTTGGATGTAGCGGGAGGAGGGCCTAGAGAGCACTGCCATGGTGTGGGGTGAGGGAAGAGAACACGCTTTCCACAGATCATGATTTAATTTTTCCCGGATTGAGGAGGAGGTAGTTAGCCATCATCCAGTGATCCATTTCTGTGAAGCATGAGGCAAGGTCGCGTCGGAGGGAGGGGATGGGTGGACCAGTTCTGGGGATCTTGAAGATGATCTGGGTGTCATCTTCATACTTGTGGCAGGTTAGGCCACGTGAGCGAATACGAACAGGAAATGGGCTCAGACAGAGGTTAAGGAGTAGGGGGGATATGGATGTGCCCTGCGGTACTCTGTTGGTGATGGGCGTGGGGTCGAGGAGAAAGTAGGTACATGGGTAATTTGTGGTCAGTTGGTGAGGAAATTCACATCAGTGCTGAATCCCTGATGCCTATTGAGTGGACTCTGTTCGTGAGGGTGCAGTGGTAAATAGTGTCAAAGGCCGCCAAGAGGTCGAGGATGATAAGTGTGGCACAGCCTTCCGAGTCTGTGGTTCTTTTGAGGTCATCCAAGATTGAGATTAGGGATGATCAAGTTCCTCGCACGGGTCTGAAGTCAGACCGGGCAGGTTCAAGGAGGAGGTTGGATTCAGTGAAAAGACAAAGCTCAGAGTAGGCTTTTTGGTCAATTAGTTTGGCTATGAAACCGTTGTTAGAGATAGGTCTCTAGTTAGCCGGTAGGAGGGGGTCAATGGAGAGTTTTTCATGTGGGATGTCTTGAAAGCTGCTAGGAATGTGCCTGAAGTGAGGGAGGAGTTAATGATAGTCCTTGCGAGGCTGCTTGCACATGTGGAGGAAAGGATATCTTTTAGGAGAGCAGGAAGGCACAGAATTGAATTGTGATTGTTTGTACCAACAATACATATACCAAGAAGACAGGCACCACACTCCAAGGCGTCCCCAAAGATATTTCAGTAATCTGACAATGGCTACTCAACCGTGGCGTTCAACCAGATGAGCTGGATAGATGTATACATCAAATCTTATTAGATAAAAGAGGCAATCGTTACAATGTAGGCAGTCATCACTTCAGTGCTGAGATGCATCAGTTGGCCAAATTCACAAAAATAGGCTATCCCAGAATGACTAAGCAATTACTTGCTAATCGTGTACCAACACTTTTTCCGTATAAAAATAGGTAAGTATAATATGGATCGATGTCATGAAGTGAGAAGTATGCCACCACTAGATGTGTAGTTTGTATGTTTAAGTTGTTCTTTACCTCTTGACACATTCATTTCTTCTGTGTGCTGTCCTTCCTTTGAGATTCCTTACAGTGAATGCAGGTATGCCTGGCACAGTTGTGTTGTTGATTTAACCGAGATTTCCTTTTCTTTTAAGTCTTAATGTTAGGGCAGGAATGTGGATAATATCAGGTTGCTTAATGTCTAGGCCTACTACAATGTATGTGCCTGTGCAATATCGAGACGGGTCAACTGTGACTTTAGCTCTTGAACCTTTGTTTTCCACAGGAGGAGATGGGGAAGGAAGTATGGCATTGGTTCCCTCAGACAGCAAAGCCTATGGTATGCTATGGTAATGTTTTTATGTAAAGCACCAGTACACAAGGCAAGTGTTTCAAAGCGCTCAAGGAGGGAGGGAACAAGGGGGAAAAATAACAGTCATTCAGAGCCCTTGAATTTCGGAACGATACAAGTCTGAACAGGCAGAGTCAGTGCATATGATACAATTAACAGTGTAGATAACAGCAAATAAGTCCGACGACGATTCTTCAGCTTTTCCAAGTGCATCGAGGCGCTGTGGGATGTTTTTATCCACGCATCCAAGCCCTACCTCAAAACTGTGCAGTACTGACATGGAAAACATCATGATGGCCAGAGCTTCCCAAAAAATGCACAGGGAAATGCATGAAGAATAGGCTGCCACTCATTTTTGCCGATGTTATGGGCACAGAAGGACACTGCCTAAAACCACCATTGGACTACCCACACAGTAGTCTGAAACCATTGGGAGTGGCAATGCTGATTGCCAAAAGCAAACCCATAACTGTTGGGAATTCATTTTCTTAAATCCCAAAAAGGGGTGCAGTACCAGTACTCACCACTATCCAAAAGCCGGCGTTTTAAAACAACACCAGATTTTACTTTTTTGTAGAAAACTGAATAAATGAACCCAAAACATGCCAAAGAAAGACTTACTGAGAGGTGGATCCAATGTAAAGTTATATTCTGAAGTGACTTGAAGGTTTATAACAAGACTGGCTGAGCTATGGATTTCAGCAGTTTAAGTAAATTTGGACTGAAAGACACTAAAAATCTAAATGTTTAAATTGACTGAGTGAACTACTTTTGAGTGTCACATAGGTTGCAATTGTTTAAATGTCATAGTTTTAAACTTAAAATCAGCATTCTAGCTGCATATGTAAACATTGTCTTGACTTAAACTGGGTAACAAAAAGTGACATTTTATCTGAAACCTGGCTTAAGGAACTGAATTCTGCCCACCAGCTACCCCCGACAGGAGATGAAACTTGAGTCACAGCTGTGTTCCCAGGCCTATCTGCCTTTTGCTGGCCACACTAAGGATATGCCATCTCTCTGATAATTGAATTAAGGGGAGCCCCCACAGAATACAGGAGCTCTGAACAATGCAACCCCCTTCACCCAGGCAGATGGTTTATTGCAGATGTCGTAAATGTAGCTTCCTCCTGGAAGGGAAGGGGAGGGGCACTGCCTGTGAGAGCAAGCTGGCTTGGCAGAACTGGAAAAACCAGAAATTCAACCTTGTGCTGGGGGGAAACCACACCCCTTTGGGGCCAGAACATAACTCTAAAAAGATGAATAACTCATAGTACGGACTTGTGAAAATTATTTAAATGACACAATAATTCTTGTGATTTTTCTGCCCACATTTTAAGACGTGTTAGGACCCGGTGGTATGTTCAGGGGGGTTTTAGCGGAAAAGAGGATATTACTCAAAATGTGTGCATGTGAAAAATCTGACACTTCATCAACTAATGTCCATACTCCTTGCGCACATGTGTGCAAATTTGGGTTAATGTCCGATATTGCAAAATCAATTAAAAAGTGCAAATATTGCCATTTCTGAATGCAAGCTCCCAGGAAGAGCAGAGTTTGGACTGGGTATACCGCCTGTGATATGTGATGGGTGCTTGTAATTTTAAAACAATATGTACCTCTGCAAATATGTATTTGGTTCAAATCTAGATTTGTGTGCAAGTTGACAGGAGGAGTGGACTTTCTGCAGGCTGTAAAATGACATCACTCTGACACAACTTAGCTCCCCCAATCAGGGGAGAAATGAAAGCTTGGCCAATGATAAGTGGAGAGGGGTAGAGCCTAGTGATGCTGCACACACACCCATTTTAAAAACAGATAAAAGCAGACAGACAGGACAGATAGGGACCTTCAAATCCATTTGCAGCTGGAAGCTCTGCCGGAAAATCCATACTTTACCTCCCTCAACCTTCAGAGAGCAGACATAGAGACTTCAAATCTATCAAATATCCAGAACCAGAAACCTAGACCAGACCAGCAGAGCTGACCCAGATCACTGTGAAGTGCAGAGACCAGAGTCCAGTCTAAAACCTGACCAGATCCGTGGCGAGGCCCATTTAACTCAAGAATATAGTGCGAGTACCTAGAAAACTGTGCAGAACCAATCTCTTAGTTAAAATAATATAATCCAAGCTATTTTAATCTAAGTAGAACTGCCTCCTAACTGTCACCTGTCATTTGCAAAGCTGTCACCTGTCATTTTCTAGTTGCAAGCTGCACTTGTCTTTCTGAACTTTAAAATTTAAAATCTGAAAAACGACCTTTATTTAATCGCTCATATCTCCGTGACCGTTTGTGCTAGAGACTTGCAGTAACTTTCCTCTGAAAGCTGAGAATCGTGGCTTTTCTACGAACCTAGAACCGCATTCCTACCCACTATAGTTTTGCCGCAATCGTGAAAAACGCACTCGCGAATTTACCGCAATTTGCAAATTTCTCCACGTGTAAAAATCTGCTGCTGCTTGCCTTTCAGTTGCCAAAAATTCGTTTAACCTGCTAGTTACACCCTAGATCCTTGCTAAAGTGAGCCTGGACTAATATTAACTAGATAGCACTCACCCTGAACCTCTAGAGGGAATTAAAAGCATTTTAACATATTTTTTTCTTCATTGCCAGCACATTTAAAAGCATTTGGGCCTGTGTTTTCAACTTCTGTAGTCTAAGTTGCTGGGGTGAACTGAATTACATTTGATTGCATTTCTGAGAACTGTGTGCTTTTCTTCCATTTCCTTGCATTGCATAAAGGGGGGAGGGGATTGCCAGAGAAAAGTGATTACATTGTTTTGTTGAAATCATATTGAGTATTTTCTGTACTGCATTTTCATTCCACCTTGCATCCATTTGAAACCATAAAGTATTGTTGCTATCTTATCCATCCTATAACCACTCATCATTGATTATAAAGAAGTGTGCTAGTGCCAGACTATCCATTATTGATTACTGATCAGATTAAGTGTGATATCCAATTATTAATTTATTATAAAGTGTGATATATATATATATATATTGTTTAAATTATCAAATCAACCTTTTAACTTGCAAAACAGAACTACTTCTTGGCTCAGTGGGGTCAGGAGGATTCCAAGAGAGGGGTGTTATATAGGGGTAGTCATCCAGAACGCATGAACTGGACATAAAGATATATCAATAAGGGTTTTCATTCAGTATTCTAGATTAGGCGTTGACTTGGCTGTAGTGCTGAATTGAATCCTCTTACAAAATTGGGGGCTCGTGCCGGACGTTTGGATTAGATCTATCACTTGTGCAGATTAATACAGCGTGCCAGCTGACCAGATACACATATCCGGTCGGATCATATCCGGTCGGATCACCACGCTCCTCAAAGGAACGCTCTTAGGAAAAGGTCTGTTTTGCAAAAATAAAATACAAACTTCTGTAAGTCAGGACAGAGACCAATCTCTAGAATGACGACCTTAGTAGACATGAAAATAGCCAGAGAGCACCTCTTACATAAACTGTTTGTGAGAGGTGAATGGACTGAACAGGGCCAGGATGCCTGGTTGCAGGCCATCACGCGACAGGTCACTGAAACAGGGTCAGACCTATGGAGAGATCAGGGTCCATTACATGTGGCCCTGAGTGAACTATATATGGCTCCTAAAGCCAAAGATGAACACAATAAGATTGCCAGGATAGCAGCATACCTGTACCTATATATGGGAGACATGCAGGATAAATGCACTGAAAGCCAAGATCTGGCAAATAGGTAACAGATGGCAGTAGAGAAGGCCCGATCTGATCTGGCCTCTTCTGAGCAGAGGCTGCAGAGGAGCCAGGAGTCAGAAAATGATAGTAGGCAATATATCATTAAAATAAAAGAGGATATGGGCATCCTACAACAGGAAAAGACAGACCAGGATACCAGATTTCTGGCCCTGCAGAAGGAGCACCAAGACAGTTTGGACTCCTTACTGCAGAACCAGAAAAAGTTGGAGCAACTGCTAACTATTGCTACTGCCCAAACTGTTTGCATGTATGCCTCTGTATGCTGTAACTAAGACGCGCTTTCCCTGTAACCAGCGCTATTCTGTAACCAGCGCCACGATGCCTGAGGGCTGATTCTGTGCGCTTAACAAATGCGAATAAATAAATAAATAAATAAATAATTTCAACAGGGCATGCGCGGAGCAGGTAGTCACCCTGCAAAGCCAGCTAGATAGAGAGAAAGAGGAGAGCAATAAACTGATTCTGAAAGACCTGGATACCCAGGCAGAATTTGACCAGGAGCGCCAGAAAGCTGGTGCCTTCCAAAGGCAAAGGGACGACCTGGCGGCACAGATGCAGGCTCTTAGTCAGGAAAGGGATACCTTAGGCCAGGAAGTCTGCCACTTAAAAAGGAAATTGGAAGAAAATCACCTGGCCCTCCAGGGACTGGGTGACCTCCAAAAAGAACACCATAACTTGTTAGAGCACACCAGGAAGGTGGAGGATGCTCTGGCAAGAAAGGAGCAGGCCAATAGGGACACAGCTCAGGAGGTAACCCTCCTGCAGCAAGGACTGGCCCAGTGCTCCAGGACCAATCAGGAAACGCAGAGAGAGAATGAGGCTCTCTGCCAGCACAATGATAGGCTCCAGCAACAGGTAGCCATGCAGGAGAGACTGATAGAGTCTAGTAAGGCCTTGACTGAGGAACTGAAAGCACAAATGCAGGCTCTTGCATTGCAACAGGGAGCAGGGGCGGATAGAGATGAGGTCCGCTGGGAAAGAGAGACTCCTGACCATAACCTCAGGAGCCCTAACACCAGGGGCCTTCATCTCTCCCAGTCCCTGGACTCTACCACCCCCATGTCCCCTGGCGCACATGAGCACAGGGCCACAGGGATGGCAGATTACTATCCAGCCAGAAGCATGGGGCTCATAGGCCAGTACCACTCAGGAATGGAGGGGTGGGCATCCGGGTATGGGCACCCAAGTACAGTACAGTTCAGTGGGGAACCCCAGGAGAGTAGGCCCCTTAAGGGCATCCTGAAAACCTCTGCCCAGTTAGGTCAGTGGGGGGTGTACCCAGCAAATCCTGGCAGCAAGGAGGGATCTGAAGACTCCTCTGAGCGGTACAGGACACAGGAGACCAGGTCCCCACATTCTGCCAGCCATTTCCAGGCTCGCAGAATCCGGGAAAACCTGGAAGAACAGACGGGAACCTCGGGGAGCAGTGCCTCTGAGTCAGAAGATGAATGGACCAGGGTTACCCGAACCAAAAAGGCCAATAAGGCAAAAAGGGCCTTGCTTAAGGACCCCTTAAAGCAGATTAAGGCAATCAGGAGCGTCATCACCCCTTACCATAAGAACGCCAAGTATTCTGTTTGGGAGCACTTAGAGTTGTTTGAGCAAATGATGGAGACTTTTCATTTGAAGGACACCCAAAGCTGTATCCAATATGTAAAGTGGACCTTCTCCCCGGAATACTCCAGTTTCTTTGCGGGGCTGGAGGACCAAAATCATTTAAGATGGTCCACCTATAAGGCGGCCATCTTGAAACATTTTTCTACTCATAGAAATCCTCAAGAGGCTCGCAAGGCAGCCTACAATTTGCAGTGTGGGGAGGGTCAGGCCCCACAAGAGTTTGTGCAAGAACTGAAACGTGCCTTTGCGCAGACCACCAGAAGGGTGCGCACAGACAGCAGAGAATTTGTTAATACTTTTTTCCATGCCTTGCCCAAATATATAATGACCCAGCTCGTGAGGGATTTTCACGAGAAAAGATCTTTAGACTGGGTCATTGAACAGGCTACCCGGATCTATGAGGTGCAGAAACCGGTAGATAGCAAAAGTAATGCCCAGAAAAACCCCAAAACTAACAGCACCCCTGCTGCTGCCAAGGTGGCAGAGGTAAAGGTCACCCCCGTTTTAGAGTTGGAGATGGGGGGGCCTAAAAACCTACCTGCACCTAATAATGCAAGGCCCAGAAGGTCCTCGGGCCAGTCACAAACAGGGAGTCAAGGAGGTAGTCCCACAAATGGGGTCCCTCGCTCTCCTGATTATGTAAGTCCCCGTTACAAGGGAAATCGACCCATCCTGGGTTATGTGTGGACTCCTCCAGCCCAAGGGGGGGGATCCAGCCAAGCACCTAACCCAGGGAACTTCCCTCCTAACTTCCCACAGGAGGGCAGAAATTCTCCAAATCCTGGGCAGAACTTTTTCCCCAGGTATCCACCCAACTTTCAGCCCCAAAACCATCCATCCTTCTTTCCCCAATTCCCTGAGCCCAGACCACTGAATCCGGGAGAGGGGAGGCCAAGGGTGGAGGGGTACCCAAATCTTTCCAACCCGGGGTATTACCAGAGGAGGGACAGCTACCCTTCCCGGGATCAGCCCAGGGGAGAAAACAGGGCCCCGTATCAGCCTGAGCTGGTTTCCCAGTTAGAGCGCCAGGTTCAAAACATGGTGCGGGATCTGGGTCACATACTGAGGGCTCAGCAGAACCATCAGATCGGCATGCCGGCGCAGAACGCACCCAACTCTGGACCTGGTGCTCCAGAACAATGACGGGGGCAGCACCCCGATAACTCACCGGTTCCCAGGGAGGAGGCACAAGGGGAAGGGGGCTGTAAAGCCTTAGAGGAAGCTTCCTTCCTCACTTGTAAACAGCCCCTGGAAACCCAGGAACCGGAAACAAAATCTCTTGCCCCTGAAAGTCTGCCTCCTAAGGAGCAGAGAGGGGGTAGGAGAAACAAAAGACCCAAACAGACTCAGTTTGAGGAGGAGGTACAGATCTTCCAATTTGAGGGAGAGGGATCCTCAGAGGATCCTGGGAAAAGGATCTTCTCCTTCAGAGAGGGGGGAACTCCTCCCAAAGAAAAATGGGTCCCTAGGGATGCAAATCCAGACTGGGGAGATGTGGAGACTGAGCTACCGCCGCCCACCATCTCATCCCAGGACCAACAGCAAGAAAATCCCCTGGTTCAAACCAATCCTGGTGACTGCCTCCAAAAAGGGGGGGGCGGCCCAGAACCGGAGCCAGGGGAACCCACAATGGCTCTGATCTCCAGTTGCCAACTTTTTCTTTCAGATTCCCAAGACTCTCCACAGAATTCTGCCCAAATCTCTTCTCTCGCCATGTCCAAAACCAGAAAATTAGCCCACCAGTTGTCCAAAAATGTACATTATCTGTGCCCCCTTGAGGAGAAGGAGGGAAGATATTATGCCCCGGTACAAGTACAGGGGCAGGGTACGATTTCAGCGCTGGTGGACACGGGATCTCAAGCTACCCTTCTGTCCAGAAGGGCCTTTGATGAACTGAATGCAGGAAGGGGAGGGAATTATCAAATTCCTCTCACCTCTCTTCCTGGACAACTCCAGAACTTTGACGGGAAGGAAATTCCCGTCGAGGGGACGGCAGACTTGGACATTAAAATTGGGCGACACAAGTTGAAACACCCGGTCATAGTTGTGACCCCAGAGGGCACCCCTTGTTTACTAGGGAATGACCCCCTGAGAAGGTTGTCACCCCTAATAGATTGCGTAAACAAGGTCCTCTGGACCCAGACTAGCCGACCAATAAAATTAAAACAGAGTGTCAACCATGTTAGTTTAAACGGCACCTGCCACATGGTTGAACAAAAATCTGACCAAGTAGAATTTCACTTCCAGAACAACCAGATTCCAGACGTGACAATAATAGCAGTAGGACAACAGACTGGTGATGGGGGGTCCTCTCTATTTCTGAAAATCAACCTTCCTTCCAGTTCAAGGTGGTATTCCACACTGGAAGGAAACACCCTGAAATTCTTTACTAATCCACAATCAGAAACTCCCACTCCTATAGTCCAGAACGATGTGAAATCAGCTCAGAGCCTGACTGATATTCAGCAAATTGGAGAGCAGTTGTTCATCCCTGTCCAATTAAATGATGGGAAGGACTCTGTTCTCGCTCGAGTGTGTGTGAACAACAGTAAGAGCTTCATCAGCGAAGCCATGTTCCGCCAACTCCCAAAAGATCCAGCCATTCCCACATTCAAACTGATAGACAAATGGGAAATGGACCTGGAAGCGCCTAATTCCAAACATCTCCTGCCAAGCAGGTGTATGCTCAAAATCTCCATTGGCAACAAGAGCATAGTCCATAATTGTTGGGTCGTGCGAGACGTCACTGCCGCCTTTTACTTAGGCAGTGACATTCTCAATCGCTTTGCCATTAGTTTGGACCTAATAAACTTCAAAGCTTGGTCCCGATTAGCGGATAATCCCATGGGCTTTGATGATCCAGAAAAAGCATTTAGGTCAGCTCAATTGCTACCTTATGCAGTTGAGATTCAGATCAAAGAGGAAGTCACCATCCCAGAAAGGACCCGACAATTCTCCCTGGAAGTGAAAGTTAAAAGAGGACAACATTTGAAAAACCCTGATGCTTATATACATCTAAATGCTTCTTTCCAACAGCAAGGGTTGTGGGTAAACCCAACTCCATTAGTCAACCTAGAACATGACACCATTCCAATAGAGGTGGATAACAGCGACTTAAAGAGTATTACTCTAGCCGCAGGCACCATTATTGGAATGGCGGTTGATGACCGACATTTTTCCATAGATTTAGGTAATGAACTGTTAGGGCCAATCCCCAAGGACTGCATTGACAGTGACAGTGATGACAATACAACACCAGACAGGATTTTTACCCGGCATAGGGGGAACTTCCTGGTGCACACTTCCTGCCCCTATGGTAAGGAAGATGTGACTTGTGACTTCAGGAGGGATGAGGTGATTTTCCAGGTCCATGAGGGCTGCCTTTCCCACCTGAAGCCTCCGGTCCAAATCAGCACTCTGACCAGGGACTTCTCCACCCAGCTGGAGGAGGCCGCGGAGATAGCCAAACCAGAAGTCTTTCCAGGCTTCAGGCAGATGGTGGAAGAGAGAGTCAACCTAGCTGATGCCTGTGTGACTCTGGAACAAAAGCAAAAGTTGAAACAAGTTTTCTTGGATTTCCAAGATCTCTTTGCGGTAGACTCATATGACTGTGGTTGCACTGACATCCACACAACAACAATCCCCACGGACCCTGGCATGACTCCTGTGTTTGTGAAGCAATATCGCTTGCCTCTCGCATCAATGGAGTCCCTTACTGAAATAATTAAGAACCTTGAGTCCCGGGGAATAATCCGTCCAGTCCACAGCACCTTCAATAATCCGGTGCTGGGAATATTAAAGCGAAACGGCCAGTGGAGACTCTGTGCTGACCTCAGGGAGCTCAACAAACGGGTCCATACTTCCCGATGGCCTCTGCCCTACATTGACCAAGGGCTGGCCCAGATCCAGGGGTCACAAGTATTCACTGCAATAGACATGACCAATGGATACTGGACTGTGCCTGTCAGTAGGGAGGACCAATACAAACTGGCTTTTACCTTTGGGGGCCAGCAGTACACATGGACCCGGACTCCCTTCGGATACCTCAACTCCGGCAATGAATTCAACATTTTCCTACATAAGGCCATGCCCGACCTGGGTGCGAGGGGTAACCTGGCTTATGTAGATGATGTCCTCATCAAAAGTTCATCTGTGGAGGAACACATAGCGGAGATCCGTTATGTTCTGACGCAGTTGAGGGCCGCCGGAGCAAAACTTTCCTTTCAAAAAGCACAGTGGTGCAGAACCCGTGTTAATTTCTTGGGGCATGAGATTACTCCTCAGGGTCTCTGTCCCCAGGAAAAGAAAGTGGAAGCACTTCAGAAACTGAAAGACCCCACAACTCTGCGGGAACTAAGGAGCCTCCTTGGACGGACTAATTACAGCAGAAAGTTCATTGAGGGCTACGCGGAGATCACCAGACCCCTGATTCATCTCCTGAAGGGGGGGGGGTCAAGTGGGAATGGGGTCCAGAACAATCCGAGGCAGTAAGACAACTCAAAAGAAGCCTCTCACAAGCGCCTTGCCTAGCTTACCCTGTCAGAAACAAGGAGTTCTTCCTGGAGACGGGGTTCTCTAATACGTGCTTTACGGCAGTATTATACCAAAAGCATGACAAGGTCAATAAAGTAATCTCTTATGCGAGCAAAACTTTATCCTCTGTGGAAGAAAAATTCAACGATTGTGAGAAGGCACTCCTGGCAACGGTGTGGGCATTGAAGAATTACCGCCCGTTTATCCAGGGGGAACACATCATAGTGGAGACTCCACACCAGCCTCTGCAATATCTCCAAAGTGATAGAATCCGGGCCGGAAATGTGAGTAATTCCCGAATTACTTCCTGGATTCTGTCAATGCAAGGCTTTCCTGTGGAGGTCCGATATGGCCAAAACAAGAAGAGTCCCCTCGCGCAAGGTCTGGCTGACTTGCATGATTGTGCCAGAGAAAACTGTCTCGAGGACGAAAGTCTAAAAATAAAGGACAACATGGAGGCATACCTTAATTCCCCCCACAAAGTCTTTGAAGAGGACAAGTGTGAGGGAATGCCCACTGTCTATGTGGATGGATGCTCTTACCATGTTGACAACGACGGGGAGAAAGAACTGGTGGCCGGCGTAGGGAATGCATGGGTGAATGAGTCCCCAGAACCCTCCGCTGGATACAAAATTGGTCCCCGAAGTAGTCAGGTGGCAGAATTGATGGCTGTGCATCAGGCCATCCTCACTGCTGTCCAGCATCAACTCCACGAACTGGTCATAATCACAGATTCGGATTATGTACGGAACGGGTTCGTGGAGCACCTGGTTAATTGGAAAACCAGAGGCATGTTATGTGCTAACAACAAACCCTTGAAACATGGGAAGTTGATCCAAAACATTGATGATCTGGTCACCTCGAATGAGATGACCATCTATTGGAAAAAGATCAAGGGTCATTCCAAAGTAGAGGGACCAGACAAAACTGGAAATGACTTAGCTGATCAGCTGGCCAAAACTGGGGCCATCCAAGGGGATCTAATTGAGATTGAGTCCCTGTTGGGGGAAATCCAGGTCACTGCTATCACTAGGTCCCAGACAAATGCTCACAACGACCTTTCAATTGCACAATGGAGTAAGGAGACCCCTGATGCTGATTTGATTACAGCTCAGAAGGGGGATCCAATTATTGGTAAATTTTACCAGCACCTTGAGGACCCTGAGAACTTTCCCCTGACGGATACCGATTACATTGGGAAAGAGGACCTAAGAGTGTTGATGAAATGTCCAAAAATGTTCCGAATCCAAGACGGTTTGCTGGTAAGGAAATCCAAAGCTGGCCACGATCAGTGGGTGGTTCCTACCTCATTCCGAAGCCTGATGTTAAGTCACGCCCATGATGCGGCCACCGCCGGTCATAGGGGGTTTCACACAACATTGGAAATCTTAAGAGAGGTTGCATACTGGCCACACATGGGGCAGGACCTCGACCAATACTTGAAGGGGTGTCTTGTGTGTGCACAATTTCAGCCAACGTCCCTCACACACCGCGCGCCTCTCCAAAAGAGGGGGATGACACTGCCATGGTCAGATTTACAAATCGACTTTATAGGCCCCGTGATTCGCTCTGCTAGGGGGAATAAGTACATGTTGACTGTGACATGCTTGTTTACCAAGTAGGTGGAATGTCTCCCAGCCCCAAATTGCAAGGCAGAAACCGCAGCTGCCCTGATGATTAACCATATCTTTTCCCGTTTTGGTCTACCTCAAAGGATTGAGTCAGACAGAGGTAGCCACTTCACCAGTGAAGTAATGACAAAGATGTGGGAGATACTGGGGGTCAAAAGGAAGTTGCATATTGCTTACAGGCCAGCTTCTTCTGGGGCAGTAGAGAGATATAACCGGACAATTGTGAGCATCTTAAAAAAGTTTGTGGCAGATTCTGGGCCAAGTTGGGATATCCGATTACCTCTGGTCCTAATGGCCATCAGATCTACCCCTTCATCTGCAACCAAAATGTCACCATTTGAGTTGATGACTGGGCGCAAGATGGTGCTTCCGCAGCATTTGCTCTACAGGACCCAAGAGCAGACACTGATAAATGCCTCCACTACTCATGAGTATGTGGAGAATTTAAGGAAACACCTCCAACATGCTTTTGCTTACGCTCAGCGGAATCTAGAAAGATCGGCTGATAGCATGAAGACCCACTACGACCTGAAGACTTCCAGGAAGGAATATCAGGTGGGGGACCGGGTCTATCTATACAACTTCCAAAGACACCAGGCAAAACAGCGGAAATTCTTGCCTACATGGAAGGGACCCTTTGAGATCATCGACAAGATCTCCCCTGTGGCCTACAAAATCCACATCCCCAAAGGTCCTGTGGCAGCGGGGGAAGACAAGTGGGTCCACATAAACCAGTTGAAATGTTGCCATCCCAGGCACACACTGCAACAACTGGAGGAATCCTCTGGAATCCTATCGGGTACTGTCTCAGACTAATTCAGTTCCAACCATAAAACATACCACATCTAGTCTCTAAAATATTATGATTTGCATGAAACTGTCTCTTAGTTATACTGTTTTTTTTTTTCAAAATAAGAATGTAATGTTTCGTTATGATGAAATGCATATGCTGCCCCACTATCTCAACAGTGGTGGAAATGTCCATGAATAGGTATTGCCGCTCTTCCTTTGTCGTCCTAGGAGAAAGAAAACCTGGAGACGGGACAAGGAGGACGATCCGGAGACTGGGAGGATGACGCAAGGGGGCCCAGTGTACCGCCCAATATTCCCATCAGGACCGGCGAGGAGAACCGATCGATCCGACCGGATGGAGAAAAAGATGCTGAACTGTGCCATCTATTGGAAGAAGATGAGGAAACATCCCAGGTCTTGCGAGTCCCATCAGTGAAACAGAATGGCCATCGCAAGAGGGGGGCTTGTGGGATGTTTCTATCCACGCATCCAAGCCCTACCTCAAAACTGTGCAGTACTGACATGGAAAACATCATGATGGCCAGAGCTTCCCAGAAAATGCACAGGGAAATGCATGAAGAATAGGCTGCCACTCATTTTTGCCGATGTTATGGGCACAGAAGGACACTGCCTAAAACCACCATTGGACTACCCACACAGTAGTCTGAAACCATTGGGAGTGGCAATGCTGATTGCCAAAAGCAAACCCATAACTGTTGGGAATTCATTTTCTTAAATCCCAAAAAGGGGTGCAGTACCAGTACTCACCACTATCCAAAAGCCGGCGTTTTAAAACACCAGATTTTACTTTTTTGTAGAAAACTGAATAAATGAACCCAAAACATGCCAAAGAAAGACTTACTGAGAGGTGGATCCAATGTAAAGTTATATTCTGAAGTGACTTGAAGGTTTATAACAAGACTGGCTGAGCTGTGGATTTCAGCAGTTTAAGTAAATTTGGACTGAAAGACACTAAAAATCTAAATGTTTAAATTGACTGAGTGACCTACTTTTGAGTGTCACATAGGTTGCAATTGTTTAAATGTCATAGTTTTAAACTTAAAATCAGCATTCTAGCTGCATATGTAAACATTGTCTTGACTTAAACTGGGTAACAAAAAGTGACATTTTATCTGAAACCTGGCTTAAGGAACTGAATTCTGCCCACCAGCTACCCCCGACAGGAGATGAAACTTGAGTCACAGCTGTGTTCCCAGGCCTATCTGCCTTTTGCTGGCCACACTAAGGATATGCCATTTCTCTGATAATTGAATTAAGGGGAGCCCCCACAGAATACAGGAGCTCTGAACAATGCAACCCCCTTCACCCAGGCAGATGGTTTATTGCAGATATCGTAAATGTAGCTTCCTCCTGGAAGGGAAGGGGAGGGGCACTGCCTGTGAGAGCAAGCTGGCTTGGCAGAACTGGAAAAACCAGAAATTCAACCTTGTGCTGGGGGGAACCACACCCCTTTGGGGCCAGAACATAACTCTAAAAAGATGAATAACTCATAGTACGGACTTGTGAAAATTATTTAAATGACACCATAATTCTTGTGATTTTTCTGCCCACATTTTAAGACGTGTTAGGACCCGGTGGTATGTTCAGGGGGGTTTTAGCGGAAAAGAGGATATTACTCAAAATGTGTGCATGTGAAAAATCTGACACTTCATCAACTAATGTCCATACTCCTTGCGCACATGTGTGTAAATTTGGGTTAATGTCCGATATTGCAAAATCAGTTAAAAAGTGCAAATATTGCCATTTCTGAATGCAAGCTCCCAGGAAGAGCAGAGTTTGGACAGGGTATACCTCCTGTGATATGTGATGGGTGCGTGTAATTTTAAAACAATATGTACCTCTGCAAATATGTATTTGGTTCAAATCTAGATTTGTGTGCAAGTTGACAGGAGGAGTGGACTTTCTGCAGGCTGTAAAATGACATCACTCTGACACAACTTAGCTCCCCCAATCAGGGGAGAAATGAAAGCTTGGCCAATGATAAGTGGAGAGGGGTAGAGCCTAGTGATGCTGCACACACACCCATTTTAAAAACAGATAAAAGCAGACAGACAGGACAGATAGGGACCTTCAAATCCATTTGCAGCTGGAAGCTCTGCCGGAAAATCCATACTTTACCTCCCTCAACCTTCAGAGAGCAGACATAGAGACTTCAAATCTATCAAATATCCAGAACCAGAAACCTAGACCAGACCAGCAGAGCAGAGCTGACCCAGATCACTGTGAAGTGCAGAGACCAGAGTCCAGTCTAAAACCTGACCAGATCCGTGGCGAGGCCCATTTAACTCAAGAATATAGTGTGAGTACCTAGAAAACTGTGCAGAACCAATCTCTTAGTTAAAATAATATAATCCAAGCTATTTTAATCTAAGTAGAACTGCCTCCTAACTGTCACCTGTCATTTGCAAAGCTGTCACCTGTCATTTGCTAGTTGCAAGCTGCACTTGTCTTTTTGAACTTTAAAATTTCAAATCTGAAAAACGACCTTTATTTAATCGCTCATATCTCCGTGACCGTTTGTGCTAGAGACTTGCAGTAACTTTCCTCTGAAAGCTGAGAATCGTGGCTTTTCTACGATTCTACCCACTATAGTTTTGCCACAATCGTGAAAAACGCACTCGCGAATTTACCGCGATTTGCAAATTTCTCCACGTGTAAAAATCTGCTGCTGCTTGCCTTTCAGTTGCCAAAAATTCGTTTAACCTGCTAGTTACACCCTAGATCCTTGCTAAAGTGAGCCTGGACTAATATTAACTAGATACCACTCACCCTGAACCTCTGGAGGGAATTAAAAGCATTTTAGCATATTTTTTTCTTCATTGCCAGCACATTTAAAAGCATTTGGGCCTGTGTTTTCAACTTCTGTAGTCGCTGGGGTGAACTGAATTACATTTGATTGCATTTCTGAGAACTGTATGCTTTCCTTCCATTTCCTTGCATTGCATAAAGGGGGGAGGGGATTGCCAGAGAAAAGTGATTACATTGTTTTGTTGAAATCATATTGAGTATTTTCTGTACTGCATTTTCATTCCACCTTGCATCCATTTGAAACCATAAAGTATTGTTGCTATCTTATCCATCCTATAACCACTCATCATTGATTATAAAGAAGTGTGCTAGTGCCAGACTATCCATTATTGATTACTGATCAGATTAAGTGTGATATCCAATTATTAATTTATTATAAAGTGTGATATATATATATATATATTGTTTAAATTATCAAATCAACCTTTTAACTTGCAAAACAGAACTACTTCTTGGCTCAGTGGGGTCAGGAGGATTCCAAGAGAGGGGTGTTATATAGGGGTAGTCATCCAGAACGCATGAACTGGACATAAAGATATATCAATAAGGGTTTTCATTCAGTATTCTAGATTAGGCGTTGACTTGGCTGTAGTGCTGAATTGAATCCTCTTACAGCGCAACCATGCAAGGAGGGTAGACAACGGAAGATAGACAGAATATCTTCAGGCATGGCACATTCAGATCATGCAAGTGCAAAGGTGGTACAGGAGAGGGGCAAAGGGGAGGCAAAGTGCAGGGGGGAATCCAAGTGCGCCCAGTCAGAGACTTGGTAAGTGCTGAGATGCCATTCTCATGGGTCATTGACCAAGTGCAGTAGCGATGAGGAAGTGCAGGCCCAGAGGCAAGTGTGAGGGGACTGGCGAGGGTGCCAGGTACCTGTGAGACTCTGAGGTACACCCGGCGGCCAGTCGACAAGCGGTGTGGCAAGGAGGGAGAGAGGGATAGATCGGAGAGAGAGGACTAGCAGGGTAGAGGGAGAGAGAAGGAAGAGGAGAAGAGGAATGTCTTAAGGAGTTTTTCTGGAACTTCAGGAGATCCGGCTCAAGACGGAGGGCGGCAGGGAGGCTATTCCAGAGGGAGGCACCTGCTGAGGAAAAATATCTCCCTCCAAATCTCTGCTTGGAGAACCAGCTCACTCTCAGAAGGTTGGGTATCAGGTAATATTGTCCCCATATATAATATTGCCATACATATAGTCACCGGGAAACGGCATAGGCAACATTATATATGGGGACAATATATGGGGTAAATGAAGGGAGCGGGGGTGTCCCCTGCTCCCTTAAAAAAACAGATCCGGGGTTGCTGGAGGAAGCGGGGGACGGGCATCTTTTGGGTCCACGGTATGTTCCACGTGATAATGCTGCCCCAAAAAATGGTGCAATTTTTGCATGGCAACATTGTTGTGGGGACATTAACACATGGAACCGAAGGTTGGAGGTAGCTGAGTGGAGGATTCGGGAGTGACAGTATTTAGGTAGGCATCGTTGCAGGTAGGTAGGTCGCAGGCCCCAGAAAGCCTTGTGGACAATGCAGAGGGTCTTGAACTTGATCCTTGCAGCCACGGGGAGCCAGTGGAGGGATTTCAGTGCCGGAGAGATGCGGTCCCTCGGCTTGAGGCCAAGGATAAGTCTTGTGGTTCTGTTCTGGATGAGTTGCAGAGGGCGCAAAGCAGAGGCACGGAGGTTGAGAAAAGGGCTTTTGCAGTAGTCCAGCCTTGAGAGAACCAGCGAGTTCCTGGGGGAAGGTGAGAAAAGGAAGACTACCTCTGAAGAGGTGCAGCTGGTAGTTGGATTTTTTAGAGATGTCCGAGATGTCAGTGGAGAAGGAGAAAGTGGAGTCGAAGATTACCCCAAGGTTTTCTGACTTGCAGGTGGGTGTGGGTGCAGAGCCAAGCTAAGCCAGCCAGAGTGAGAGAGTGGGAAAGCGGGAGCAGGAGTCCCAATGCAAACAATCTCAGTCTTACTGGCATTGAGACAGAGGTCGTTTGAAGCACACCATGACTGAATTGTTGACAGATAGTCAGATATGAGCGAGGCAGAGGAGGTGGCGGAGGGTAGCCTGAAGGAGAGTTGCGTGTCATTCGCATAGCACTGGAAGTTAGAGATGAAAGTGGCAATCACACGTGCCTGGGCAGCCTTGTAGACATTGAAGAACCAGGTGATAGGTTAGAACCCTGGGGAATGTTGCAGGTTGAAAGAGTGATAGAGAGAAAGGACCCAAGTTCCACCTCGGATGGGCGGTCCGAAAGGAAGGTGGTTAACCATGCCAGGGCCTGACCTGTGATTGCCAGGGTGTCACAGAGACGTGCGATCAGGATGTCGTGGTTTACCATGTCAAAGGCAGAGGAGAGGTCAAGAAGAATGAGGATAGAGGGAGTGTTCGTGTCAAGATTTAAGAGCAGGTCTTCACGGGTGTTCAGAAGAGCAGTTTCCGTGCCTCTGGATGCTCTAAAGCCAGAGAGATGGTCGTGGAGGTATGCCATGCACGGTTGTGTTGTTGAATTACCAAGATTTATTTTTTCTTTTTTTAATTCAGGTTAAAGGATATAGCTAATATCTGACCTGTTAATGTTTAGGGCTATTCCCATGTATTTACCTGTGCAATATCAAGATGGGACACTTGGCCTTTTGCTCTTGACCCATTCATTACTTTTCTGCAGGAGGATATGGGGAAGGCAGAGCTCTAACGGTGCCCTCAGAAACATTGCAGTCAAAGCAAGTTATTCCTGGCATAGTTTTTTAGTCAAATAACTGAGATTTTCTTTTTTTGTAGCACTTGATCTGTGTCCAACATGTCTGTTGTTCAGTTGATTAAGGTGTGCTCCAAAACTAGGTAACTGAATCCCCACTCTCTTGAGGTACTGTCTCTTTAGTGGTGAGGAACACGAAACACATACCATGCCATACACAATAGCAATTCAAATAACTAATGTATGTCCATTTTGTATCTAGCCTGACTGGCAATGGGAAAAGGTTGGTTGTACAGACCATTGGCCAAGAAAATCTGCAGTGAATAGCAAGGAACTGCACTTGTACTATTATTATCACTTGTCAAGAATATGGTATTCAAGTTGCCCTGTTGACTGCAAACATTTTAGGCATTATTTTCAAATAGTAACAAATGTTTCTAGATTGTTTATAGTCAAACATACATTTTAAAAGTAAAGGCAGTGGACCCACGATATAATTTCAAATTTTATAATCTTTGGTTGAGACCTAAGAAAATGAAAGACTGCAAAACACAGACCACGCCACAAACAAGGGGTGCAGACTGTCAAACAACATTTAACTGGGCAGATTTACTCTTGCAATATCAACACACATCAGCAACCATACTTATGAAAGATGTTTTTGCAATGGCCAGAATAAAGATTGCCCACGCTTACAGCTCAGGAAGTCTTCATTCTATTAAAGACAAGGAGGCAAGCATTATGGTTTTCTTTCTTTATTACTGCCACAACAGCCTTTCAACTATAACTTTTGAAAATACAACATTTATAACTTTTTCTGTCCATTTGGAATATTTGAATTTCAAAGTTCTCAAAAACCAGGAAGGTTGTAAAAGCTTAAACTACTGAACCCATGATCCTTAGGGTCTAGGCAGTCCTGACCTCCCATCCTGCACCTATCAGCCTGCATGTCAGGTTATAAGAACCTCTCACTCCAGGTCCTTTCCTCTTTCTTTTTCCATACAACATCGAAAAGAACTTCAACAGTCTTAATGTCCATCAACAAAAGTCTTTTCAACAGAACTGTAACTGTGTCTGGCTGACTTGTCTCGCAACCTCTCGGACTACTGTCAGTTGCACCCTTCACAATCCTTAGCTTCTGATCAGGTCGCTTTCTGGTCGTCTCCTGAGAGAAACTGATAATAATACATCAGGGAGGGTAGTAGACAAAGATGAACGTGTCAAGCATCACATATAAGTTCAACTTTCGTCTATCATCTGGGTGGGATAAAATGCTCACCTCCTTGTCTTTAATAGAATGAAGACTTCCTGAGCTGTAAGCGTGGGCAATCTTTATTCTATGACAAGACAGGAGGCTCGCATTATGCTTGTTCAAAGCTCGCCACCACTCTATTAGGTATGTCTGACACTGGTTTGAAGTAAAATATCTTCAAAGTGGACTTGGAGGACCAATCTGCTGATTTCATGATATCTTGAAGGGACACCCCTGCTGAAAAAGCCTTAGAAGCCATTGCGCCCCTAGCAGAATGCGCGCCAAAGAAGGCTAGGTCTGTCCAATGCATAACCTCTCGCACCCATCTGGCGATTGTCGCGATTGCTACTGCATGAAAAGGCTTTCTACACGCTATTAGCAACTGGGTAACTCTTAGAGTCACGGTTTCATAATCCTTAATCCATTGCGCTACACACAGCTTCTTATTCTCAACAAATTAAGGATAGGATATCACTTTAGAATCTGTTTTTGTTCGTTTAGCGATAGTAAAGGCCACTCCATCTGGGTAGAATATTTTCCTATCGATCTCTAGTGCTTTGACATCGGATACTCTACGGCACGCCGTGAGGCACAACAGCATGGCCAATTTACCTGACAACTGGGATCAAGAAAGATGTTCGTTCTCCGGCCATGCGAGGAAGAGAGTGAAAACATCCCTGACGTCCCACAGTACTGCGTATTTTGGTTCGGGAGGCCTCTTGAGCTTCATTCCTTTCAGTAATCGCAGTACTGTGGGATGCTCACCAACGGCGGCATTCTCTATTCTGTTGTGTCCTGCTGAAATAGCTGATCTGAATACTCCTATAGTTCTAAAGGCGCTACCTTCCTGAAATGTTTTTGCTAAGAAATTGAGTATCTGCACTACAGGGGCAGAAACAGGATCCAGACCATGCTCTGAACACCACTGGGTCCAACTATTCCATGCGGCGTTGTAGATCCTGACAGTGGGATGCGCCCAGGAATCTCTGATGCAATCTGCAGCAAGTTGCGAAATGCCTGGCAAGTCCCACTTTCTCCTGAAACCTTGCAGGCCATCAACCTCAATGTGCCCTCCGTTATTAGTGGGTGTCCCTGTCCGGCTGGGTTGAGCAGAAGGTCCAGCAGATGAGGAGCTGTCCTTGGAAAATCCATAGAAAGTTCCATCGCTACTGGAAACCAGGGCTGCGATCTCCATATGGGGAGTATGATCACTACAGCGCGGACCGCGAAGGATCCTGCCAACAATTCGAGACAATTTATGTGGAGGCGCAGTTCTTGTTCCGACCATTTCCCTCCTGTCTCTATGTTCTCGCATCGGGCTCCCCAGCCTGATCTGCGAGCATCTGACTCTATGATGAGGTCTGGGGAGTCTCCAAAAATTGGCCGGCCGTTCCAGGCTTCCATATTCTGGAGCCACCAGTGCAGCTCTGTAATGGCTTCGGCATCTAGCGTCACTAATTGATGATAACCCAGTCCTCCTTGTAGGTGCCTTATTTTTAGCCGGAAGGGCTCGATAGTGAAGGGGACCGGGAAAAATCGCCTGAATAGAGGCTGCAAGCAGACCCACTACTCTGGCCAGGTTGCTTAGCGAAATCACTTTCTTCGCAATCACGAGCTTGAGCCCTCTCTTTATAGCTCTTACTTTGCGCTGCGGAAGTTCGAGCGTTGTGTTGCGAGTATTTATGTTGAAACCCAGGAATTCTATGATCTGGAGGGGCGTCAATTGGGATTTGTCTAAGTTCACTACAAATCCGAGTGATGACAGGAGCGAGAAGATCCACTGGACGCTCCTGGTAAGAGCACGAGAATATCGTCTAGGTACATTATAATACAAATCCCTCTCTCTCTTATGGCCGCTGCCACGGGTTTCATCACTTTAGTGAATGCCCAGGGAGCCGATGCCAGGCCGAACGGTAGACATGTGAAACGCCATGTTTCGCCGTTCCACCGGGGTCGGAGATACTTCCGATATTCTCGAGCTATCGGAATCGCTAGGTAGGAGTCCTTGAGATCGAGGTGCGCTAACCAATCTCCTGCACGAAGTAGATCCCGGAGCAAATGGATACCTTCCATCTTGAAGTGGTTGTAGAATAGCCACTCGTTCAATTTTTTTTAATTTATTACTGGCCGTATCTTGTCCCCTCTGTGTACTAGGAACATGTTGCTGAGGAACCCTGGTCCTCCCTGAGACTCTCGCTCTATAGCGCTTTTGTCTTTCAGTTTGAGCAGTTCGCTGTGCAACAGCTTTGCCTCCTCGCTTGCCATGTGAATGGGATGTGGTTCTGAAGTCTGAAAGGGCATTTCCACAAATTCTAGCCAAAGACATGTTACTGCCTGCAACAACCAGCATCGCGCAACAACACTTGCCATGCATTCAGAAAATGAAGGGTTCTCCCTCCTATTCTCATGCACACTGCACTCACCTCCTGATGCGCTAGGTTGGCGATAGGATCCTCTCTCTCTATGGCCCCTGGGGAATCTGGATCTTGTCGGGAAGAAGGTGTCTTGTTTCCCTTCCCAGTATTGGGCGCGCGGCCCCTGTGGTCTGCGGTTGTAATTGAAACGACCGGACGCACGACTCCTCTGTCGTCCGGTCAATTAAAAAACTCGACTTGGAAAAATCTTCTTTATAGAACTCTGGGCTCTTTCCAGCGCCGAATAAGTGCCCACGAACTGGGACATTTCCTTAGCGAATGCTTCACCAAATAGTAGGCCTTTGGCGTTCTCGCCTGCCTCGTACGAGGCTAGGTCGCTTAGTTTGCTGTCAATTTTAAGCAAAACACCTCTTCTCCTTTCTGATGACATCGCACAATTTGCGTTCCCTAGGAGACACACCGCTCTTTGGGCCCAGTTTTCTAGTGCAGGAACGTCCACTGGGGAACCCTATCTCTCGCTCTCTCCGCCAGCTCCATTATTTTGGCTAATGTACCTGCGATATCGAGGTGCTTGTCCTGGCACCCTCGCCATGCACGGTCAATTCCTTTCCTAATGTCTCGTGCGGTCTTAGTTACGAATGTGACCATTTTAGGGTCTAGGTCTGGTTTCTCCGCTAGCTTCCCCGGCAGGTCTGGCCTGGGGCATTCTGATCTCATACGAGATCGCACTTCCCGCTCTAGCGGTTTTCGTATGTGCTGTGCCATGTACGCCGCCACTCTGATTGATGGCACCCACTCACAGGATTTTGGGTGCCAGATGGCCTCCGGGTGAAACATGTCAGCAGTGGTATCTCCATCTTGAGGGTCGACATCCTCTTCGATATGTTGACAGGTGTCGATCTCCTCTCCTCCTTCATCATCAGGCATGTAGCCTTCATCATTATCCCATGGATTGTTCACCCCTGGGGCAGGGGGTCTGTCCTGGCATTCTTTTTTCTTTTCCAGGAAGGCTCTCTTTAGCCTGGCGACAGGGTTGCTCGTTCCCTGGGGAGCAGTATCCTCCCTTTCCAAGTTGCTCGGGGGGGGTCAAAGAGTTCTTGCTCTTCCGGGCTGCCTTATGTCCCTCAAAATCAATCCTAGCGGGGTGTCTGGCTGACGTGCCCTCTCCGGGGCTATCTGCTCTTCTTTTTCTGGCAAGGTGCCCTTGCTGTTCTGCCATAATAGCCTCCAAGGCTTCCAATCTTTGTGCGATAGGCTGGACGCTTTGAGAAACTGCTTTGGTGAGCGAGTCTCCCAGCACCTGCTTAAAACTTTGGGAGAGGTCTTCTTCCTGTTGGTAAGGATCCTCTTCCCACTCCTCTTGAGACCACTCTGGTGAAGTGGACGGAGTCTGACCAGGGCTGTTGCTTTGAGCCATATCTGTAGTTGACAGTGCCAAATTTGTAATGTCAGCCAAGGGGATTGAACCAGCTACTTCCTTGTCTTGTGCCCTGTCAGCTTGGCAGGCTATGTTCCACCTCAAGGTGTTGTTGAATTCTTGAAGGAAACACTCCTTCGAATTGTAAATCCCCTTTAAATCATTTTATATATATTTCCTTAATTTTTTTTTTTTTCAAAATTCACTGGAGGTCCTGTAAATTCGACCCTCTCCGCGATCGCATCAAATTTGTGCGCGCGAGTGTTACACACGCAGGGAATGCTGGTAGAAGCTTCTCTCCCACTCCCCTGGGTCCTGAAGCCCACCAGGTTCGCCGGTTGGGTGTGAGGGAAGGATAGTGAGTGAAAGAGTCAAAGAGGTCACGGAAGAGTACAGTAGGCACATCTGGAGAGTCAAGACGGTAAACTTATGTCAATTTGTTTCACAACCTATGCCATCTAAATCAGAGTTGCATGGTGAAATGAACATTTTACCAACATCAACAATTCAGTCACCAGCACACACATGCTAGATGCTTCAGAAGTGCTTATAAGTATAGCTGATAATCAAGAACTTGAGCCAAATTGCATTCTATCTGGTGTAGAGGAAATGACAACAATGTTTGAAGCAGAAGACAGCAAAATACCAAGTTGGGGAGGTGGGGGTGGTATGGTAGGAATCTAAATATATATTGATGAATTCCTGCTTGATAGTTTAAAGATGTTAAAATGCATCACATTATCTAATAGTACGGCTTGCGGAAAACCATTGATTTATTTTCAAGAGAAATGCATTTGAAACAAACTTAAAAATGCAAGGGACTTGTGAAGAGAACCACTGCAGCCTTTATTGGTCAGCTCAACCTGTTCTGGGAAACATTGCAGCGGGTAATGTGCTTAATTCGTGTACACTTTTGTTTAGTGGTTAAACGTTCACCAAAATATTAACTTCCTTTTGTGAATCATTAGGAATACAGTTCATGACCAATAAACCTACTACAAATAGAGGAAATACTGCTTCCCTGCAATAGATTAAGCATGTTGACAATTACAAGGGGAGCCTCCATATTGCCCATTCCCCTGCTCCTGATTGTGACTCATTGGAATCATCTGCCCAATCTGGGAGCAGGCCTCCCAGCCAAGGCCCACACCTAAAGTCCCTGTCAGGATTGGTCGTGAGCTGGAGGGAGCACTTGTCCCTGCTGCATCTCCATGACCCCTTGCCATTTGTCAAGGTTTGAAATGTATTCATATTGCCTGGGACCACTGCACCCTTAACCCACAAATCAAAAAATCCTGCTTTGAGAATTGCTCTGTTAAGCAACATGGATCACATTGGCCTGACACACCTCCCTTGGACACTCTGTCTGCCTTTGTTTCTTCCTGCTTCTTTCCCTACCTGCTCAACTATAACTCTAAACTCTGCACCTACTGAAATACGCATGTTGTTGTGCCTCTTTTCAAAGGCTCACTGCTGTTTTCCTAATGACATGCTTAAAAAAATATTGAAATCACAATTTTGATTCTTAGGTGTGCTTTCCAACTGTGCGTCCTCCATTTTGTACTGCTTTCAGTGCTTACTGGCAAACTCGAATTTAGGTATGCTTTCCAATTGTGCATCCTCCATTTTGTACTGCTTTTAGTGCTTACGGGCAATTTCGAATTTAGGTGTGCTTTTCAATTTATTAATAATCTTCGATTCTGGACTTCTTGTGTGCTCATTGATTTTGCCTGCTTGGCCACCTGTTGAGATTCTACTGTTGCATAGTGCTTCTAACCCGCTCTCCTGCTATGCTCCGATTTCTGTCTCTGCCCCCATGGAGCTCTCAGTCTCCCCTATCTATTCCAATTGTTTCTGCATCACCTATCCCCATTCTCTCACCAAGTCTGGAAGGAAGACATTTAAAAAAGGCACTCCTGAGATCCAACCCTGGTCTGCCCATTGCAGACATCTGCATCAATGCTCCCTCCAGACAGACTATCCAGACATTCTCTTTGATGTTCCTTCCTCTGACCTATGGACTCCCCATTTGGTTTCTGTCCTCTCCTCTTTCTTTCCTCACCCATTACTGGTGGCATCAGATGGGAAGTGCTCTTGGCTCACTTTGCATCTTCCAAGTGTACCATTAATATCTATCACAATGGCACTATTGTGGCCCAGGGCTCTCAGCCCAATCACCTCCTTCTTGATAGGTGTCCTCCATCTCTCTTCAACCCCCCCTCTCCTGCCAAACCTCCATCCCTCATCCTCCCCTCTCCCCATCCCCCAGTGTGGCACCCCACTTCTGTGCCCCCTCGCAAATCATTTAAATGGGGCAACCAGCTTCACTTGGATACCCTTAATTCTCCCTCTGCTATCAAACACTCCTCTGGCATCTGTCGCCGCCTTGAAGACCTTGATGTCCTTGCTCTCACCGAGACGTGGTTCAAGGCCAGCTCCATCACTGCTTTTGACAGTTTCCTCCCTGAGGGCTAGAAGATCCTGTCCAACTCCAGGCCCACCCGGCCTGGTAGTGGTGTGGCTCTGATCTTTCCTGAATGGGTTCCTACCTCCATCATCCCCACTCACATCTACTCATCCTTTGAAAGCCTAGTCTGCAGGGTATCTGTCTCGCCTACCTTCTCTTTTACCCTCGACAGGCCCCCCAGATGACCTCCATCTTCCTCTCAGAATGGGCGGACCTGTCCTCCTCTCTTCTTGCCTCCTCCCCTAAACTTGTCTTCATTGGGCACTTTAACATCCATCTTCACTCTCCAGATGTGCCTACTGTACTCTTCTGTGACCTCTTTGACTCTCTTTGACTCACTATCCTTCCCTCACACCCAACCCACTCTGCCAGACACCTTGGATGCTCTCATCTCAACAGACACCCCACTCTCCAACCCTCCTACTACCCCTCTCTCCTGGTCTGACCACTCTCACCTCTCTTTCCACCTTGACCTCCCCTCTCCCCTGATGATGCCTCCACCCGCACTGCCAGTCTCCTCCTCCGTCATTCGACCGATGAAGCGTGCATCAGTTGCTGCATTTGCCTCTTCCTTAATCCCTCCTCCCCCTTCATTTGACTCTCCTTCTGAGTCTGTTCTAGCTAACCTCCATCTTTCTATCTCTAACACCCTGAACATCCTTGCCCCCGTCATAAGGATACGCATTAAATCTGCCTCCAAATGCAACTCTTGGTATGACTCTGACTCAGCAGCTTTAAATCGCAAGTGCAAAGCTACAGAGTGGAAGTAGCAGGCATCTAGCTCATCCTCTGACAAATTGGGCTGCTACTTACTCCAAAGGCAATATTGTCTTGCCATCTGCACCAGGAAGAGGACTCATGTCCAAGTATGCATCTCTGGAGCCACCAAAAACATTAAAATCTGCACAGAACTTGCCAATCCTACAGCACTGTCCTCCTCTCCTCCTCCTTCCTCCCAGGCCCACTGCACTGGCTGCCCGCTTCTCCTCCAAAACTCAGTACATCCTGTCCTCTCTGTCATCTTCTCCCCCGTACCCACCCCTTCTCCTGCCTCCTTTGGCCACCCTCTCCCCTTTACTCTCTTCCTTCTCCCCCATTGTACCATACAAGATCTCTAGAGTTGTCCGCTCTATGAAAATCTCCTCTAAACAGGTGCCCACCCCTGTTCCTCCAGAACCATCAAGGACAACATTGCCTCTCTCGCCTCAACCATGGCTGACCTCTGCAACCATTCCTTTGCCACTGGTTCCTTCCCACAACCCCTTAAGCACTCTCGTGTGCCCCTCTTCTAAAAAAAAGCTGTCTGCTGACACTTCTTGCCCGGCTAACTATCGCCCCATCTCTATCACCCCTTTTTTGGGTAAACTCATGGAGAATCTGGTCATCCCCAACTGACCCTCCATACCGAAATGGCTGGCTGCCTCCAAGACCTGCTCTCCAGCCTGGACTCAAATACACCCTCGGTTCTGATCCTCCTCGATCGTTCTTCTGCCTTTGACACAGTCAACCACAGCATCCTCATAAACCGTCTTCATGATACCCTAGGTATCACAGACCGGGCACTGGTGTGGCTGACGACCTTCCTTTCAAACAGACCTTCCCAAGTGCAAATTATCTTTTTCTCTCCTCCACCTCTCTCTCTACCTGTGGCGTCCCTCATGGCTCTATTCTATCACCATGGCACTTCAACATATACCTAGCCCCTCTGGCCCACTTGATCTCCACCTTCTACCCTCATTTCCAGTATTATGCAGACGGCACAACTCTCCTTCAAGCTGCCCTCCTCTACCTCCTCCCCTCCTCTCTCATACCTGACTTCCTGACTGCTATTCAGGCATGGTGCTCTGCCAATGATCTCTGCCTTAATGCCAGTAAGACAGAGATCCTTCTCATTGGGACGCCTGCTCCTTGCTTCCTCCCCGCACTCTCTGGCCTGCCTTCTTGGGCCCCCTCCCTTCACCCACTTATGAGGCAAAAAACCTGTGGATCATCTTCGACTCCTCGCTCTCTTTCTCTCCACACATCACAGACCTTGCCAAGAACCAACTTTCAGCTCCAACTCCTCAGGGGCATTCTACCGTTCCTCACCTTCCACAAAAGCTCGACTTCTCCAGGGCCCTGGTTCTCTCTAGGCTAGACTACTGCAACAGCCTCTTCCTCAATCTGCCTCGTTCCTCCCTGCAACCCCTTCAACTAATCCAGAATAGGACTGCGAGACTTATCCTTGGCTTCAAGGTCAGGGACCACATCTCTCCAGCCCTAAAATTTCTGCAATGGCTCTCGGTGACCGCAAGGATCAGATTTAAGACCCTATGCATCATTCACAAGGATATCTGGGGCCTGGGACCTCTTTATCCAGCTTTCCCTCCCTAAATACTACCATGCCAGAGTCCTACGGTCTTCTAGCTCCAACTCTCTGCATGTCAAATGTTTCTCCAAGCAGAGAGTGGGAGGTAGACCCGTCTCCTCGGCTGGTTCCTCCCTCTGGAACAGCCTCCCTAGACCCCCCTCAGACTTGAGCCGATCTTCTTAAGTTCTGGAAACTTCTCAAGACTTTCCTTTTCCTTCCCTCTCCCCCTCCCATGCTACACCGTTCCACTGTGACTGTGGCCTGGTCCCTTCAGAGCCATACAGGGGCCAGACCACCCTCCCTACCAGTCCCACCAGCATCCCTTGCCAGCACTTTCCCTCGGGCTCCCTTCCCCAGACCAGCCCTAACCTGGTCCAACCTGTCCTCCGTACACACCCTGCCTTCCCCACTCTCTTTCCCCTGGCACTTGCCATCTTGGCCCTCCCCTCAGCTCTTGCCCACCTCCCTATGTGCACCCCACTCCTGCACATCTCCCTCTACCCCCCCCTCCCCTTGCACTTACCACCTTGTCTGTACTTGCACGGTAGGATTGTCACAAGGCCAATTTAACAGTTTTTGTTTTCCCCTGTCCACCTCACCCCCAACTTGTCTTATGGCACCTGGAAACACTTGTGTATAGATGACATAGAAATGTCCAATAAAATAAATTTTGAAAACAAAACAAGGAGCACTGAAAAATGTATTTGTTGGAAAAAGGCATTGGTTTTGCTGGTGATGGTCAATGTGACAGCCCAGGATTTAGTGCCAAATAATACACTTATTATTTTCAGGATTTATATAGTAGACAAATAATAAGCTCTGTGGTTGTCCAGGTTACAGAATGCACTGCAATGGAGAAGCTTGGTTTTACAAAATCGGTTGAACAGCTTCAATCTCGAGGTTTAGAAGTTGAACTGGTAGCAACCGACGCCCAACGTCTTGCGAGAAATGTTTCCACAGATCAGGCATCAATTCAATGTTCAGCATATGTCTAAATCAGTGACCAAGAAAATCAATGCTGCTGGTGAAAAAAGGGTTGTGAACAAGCAATAAACTAGTCACAATCATTAAGCAATCATTTAGGTGGAGTTCACAAAATTGTGCCGAAGCAGAAAACATACTTGTAGAAAAGTATCAATCACTTCTGCACCATATAGTTAACAAATTTGCGTGGGACACAAACTACCATTCCTTGCGTACATCCGCCACTGTGCGAGGAACAAGAAAGGATGACGAGATGGCTGGGGCCTGCGTGACCACATTGTAATGCCCTTGTGATGAATGTATGACAAGGGATTGACTGGAGATTTGAAGGGCCTTACCAAATTTTGCCACAAAAAGGATTTAGAGGTAACCCACAACTTGTGTATGAAAACCGTCTCAAAATATTGCATTTTAATATTGATGGGATGGGAGCATGGACAAGGTTGGCTATTTTGAGGTCAGCAGAACACAGGATAACCATGTGATGATGATTTGTGAAACTTGCAGGTCTTTATTTCAGAAGTAAGAAGCTGAACAATGGCTGCTGCTCCAGAGGGGCCCTCCCCCTCCAGCCCGCTAAACTACCCTCTCAGAACCCCACGATCTCACAGAATTCCACTAAGTCACAGGCCATCAAACTGCAAATGAGGGGCAGAAGAAAGAAATGACAAGAATGAGAGGATGGGGAAGGGAGATCAGGGTGTGAAGAAGAGACCAAGTGACAACAAGGGGAAAGGAAACACACAAGCAGGGGAGCAATTTAACCACAGAGTTCCTGTCTCATAACACACCACCTCACCTTCCATGAGGTCACCAGCAGGTGTGATAAGTTAGCAGTCTGGGTTCAGGAAAGCTCTTGCTGATGTATCGCCACCCTCTTGCTTTGTTCCAGAGACCTCTTCCCCGTACTAATAGCATATCTAGAACTGCCATTACAAAAGCCCTTTCGGAAAATGTAAATCCTCCTTTGCAAACATTTCTGGAAAGTCATCTTCATCTCACTCCTTGGGGATAATGTGATGTTGCCAACACAATTAAGGCAATCATTTAGAGAGTTGGCCGTGCAGGCCTGCTCACAAATTCTCATCGCACAGCCACCAGAGGTCAAAACAAATATGAGCGTTAGATTTGCTCAACCAAAAATGCCCCTAATGGCATAGGGTCACAACACAGTCACTCATTTAATCCAGGACTAAAAGATGGTGTCCCCTGCACATATAAACTTTCTGTAATGCAAAGGTGGTGGCCTTGTAGAAGGAGAAGAGGTATGTTTGACTGTGTAGCTCCAACTCCTTTTCTACTTTTGTCTTTCCTTTCCCTTTGTCGTACCTTGCTCTCATCTTCTCCACACCTTCATCCCGAGCCTCTGTAATTCCTTCCCTCTTCCACTCCATTGCAGTCTGGTACCCTGGTTATCCTTCTCACAATCCCCAAGCTTGCAGCGGATTGTGAAGTATTCCTTGTCCCACGTTAAGTGTCTTGGACTGCCACATCAGACACATTTCCTGGGAGAATACTCAAGTGTGTTCTCCCTCAACCCCACAGCATAAGCATGCAAGTCTTTTCTCAATCATCATGTTTTGAACTGTTGGCTCTGCTCTTTCCCCAGTTATTCTTCGGAGGCTCATTCTATCCATTTTGACCACAATGTTGGTCCCATCAGTTTCCTTCAGCATATCACTGCTCAATTCCTCAATACAAGTCTCCGTTTTCTCCACCATCTCTATAGGCCCTTCAAGTGTTGGGTTCTTCTCCCACCATATCCGCTCCTTGTCATTGTCATTAATGCACTAGATCATTAATTGATCGTGGAAACGATCTTCCTGACATTAGCCAAACTCACATTTAATTGACATCCCCCTTAAGACAGTGACAAACTCTTTAATTGTTTTGCCCTCGTGGGTGGCGAAATAATATGTCCGAATTGTATTATCCTTCAATGAATTATCCAATTCTGGCAGACTCATCTCAAAAGAGTTCAGGGGCTCCTTTCCCTCAACTTCTGGAAGTCTTCTGTAAATGACAGTGAAATACGAGAGCAGCCTTCCTTTCATTGCAGCGATTGAGATCATAGACTGCTGAAACATATTTCAGGGAGCCTCCCTTCCAATCTTTCCATTTTATTACAAGCAACCCAGAAAAAAACAGAGGGTTCTGGAATGTTGCCATAACAGAGAGTGGGGCCGGGGAGAGCTACAGAAAAAGCAAATAGCAAATCGCTTTTCAACTGATACCAGCTAATGCTCAATGTACCTTGCTGTCTTGAAAGGTTTTTCTGATAATTGAATCCTCAGAAAGACAGATTGTCCTTGTAGTGCATGTGTCATTTCACTTCCGAAGAAGGTACGAATAACTGAGGCAAGACACTCTTCATCTTTCCAACACAACAGTGTGCAGCATCTTCAGTTACCCTTGAGCAGTTTTCCAATTGCTTAGTTCTCATGTGGTATCCCTTGTTGCCATGGGCGAATGATCTGGTTCATGTGGCAGCGTTCCACTGCCAGGGATCGACACTGATCTACTTGTGGCTTCCATGCACCAGTGTTGTATGGTAGTGTCACCCCCTGTACTCGGCAGGTGTTGTCAGTGACACAAAGCCCTCCCATTCCTCCTTGACATTTGAAGTCTTCCCTCATAACTTGCTCGCTACTGTTGATCAGCATACATAGGTGCATAAAGGGCGCCACAAAAGGAGCGGGAGACAGGTGGACAGACCCACATTACTTCCCAGCAAAGCTGTTGCTGGCCCATCACCAGTATTGTGAGGCAAGCAGAACACAGGATAACTAGGAGATGATGGGTGAAACATGCAAGTCTTTATTTCAGAGGTAAGCAGCTGACAAACAGCTGCAAAGCAGCCTTCACCCTCCGGTCACAAGGGCAACAGACTGCAAAAGTGGCAGAGGGAAGAGATCACAGGAGGCTCGGGAAAGGGGATAACTGAGTGGAGAAGAGGAGGACAACAAAGGGAAAAGAAACACAAGCAGGAGAGCAACTGGACTATGAAGGTACAAAGTCACAACATTGGCAGCCTTGTTTACAATGAAAATGCGGGTTGGGAACAGATCGGAACAGGTGCAGGTGCAATGGGTAAGCAAGCTAGCGTCGAATTGCATTATGGATCACCCTTACGAAAATAAAGAAAGTCTGCGTGGAGAAGATCATTTGGAAAAAATAAAACATTGAATTTATCTACAGCCTTCTATTATCTGGCACAGTAATGGAGAGCCATGACTTTGAAACAGGATGGTGTCTGCTTGCTGAACAATTGTCACTAAACATAGCACACAAAGACCATCCTATAAAGTCTGCCATTATCGTCCAACTTCGCAGCATATCGTGTGCTCTACTTTAGATTATGTTTTTTTAAATGATGTGACACGGTGGCCAGTCACAAATAACTACGCTGACTCTGGTAGTAAGTCCAAGGGTGTCTAATTGGGACTTTACAAACACTTTGGGCCAAGGGTTCTCGGGTAGTTTTCAGATCTGATCGGGTTCTTGGGAAATTGGCGCTTGGGCTGTCCCTCTCTCACCTACCCCGGCGTTACCCTCCTCCCTAACTAAGGCGCCCTTAACGAGTGTTAGTACTATTGATCAATGCCACCTGTGTTCTTCGGACTAGGATTAATGATGTTTTCCCTAAGACAATGGCTACCAGTCTCCCTAGGAACCTTCTAGCTGTCCCTAACCTAGCCCGCTTGGTACTCTAGGAGCGTTATGGGATGGTGCCTCCTTCCGTCCAGTTCCACCTATTTTTCTTGCACACACTGTCTCAGAATCTTCCCTGAACTAGATCCCAACATGTTCTCCCACGGCACTAGTGTCCCTCCGATCCCACACTCTGACTTACTAATTCCACCTTTAGATGTCACCACTCTCCATATTCCTCTATCTCCAATAATCACTCTACTACCAATACTGCTCCTACTATCGCCTTGCTTCCTCCACACTACTACTCCATCTTCTACTCCCACTCTACTGTTACCACTACTTACTCTCCAACTACCTCTCTGCTGTTCCCAATACTCCTACTGCCACTACTACTCTCACTAACTCTCTCTTTCCTGCTACTGTCATGTTCCATACTGTTGCTACCAATCGCTACCATCCACTACTACCAACTACCACTTCCTGCTACTACCACCACTCCCAACTACTCCTACTTATACTTTATTGCGATTTCACACACTCCTTACTCTCACCCCCAAGCACTCCACAGACCCCCTCTCACCAATAGCTTCCGCACTCCTGTCGTGCTCTACTTCTCTGGCCTCTCGCACATCCTCCTCCACCTTATGTCCTCACCCAACTAACCCACACTAAACCATTCACCAACACAAACTTAAATACCCCACCACCTCCCAGGATTGTCCACTTACATTATCCAATAGCTTAACTGGATGATGAGTTGTGACAGGGGAAGGCTACGGGGCGCTTAAAAGGGCTTGTAAGCCCCACCCCTTCTTCCTGTAGCCCTGCTGCCTTATGCAGGCCCAGTTTTTATTCTATCTCGCTGGTGGGCTTGTGAGTTGTTATCACGGCCTCCACTGAGACATATTAATAGAAGTCCCTGGTGGTTTAGTGGTGTTCTGTGAGTGCAGGCTTCAGTAGGCTCGGTCTGCTGGAGCCAAACTCTTGCAGTGTTGCGAGATGGCGGTCCTTCCTGCGCCGACTGTCTCCCAATCTCTCCGCTTCAGTGCTCTGCGGGCTACTGTTGTGCTGGGCCAACTGGCACAGTTTGGCTTCCCCGCATTCCATTGCAATGCTTGGGCTGCCCGCCTCCCTCCAGCACCTCGATGCGGCACGGTCCTTCACACTGCTATAGATGAAGGTTAGGAGGGGGTCTGTTCGCAGACATTCTCGCACATGCTGCAGCATCGGGAATCGGTTCCCTCCGTCCCATGAAAGGGCCCGTTTCTCTGCCCTGTCACAATGATCACAACAAAAGCACCATCTGATCAACTAATCATGTGAAGGGTTATGTGTTCACTGTTAAAGATTAAGTTTCCGCATTTACTATACACAACATCAGTAGTGTTTTCACATATCATTGCGGAACATATTGATCATGTGTAATTACTGTGAAAGCATCATGAAGCAAGACACAGACAACAGATTCAAGATTAATACAAAACAACTTCATTAACTTAAATGTCAGGATGGTGTAAGGCCTAACTTGCTAAGGTGGGATTTCCCTACCTAAAGAAACTAAGGATAGGCCGAGTCGGTAAGTTCAGCTTAAAAGTCTGTCTCCAAAACCTATACCTGCCCTCACAATTAAAGCTAAACGATGTGTAGGGATGTCAGCAACAAAAGAAATACAGTTCCAAATAAAGTTCTGACCTTCTTCCAGCTCTTGGCTTACTTTCCAGATCTCCTTCCCAAGTCCAAAGAAGTTCCAAACAGACCTCAGGGTACCCTTTCCTAGGAAGACAACAGTTCCAAAAGGGCCTTGAGATTCCCTTCCCCAATGCGACAACAAAGTTTCCAGTGTATTAGGTGTCCCTTCCCCAAGACGTCAGCTTGACAACTCACACTTAGTTCAAGTCTCTTAATTCTCAAAACCAGTTCCAGATCGACATTACAATCCTTCAGGCTTTTAAACAGTTTACACAGATTGCCATTTTCTGCATTCACGTCTGCAATCTAATTCACAAGTGAAGATTCTTGATCTTTAGTTTTCCTTGGCTTTTCCAGACAGGTTATCCTCGGTCTAGGCGCAGTTAATCAGGCCACATGGTCCACCCATTACAGGTCACTCAACCGATAATCCTAGACTTTCTTGCCAACACATGTCTCTCTGTCACTGCACATGTGTTCTGGTTCACATTCACTTTGGTTTCTCCTTGCCAGTCTCTTTGCTTTGCCACAGTGTGTTTTTCGCCAAAATTCACTCCATGGTGTTCAATCTCTTTCCCCACCTTACGTTCGCAATCTTAAGCAATGTTCATTACTTGCTTTTCACTTTATTCCTTAATATTCATTCTTTGTCTTTCAGTGTTCATTAACTGTTTCACACATGCTTGAATTCCATTCGTAGGCTTATCAAACAAAGGTTTCCTTTAGTTCGGTATTGAATAATGCTTGATTCACATTCTTTCAATTATAGTTCAACGTGCCCGTATTGTTCAATTGTTCAATAAAACCCATCACTTTGGGTTCACTTTCAACTGCACATATATTTCCGTTCATCCGGCAGTAACTTTTGCCCTGTAGGTAGTAGCCCCAGGAGCACCCCGGTAGGAGTGTTTCCTCTGATTCACTCAGCGGTCCTTGGCGGCTCCTCCGGGCGTCTTCTCTTCGTTCTCGGCTCCGCGCACACATCTCTGGAGGTCTGCGAGCAGCGCTCGCCTTTTGGAAATCTTGCAGTGGGTTGCCAGTAGCTCCTCGCGTAATTCGCGGATGCTACTGGTGGCGTGCAGCACTGGGGAATCTTCCGTGCCCCACAGCTCTGGCTGTGGGCACCTGACCAAGGAGGCTCTGGCAGTTTTGACACTCTGACGGCCCGCTCGGGCACTGCAGTCACAGTCTCTCCTCGAAAATTGCCAGCGTCCTGGCCTCCAGGCAGGGCCTTCCTCGGCGGCCTCCTTCTTAGCAGGAATTCTCCCCTCTCAGGCCCGTATCTCCAGGCCCGGCTCCTCTCTCCTTCCTTGCTGGTGGCTGGACCTTTTATGCACCTGTGACCCGTTAACAGGTTGCAGGTGCGAGCCCTTCAGTTCGATTGCTGGACTCCATTTACTTAAGTTCTTGGGACATGCCTGACCCTTGCAATAGTTTCCAGGCTTCTTCCTCGTCTCAGTACAAGTACCAGAGTGGCGTAACGGAATGTTAGTGTGCACAACTCCTATTCACCTCGTCCTCGTCCCAGTACTAGAGTGGTGTGCCTTAGAGCAAATAAAAGGAAAGGGATGGCAACAACCTATGAAGGATTGGGGGAGGGTTATGTTTGTTACAACAAGGGAAAGGGGGATACAGTGCCTCACCCAAACACACCCTCTCGCCAATTCCCTCCACCCAGGTGATCCTCCCTCGCATCTCCACCCCAAGGATCAGGATCCAAAAGCGATGGCCTTTCCCTGGCCAGCTGAGAAGGGCATCCAGGGGGAGTAGGTGTGAAGATGCCTTCAGGTTTTTCACATAACCAAAGCTGAAATGTGCATTATTGATAAGTGAGTGCCAAGATGTTTCAGAATATAGTAAACATAGCTTAGCGGGTCAAGCACTCTGAGTTGATATGTTCATGTGCCAGACTATTAGTGTTGCCTGGTTTTCTGGACAGGGTGGGCCAGCACCATAAAGAGGAGGGCCTGAGGAAGGGGCACCTGCAAACTAAGTAGAAAATATTTATTTTTATGGAAGCATTATTAAGCACACTTGCGTGTCAGGATGAATTTTAAACTATCATCAAATACTGCCAATTGTTCAAAAACCAAAGCGACAAAGTAATCTACTTTGAATTTTCCAGGCACACAGCAAAAGAAAATATAGAAGAGGCGAACAAGCTTGTATTGAATGCCTGCCTCGTTGTGCGATTTGACAAAAGTGCAAACGCCACAAAAACCTAAGGTCTGGAATGACTAACATACAGATATTAGTGAATAAAATAAGCAGTTCAAAAAGAACGTGCGTTACCTTGCGAGTCAGCGTGTTGCCTTGGAAGATAAGATTGCTAAGTGGGTTAGGTGTGCATCACAAATTCCAGAGCACACGTATTTAAAAAATATGCTACAATAGAGCTCACAAATACTTGTTTTTAATTTAGGAGCGCATGTTTTAGATTTCAGTACACATTATTAATATGAGACTTAATTTCCCAGAACGCTATTCGTTACCTTAAATGACAGGACTGGTGTATGTGTTCAGGCCCGACAAAGGAAAGTCTTCTATACAAATTACCCTTTTGCGGAAGTTATTCATTCACCATGCATTCCTACTGATTGCGCCCCAGCAGGTGTTAAAAAAAGGTGAATTCCAAATGATTCTGAATATATTGTCGTACTATATTTTGGTTGTCTCGGACAAAGTTCAAATTACTCTAAGGCATTTTGGTTGCCCAGGACCCTGGTTAAAATTGCTCTATTGTATTTTGATCATCTTTCGCCAGATTTAAAATTCCTCTACAGCATTTTGGTCACCTAGTACCCTATTAAAACTTTTCTGCTTAATGTTGGTCACCAATGGACTTGTGTGAACCTGTTAATGTATGCCTCATGTCTATGATCCTTTGACTTGTGTTTATCCATATTAGCTATGTGTACACATTATAGTACACCAATTGTCCTGCCAGTTCCCTAATTAATGTTGTTCCACTCTTTATTGACAACCCTCCTCCCCAATACTTACACTCATCTGCATCTCCCCATTCACCATTGCCTTCTCTGTTCTGGACCGCCACCTTATCTTTAATTCCAGTGCAGCCAGATTTCTACTCTTGGGGGTGGGGGGGGGGAGGGGAGGGTTTGGCCTGCCTAAACACATCCCCACCAACATTAACTCCACTCCCTCCTCTCTGACCACTCCATTGCCTCATTTCAAAATCTACCTACTCACTTTTCAGGGCAATTCCCTTGACCTGATCATTCTCGTATCCTCACTGTACTCTTCCAAAATCTCCCTTAACCAACCCTTCTGATATTCTCTTCTCTCCCTCTCTCCAAACAAAAATTAAAACCAGACTTCTTGTCCCCCTACCAACCTGAAATTGTATTGCATTGTATTAATATTTATTAAGCGTGAAAAAGACCAAGGCCTGGAGGCATCTGGGCGCTAGTGGAGGACAGTAAGCAGCAAAGCGCGGCAGTCTTAAAATAGAATGGCATCAGGGTTTTACAAAACAGTAGATGATCACTAATGTCCCTAGAGAAGAAAGTTCCACAGCATTGGGGCGAGAAAAGAGAAGAAGCTTTCACCGGACCTTGGCCTGTAAAAGCGTGGTACTACCAGGAGGTTTTGAGAGGAAGATCGAAGTTTGCACTCTGGAACATACCAGGTATGTTTTGAGCGCAGAAAGAACGGGCCTACTGAGAGGATAGAACAGTGTATCATGCAGAAGAATTTAAACTTGATCTTGCTTCTAACTGGAAGCCAGTGCAGCTCCTCCTTTCTCTCCCTCATGTGAACTCTTGGGTCTCTTCCATTAAACAGACCTTCTCGGACATTAACATGCCTCTACATTCCCCTTTGATTACCACTATCCCTCTCAAACCATAACTCCTTTCACCCCATGTCGCCTACCTTGCAACATCCCTTAGATCAGCTCCCGCAAGATGGACATGCAATGTCACCTTTGCAAGTGGCACACAGACCCAATCCACCTTCTGCTTGCTTATAAATGCCCTCCTCTTCTTCACTACTACCTCAATCTAATTGCCACCCTCCCCTGGCACCGCTACAGGCCCTAGTGCACACCATGCAGGGTCATCCGCTCATGCAATCTCTTCTTCCCTATCTGCTAACGAATTTGCACAATACTCTTCATCTAAGATTGCAAGTATGTGTGATACAGTCACGACTCTCCTCTCCATCCTTTGTCTGGCTTCTTTGATATATGATATGATAAGTCATTTATAACGCAACAAGACAAATGATCTTACTAGGCCTTGTGTCATTTATATCGTGCAAGGGGAAGGGGAGGGGAAAACAGGGCAGCAATGCTCTGGTTAAGTGCAGCCAGGGCAGCGCGGCTCTGGGTAGTGCAAGCAGAACAAGGGACTGTAGGGTTACAGTTACAGTCCCCAAGTGTGTGGTAGGCCCGGAGGCAGTGCAAGGGTGACTGATCAAGAAAGAGCGTGGTACCCAGTGAGACTCTGAGGGTAGCTAATTAACCAGTCGGTACAGCAGATCGGTATGTCAGGTAGGCCAGCAGGGGGGGAGGGGGGGAAAGAGAGAGAGAGAGAAAGCAGAGGAGAAGAGGAAAGTTTTGAGCTGCTCCGGAACTTCAGGTGATCCAGCTCAAGTTTGAGAGGGGCAGGGAGGCACATGCAGAGGAGAGATATCTACCCCCCCACTCTCTGCCTGGAGAAGCGTCTAACCCTTAGAGAGTTGGAGGTACCTGAGCGAATGGCTCGAGAAGGAAGGTATTTTGGAAGAGAGCGTTTCATGTAGTGTCTTGTGGGCAATGCAAAGGGTCTTGAACTTGATCCTTGCAGCCACCGTGAGCCAGTGGAGAGATTTCAGGGCTGGAGAGATGCGGTCCCTGGGCTTGAGGCTAGGGATAAGTCTTGCAGTCCTGTTCTGGATTAGTTGCAGAGGGAGGAGAGTAGAGTAAGGCAGATTGAGAAAGAGGCTGTTGCAGTAGTCAAGCCTAGAGAGAACCAGGGCTCTAGAGACATTAAGCTTCTGGGGGAAATGAGAAAGGGAAAAGTACCTTTGAGGAGGTGCAGCTGGTAGTGGGATGTTTTGTCGATATTGGAGATGTGAGGAGAGAAAGAGAGAGTTGAGTCGAAGATGACACAAAGGTTTTTGCCTTGAAGGAAGGCGAAGGAAGAGGGCCCAAGGCGGGCAGCCAGAGTGATAGAGGGAAGGGCAGGGGTCCCAATGAGAAGGATCTCTGTCTTACTGGCATTAAGGCAGAGATCATTGGAGGCGCAGCAATCCTAAATTGCAGATAGACAGTCAGGAATGAGCAAGAGAGGAGAGGTAGATGAGAGGAGCTTGAAGGAAAGCGGAGTGTCATCCGCATAACACTGAAAGTTAGAGAAGGTAGAGATCAGGTGGGCCACTGCGGCCAAGTAGAGGTTGAAAAACCAAGGTGAGAGTATACAGCACTGGGGAATGCCAGAAGTAGAGAGGTGGCAGAGAGAGGGACCAAGTTGGACCATGGACGGCGGTCCAACAGGAAGGCGGTCAGCCACTCCAGGGCCTGATCCGTGATGCCCAGGTTCTCACAGAGTCGATTGATCAGGGTGGCGTGGTTGACCATGTCGAAAGCAGAGGGAAGATCAAGGAGGATGAGAACAGAAGGAATGCTGAAAACAAGGTTAGAGAGCAGATCTTCACGGGTGTTCAGGAGAGCAATGACTCTGGCAGCTCTGAAGCCAGACTGATGGTCACAGAGACAACCAACAGATTCAGTGTGGAGAGTGAGGTGGTAGGTGGCCAGCTTTTCCAAGAGCTTTTCCAGGAAAGGGGTGATGGAGATTGCGCAATAGTTTGCCAGGCAGGTAGGATTGGCAGAAGGCTTCTTGAGGAGGGGGTGCACAAGGGAGTGCTTAAGGGGAGAGGGGAAAGTTTCAGTGGCGAAAGAGTGTTTACAGAAATCCGCAAAGGCTGGAAAGAGGGTGTCAATATGGTCCTTGAGGATTCTGGAGGAGCAAGAGAGCACCTGTTTGAACAACACTTTCATAGATCTGACTTCTCTAGAAACCTCATCAGGTGTTGTCAGAGAGAAAGCAGAGAAAGGAGGAGAAGAGGGAGAGATAGCCAAAGGGGGGCTGAGAGAGGAAGAGGAGATAGAGGACAGGATTTCCTGAGTTTTAGCAGAGAAGTGAGAGGCCAGAGCCATAGAGAGGGCCTGGGAGGGAACAGGAGAGGTAGAGACTGCAAAAGGATTGGCCCATTCCTTGCAGATTTCAAAAAGAGTTTGATCATGTTGTTAGAGGCCGCAGAGACGCAGGCTTGAATGTGTGCCCTCTTCTTGGACAGGACAGATAGTCTGTATTGCCTTTGGAGCAGGCGGCAGACCAGATTGTCAGAGCAAGCATCCAAAGCCCTCCACTTCCTCTCAGCCACCCTGCACTTGCGTTTCAGGACAGCGAGGTCGGAATCATACCAAGAGTTGCACTTGGAGGTAGGCTTCAGCCTGATTCTCATGACAGGGACAAGGATGCCTAGGGTGTTGGAAATAGAAAGACGCAGATTAGAAAGGGCTGTGTCAGAGTGCGAGTCAGCTGTAGGAGTATGAGGAGGAGTGAAAGTAGAGGCAAAGGCATCCACTGACACGCTTCATGTGCTAAATGACCGAGATGGTAGGTGGCAGTGCAGGGGGGGGGCTTTGCCTGAGGGATAGAGTGTTTCAGATGAGAGGACAGTAGAAAGTGGTCAATCCAAGAGCGAGGGGTAGTGAGAGGGTTAGAGAGGGGGATGTCTGAGGTGATGAGAATATCCAAAGTATGTCCGGCAGAGTGTCTCGGATCAGAGGGCAAAATGGAAAGTGTGTTGCAGAGGTTGCAGAAAAGCCGAGAGGAAGGATTAGAAGCATCCAGGTGGATGTTGAGATCTCAGAGGAGGAGAAGCTGAGAAGTAGAGGCAAGCGAGAAGAGGAGAGGTTGCTCCATTCAGACCTGGCCAGGTGGTCTGTAAATGGTGGCCACAATTAGAGAGAGGCCAGTAAAGATTGAGAGCCAGCAGACCAGGCATTCAAAGGAGGAGTAGGCCTGCATAGAGATGACAGAGATCGGGAACCACTCCGAAAAGATCAGGGATACTCCACCTCCAGGATGGTTGGTTCTAGATTCAGAGACGATCTTGTAGCCTACATAGAGGATAGTCTCAAAAGTCATGACAGACCTGGCCGTAAACCATGTCTCGGTGAGTGCAAGGACATTTAGGTCGAGTTCTTAGAGAGGGTGACAGATGTTAGAGGAGTGTTTGCCAGCAGAATGAGAGTAGCGACGTGGAGCAGGTTGCCACAACTGAAAGACTTCTGTGGAGGGGTACAGGCTTGAGCTACACCCTGCAGAGGTGGTAGAGGGGCCCGAGGGTGGGCAGAGGTGGAGGATGAAGGTGCCAAAGAGGTGGCGGAAGGAGTAGCAGGAGAAGGGAGGAAGTTGATAAGACGCTGGAAATGCCTATTAAAAAGGAGGAGATGGGGCTGAGGGCCCTGAACCAAGACGATTTAGTTCAGATAGACATTAATGATGGTCTTGGAGGAGTTGAAGGGGGCCAAGAGGACCTCTCACCTAATACCACAGTTATTGGGAGAGGAGGAGAAAAGAGAGAGAACAGATACCATATGAAGGGTCCATGGGGGTGGGGAACGACACAGAGGATGTCGGTGAGTGTCTGGAGGACTGGTGTAGGCATCAGCGATAGGAAGGCCTGGGTTGAAGACCATGATGTCCCTCTTGAACTTCTTCCTTCCAGACTTAGTGAGAGGGATAGGGTAAGCGAAAGAGTAGCAGTAAGAGAAGATGGCAGAGAAAGAGCACCATAGGGGGTGCGAAGGAGGTATGTGGAGGAGGAAGGGGGTGAGAGAGAGAAACAGCTGTGTGGCACACAACTCAGAATGCGCAGGGGGGGTGAGGGGCTGGAATCACAACAAAGGTAGATACAGAAGGGGAACAAGTAATTCAGAACAATGAACGGCTCGCCTTAGGGATGGGGACGGGGGAGTTCTAGGTTGGAGCCTAGAGAGAACCAGCAACAAAGCCACACGGAATGCGAAAACACCCAGATTTGACTTTCCCTGAAGGGGGAAAAAAGGCAGGTTTTTGGGCACAAAACAACACACGCAGATTCAACTTACCTGATCAGTCGTAGCAGGTCGACGGCTGCAGGCTACGTGCTATGACGGTGGAGACCGGCAGATACCACTGGAGCTGTCCTTAGCCTCTGGTCCTTGGCCGAGGGGGCTGCCACGGCAGGGGGTGCCTTGGGTGGCCATTTTAAAGGGCCCACCAACCAATGGGAGGGATGGAGGAAGGGCCAACAAACAAGGAAGCAACCGGGATAAAGGGTGGGGGGAGCGGGTACACACGCTGTGGCGCGAGACTAAAACATGTACAATTGCACAACTTACTGCGCCACGGAGCACCTGTCCTCCCCCAGCACTGTTGGCGTTGCCCGATAATGGTGGGGATGGCCATCAGGGGAGAGAGGGAGAAAACACATGTCGGCGCATGTTTACCTGTTGTCAGGCCCTGGGTCCTCCTGGTCTGAACAGGTCCAAACAGGAATGGCCCTTTTCTTCATCTGCCCTTCACTTTGGATGCCGGGCGAGAGACGCCCTTGACCTAAGATTCAAGAGGAGAAAGGAAGAGGCAGGGCTAAGAAGGTGGGTGGTGTATAGGCCAGGTGACCTAGATCCACTTGCACCTGCTCACCAATTGCAAAGGAAAAGAGGCTGGAGGGCTGTTTAAGTAGGGTAAAAGAGCAGCAAACCAAGAAGGCACCAACAGTTTAAAGTGATTGACAGGTGGGTGGGGCATCCTACCACTCCTCCATCCCTGGTCTGGCTTCTCTCCACACCCTACCACCTGTCTCAACAACAAGTTGCCATTTATACAATGCTTTTAGTCTGAGATGAACATAAAACATTCTTTGTATACAATTATTTACATCGAAATTGATACTCATTTTAATGACCTGATGAAAGACTGAGTCGACCGTCCGAGAATTTGAACCTGCAGATAACACGGATTGCAGCATTGCACGCTCAACCCACTGAGCTATCTTACTGGATTTCACCAACTCCCACCTCCTCTACAGCTTGCCTCCCTTTCACTACGCAAACTGAAAACTGTCAACCCCTCCTTTGCCCTCTCTATCCACAGACAGTCAAGGAACTTGCTCCTCGCTTGCCACTAGCTCTTCAACTTCTCTTTTCCTTGGAATCTTTCTGGAATGCTGGTGGTAGCAACTTCTCTACCAATACTTTAGAATCCCATGGCTGACTCAAACAATCCTGCCGACTATCGATCTGTGTGTCTCCGCCCCGATTACCCTAAAATCCTGAACTTCTTGTCTTTAATAAAATTTCTGTCTACCTACAGATTAATGGAGTTGTGACCTTTTCCAACCTGGATCCTGTAGCCATCACTCTACTAAAACAAACTACCCTTGTCCCTAATTCTCCTTGACAGCTCTGCCACCCTTGACACTGTGGACCACTCGCCTCGTCTTTAGACTTGCAGATTTTTGAATTTAGGTCACTGCTTTGAAATGTGTTGCCTTATACCTCTAGGATCGATCCTTCCCCATATTGTAGAACATGGCCACCTCAGAACTTATAGTGTAACAATCTCCCTGTTGGCATCCAGCAAGGCTTTGTCCCTGCCAATTATATGTTCACCCTTCACCCCTCCTCTTATCACCTATTTACAGGCAACAATCAAATCATCTTCTATACGCTTACTCCTGATATTTCCACACACATTTCTGCATGCTTCTCTCAATTCATCACTGGATTCCACTTCACTGCTTGATGCTCAGCTCCTTGAAGACCAAAGCAATTCACATCCCTTCCTTCAACACACTCCCTCCTTCCTTCACTCATCGCATTTAGACCCAACTTGTTCTCTTCCTCCGCATAGAAGCGCAACCAAGGGGTCCTTTGTAATAGTGACCTTATCCTTCATCACTTTATTACCATCATCTCAACTGTGGCCAGGATCAACCTCGAAGAGTAGAAAAATCCTCCCCTCCTCACAACTTTGCCAAAACCCTTATGGTGACCCTGATTCTCAGTCACTTCGACTACTGTGCCAGTCTCCTCATGGGCCTCTACATCTGTTGATACTCCCCCATTGGAAACATACTCCTCTTCACCACGTGTACTCTCTATACATTTCCCCATTCCCTCCCAGCTCCAAAAACTGCCTTCATACCAACCGGTTTTCCATGAAAATCAGACCCCTCCAAATTCCAACTGCTTGTCTACAAATCTATGCATGACCTTTCAACAGTACCTAGTTAATAGTACTTCCTGTTACTTTCCTCCTCCCATCCTCTGCTCTACCAACCTCCCTGGTCTCACTGTCCCTAACCACCATGTGCCTTCTCCCTCTTTCTCTCCTACTTGCCCTGCTCAACTGGAACTTCCTACCTCTACCAGTACCACCTCCTCTGCCTTGAAGGAGCACCCTCTATTCTCAGATTACAAACCCTTCCTGTCTAGCTGGTTCCAGTGTTCGTACATCTCTGTAAATAACAACTCTAATGAACATCCCATCCTGATTCAGGGGACCGGCAAGCCGATGACTCGGAGAACTTGTTGTCTACGGGTGATAGTTGCATGGAATGCACCTGGCTGGAATGGCGAGGAGTCCCTGGTCACCCCACTGTGGTACCATCACAGTGCCACACCTCAAGCCAGACCTACCCCACTCCATTGGCCCTTTAGGGCATGCTACAGCTTCCAGACCCTACAGCTTTCCCCCTAATGCAACACATTGGGGGACACTGCGGGATAACTATCACACCCTCTCCTTAACATAGGGAGCATAAGCTCTCCCTGAGTAGACCCAAGTCTACAACATTGGAAATGGAAGCTTTCTCTTCAAGAAAAAGGGTTTCCCTACATTGAGTGTTTAGATACGGTTACAACTTTCATTGCTACATCAAAGGACTCTTCCCGGGTGTTGGCGAGAATCATGGTGATCTCTGTGGAACTGTGGCCAAAATGTTGCATGTTCGCAACTCCCGGAATACAAATGTTCAGCACTGGAAGAAGAGGTTCAGCTGCATTGTTCCCCAGCCTTAGACTCTCCCGCTGGGGATACATTGCTGTTACTTTTCTGTATGTTCAGTAGAACAAGGTAGTTGAAGAGCTTACCCAGTAATTATAGAGGTTTGAAATAACACAATGGAAATATTGCAGACCTCAACACAGGCAGCAACTGAGAGTGGCGGGGGATCAGGGCAAACAGATTAAAACCCCAAACTGCCTTACAGGCCAAGTTTATACTTGGGCAAGACCCTTGAGGCCACAGCAGGCACAGGTTCACACAAAGAAGACAGCCAATCATAGCCCTCACCAAATTACGTGGTAGGCCCTGGGGTAAAGGAGGAGGGGGTGAGAGGGAGGGGGTGGCACCATGAGAGACTGGTAGTGATACAAAGGAGGTATCAGGGAGAGAGAAAGGCAGCAATGAGGCTGAAGAGAGAACCCCACCAGGATAAGATGGCAGTGGTAATAAACCTGGTACAGAGGTGACTGTGGGAATAAGACCAGGAGGAGAAAGGGAAGCCGAGACACGAACATCAGGAGGAGAGAGGACCAACACTAAGCAAGCATGACAAGACAGTGAGATGTGGCACAAGCTTGGGTCAGAAACTCTGTTCAAAGTAGTAAAAGGTTGGGAAAGAGAAACCAGGAGATAGACTTCAGAAATCCCTCACTAGCTTTCCTTGCCGTCTACCCCCACTGAGCAGAGCGCTCTGAACACATTACCATTAGGTGAGTCAAGGGGTAATTGAAGTACAACTAGTCCAGACCAACAAGAAGGGTGTTTGAGTCACCTTGAAACGCCAGAGCGAGTGAGCCAACACCTTTCTGAACTTTACAAACTGGCACACTTGCATCTGAGCCACAAGGGCCGACATGCCCACACCCCATAGTAGATACATTGGGACAGAGAGACAGAGGGGGAGATTTCACAGGAAAAGGAATCCAATCCCACTGAGAGGAGAAACATCCATACTTTGTTTGGCGGGTACCATTTTCATTGAAGTTTCCCAATCTTGTAAGCAATGTGTGTGGCAGGCATGGTATCAAGCCAGACAAAGACACAGTTTGAAAATCTTCATTTAAAATACTTCAGGTTGTGCAATGCCCATCTTGCCCTATCTCTAGCTTGGGCACCTTAACTGATGTTTCTATGGATAGTCGAGGTCTGTAAATCCCAAAACAAAAGTCTGTCTGTGTCAAACTTATTCTTAGCCTCCCTCTCAGAGCAAATGTTGTGCAGGGTTTTCTCAAAAGAAAGCAGTCTTCCAAAAAAAAGTATAAAATAAGGCTGGATTCAAGTGGCCTGATCGTCAGGTTCAGCTTTGCCAGTTCAAAAACAATTTAACAAAAAGGTGCCCTTGGAATCTCTCCAGCAAGGTTCTTGTAGCTTCAAATCAAATCAGTTCACAAAAGTTCCCAGGTCAACACAAAATGTGCCTTAGACTCTTCAAGGCACTGTCCTCGGTTTTAAACCAAACAGGTTCATAAAAGTTCCTACGTTCTCTTGGTATTTCTCCTTTCCTAAGCTTCTCACATCTTACAGTTCCTTTTGGGCCTCTCAGGGTTCCCTTCCCCAGGCTTGAGCCCCTTTGGTTCTATAATTTACAAATGCCCACTGATCTCTGGTTTCAAAGGTTTAGCTCACAGTCTCCTTCGGGCCTGTTGGGGTTTCCTTCCCCAAACTTGAGCCCATCTGGTTGAAGATTTACCACAAAGTTCACCAAACAGAAAAGTTCAGCTTTCCATAATTCACTCTTAAAACAATTCTCTCCCTGAAGCTCAAACAGTCTTTTACAACACTTTGGAGATTTTGCTACCAACTTCACCTTTTGGCCCACCTCTCAAGTGGCACGGTTTGTCTCCTCCTTTCAACACGGGGTCTGTAACAGAGACTTGAGAACACATAGCGTTGCTTGCCCCTATGCGCAACCACTCTGCTACGTAACCCCCTTCTCTTCTTTCTTCCATCTTTCTTTCTTCCTCTCTTTGTCTTAGGGTTACCTTTAGCCCACAGGTCTTCTGCTTTCTTCTTGCATTTCTAGCACCCTCTTGTTTCAAGCTTTTCCTTCGTGCACACTTTCTTTCTTATAGCTTTCTGTGTCATTCTTACTGTTGTCCTTTTATTCTACGTGCCGCTCACATGCTTTTATTTCTGTCCTTTCCTTTTGTGCCACTTGCACTCTTTGATTTCTTTGTTGCTTTTCCCTTCGAGCCACTTGCAAGCTTTACTTTGTTTTCCTTCTCCTCGCGCCATTCACACACTTTTCTATCTGTCCTTTCTTTCCGTGCCTGTTGCACACTTTTCTTTCTTTACATTCTTTTCATCCGGCCTATCGCACACTTGAACTGCTTTCCTTTCAACCTCATGCTTCAGCATCACACGTGTACCAGGTTCCTCAGCATACAGAAACTCACTGGTTGATGCGCTGTGATCGGGAGGGCTCACCAGCTTCAACACTAAGTTCAGGGTGTCAGCGCCTGCCCCTCAGACAACTCTGGGATCTGGACCCCTCCCAGGAGAATGAGCATCTGTCTGGCCATAGACCACAGGACTGTATACACCCCAGTCCGGCTCTTTGGAGACACGGCTCCCTCGCCACGCTACAACCCTAACAGCACACCGTCTTAGCATCCCACACTCCTCCGGACCCCTCAGGGTCTTCCTGCTGCAGCTTCCACGGTTTGTTCAGCATCCACAGCTCACTCTGCATCTCTGGTAAAACTCCATTGTTTATACGTTGGTCAGTGTTTAATAAGAGGCAGGTGTGCATAGTTGCTGTCAAGTGCCTGACTCTGCCTGACCTAATTAAAGGGACATGTAGGTAGTGTAGTAGGCCTCTCCATTCATCTTCCTCCTCACAGTACTATAGTGGCTTTTATGATAGGTAATCTTTCTTAATCATTCTTACTCCCGGACACCTCTTCCTCGTCTCAGTATATTTTGGAAATGGGAAGGGGGACCGGTACAAGACTGAGAATGGCGAGGGCTAATAGGGTGATTGAAAGTGTTTTAGTATACCCTAGATAATTCCCCTTTTCCCAGGTTATCCTTTACTGCTGGTAACACAGAATGGATGGATTGGGGTTGGCAACAAGTCCTGCGATCTGAGTTATGGGGAAATAAGTCAGCGTCAATGCTAAAAAGTTTCTGTTCCCTCTGGCCTCTATATTTCCACACTTTTGCCACCCTACTATCATTAGGCTTCCTTTTCCGATCAGAGAAATATAGACCTGAATATCCTATAAAGGCTTCAGGGATATCTTCCTCATCCCCTATTCTAGCAGAATACTGCATCTCGCCTGAGGGTTTTCCATGTTTGTTCCCCCGGGTTCCTCTACCTAGGTGATCCTCCCTTGCTTGTCCACCCCCAGGGTTAGATTCCAAAAGTGCTGGCCCACCCCTGGCCACCCCGAATAGAGGAATCTCAGGGTTTACATGGGAGAATACCCCCAGGTTTCTCACAAATGACATACAGTCTTAGTATTTTTCTTCATCCGAGGTGGAAACCTGTACAAAACCTCATTCTGAAACACCATCCCCCCTCAGGCTACCGTTTGCCATGTGTTCTGTCCAATCCACGGTTTGTGAACCATTTACTCCTCATAAACCACTGGTCGATTGCATACGACCTGGCTCTCTTATGTCTGGCACCTGGTTCTGGATTGCTGCAATGACTGTTTGCTGTTTTTAGGAGTACCTAAATAAATACAAATGACTCACTGCATACCTAAACCTCTGGGAATCGCTTTTGATACCCCCCTTTAAATTCAAAGAACCCATAGGAAAAAGCCTAGAGCCTCCACTTTAATGGATATCCACCACCGTTTCATAATACACTTACGCAGACATCAACATACTCATCTGATTCTTTCTGAAGCAAAAAGGTAGGGTACTATACTTAATACACAGTGGCAAGAATTATTTTTTTTTACTGTGCCTGGTTTTTCAATGGCAGTTATGGCAAAAGAACAGTTTCTTTATGTCTGCCGACATTTAAGGAAAATTAGGTTTTGGTTTGGTCTTCTTAACTCACCAACATCAATAATCACTACACGAAACGGGTGCCAAATCCTGTATCTGATATTTCTTCACAAACCACAAGTGACAAATGCGCTCAAAAAAGGTGACAAGTGGAACCACTTAAAGCATCTAAAATCTAATTCCCTTAAACTCAGACCAGAAAATACCTATTCACAAGACCCCCTTAAAGTTGCTTCATTTTACGTTTCTTCCTGGAAGGTAGTGGTTGATCTTGGTTTGAAGGAATTCAGCTCCTTGTCCGTATACTGATTTCTGGCTGATGCAGAGGGCTTTAAAGGTAATGCGCGTTTTTACTGGGAGCCAGTGTAGGCTTCTCAGGGCTGGTGCGATGTGGTATCTTCTGTTTAGTCTCAGGAGTATCTTTGCTGCAGTATTTTGGATGCATTGGAATTTTTTAGTGAGCTGTTCTGGCATTCCAAGGTTGAGGCTGCTTGTGTAGTCGATCCCTATAATTAAATCGCAGGAGGTAGCAGCATTTATTTGCTATAGCTTTGACTTGTGATTCTAGCAAGAGTCCGTTATCCATGAGTATTCCCAGATATTTTAGCACAGCAGATTCTTCCGGTTGGGTTCCCCACATGACTGGTGGCCAGTTCAGTTGTGTGTCTGTTGCGTTATCCTCTGGAGGAGAGAACATTATTTCTGTTTTGGTCAGGTTTAGCTTGAGGTTGTTGGTGGTCATCCAGATGTACATGTCTGTAAGGCATTTGTTGAGGGGGGTGTTTGGGTCTTAGGTTGACAATGAGTTGGGTATCATCTGTGGTCAGTTCGTGGTTATCGAGTGATTTTCAATAAGGGGGCCATGTAAATGCTGGAGTGGGGAGAGGCTAGACCCTTGTGGTATGCCACAGGAAGTGCTTTTGGTGTTCGAAGTAAATGGCTGCAAGTTCTTTGTTTGGATAGTGAGGAAAGATTTTAGCCATTGAAAAGCAGAGTTCTTTTATGCTTATGGTAAGACTTGCTCAAACTTCTCCCCCACCCTGGCATCTCATGCATCTGTACTGGATTGGGGTTTGCCTTTGTACTGTGTTTTGTCTGCATCTAATCATTCTTCTTGTTGGGTGCTGAATGTGTACTTTGCCTTGATTGCATTCCAACAACCTTCGTATTGAGTGTTGAATTTGTACTTGACTGGATTCAAACAACCTTCTGCTTTGTTTAGCATTAGCAATCTCATATCTTTCAAACACTTGCTGGCGTACTTGTCAAAATGCACCGGGGTCCCCAGCTGCTTTGGGTAGACTCGCAGGTTCCTTTTCACGCCTCTGTGGAATGGCTGCTTCATCCGCTTTCCACTCTGGAGTCAGCAGAGGTCTTTCCAGCACTCTGCGGCTATGCGATCACATGCCGGCTTTCCTTCTCGGCTCAGACTGGAGATCGCTGCGTCCTTGAGCAGCCCACCAACCAGGAGCTCCCGATTGGCTCCAAGCGTTTCCCTCAGCCTTTCCCGCTCAAATGCGGCATCCTCCCTTCTGTCCGGGTAACCTTCTGTGTGTGCCTCCCATTAGCGAGCCTTCGCCTGGAGTTCACCGTCTTCTCCTGCACTGCTCGACTTGTCAGGGCGGTTTCCATCTTTAAATGTCCTGTGCACTGAAGTCTTGGAGAAACTAGCCTGCATGTTGTACTTCGAGCATCTGTCACTTTGCACAAACTCCCTCCTCCTCCTCCTTCTCCTCCTCCTTTTCCTCCTCATCCTCCTCATCATCTCAGTACCAGAGTAATTATGGGAGTTGGAGTCCATGGATGTCATTGGACTTTCAACTCTCAAAAGGTTTTTCTCTAGGGTTTCCTATACAGGCATATTAGAAACAGAAGGTGATGTGCGAGTTGTGGATGCTGGAGCCGAAAGGTGGAGACCTGATTAGAATAGTGTAAAGAAAAGGTTCCTTGATTTCCTCTACAGGGGGGAGAACTGTTCGATGACAGTTGGGTGTCAGGGTCTTCCACATGGAAAAGGGAGGGGATATTGTGTTTCATCCAATGAAGTCATAACATCTCCCTGGTAATGGTCTCCTCCCATGTGATCCTCCCTCTTAACTGCCCACAGGGTCAGGATCAGGTAGCGGCTGCCTTCCCCTGGCCAGATGGGAGCATATTCCCACCGGGGACTCCATGATGACTCCATTAGATTAATCACAATACTTTGTTGGAACATTGCTTGTCTCTTAAAAAAAAACACTGATGCCACAGACTGGTCAAATGGTATCACTTTATACAGTAAGTGTTTTCAGGAGAACGGGGCCTGTAGACTTATGAAGGGGTTCACAAATTTAAAAAACCATGCAATGTAACCGAAGGTTGCCAGGGGGCGTCCAAGTGCGGGGTTGATCATATGGATGAAAACTGCACTAAATGCACAGGTTAAAGTTCTTGCCCACAAATGTGCAGATCTACTCTGCCTCACAATTCAACTACCTAGTCAATAGTGTATTTTTGGCTAACATCTATAACCATCCTTATGGCAAGAATGCCGTTCAGACACTACACAATCTTGAAACTGCACTGGCTGAATGGGAGCTCTGGGATAAGAGCCAGGGTATTGTTCTGATTCTGGGCGACTTCAGCTTGAAATATGAGCCACAGCACGAATCAATAAAATTCCTGGAAGAGGAGAATCAAATGTGGGATATTCCCAGCCTATAGTTGACTAAACAATCGCAGCAATATAAACATGCTCTGGAAACTGCACATATTTTATTTACAATCAGTGTGATGGTGTGCAATGGACTTGTCACTGGCAATGTGCCACCCGCAGCTACTTACCATAAGGGTAATATCAAGAGAAACATTCATTAGATCCTTTTAGACATATTGCATTGGGAAATCGCCCAGGACATAAAAAAGTGTTACTCAGATCCGAAAGTGAACACTTTCCGCTCACCAATACTCTCAACATTTTTGTCCCAGAGAACTCTTCTCCCTGGTAATTCTGTTCTTTCATGTTCTAATAACTGGAAAAGATTAAAATGGGATGCAATTGATCTTGAAACCACTATGTCACAAATCTAGTCATACTTCCTGGTCTAGAGATAGCTTTTGCAAATGTGTCTGCAAACAGGATGCTTCGGAAACTGAACGAAAAGGTATCGGAATAATTAAAAGGAATAGTATGTTCAGAAATATTATTGGCCAAAAAGATGGCCAATAATAAAACAAATACCTAAAATACATATTTTTTTAAGTCCCTATGCAACGTTTCGAACAAATGAAGCTCAAACTTTAAAATTGCAAGCACTAGGGGGCATCCATTTTGTGAAATGGATGCCGCCTGTGCTTGCGTTTGCGGCACTAATGAAGCAAAAGCCAGCCAGCTGTAGTAAACAAAAGCTACCACTGGGTGGCTTTTGCTTCATTGGTGCCAGACTCGAAGGACGGGGACCAGAGACTACAGGCAGGAAAGCTTGGAGCCCTGAAGCTACCGCAAACATAAATACAACGTTGTTGTGTTTCAAAAACGCTGCCGTTTTTTTTCCCAAGTTTCTCGCGCTCCTCCAAGCAGTATTTACAAATCCAAAAACGTTATTCTGAATGCTGCAGCTTTCGCTGAGAGTCTCCTGGACTCCCTCAGGGTTGGGGGAGCCCAGGAGACTGCCAGCGAAAGCTGCAGCATTCAGAATAACAACGTTGTTGTATTTGTGATTGCTGTAGTTTTCCAACCACGGCAATCACAAATACAACGTTATATTTTTAATTGGTGCGCCTCGGCTTTTTGCCTTCATTTTACGTTTTCTGCGCTTCCCTGGGATTGGGGAGCACAGAAAACGTAAAATGAAAGTGAAGGCAGCCTCCTCAGCTCTGCTTAGGCTGCAGTAAGCAAAAGCTCCCAGTAGGGGGATTTTGCGGCTTGTTTAGTGCTGCAAAGGCAGAGCCGAGGAGGCTGCCTGAATTCACAAAATGGATGCCCCCTAGTGCTTGTAGTTTGAGCTTCATTTGCTCCAAACTTTGCATAGGGAATTAAAAAAATATGTATTTTCGGTATTTGTTTTATTATTGGCCATCTGTTTGGCCAATAATATTTTCTGACCGAACCATTCCTTTAAATGATCACCTGACGAAACCCTCCAATATTATGCCGGATAAGAGAAAGCACAAAGGTAGAACTGGTTGGTATAACCAGGAATGTAGAAATAAAAAGCTTGAACTGGTATCTACACCAAAATCAGTCAATCCTTCTGATCAGAAGCATGTACCCACTATTGGAAAAAGAATACAAAGAATTGGTGAATCAAAAAAAGTCAATTACTAGATGGGAGGATTTAATCACTGCAACACGAATGAAAGATCAAAAAGTCTTTCGGCAAATTGCCTATCGAAGAGTCCATGATGAGGTTATCCCCATTGAGTATTGGGGGTAAAGCAGGGTGGGCGGGGGGAAGACTATGAAATGACTTATGTACTCCCCTAGTATACTGTTACATCATAATATTGAGGAGGCACTGCAAACTGCCATGTTTAAACCACTGTTTCTTGCCTATGCGAGTTGAGGCTTTAGGCTTTACTGTGCATGTCCTTGCAAAGAAGGCTCTCCACCTAGTGTGTAGCTATGCTCACCTTCACATCTCTTGCTTCTGACAAGTTTCTCTTTTGGCATATGTAAGGGTGTTTCAGGCTCAAAGGGCACACCTCCCAATGATCACTGTGGGCACAGGAGAGATGATATCATAGGAGTGAGCTGGGGGTGGCGCTAGAGAGCCCGGCCAAGATGGCGGTCTCTCACTGAGCCCAGTGTGTCGGCTCAAATTAATCCTGCAAAATCCCTGCTTCAAAGCAGCCCAGCACATTCAGCTGCAGGGAGTGGGGAGCGGAGTGTGCCTGCCCCCACCCCCGAGCTTTGCCAATTCCAGATCCTGAGGATCCCGGTGGGACCAGCCCCGGGTGCTGGCCACGGCTCTTGGCGGGCCGCTGGTGGTGTGGACCCCACGGCCGGCCCCCTCGGAGAACGGTCAACAGTGGAGAGGGCAATACCCCACCAGGCGTGGTGAGCAATCTGGCCCCCACTTTCACCGGGGGCAGTCGGTGTGCTGGGGAGACCCGGCTGGGTCTGTGGGAGTGAGGTGGCCCAGAGGGGGCGTCCCATTGAGGAGACAGGAGATGAGGTTGGAGTGCAGTGCTGTTTGAGCCCCAGGGCAGAGGCAGTTTGGAGTCCCCTTCCAGCACCGTGGCAGTCTAGAGGGGCTGCACTCAACCAGGGCCTCACATCCTTGGTGCTCCGTTGTGACGGGTTGTGTGCCCCGGCGGGCTGCTGTCTTGCCCGAGCACCTGAAGGAGATCCTGGTGAGATGGCGGGCAAGGGCCAACCCTTCGCCCCAACGGAGGACTGCTCTGGGGCTGCTGGCAATGGGCCCTAGTGGCTCTGAGACCTTTGAGTACAAGGCCGCCAGTACATTGGAGAGTGGTGGGGGGGGCGGTTTGGGCTGTGCAGCTACCATTCATTCTTGTGGCGGTGGGCTCCCGCACTGGCTGACTCACCTTGAGAGACGGTGGTCCAGAGCAGCTTGGGGCATAGTGAGGCGCTGAAGGAAGCTACTGGCCCTTGGGCCTGGAGACAGGGGCTGCTGAGGGGCAGGGTCCACAACAATATCATGGAGAAGGGGGGGCCTGGATTGAGATTACCCCTCCCTACCGTCGTCGCCTGCTGGCTGCGAGGAGCCCTGCGCCCCCTTTCTTCTTCCCTGGTGAGGGGTGCCCCCCTGGGGTGGACTGCTCTGGGCATGGGAAAAACTGATACTACATAGAGGAAGCTCACCTTTGAGGGGGGGGCCCTCTTGCAGGACCCCTAGATCTCAGCAACAGGCAGAGGTGTCTGGGCCAGGGAGTCGCTGGCTGGGGGAGCCGCCCCGGTGCCAGAGAGGGACATCAGGTAGATATTGCTGGACCTTAAGGCGGGCATTGGGGGGCTGGACTCCAAGTTGGACTTGCTTTCTTCCAAGGTCGATATGTTACATCAGCTGGAGAAGCACAGTAACCACCTACATGAAGTGGAACACAGGGTATCTGGCCTGGAGGATGGATCAGCGTTTCTTGCGGCAAGGGTGTCGACCCTTGAGTTGCAGCTCAAGTTGGTGGCTGCCAAGAATGAAGACCTGGAGGGAATGGCCCGCAGAAACATTCGTTTGGTTGGCATCAGAGAACGTCAAGGGAAGATTAAAATTGAGGAATTTGTCGAAACTCTGTGCAGGGAGGGCTTTGGAGGGTCTGAGCTTTCCCCCCTATTTGTGGTCGAGAGGCCCTGTGTCCCATCATTGCTCGCCTCCTGAATTACAGGGACTGGGACACGATCCTTTATTTGGCTAGGCAGAAAGGGGTTCTTCAATATGTCAGTGACAATGTTCAGATTTATCCAAATTTTTCAGCGGCGGTACATTTTTCAAGAAGGTCCTTTGCGGGGGTTAAACAGTGCATCAGAGACTGCAGTGGTCCATATTCCATGTTCCCAGTGAAGCTCTGTATCCAGCACAAAGGGAATACACAATTCTTTATGTCCCTGGAGGCGGCAATCTCCTTCTTGGACGAGATTGGTGGGCGTCCCCGCCCTGATGAATCAAGACCCTGGAATGGGGCCGGGAGGACCCCAGAGGCCAGGTCTCTTGGCAGATGGCCCGCAGAGAGAATTGCTAAACGGTTGAATAATTGTCTATGTGCCACTGACCTCTCTATTTGCTAGGCCAGGCTGCCGGAAAATATGTTTACTTACGGGTGGCGGAGCCGACAAAGGCTTGGTTGGGCTCGAACGCCCCGAGCACAGTACTAGTTATGGTTTGTGGATGTGGGTGGGATATTTCAGGCAGGTTCAGGGTTGCCTGTGGGGGTGGCGGGTTGCATGTGGGATATGGGGAGGGAGAGGGCTGCAGGGGTTGGTTGGGGGGGGAGGAGGTGTGGGTTGTTGATTTTGTTCTGTTTGTCAGGAGTCCGATTCTCAACCTGGTGTCTTACTTTCATTTCCCTTATTCGGAGGCCGGCCCCTGCTCACGGGTGGCGAGATGATGGGATGAAAGAGGTTGTCCGTGAGAATTGGGTGTTGATGAAGAAGATGGCATTTCAGGTAGGAACATGGAACATTAGGGAGGGGAACAGCCCCACCAAGATCAGAAAGGTTGCACAGTACCTTAGAAGATATCAGGTGGAATTGGCTTTTATCCAAGAGACTCATCTTACTTCCTCCTCCGAACACAAATGGGGTGCCCATTGGGGGTATCGCCAGTATATTTCCTCCTATTCTTCTTACGCAAAGGGGGTAGCCATTGTGATAGGCATTGGGATCAAGGTTTGCTTGGTCTCGATGGCGAGAGACGATGAGGGGAAAGCCCTGCTGGTATGTGGTGTGGAGGGAGTGTTGGTGACATTGGTGAACTCGTATGGCCCAAATGTGGACAACGCTAATGCATTCGACTGGGTGATGGTGCAGCTGGCGTCACCATCGTGTGCAGTAGGGATCTAAATACGTTGATGAGCCCTCTGAAGGATAGATCCTGGGCGGGCCAGGGTCCTGTGTCCAAGGCGAGTTTGCAGGTGCAGGAAATATTCAGAATGTATAATCTTGTGGATGGGGTGGCGATGTCAGCACAGGGATGAACAGGATTACACCTTCCACTCCTGGGTTCACGGGACCAGCTCTAGGCTGGACTACTTAATGATGTCCCATGAGAGGAAGCTCACGTGGGGCGATAGCCGGATTCTCCCTTGAATTGTGTCAGATCACTCACCTGTGCTTCTGGAGTGTGTGTAGGGAGGGGGACTCTTGGCGCTGCAGGACCTGGTGTTCTGCCAGGAATTGCGGGATGAGATCCAGTACTATTTTGATCACAATGAGGGCTCTGTCTCCTCGTCAGGTGTACGTTGGGAATGCCTTAAAGTGTTACGTCAGAGGGGTGTGTATGGCCAAGGAAAATGGGATTCTCTGGGGTATTAGAAGGAACATGGCGGTGGGTGAGGCCCAGCTCAAATAATTGGACACTGAATATACATCCACGGCGGACCCCAGGACCCTGGCAAAGCTACGTAAGGAGCTCGACGGGTTTAGGAGAAAAGCCGAGGGGAGTTTTATTTTTTGGGTCGAGGCCATTGGATACGCCAAGAAGGGGAGGGGCAGAAACCAGGGGCCTTGTTTGCCCAGTTGTTAGCGGCTGACAAGCGATCTCCGCAGGTGGAGTGCATTTAGAGATCCCCAGGGTGAGCCCCTACATACAGAGGAGGGTATAGCTGCAGAGTTTTGCACATTCTATAAGCACCTGTAAGGATCCAGGTACTCGCAGGACCCGGGCAGCCTGCAACATTATTTAGAGAAGGTGGAGCTGTTCGGGAGGTCTCATTGGAAGAGATCCTGGAGGTAATCAAGGAGCTCCCGGGATCTAAGTCCCCAAAGCCCAACGGTCTAACAGGTGAATTTTATAAGGTGTATGAGGAATCACTTGCTGTCGGGACACTCCCCATTCCCCCCCCTCCACAAACCCCCCTCGCTATGTGAGGCAAACATTGTGCTTTTACATAAAAAGGGGAGACCGGCCGAGGACTGTGCCTCATACTGGGCAATTTCCCCAATTAATGTGGATAACAAGTTAGTCGCTAAAGTACTCGTTAACTGGTTGCTCCTCCTGATGCCGGCTTGGGCGTGGCAGACCAGGCTGGGTTTATCCCCAGGAGGAATACCATGCCTTTTTTTGGAGTCTTTGTAGCGCTTGAGCAAACATAACATGCGGCTGTGTTTCTAGACGCCGAAAAGGCCTTTGTCTCCATTGAATGGCCCTTTTTATTCACAGTACTCCAAAAACTAGGGCTCGGTACCCATTTTATTAAGCTGGTCTCCCTATTATAGGTCAACCCATTAGCGAGTATCGTGGTCGGGCGGGCGAGATCCAAAAACGATGTGGCCCTTTTTATAGATGACCTGGTGAACAAAATGAGCCCCGTAATGCGGGAGGTGCTGAGGTTTGGAGAATTCTCGTGTCTGAGGATCAACCACAATAAAACCGTGGTGTTCCCCCTTACGGGGGAGACAGGGAGGTTTGAGGATCAGTTTGACCTCAGGTGGGAATCTTCTGGGGTCCGGTACTTGGGGGGTGCAGGTGTCTTGCAGTTGGGATGACCTGTTCCTGACAATTATGGGAGGACAACTGGGAAGCTCCAGGAGGCGGTGGCAAGATGGCAGACACTCCCACTCACACTACTAGGCTGCATCTCCATCATGAAAATGATTGTGCTCCCTAAATTTCTGTACCTTTTCCTTAACGTTCCCCTGTTGTCGTCTGGTGGTTTCTTCCTGCGGCTGGGAGGGCTCATCCTTGATCTGCTTTGGGTGAGGAAACCTGCAAGGGTGGCGTACATCACATTAACACAACGATTGGCAAGGGGAGGTTTAGCTCTACCAGACCCAGAACGGTACTACTGGGCAGATCAAGCACACTTTCTCAGGCACTGGTATGCCACATGTACAGGTGGAGAGAGCGCTTGCCGCCCCAGACCGGTTGCGTGCGTCGATCCTCAGGGTGCCCCGAATATCGCCTAATACTCTGAACATTGTGAAGATTACCTGTGTAGTTTGGAAAAAGATTGCAGGGAAGCTGAAAGTCTCTAATCTGTATTCGCCCCTCCTCCCGGTACGACACGTGGCCGGGCTGGCTCCAACGGGTGAGCGGATCTATCTTCAGTGGGCAGACAAGCATTGCATTGTCCCCTTTGGGGATCTTTTTGTCAATGGTGAGTTTCTCTCTGTTCAGCAGGTGAGGAGCGGGGGGGTGGGGGGGGGGTTTCGGCACCTGGCTACCCTCCGATTTCAGGGCCAGATTCCATGCCTACCCTACAGCACACTTGCACTGCCTCCTAGCAACCCTTGCACTTGGGTCTGTATCTGCAAACCTACAGTCCCTTTTCTTGCACTTATTTGACACCCGTTGTCTGCACCTTATTCTCGCACTTACCACCTGTGGGCTGCACTACTTTTTGTTTTGATCACATGTTCAGCACTTGCCCTCCCTTTGCACTTTCCCCCTTCCCTTCTCCCTTGCACGTTCTCAATGTTACTGGGCCTAGTAAGATCGTTGTTTTGTCCTCCCTTGTTTCCCTCCCCTGCCTTGTCACGCTCTGAAACACTTGTGCATGAGAGCCATATAAATAAAATATATATCTATTTTCGAGAACGGCACGCGCTCAAAGCACTATTTCCCTCTTTTCCCACACAACCCTCCACGTGGGCGCTATTGCAGGGGGTGGTCCAATCTCGGGGAGAGGGGTGCTTGGTCTTGCGGATATATAGTAGCATTATGTGAGACATGCCGTGGAAGTGGGAGGTGCCAAAAAGACGGTGGGAGAGGGCCTTGGGCAAGACCGTAGTGGACAAGGATTGGACATATGTGTTGGGACAAACCCAGAACGTGTCATTAAATTACTAATTCAGGCTAATACACTTCAACTTCCTACATCAGGTCCATCACACCCCGGGCCAGGCTCCACAGGCATTTCCCTTCTGCACCAGCCGCCTGTGACAGGTGTGGCTTTGCCCCAGCAGGGTTTCTCCATTTGGCCTGGGAATGTCGGCAGGTCTCCACCTTCTGGACAGGGGTACTGGAGAAAGCCTCCTTGATCAATTGGTAATAATTGGAGCCAGACCCTGTGATGGTGCTTTGGGATGTACAAGGCCCTTGCAAAAGGAAATGAGGCGACTGGTGGGCCTGCTGCTTGCGAGAGCTTGGAGGAGGGTGCCCATGGCCTGGGGAAGGGGCCACCGTCCCAGTCTACAGGGGTGGTTAATGGATGTTGCATACTGCCATAAAGTAGAGACTGCTTTCATTAGAACTTGGCCACTACATGCCCAACCGCTGGAGGTTTGGGATCTGTATGTACATTATTTGATTACAACAGCCGATTAACACTTTTGTGTGGACGGGTGTGCAAGTGTCTCATGCATTGCTGAGGAGCAGAGTATTATGTTGGGTGGGCGGCGGGTGGGATATGACTCCTCGTATGTTTATGTTTTTGTTGAAAATCCAAAAATAAGGTATTAAAAAAAAAGGAATCATAGGAGTGAGCTGGCCAGAGCGCCCAGAAACACATGGAAGGTGGACAGAGCAGATGCAGAACAAGAGCCAAGCAAAAATCGTGGGTTGGTGAACACAGGTAATTGCATCAGTGTATTATGTTTTGCATAGTATTGTTTGAAAGGGGTTGGGGTAAATGTTTGTCTCTCATTAAAGAATTCTGAAATCTGAAAACTGTTGTGAATATCCAAGGATACAGGGGGGAAGTTACCCTGCATACAGAACGGTTTATCAGAATAAGAAAAAGTAAAAGTAGCACATCCATGCTCCCAACTGCCTTAAGAGGACTTGAGACCACTGCACCGGTCAGAGTAGTGTAGAATGGATCAGGGACTAGATGGATATGTTCTGTTTAAGTGTGAAAAAAATATTTTGGATGAGAGCCCCATTGTTGTCCTGTCTAAACCCATACCATACCTCGATATTTGAAACACTAAAAACGTGTAAACTCAGTTGCAACACTTCTTTATATTTCTCTCCTCTAACCTAGTATGGGAGCTGTAACAGGTTTTGCTTTTACTATGTGTCTTGTCTTTGACTCTCACCAACCCAAGTCTTTGAAACAAGCTGAATTACCGCTCTGCATTGTGGGTAGCATAATGGGGCACCTGCAAGTGTTACTGAAATTTCTGTACAGGTAGAGGAATGGAGGCCAAGTGGTGATACCGGAGACTCTGGATAGACGTTGCATAATGGTCAGCTTTGAGCCGTACCAACCCCGTCAACCACGAGACAATATCATCCTCATGCAGACAGAGTTAGGAACGGACCTGGGTCCGTAATAAGTCATACCTTGTCTTACCTCTGTGAGAATGGGTAAAGGTCATTCTAGCCAAGTACCGCTTTCTACTAAAGGAAGTCCCGCACACTACTAAAGGAAGTCCCGCACACTTCATGTTTACTCACTAGTCGCCCAAAGCATACAAGTACCTGGATAAATGGCACGAATATACACAGAGTGAGTCACCTAGACACCTCCCCCCCAGGAAGGCACATTTGACTTTGATAAGATAACAAACCAACCAACGTAAGGTGTTAGAAAAGAAAGGTGCATGCGTACACCAAACGGAAATGGGACAGTTATCCACACTGGTACAGTGAAGCTAGTATGAGACAGACCAAGTCCAAGATCTGGGCACTGAAAGACACCCAAAAAAAGCTCCAGGAACAAGTTAAATGCTTGAAAACATAGTACTCTAACCTGCAGGTAGCTGCCAACCTATCATCAGTCCATCCCCAATAAATCCCATGGTCGCCCCGTTCACCCCTGAAATGCAAGCCCAGATTTCCAAGCTTTTATCGCCTTTCTCAGCCACGTTTGATGGGTTCTCAAATTATACAGCCAAATACCAGTACTGGTGCATTCCCGCTCAGACAGCTCCCTGGGGAGGCAATACCTTAGATACTGCACATTCTCCCTGGAGCGCCAGTGATGTGTTCAATATTGTTCAGAGATTCCCAAAGATACAAGAGGATCCCGTTAATATTCAAGAGGAGCTTAATGTTATAATAGATTTCAATCACCCCACGTGTGTTGATTTGACGCATTGTTGTGAGCAGTGCTGCCCACAGATACATTTACCCTACTAAAAAGTGTGTGCCAACTGGCCAGCTGAAGAACCTGCTGCCTCCAGGTACCTGAAAACATTTACCGATAGGCTGGTAAAAACTATCACTGAAATGTGCCCTCGAAAGACTGATTGGTCTAAAATGAATGCATGCAAGCAAGCCAAGCGTGGAAATCCTGCAGCATATCTTGAGCATCTAAAATGATGTTTTGAACAATACTCTGGGATCTTGGACGCAGCCTCTACAGTGCCTCAAGCTGCATCGTAAGGTATTGGAGGGAATTAACGAAGTGCTAATATGGTGGGAAGTAAAGGGTTTGGTAGAGGTTTTATTCGATGCACAGCCCTTCCATGAAAAGGTTGAAAGACAGAAAGAAACAACTGAAGTCAAACTTATGGTATTGCAGATACAGAGTTTAGAACCTTAACAGGGAAGGGGAGGGTTTCGCCCCACACCATAAGGGTGAGGAAGAGGGAGAGAAGCACCCCAATGACATGAACAAGGGCAAACTGCTGAGCGGTATTACACAAACACGTACAGTGATCAGTGTAATTACTGCAAAGAGTTTGGACACTGGAAAACCAAGTGTCCACATCGGCTTGCTTTTGACGGTCGAGGCGAACAGTCAACCATGCCAAGCGGAATGACTAGGTGGCAGCCTCCAGTGACACCACTCCAGACTGATGGTTACGATTGCAAAGGGGTCTACTAACCTGTTGTACCACTCATACGGATTGATTCCACTGCCCCATGATTGTGTTAATGCTGATCAAAATATTTTCTGTTTGGTTGACACAGAAGCATCACACCCCACATTAACAGCCTCTGAGTTTCCACAAATTATGATTTTTGATGAAATTGCTAAAGCTTTCTTACCAACACGCATTCTTCCGGAGTCCCAGTTCTCCTGTGAATTTGTTTAGATTAGATTTATTGTGCAAGTTAAGTTGCACTATTTACTGTTCTCCTGATGGTTTATACCTGGACATTCACGCTCACAGGGAGCGCGAGGTGCAGGCAGTATTACAGGAAATGACTCTTTCGAACCCTGGAGACTGGGCTGACACTCGCCGTTCGTGACAGTCCCAGTCAAATTATGGCCAACCCATGCAGAAGATGCTGGTTACATGGTCAATGCCGATCCAGTCAAAATTACTCTAAATCCTGCCAATCCCCTGCCATGTGTTCCTCAGTATCCTATTTCCAGACAGGATGACAAAGGCATTTGCCCTGTAATAGAATGCCTGCTCCAAGAAGGTATTATTGTGCCAAGTCATCTCTTCAATATTCTGATTGTGCCCACAAAGAAGCCTGTTAAAGTGGTTTATCGATTCATTCAGGACCTGCGCGCAGTTGATACAGCCGTGCTACCGTTTTTTCCCGTTGTACCTAACCCGGCTACCATCCTGTCATGCATTCCCTTATCAGTCAAGTATTTTACTGTTGTTGATCTGTGTTCAGCATTTTTCTGCATCCCTATACATCCTGACAACTAGTATCTGTTTGCATTTACCCATAAAGCCACACAGTATACATTTTATTGGATATTTGTAAGGCTCCTGTACAAGAAATGGTGTTTCAAGGAATCACAAGACAAAAAGGGGATGCGGGGGGAGAAGGGAGAAAGGGAACAATAACAGTCCTACTAGGCCTTGTGACATTAGGACCGTGCAAGTGCAGTAACAAGAAGTGTGAAGGAGGGGTTTGAGGTGGTGCAGTCACACAAATGCAAAGTGCTAGGGTGGGAAGGGAAGTGCAGGGTAGAGAGGAGTGCAAGTGAACGGTGGGTGTGGCGGGGTGGGGTGGGGGGGGGTAAAGGGGCTAGGCGAGTACTAAGGGGTGGCCAGAAGGGTCAGTGCCAGGGAATTGCATGGGGTGCAGGTCCAAACGGTAAGTGCGTCTTCCATGGAGAAGAAATGAGATACGTAGATATATGTATCTCACATAGAGAGCTCTACCTTCTTCTCCCAAATTTAAAAGAGATCTTGACTCAGTTCGGTTCCCAGGAGGGTCGACGATGGTGTAGTAATTAGACGATCTGCTCCTAGCCTCCCCCTACCTGGAAGCACGTGAGGAAGACCCTCTCATTCTGTTGACAGCACTTGTTGAAAAGGGTCACAAGGCATCTAAAAGGCCAATTAAAGTTGCGTCTGCCCCATGTGCATACCTTGGCCATGAGATTTCAGCTGGGGAAAGACATCGCAAGATCAGATTACAGTGATCCTTAAAGTCCCCAAGATACAGACCAGAAAGCAGATGAGAGGGTTGCTCGGGATGGCCAGTTAGTGTAGACAATGGGTCCCGAGACATGTTACCATAGTTAAGCCCCTTCAAAACCTCATGCATGATTTGACCATTAAGCAAGCACTTGCAATGTCTCCAGGTTGCTGGATTGTAGTAAGCCCTTTGTTATTGACATCGACGAAGGCAACGGTTTTGCTCAAGGTGTGTTGGCTCAGTTACACAGTGACAAGCTTGTCTGCGAGTCATCACTGCTGCCACTCTGTTGATAGAAAAGACTGACTCACTAGTGCAAGGTCACCCTGTCATGATTGCAGTTCCCAGTGATGTGTTGTCATTACTGCTTAAAGGGAAGACACAGCATGTGTACAATTCTCGTCTCACCGGATATGAAACGTTGCTTACTTCTGTGCTCGAATGTAACCCTGAACTGATGTTCAGTCCTGAATGCTGCTTCTTTGCTGCCAAACCTGCAGGACGGGAACTGTATGATTGTCAAACTGTTATAGGGACGCGTATGTTCCCCATGTTGATTTGTCAGATGTCCCCCTGTTGAAGACCAATCCGATTCTTTTTGTGGATGGATCGTGTATCCGTGTCCCCGAAACTGGGGAATTTGTCTCTGGTTATTCTGTTATGTACCCCCCCATGCCATCTCAGAAGCATATTGATTAGCCATGGCCAGATCTGCACAGGTCACTGAACTTGTGGTTCTCACACGTGCCTGTACCTTGGCCCGAGATGGATTGTATTTTTTGTATTTGCCATTTAAAAAGCACCTTAAACAAAAGCACTGTACATCGAACCAGATCAGTACAATAGATGAAAATGAAAAGAAAAATGAGCAACCGTTATAAAATCATACGTCAGAATAAAGAAGGTAGGTTTTTAAAGAGATGAAATTGGCAATAAAGAGTAATGGAACAAAGAGAGGGGAGAGAGTATTCCAATGAAGAGGAGCTAACAGCATAAAAGAACAAAAGCGTGATTGAGCGCAAGGTGGGCGTGGAACAGAAAGAAGAAATTGAGAACGAAGAGAGCGAGTAGGCCAATAAAAAGCAACCAGAGAGGAAAGATGAACAGGAGCAAGACCATAAAGTGATTTCAAAACAAAACAAAGAAAATTAAAATGTAAGTTGAGAATGAAACGAGAACCAGCCAAGAGTAGCAAGAGAAGAAGCAATAGAGTCACAAGGAGCCACAACAAAGAGAAGACTAATAGAAGCACTGAAGACAGACTTAAGAGGGGCAAGTCGATAGATAGGAAGGTAAAAAAAGACAAGAGTAACAATAAAAAAGTCCAGAAAAATTAAGTGCAGAGATCAAACGTTTGGTCTCATTAAAAGCAAAACCTGAGCCTTCCGAATATTATACAGAAGAAAACAATAGGCTTGAGAGGAGATAGAAATATGGCAAGTGAATGTGAGATCAGAATCAAGGTAGAGCCCCAAATTGCGGGCAGGAGAAATGGAAAGCTGAGACTGAGGAAACAAAATAAATGAGGGAGAAGGAGGGGGGAAATCGTGTTAGCAGAAAAGAACCTCAGTTTTCGTGGAGTTTAAGAGCAGGACATGATCAGACATCCAAGAGTTGATGGCTAAAGGACAAGATGACAATGCATCATGAATAGCAGAGGTAAAAGAAGAAAAGGATAGAATGAGTGTCATCTGCTTAAAAGTGATAGGATAGCCAAGTGTAACAGAAAAAAGAAAAGGACCAATGACAGAACCTTGCGAAACGCTGTGGGAAAGAGGGAGTATATCAGAAAAAGAACCAGCCTAAGACACAGAAAATGTCAGCTGAGATAAGAAAGATTTAAACCAGGATAGGACAGAGCCAGAGAAACCAAAAGAAGAGAGCGGACAGAAGAAGACAATGATCCACAGTGTCAGCAGCAGCTAAGTCCAAGAGAATAAGAAGAGATGAATGTTTACAATAACGAGCAGAAAACAAAGAATCACAGACAGAAACAAGAGCAGTTTCTGAAGAATGACGAGGCCGGAAATCCAACTGAAAACAAGGACGAATAGAATTATCAGATAGAAAAGGTAGGAATTTGAGAGCATGTTGAAGTAGTTTAGAAAGATAAGGCAGAAGAGAAATAGGATGAAAGTTAGAAGGAAGAAAAGGATCCAGAGAAGGTTTCTATAGAATTGGGAGAATAGTTGCATGCTTGAAAATAGAAGGAAAAATTGAAGTGGAAAGACCGATATTAAAAAGAGACCTAAGATGGGACACAAGAGAAGGATATACATTCGGAATAAGAGATGAAGGAATAGGATCAGAAGGAGAAGCAGTAGGAGGAGTGTGACTTAACAACATAGAAGTCTCCTCATTAGAAAGAAGAAATAACATTGTGCAGCCTCACAAAAGCAGTGCTAGAAGAAGGAAATTTTGAAGATACAGTGGCCGCTGGAAGAGATGTCACCTTAGTAGAAAGGTAAGCCTGAAGCTGACCATGTAGAATTATGCGAATAGTGAGGAGAGGGAGGAGAAAGACGACGAGAAAGAGTTTGAAATAATCAGAGTCTGGAAAAGATCAAAAAACAGGAATGGTTGGCAGAGAGTAAGACCTTATCAGAGTACATGATAAGAGGAATATGACAGATAAGTAAGGCTCTGACCTAGACTTGTGCCAGCGTCTTTCAAGGCAAAGTAAGAAATGCTGCATAGTGCGAAGGTGAAAACTAAGCCATGGCATGAAGGGTAAAAGGTCGTAATTGGATTACAAGAGTCCAAGGAGGAAGAAGCAACATCCTCGGCAGAGAGAGAGAGATGCAAATGAGGAATGAGAAGGGAAAGCACTAGTACAGGAAGAAACAAATACAGGCATATTAAAAGCATGTAAATCATGCCGGAGGTATGAAGATGAAGAAAGAGAATGCAATGGTAAAAAGGAGGGGAAAATCGTGAAAGAAAGAAGATAGTGGTCAGAAAGTTAAGTGGGAGAGAAGAAACAGATTTGACAGAGAGATGGGAAGTAAAGATAAGTTCTAAAGAAGATCCAGACACGTGAGGGGGGAGTAGGCCAAGGAAATAAGAATCAAGAATAGCAAGAAATTGAGATTTAAGTGAACAGAAGACAAGTGAAGATTAAAATCACCCAAGAGAATGAGTGGAGTATTAGAAGGAAGAATAAGAGAAAGCAGATTGTCAATGTCTTCACAAAAAGACTCAACAGGGCCCGCAGGACAGTAGACCAGCAAGGAGGACAAAGGATGAGGTTCAGAGAAGGAAATGAGAGAATTCAAATAAAGAAAAAAACAGACAGGGACAGGATCATTGGAAAAAGTGTGGAAGAAGATCGATACAAAATTCGAACATCTCTTCCACGGGCAGATGGGCGAGGGGTGTGATAGAAAGAATTAAAAGACGAGAAAAGAGAAGCACGAGTGATGGTATTAGAAGAGAAATCCAAGTCTCGGAAATACAAAACAAATGTAAACTCAAACGAAGATATAGTTCAAGAACAGACGCAGACCAATTGCAAAGAGACCGGGAGATCATCCACGATCTATACTGGCTCTGGGTATGCTCACAGGGTGGTGCATGACTTTGGAGACCTCTGGAAGCAGCGTGGGTATTTAACATCCATGGGTGCCCAGATATCGAATGGAAAATATGTGTCATTTACAGCCCAAAGAAATACACTAGCCGATGGTGCAGCTCTATCAGCTGCCTTTAAAGGGCCCCCGGCTCCTAATGATATTCCCATTTGTGATATTCTTGTTTGTTTTGCAGTCCCACAGTCACCGATTGTCTCCCTTTCCAGCCTGGCAATCCTGGCAGGCCAAATTGCTGAAGCCGAAAAGGTCAGCTGGACCCAACGTGAAGCTGTAAATTGGGAGAAGACACCCGGTGGCATTCCCCAGATGGCTTTCATTAAATTGTGATTGAATATCCTCCCATTAGTGTCCCCTACGAACCTATGGGATAAAAAATGGTTGTTGCCCATTTTGTGATGGAGTTATTGAATCTGTTTATTTGCCCTGGGTGTTAAAAAATTCATTAGACAACGTTGGTCGATTGGAGGTAGGTAGCAGACACTTGGAGGGTATTGTGAATTAGGATTATTCAAATAATAATAATGCATAACTTTCCCTATTGATAGAGGGGATTCCCGAGTATCTATAACTAGGTGCTAGTCCGTCGTCTGGAAGTCTAAAATGAAGTGCCCTCCATTCAGAAACTACACCTACCTGATGCTACCACTCTATTAATTAACATAATTTAGATTGGCAGAACTTCAGATTGGCAGAACTGCTCCCGTTCTGGTATTTTGGTAGATCAATGTCTCTCATTCACTCGATAGGTCCCTTATGGGAGATATCTGCAAATAGTCTCTTTCCACACTTTTGACCAGATCTTGGGGTTCCTTTACAATGTAATTAAGCTTGGTCTCCCTTCTTGGCGTATGTATTCCACAAGACATGGTACCATTCCTCATTACTCTGAGTCAGGTGTAAATATTCTTTCAACTCGAGTGATTCTAGACCTCTCTTTAATGCCTTTACTTCTTCCTTTTCCTGGCGGTGTATCCCCTTCTGAACACTTGCTTTCTCAGGCTTATTTGTAACCCTTGGGACCAGTCTGTCCCCTTTTCACTTTAAGGCTTCTATCTGTAATGTCTCGTATATTTCACTGGGACGAGTTACTCTTTGTGCCCACTCCTCAAACTTCTCTTTGGGCCTTTTTGGTTATCGTGCTTATTATGTTAATACAGTTCCACTTTAACGGCTCTGATTTTGGTACTTCCGTCAATTTCACTGGGACGAATTTCTCTCGCTCGATAATGATGTCCGAGCGGCCTCCCAGTAACCCCTTTCTTCCCGTTACCTCTGTGTTAGGAGGGGGATGCTTTTGGGCTTGGTCTTCACTCGGATTCTCTACTTGATCTCGGTCTCTAGTGCTTTGCCTCCTCAGTATCTCGCACTCAATCTGCTTTCTCTTGGTGACTGCGGGTTTCAGGGAACCTCTCAGGCTCTCTTACTGGGTGGTTTCGATGTTGTTAGACAGGCGGTCTGCCCACCACAGATTTGTTGTGGTCATGCCACCACCTGTGTATTCCCGCTTCCTGGGAACGCTCGAAGTCAGGCACCCCCCTCCCATGTCTCTCTCTGGTTCCACCTCCTCCCAGCGTAACCTCTCAAGGGGGCTTCCCCTGCTTAAGCTCGTCTACCTCTGCTCGCACTGCGCCCAGGCTCAGCGTGCTCTCTCCCAGCCTCATCTACTTTATCTGTGTGTCGCCTCTTAAAGAGACATACCCTTCTTGTCTATAATGGGTTATTTCAGTTTTACCTTCAGCCAAATCTTTGACCCTTTCAATATTCTTAATATCGGATAGTCCTATATATGTCCCAATGGTGGAGGGTTTAGGGAATTCCATACAGGAATGTGACCCATTGTCCCCTAAAGGGGGGGGATCCCTCCCAGTTAGATCCCACTTGCCCAGACCCCTAGGGAGTGTCTTGCAGAGCCAGCTCACCTCCCTAAACTAAAAGGGGGAGGCTCTTTCTTGGGGAGAAGGGACGAATACCTGGGATTCGTCAAACCACCTAAAGCGTTGTCTTAAGAACTACGAAGTACGAACGTTGGACAGTGCTAAAACTTTGCATAGCTGTTCTCTTCTGCTGGATGTGTTTGCTGTGCCAAACTAACTAGCAGGGGCCTGGAGAAGGAGAAAATCCAAATTCAAAATACTCTGATTAATGATTTTCTTTTTATCCCTTTAAGTATTAAGGTTTTTATATTCTGACAATAAATGTCTGTTATGCATGTATTGGGCTTTTCTATATGAATGTTATTTAATTGTCTGACTGCTTTTATGGCCCTGTGACTAAGTATTTTCTGAACTGAACTAGGAGTTTACCTCTGTGCTTTCTGAGCAGTCTTCTAAGAGGTAATGGAGTAATTGCAACTATAAACCAGCTAAATCAGCTTCTGCTGTTATAAAACTGTTAACCAATTATAAGCAGTATATATGTCCTTATGTGTTCTTTGGATTCCTGTTAAAAAAACAGCATTGCCAAAGTCAACGGTTTTGGCTCTAGTACAGACATTAGATAGGAATTTTCCAGGCACTGCCGTAATATGCCTAATGTAAGGGTGTAGAAGTAGGAGACCAAAACACAGGTGTCAAGCTTTTGGCTATAGACCTTTATTAGTGACCTTGCTTTGGTTTCTCTCCGGTTTTCACAATGCCAGGACAAGTGTCTTTCTTCTCCTGGGTTTTAACAAATGTTTCACAAAACCAAGAGGGCACTTCCCTCCTCTTGGTTATTTCCACAATGTTCATCAAGACCACGGGGTATGTCTCCCTTGCCCTGGCCTTTCTCAAGCTCTTCAGGATGCAAATAGAATAATTCCCTTCTCTTGGCTGGTCCAGTGTTCACCGTGTTCACAGTCTACCTGGTTCACTACCCTGCCAGGTACTGTGACTATGATGATAATAATGATCCCGGAGACATTATGTCATTGGCTGTGGGTCCCTGACCCTTCTCAGTTCCCATTGTTCCTCAGGAGTTCCACCCGGTTCACTATCGGGCCAGGCATGTCGGGTCCCAGACCCTCCTTATTAGATTCGGGTGCCAGAGAACTTTTAATATTGGTTTCTGTCTCTCCTTTGGGTTCCAGACCTCTTTGTCATAATGTCTCTCTTGGGTCCCAGACCCATTTTGTATTTGTCCCTTTGGGTCCCAGTTCCTTTTAGCAAAGGTTTATTTTTCATTTAGGGGCACACAACCATCCCCATCTCCCCACCCTCTTCTGGGTGCTTACCGGTGTCTTGTGGTTGCGTATAGGCTTATATTCCCCTCGCTGGTGTCTCCTGATCCTTCCAGGGACTGCTGCAGCTCCCTGTGGCCTCTGGGCCTAATATGATCATTCAAGGGACTGCAATGATTCCGCAGCAGTTTCCAGAGGCCTCTTGTTCTCCTCTGATAGTTCCAGGGACAGCAGCGATTCTGCAACGGCTCCCTGCTGGTAGGCTGCACTGCCCCAGCGGTTCCTTTGTTCTAGCCTTCTCATTCGGCTGGGTGCTCTGCCTCCTGTGTCCCACTCCAACCTTTCCACAACAGGCCTTATGGCGACGTAACTGCAGGCAGGTATCTGTATCGTTCTCTGCTGTTACTTCCTTTGGACAGGGTTCGAATCTCCCGATTCCTCCAGGTAGGGCCTTCCTGATTTGGAATTCCCTCTTCTGTTTTAATGGCAGCTTGGCCAATAGGAATCCTCCGACAACTAGACTGTTCAGTAAAGGTGCTCTTTATGCTTCCGCACTTCTTCCTCGTCCCAGTACTGATGTTGAGGACTCCCAGTGAGTCAGTTAGTCTCTTCCTCGTCTCAGTAGACAAGGAGTATAGTTCCCTCGAGGAATCAACACTCGTCCTCATCTCAGTACTTCCTACATGGCTGGTATGGCAAAGGTACATGGGTACACTAAGGAAAGTACTGGTGGAAGGGAGGGTAGGAAGGTGTGTCAGGGTTAGGGGGGCTATGGTGATACAATGTTCTCCCCAGGTCATCACTAATCCCCTAGTGGGTTCCCCTCCCAATTCAATCCACCCACTGAGCACCACCCACAGGAGGACTATCAGGTAGCAGCCTCACCTCCCTGGTCTCATGGGAAGCGGCTCCCCAGAGGGGAGAAGTGATGACATCTGGGGATTCGTCACACTAGGTACTAGCAGCATTTGCCAGCTGTTGCTAGCTTATGGCCAGGTAGTACCAGGATGACAGTGCATAAAAAAGGCAGAGCCCATGCCTAGACAAATGCCAAAATGGTTGGCTTTGCCAATGCTTGTTTTTAATTGACCACTGGTATATGCGTTTTGCAAACAGGTCTGGCAGACCATATATTATTCGATGTAAATCTACCCCAACTGATACACCGATCATACCTTTCATCCAACCATTTGTCTAGCAAACCTTTATCTAAACTATTTGTTTTGTTTATTGCAGTAGCCTTTTAAAATGTGAAATCTACCTGGCAGAACTTTAAAACGTTTTGCTTGAAATTAATAGTGGAATGGTATCTGTAACATACATAGGGACTCATTACGAGTTAGTGTTGAAAAAAAAAGTGCTGTTAACTACCACTGTTATTACCGAATCGCCAAATTCTGATTGTGGTGGAAATCTGATATGATGATATGATATGGCATTTATAACGTGCCCATACACAAGTGTTTCAAGGCGCAACGAAGCAAGGGGGGGGGGGGGACAAAGGGAGGACAGACAACGATCCTACTAGGGCAGGTGTCATTCAGGGCACGCAAGTGCATGGGAAGGGGGGAAAGGAAAAATGCGCGGGGGGAAGGGAGAGGGGAAAGTGCAGTACATGGGAAAGTGGAATAAATAAGATAAATAAGACACATAAAACAGCCAGCTAGTGGCAAGTGCAAGGTAGTGCAGACATAAGTGCTGGAAGGGGGACTGAAGGGATACAGAAAATAACGGTCCCCAAGTGCATGGGTTGCCAGGGAGGCAGTGCAGGTGGGCAATTGACAGGGCCTGGGTCAGAGATCAGAAAGGGTGGCCAGTTAACCAGTGCCATTTTTTCCAGTCAGGAATTCAGCAAAGGAGGGGAGGAGGGAAAGCAGAAGCAAAGAGGAAGGTTTTGAGGTGTTTCCGTAACCGGAGATGGTTCTCCTCGAGTTTCAGGGAGGCAGGGAGGCTATTCCAGAGAGGCCCATGCCGAAGAGAGTGATCTGCCACCAACTCGTTGCTTGTAGAAGCGACTAACCCCGAGGGAGTTGGAGGCAGATGAGCGAAGAGCTTGAGAAGGAAGATATTTAGGAAGAGAGAGTTGAAGGTATTGTGGCCCCAGACGGCCTTGTGTACAATGCAGAGGGTTTTGAACGTAATCCTTGCAGCCACTTGGAGCCAGTGCAGAGACTTCAGTCCTGGAGAGATCCGATCCCTGGGCTTGAGGCCAAGGACAAGTCTTGCAGTCCTGTTCTGGATAAGTTGCAGCGGATGGAGAGTGGAGGCAGGAAGATTTAGACAGAGGCTGTTACAGTAGTCCAGCTTGGAGAGGACCAGGGCTCTGGAGACAGTGAGCTTCTGGGGGAAGAAGAGGAAAGGAAGAATATCTCTAATGAGGTGCAGCTGGTAGTGTGACCTCTTAGACACATCAGGGATGTGAGGGGGGAAGGAGAGTGCAGAGTCGAAGATGACCCCAAGGTTTTTAGCCTTGCAGGTGGGAGGAGGGCCAAGAGAGGCCGGCCAGAGAGCTGCAGGGAAGGAGGGAGTGGGAAGAAAACCTTAAACATTGGAGTGGAGTTCATCCTTTACAATACCACCATATGGTGGATTTACCAAGGGAGGAACTATTACTCAAGGTTAATGCGCCAAAAGAACAATCAACTCCATTAATGGGAACAGACACTATTTTACGGAAACCGATAATCTAGCATGATTACCGCCAGAGTGATTTCAGTAACGGTAAATGAGTTTCATGGTATTTGCATACGGCACATGCATAGACTGGACTGTGCTAATGAAAAATACCTAAAGAACTGTACAAACATGACACAAAATGGCCCTCTTTCATAAATCGTATCTCTTTGTTCCCGGGTTGCTAGTGAACCTGTGGCATCTAAAACATAATGTGCCTCAAGTCAAGTAACTCACTTGAATCTCTTTCATTAAGAAATTTTATCACAAATAATAACCTTGTAGCATATTAACCTGCATAATGAATTCACCAGTCATATATTTTTTACATACCAGGTGTCTTCCCTTTCTTTTTCTGTGGCATATTGTATTATGTATTTATTTGTATTTGCTTTTATGAATGTCCGTTACTTCATAAGTAGAAACTGTTTTTTACATTAGCAAGTGACTCATTAAACATATCACCAACGTCTTCAGATCATTTATTTAGGATACTATTTAAAAAGTATTCCTAATTATTTAAAGCTCTAATATTTTAATAAGGACTTTGTCATCTACAATTTGGCAAGATTACTATGTAACAGTATCATGCTATTCAATATATCTTTTTTATAAATTACACTTATTACATGTATATGACATATTATATTTATAAGGTACATCAATTTACACACTGCACATTCAATTGGCACATTAAATTAAAAAAATAACTTTGAACACGAAAAATAATTTTAAAACAGAAAAGCTTTGGCCGCAGAAAAAATAGCTGTTATTTGCCAGCCAAATAAGGGGGCCCACTACGTTGCTGGAGGATAATGGATTGTGAAGATGAGGAAGATGGGAGTCGGAAGCGGGGATGGTGGGGCAAAGTGGAAGGAGGACGGATAAAGGGAAAATGAGGGGGGTTTGTGGGGAGTAGATCGCCTGAAAACATGGAAAGCACATCTTGCCAAAATACAAGCAAACATTCCTAAATGAGGGTGTATTAGGGACCTAAATGTTAGCTTCAACATAGCACACACAAATAGAGAAGCAATTATTATATAAAACAAATGACCTTCCAAAGCATAAGGAACTCCACTGTTAAAAAAATGCAGATGGGTCAAAACTCAACACTACTATATAAACAAAGTGTCAATGACTGTACATTCATTTCATGGACCCAAAACTGACGTCTTGAAAGTCCTGTTAGGCTTGGAGATACAAATAACCTATGCAGACACAATCATTCTTGGAGCAGCAAATTAATATCTCCTTGGAGAGAAAGATGGGCAGTACTCTTAATACCCCATTATGGCAGCAATCAATGGGATATCAATGAAATCGAACACCACAACAATCTTTTTCCCTAGATGATACTTGGAGGAAACTCCTCCCATGAACCAGAACATATAGTTTACACTCACATAGGCAATGCTCCCATCACACAAAGTGTCAATACTGGCATCCTAAAAAAAAACGGGTACTTCCAAAATCAACCAAGAACCAATTCACCCACCTGATCATACTGAACGTCTAACAGAAACGCAAATGAGGAAAAAGCAAAGATGAACATCAGCCAAAAAATGATTATTTCATTCCTTTCCATTGCTGCATGCTAACGGCATGTTAGTTTGGTGATAATTTCAAAGGAAATGCCACCAAACTCTTAAGGAGGTCCAGAATCTTTTGCAAGCTTCCCTACCTACCCCAAACCACCCACTTTCACATTACCCTTTTCAAAGATTCGCCATGCATTCTTTGCCTCTTTTACTATAAGCTCTTGGAGCCCTCACCGGCTCAGTGAGTGGCTGGGTCTGTTAGGGGGTTGATACTATTTCTCCAGGTATTTTCCTCCCTGCTTTGGGAATATGGGCATAGATGGGATTTTATAGGGGGTACAAAAGTAGTTTTCATTATGAGAATTTTGCTACATAAAAATATATTGTATTTTGAAAAAATAGCAATTTTTGTTGTAATTCAAGCATTCTTTGTACATCTCAGCAGTACAGGTGACTACAAGGGAAAGGCAAGCATATATATTAGACCTGGGTTTTTTCATTGCCGAGGTATTGATATGATTTGAGGTAGGTATGGAGCCCTTTATGAAACAGTGTTGAAATGTCTGGAAAGGGAGAAGGGGATGGATTTTGCAGACCATCATTGTGCCAAAGACTGCACCCCAAATATTCTAGAACTTGAGTTAGAATGGTAAATCATCCAGTCCCAAACTATTTTAGTGTACTGAATTTGGGTAACTCAGCAGTTTCTGTTGTCACTCCTTAACAGTTTGCAACGTCGCTATATTTTTTACACCAATACACAGGAATTCCCTTATACACAAGTCAACCAATCATATGAACAGCCAACACAATGTCTACAGTAACGCCCACATGTAGCCACAGTGACCAAATACAAACAGGCTCTAGCTGCAGCAACCTCAGGGGTGAATCAGTAGTTATATACTGCTATGCCTTGTAGAAATATGTAACTATTAATACAACTGACATTTTGCAATTGGTTTTATTTTGTACATATATACATAAACCCATACACTGTTACAGATATCTTACCTTTAACATAAAAAAGCAACACAAGAGTCCCATTGTATTACATGAAAATAAAATGTATCATGGTTTGAAAGAGAAGATGTTCAAACTATTCAAAGCCGGCATTTGGGGTTAAAACCCAAAGAATTTAGATGGTAAAAAGAACAAAGTCTCCAGTTTGAAAAATAATATTTTGAGATTGAACTGTTTCTATCTTTGTATTTTCTTCCGTCAAACTTTCCTCTGTAGTCTTGGTGTTTTTTTCTTTGCGCACTTTAAAGGGTTTTTTAATCTGCATTTTCTTTAAGTACCTCTGGTAGTCCTTTTCTCGTGGAAGAACAATCTGTTTTTCTTCCTAGAAACAAAATTAAAAACAAAATAATCAAAATCTAAAAATATCTAAAATTGGCTTTTTTGAACAAATTCTTGCACCTTCACATGCCTTAGTAGCTGAAGAAAACTTGTAATAGCAATGCGGTACGCTATGTCTACCTCCTACTAATTACTTGTGAACACATTTCTGAAGTGCCTTCACTCAAAGTGCTTCAGAAAAAAAAGATACAGAAAGAAGCTGAGTAAACAGAGATTTTAAATTTCAATAAGGCAGCTAGAAAAATTGAGATGAATGCCAAGCAACAAATGGATTTCCAAAGCAAAGGTGCAAATCTAAAAGTAGCTAAATCAATGACCTAAAAGGGAAAACAATGTTCTAAGAAAAACAATGTTCAAAGGCTGTGAGGTAGTTTTCCTGGGTCTGTGCTCTTATCGATTATACTTGTCTGGATAGCTGGTGGCTGCAAGGGAAGAGATGCACAGGAACTCTGGCCAGGGTTCCAGAGTAAATAGACAGAACAAGGTGCGTTTGTCACAACCTGCACCAGAAGCATACCTAAACACAAAATCACGTTTGTTGGAGAGTGTTAAAATGTATTACGATATCAACCAACACGTGTTTCGACCCAATGTTCTAAGTAGTTCAGCTAATCTGAGATATTAAATGGTTTGTTGATGGATACAATCATGGATAGGGAGGCTAGACAAAGCATGCATGGTCTGCTTTAATAACAATAATCAAGTTGAGAGTTTGAGGTTGTTAAGTTTGCAGATAATTTTGACAGTAGGTTAGAACACAAAAGAAAAGTACAAGAAAACTACAAGAAGTAGAAACAAATTAGGACAGGAGGAAAAGGACAGATTTGTTTTATATTTAGGACAATCTCACAGACCATTTTCTTAGTGATTGACCAATACAACACATGGTCAGTGGCGTGTCTCATGACTAGGCATGTTGATAATTCGCCCATTGCTTGTAAACTAGCACTGCTGTCACTCTTAGAAAAATAAAAGCAAAGGACAAAAGTCAAAAAAGCTTTTTCAGGATCACAAGCTCAAACAAAGTTGGAGATACTCCTACTTACAATTGATTGTGGGTTCAACATCTCTCAATGTGGCTTGGGACATGTGTAAAGCTGCGTTACCTGGCAAACTGAGTATTAACGGTTAATTGTTGAACTGGAAAAACAGCAGGAAGGGGTGTCTGAATTCTAGGGCAAAAGCAGCAAATGCCCGATTTTGTTCATAACATGCCAAACTTAATTGGCCTAGTCACTTCTTGGTCACTTCTAGCTTTCTGCTTTCATCAATAGCGAAAAGGTGGTCGATGTTCATTACCTATGCCATTTTATTTGTTCAGACTTTCCAGAAGTAGTTGTGCTATATAATCTCACTTCCTCTCCTTCCTTCAACCTTCCTTCAAAATGCACTTTCTGTGCTCTATATAAAACACCAATTAAACAAAAACTATAATAAGGGTATGCCATCAAAGGACAATACAGGAAATGCATGATTAGCCATTAACAGTTTAACATCAGCTATTAATTTATCTAGAAGAAAGAAGGAGGGCTATCATTTCCCACCCCATCCATCTAATCCCTTTGTCGATTTGTTTTGCTGTAGGTCAACGTAAAGGTTTTTTCCTGGAACTAACAAGACATGTGCCTAGTGAATGGAAAACGCTATCCAATTTTTATTATTGTATAGCCCGCCCATTTAATCAAACTGATATTATAAAAACTGAATTCTTTTTACAAGCATTGCCTAAATATGTCCTGCACTAAGGTTTTGTCAAAGTTCAATCAATGTTTGACAGTTGTTTGGAGTGGGAAGGTCCACGTAACCTGGAGATAAAAGACATCTGTAAGTAAAGGCGTTTTGGATGCATCCAACAGCAGCTGTTATTTGGCAGGGGTTCTTAAGGGGTTGAAATGCCCTTTGTGAAACAGAGGAGGACTCTGTATTAGTCTTGCTCTACAAGTCTAGGACAGCTCCAAACAGCATCAAGGGCTGTGCGCGTTTGGTCATCACAATTCTTTCTGGATACTTCAAATAGGTTTACATGTTTTCCCCTCATTCCATTAAGGTTGGAGCACCGCAAATGCTCAAGATGATAGAAGGATGAAGAGCAAGGACTAAGAGAATCGAAATGACCATGCAAGCTACATTTCCAGTCTCTGTTGTCCTGCTATTCCTCGCATTCAATCCTCCAAATTGTACAATTCGTACTCCAATTCATTTTATGTCCGCCGCCTCTAAACCTTTCATCACTTCTTCTACAAAGTTTATTCCGGCGCACGTTAATCTTATTCAGTCTCCTGTGAGAAAAAGTTTCCACCAGTCTTCAGCGGATTCTGTGCTTCCAGTTTTAACATATTTCCCCAGAAAAAGTGTTCTCCTTTCCGTCAATGCTTTGCACTCAATCATTAAATGTCTTGTCGTCTCCTTATGAGTTTTATCTTTGTACATTCTGCACTCTCCGTTTTCTGTTCCCCTTTTTCCGGTCCGCCACAGGTATTCATTTCTTTGATAAATGTTTAGTCTAATTCAGAGTAATTGATCTCTATGAAATTTGCTTGGGAACTGTCAAAGATATTTTGGTACTTCATTTAATCTTCCATGATCATTCGCTGTGTTCACCGATTGTTTAAATTTCTCCTTTTCTTCTTGAGTATGAATCCAGTCTAAACATTTTAATTTATCTTTCACTTTGTCTGGATTTGTAGTTAACATCTCTATTGTTGAATTTAAAATGTCAAGTTGATTAATACATTTTTTCCATTCATTCAGCAGTACTGACCCTTTTCCTTTACCTTCAGCCTTCAAGAACATAAAGGGTAGCGCTTGATTAACTTCCATTATTTTCCTTAATAGATTTAAGGATTTCCATATAATCACAGAATGGAGAGACTGTAGCCCAGGTTCCTTTCTTATTAGCGATATTGGCAAATTATTTGGTAATTTCAAGACCTTCCTCCAGAACCTGCTTTCAAGTTTTGTCCAAATGTCTTGATCCACGTAAAACTTTGCTTCACCTCCGTAAGTTAGACACGGTCTTACTTTTGTTGGTAGACACTTCTTATCATTGTGAATTTCCCATATCGAGAGTGTAAAATGGCACCTTGTGCTGTCAAGGAAGAAACGTTATCGGTTCGGCCACCCATGGTAACCCTGTCCAAGTGATATGGAACTGGACTCCGAGATATCTTGTCGAATCTACTGATTCAAGATCTTTTCCTCCCAACGTCCATGGGAAACTGTCTTTTTCTTTAGTTTTGTGTTTCCATTTTCAAGGATCCTTGTTTTATAGCTGTTGATATTCAAATCATTTATTTTCATGTACGCATCGATAATATTTAAACTCTTTGTGGGCCGTTTTAAGTTTGGTCCAATATCACGAGATCATTAGTGTAGACCACTGCCTTAATTTTGAAGGTGTTTATTACTGGTGAATTTAAATTGTTATCCTTTGTCATTTCCGGCAGATCTGCTATATATAGCTTAAAAAGGGTGGCCGCAAGCGGGAAGCCCTGTTTTCCACCCTTTTTTGCTTCTATTTCTTTTGATAAATTGCCATCTTTATCCAACAGCACCTTTATTCTCGCGTTTCGATGGAAGACATGATCTTAGAGAGCAACTCTTCAGGACAGTCTAATTTGTACAGTTTTTCCCAAAGTGTTCTTCTATTTATACCATTGAATGCTTCTTTCAAATCGATAGAAGCAATGTATAACTTTGTGTTAGTTCTTATTGCTTCCATTTTTGCTAGCAAAAGAATAAACAGATTCAATTCTGTTCCAGTGAGCTTGGTGAATTTGGTTTGTCTGGGGTCAACGATCTTTGTTTTGGCTGCCCAGGATGATAATTTTTCTTGCAAGTAAGACGCTAGGATTTTCCCGGGAACATCTAATATGTTAATCGGCCTATAATTCAAAGGCTCTGTTCTGGAGTCTTTCTTATAGATCGGAATTATTAATCCCAATGTCCATGAATCTGGTAATTTTCTAGTTGTTGAAATTTGATCATAAAGTGTCTCTAGGAAGCCTGGCCATTCTTTTGGGATACAGTTTAAGGTATTTGATAATCCGTCAGGTCCTATAGCAGCAGAATGTTTTAGTTTGATCATTCTTTTATACATTTCCTCTGCCTTCAAATCGTTTTCCCAGCTCATTACTTCTCAAAAATAGTCTACTTCTTGGACATCATTACTTGTTCCAAAAACCTTCGAGAAGTGTTCCATCCATTTTTTTTCCAGGATTACAAGTTGAGGTGAAGCAGCAGCTGGGTGTCATGAGCATACATTTCAAAACTAAGATCTGACTAATGAGCCCCCAACCTCATCAGCATCACCCTTTCAGCCAGGAAAGAGGGAATCAAGACATCTAAACTGTGAAGTCACCACACTTGCCAGCCGCTGATACACAAAAGGAAGCTGAAAATGGAATGATGGTGCTTGACTATTGAAAGGCCAGCAATTCCTTTAACAGAGAGGTGATATCTCTTTTAAAAGCTGTAGGTAAACCATCAATGAATAGGGACATATTAATCACAACACCGGACATATGCAACTACAAAAGGCAGAATGGCCGCCAAGATAGTAATCAGACAAGGTCAAGGATTGCGGCGGGAGGAGGAGAAGTATTTAAACCAATAACCCACAAAATTATACAGGGCCCAAGAGTTGAAAAGCAGTGAACAGGACACAGAGGAGAGCAAACGGAAGGTTCACCCAGAAAAGAGGGCTTGTATACTGGTCCACTAAATCTGGTGTAGTGTGCATTAAACATGTTTTTCATGAATAGTGGTGATCATAGTAAAACTAAAGGTGGCTAACTGCAGACAAACCATTTTTAGGATCCCAATGTATAAATCCTGAAGTAGGGGGGAGAAGAAGTTGCACTGATTTAAGCAGCTCACTAGTGGAGTTAGGGGCAAAGTTAATTAGTTCAATGTGAGCATTCTAATTTTACAAAATTGCTCTAAAGACAGAAGTCATCTCAGCCACTGGAATCCCCACAAGTAGGTACACATTATTCAGGAGACAATTAATTTACTTTGGGTCACTTAAGCTGTGTTGGTGCCAGGGCCAGGCCAACAGGAGTGACAGAAATATTAGCTTTAGTCCTGAATAGTTTTGTTGTCCAGGTAAAATTTCAATAATCTTGAAGAGTTCATATTATGTAATGTTTCTTCAGCCGAGGAAGCAAACAAAATAGACTGAAAGACTGGAGGTGTGATCTTCTAATTTAAGTTTAATGTCAGAAAGGACTTTGCTAATAAAGCAGGCTTGTCTCTGTGAAAGACAGGGTAAGGTTATTTGGCGGAAAGAAACTGAATCGGTAATTCTACAGTGTTCAAGTGTAAATTGGGTCCTGTCTTACTTTCCTGCTAACCATGATGATTGACAGTAGAACGTTGATGAAAGCCTTTTTTATGTGCAGCTTAGAGAATGCTGGGAAAGTTATTTGGATGCATGTTCTATGTGAATATCAGGTGGGGCCTCAGCTGGGATCAATGAGGTGGACGTGGGTGTGCCTATATGTAATGTTAACTTTTGAGAACAATCTGTAGAAATAATCTGCAGAATAAAGCCTTCATCTAAAGTACATTCTGCCACAGCAGTCATCAGCTGTGTTTCGGGAACCATATATGCAATAATATGCAATAATATGCAACAATGGCTGAAAGATACATTTTACAGGAATCTAAGAGGTACTTACAGACCAATTTAATTATGAGATTATCCAGAATAGCTAAAAAAGCAGATTCCTCTTTTCTTTTCTCTAAAGCCCAATAATCTGTGTTGTCATATTTTTTACTCTGCAGTGAAAGTTACATTGCGTTAACCGAAAAAATGTGTGGGTTACATTTTCTTTCATTGTTAGGTTAAACTGGGTTTGTGTTTCATGTAAGAGTGTTTCCATGATTTCCGTTTAATTTCAGTCCCTGTGTTTCTTTCATCTTGATTATTTAATGTATGCCTTTGTCCTCCATTTTCCCCTCTCCTCATGTTTCTCTCTCTACGATTTGTTTGTCAAATGGTGGGGGGTAGCATCTTCCACCAGAGGGGGAGCAGAAGGTTGTTCTGAGGTGATTTTACCTGCTTAAGTAAGTTCCCCTGCACTAAACGATGCAGGCGAGTGCGCCAGAAACAGAAAAAGGGATCTGTGCCGAGCAGGAAAGAGAGCGAACTGAGAAGGACGACAGCCCAGTCGGGGGGGGGGGGGTTGTCTCGTATTTTTTTTCCAGGGCCTGCTCGGGCCTCTGTACGTTTACCCTTCCCAGCTGAGGAAGCATCGTTATTCGACACAATTTGAGGCAGCGACGGAAGGTGGCAGGCAGATATCAGTGGGTGTGTTTTTTTTTTCTCTTTCCGCCGCCTCCTTTTCATGAGAGTCTGGTTCGCCACCCATGGCCAGCAGAGGTCGAGTGTTATCTCCCTCTTGGAGTTCTCCCTGCCCGGATCTTGTCGACTGCTGCGTTCGTGCATCAGGGTGGTAGGAGGGACAGCCGCTCAGAGCAGTCCCATTTTAGCATTATCTGTGACCGATTCACGGCACGTTTCGCGTCTGATTTTTAGACACCAGTCTATATGATAACTGTCTTACGGTTACAGATCTGAGCTCAGGTTTGGAGTAAATCGTACAAATATATGTTCCTATTATTTACTGTTCATCGAAGGACACAGGTTTTGTTAGCCGAGGATTTCCCAAAAGAGGAAGAAAAAAAAAAAAAAAAAAGTGGAGTTCAGCCTTTTTTTTCCCCCCACTGGATTCCATTTGGTGCTCGACTCCTCTCACATTCTCGTGGCATCCAGGGCACCAGCCTTATCCTGCTCCTCTACTGACCAGCCGGGTAGATTCCCATTACCTCTCGCATAGGAGCCACAGGTCAAAGTACATCACAGCTGTAAACAACACCACCACTGGGTACTGTTTACAGTGCGAGCACATATCAGAGTGGGCCTTTTTGTTCTTGTTTGGTCTTAATGACACTGTTTCAGCCACAGAAAATGTTATGCTGTAGCTCACTTTTGACAAGGAAGTTATCTGGTTTCCAAAGTGCAGCGCATTTTGCTTTATACCGTAGATTGGAAAGGAAACTGACTGCTCACATTACGCTCTAATTCAGGTCAGTGCACGTGGCCTCCGGTGGATTTTACATGGCAAGGGTCAGCTCTTTTCAGTATTTCAGTAAGCATCAGGTAGAACGTTAGCACGGTTAGCCGCAGTACTGTAGCCACAATACTGTTTGTGGGTAACCTTCCTACTTTCTTTGGCTGGAGGGTGTGTATGTTTTGTCTGTGCTTGTTTGGGTGTGTGGCAGACTGCAGCTGCCACTAGGCAAGTGGTAAATTCTATCTTTCACCTCAGAACAACATCTTTCCAGGGTAGTAAGGGGTGTTCGGCAAAATCCGTAAAATACATTTTATGAGTTGGCAAGAGGGCCGGTGCACATAACTGAGGTGCTTCATTTCACCCTTTGGCTAAAGGTTAAAAATAATGAAGTGTGTTTAAAGTTGTTGGTTTTAAATTTGCACAGGCCCTGATTTACTCAGGGTTTAACCGAGAACCCAAGGTTCCTTTCCTGAAGGCATCTGTTAACAGGGCCCTTCTGGTTCTGTAAATAGGCACTATATTTATGCATTGTAGTTTTGCCACTCATCCAGTGTTTAAGCATTGATGCTATTTATTTATTTATTAATTCATTGTCTGGGGAATACAAATGCCAATCATCCAGTGTTCAAGCATTGATGCACTTTGTTTATTAATTCACGTCTAGGATATACATGCCACCTAACCATTATTGATGAATTGATGCTATTTATATGACAATCCATTACTTACCGCAAAAGCATTTCTGATGGTTGTATCTGCTTAGATTCACATGCTGTGCATAGTCCGACATCCAGTGATCACTGCGGAGTATTGCATTTTGTTTTTCGTAGTCGAAAAGGGGATGCCGACAAGGCGGGTCTGTAACACTATCCCTATAGTGACGTGCAGTGTACCCACAATCCCTCACGCGTCGAGGTCCCTCTGTTTGTATTTGTTTCTGCACTGAGGAAGCCTATTAGACGTGCGTGAGTACAGAAAAGAGATATAGAAGAAAGTCTATGTTCCTTCCATCCGAGCGGGGAGGAAGGGTGGGCGCATGTGAATCTAAGCAGATACAACCATCAGAAATGCTTTTACGGTAAGTAATGCATTGTCTTCTGATGTTTGTTAATCTGCTTAGAATCACTTGCTGTGCATAGACTAGCAAGCAGTACCCGGAGTTGGAGGTGGGTTGTGAGAAGGAACAGTAGAAAAAAGATGTCTTAATACTGTTTGTCCCACCTGGGAATCAGATCTAGAGCGGGCATCTAGACAGTAGTGTTTTGTAAAGGTGTGAACAGAACTCCAGGTTGCCGCTTTGCAAATGGACTCAAAAGGGACATTTGCAATGAAAGCTATGGAAGCCCCGGTGCCTCGAGTGGAGTGTGCTCTTGGCTTGAAGGGTAGTTCTCGCTTAGCAAGAGTGTAACAGAGAGTGATGCATTGTACAATCCATCTAGCAATAGTGGATTTTGAAACTGCATCTCTTTCTCTTCCTGCTGCCACCGAGACAAAGAACTGATTAGTCTTTCTCAATGGTCTAGTTCTTTCCATATAAAACATCACAGCTCTGCGAACATCCAGTGTATGCAGGCTCTTCTCAACTAAGATTGAAGGATTTTGAAAGAACGTTGGTAGTTCTATTGACTGGTTGACATGGAATTTAGAGATAAATTTTGGTGCAAACCTAGGATGTGTGCGTAGAACCACCTTATCCTTGTGAACTGTTACAAAGGGGTCTAGTACAGAGTGCTTGTAGTTCACTTATTCTCCTAATGGAGGTGATAGCTATTAGAAAAGCAGTCTTAAGAGTGAGGTCTTTAAGTGTTGCTTTGTGCATGGGTTCAAAGGGTGACCCCATGAGCCTGGTTAGTACCACATTTAGGTCCCATCCGGGAGCGGGGTTAGCTATGGGAGGGTGGATCCTCTTCACTCCTTCCATGAAGGCTTTAATAACTGGGATTTTCCACCATGACACTTTAAGTTGGGAAGTGGTGTATGCGGAAAGTGCAGCTAAATGGACTTTAATAGAGTTAAACACCAAGCGGGAGTCTAGTAGGTGAGTCAGGTACAGAACAATTTGTGTGGGAGAGCAGTCAACTGGGTTGATGCTCCTTCCCCTACACCAGATGACAAACCTTTTCCATTTGCTAGAATAACAGTGACTAGTGTTAGGCTTTCTAGCCTTCCTGAGAATGTCCATGCATCTCTGCGGGAGTTGTAAATGTCCAAATTCTATGATCTCAGGAGCCAGGCTGCTAAATTCATGGTCTGAGGGCATGGATGTAGTGTCCTGCCCTTGTCCTGTGACAGCATGTTGTACCGGCAGGGAAGTTTCACTGGAGGAGATAGGAACATCTCCATCAAGTGAGCCAACCATGGCTGTCTGGCCCACATAGGGGCCACCAGTATCATGGTAACTTGTTTCTGGTGCATCTTGTGCACTATCTTGTTGAGAAGGGGAGTCGGGGGGGAAAAGCGTAAACAAATTTCCCTGACCATGGTATCGATAGACCTTTCCCCTTGGATTGGTTCTGGGGGTACCTGGAGGCGTAATCTTGGCATTGGGAGTTCTCCAGAGTTGCGAACAGATCTATTTCTGGGAATCCCCATTGTGTGAAGCCGATGTCTTTGTGTAACCGCCATTCGTACTCCGAGGGCAGAGGGAAGTCTCTGCTGAGTTTGTCTGCTAGCAGATTGAGTTCCCCTGGTACATGTTGTTACAGGAGGAACATGTGTTTGAGAGCCCACTTCGAGATGTTCTGGGAAAGCTTGGACAGTCCTGGAGAGTGAGTGCCCCCTTGCTTGTTGAGGTAGTACATGGCTGTGGTGCTGTCCTTGAGGACCAGCACTGTCTTCCCTTGCAGGTGTTCCTGGAAGGCTTTCAGTGCCTTGAACACAGCTAGTAGCTCCAGTAAGTTTATGTGCCTGGATGCTATGCTTGGAGTCCAAACCCGGCTTAAGACTCTTACGGTCTGAGGAGGCCGCCGGCAGTTCCTGCGTCTCCATTGACGCTAATGCTCTCTTCGTCTTCGACGAGGAAGAGCCGTGGGTCGTGTGTTTATGGGAGTGTTTTTTGTGTGTGTCAGTGTCGCCGGGGTGTTCATCCCCATAATCAGGGCGTGAGCTGAGCTTGTCGGGGCCGGGGACAGACAAGGAGCGTGAATGCTCCTTAAAGAGGTCTACGACTTCCGAAACTGACGTCGGGTTATCACATTCCTCGTCACTTTCGGCGGCGGGTGATGAATCAGACCTAGACATTGTGTAGGCTGCCAACCTTTTGACCCTGCGGTCTTTTAAAGTCTTCGGCTTAAGAAGCTGACAGGCCGCAGAGCCGTCTTGTTTGTGGTCGAGGGGCAAGCAACGGTTACACCGTTTATGCTCGTCTTTCCAGGTAAACTTGCCCTTGCAACGTGGGCAAAACCTAAAGGGTGTCCTCTCCATAGCTGAGGAACCGATTGCATGTGACAACAACCCAGAAGGTAAAGGAGGGGAAAGGGAAAGACATTCTCAAAGAGAAACAAATGTCCCACGACCCCAGTCTCCCTACTGTATGTAGGCCAGGCCACGTATTCGGCAAACGCCGAACAACCTCCTCCGTCGAAGGCACCGCCGTCGGAGATCTTGATCGGCAGTGAACAGCTTTGCAGCTACGACGCCGAAGGAGGGGTGTAAAGTAATAATATGGTTATACGTTAAGGACGACCAAAGGTCGAATAATGTTTTGTAATGTCTCTCGAGGAGCTCCGCGTAAAGGCGACCAATATCTGGGCGGAAAAATACAATCTGAGGGACCTCGATGCGTGAGGGATTGTGGGTACACTGCACGTCACTATAGGGATAGTGTTACAGACACGCCTTGTCGACGTCCCCTTTTCGACTACGAAAAACAAAATGCAATACTCCGCAGTGACCACTGGATGTCGGACTATGCACAGCATGTGATTCTAAGCAGATTAACAAACATTAGAAGTATATTTATTAATTCATGTTGGGGGTATAAAGGCTACCCATCCAGGGTCAAAAGAAGTGATTTTATTTATTTATTTGAATATGCCTAATATATAAAAGTCACTTTTCAGTGTTTACAAACTCAGGAGTAGTGTGTCTTTATTTCATGCATGTTGTTTTCTGCCATGGCCACCTTCTCTTAGTGGTGACTGTTCAACACTGCCTTAGGGCCCTGGTTAATGCTTATGGTCACAAAGGGAGTCCCCCTGGCTGTTGAATTCGCACTCTGGTGCGGTAAGGGGTGTGCCTATATTTTTCTTCTCCTGATCCTTGCAGGTTGCTACACAGAGTGTTGCGCAAATCCCGCTAGGGTTTCCTCATCCACGCAAGGGCACACGCACCTTACACCCATCTAGAGTTGACTCTTTTCTTGTTGCACCCATAAGGGACAGATTCTCTCTTGTAATCCTTAAATTGTCATTGGTTAACTTTTCAGGCACCAAGCTCTCATGTTTAGCAATGAGAGGGAGGGGTGGAGCGTGTGCCCCTTGGCCAGCATACCAGGAGTGCCAAGAGCCTCCCCTTAGAGCAGAACAGTTATGAATACCAAATTTAACAAAGTGAGCTTGGGGATCCCAGAATTGGAAGAAGCGATCAACGACATAAATGTCTGAAGAATGTACACTATCTATGGAAAAGCACATAATTATTTGTTTTACCAATTTAGAATGGAAGAGAAAAGTCTTGCATAACCAATTTAGAGTGCTATTCCTAGAGAATTCGAGAACAAGATGAGATGCTCATGTGACAATGATCGTTCTTGTGTGTGACAAATTAATATATTTGTGGTTGACCCTAGTTGTCACCTGGGTTACTATTGGACTAAGGGCTCACTTGTGTGGGGCACTGTGTAGCATGCTCAGAGTGTTTGCGGTCGATAAAACTGTAGAATGATGGATAGAAGTTCTGAATATATTATAACCACTAGTACTGCTACGGGCAACCTTACATGCAAACTTTTATCAGCCTGCCATGCCATTACAGAAGGGGACAGGCGATATAGACAAATAATCCCAATATTCCCTTTCAATAGATTGTCGCCATGATAACATTATTGCAAGGACTGAAGTAGTGGGGGTATGTAGGTAAGAGGGGGAAAATGAGATGGTCTTGAAATTGGGACTTTGAAAATGTATCCCAGTTTAGTGGGCCCGATGCCATTTCAATATTGCAATACTCTATTTTCGCTGTTGTAAAATCCTGATTTGAGCATTTTTGGACAGCATTCTGGTTGTTTGATATCCTGCCCAGATGGGAAAAGACTGTTGTGCAAGTACAGTCAGGGACTTCTATGACAAATGAAATCTTCTGTATAAGTCGTAAGACAAGTTCTGAAAGGGTTTATAGAAAATGCCAAATTCACTTTGTTATTACACACCTTTCTTAGTCTTAGCATGGCCTGTTTTATCCAGTCATTGACCTAGAGGTGAAGGTAAAGACCCACCTGATGTGGATGTGAACCAAGTATGGACAAGAATAAAGATAAAAGAAAAAAGAGCAACAGCTAATCTTCCTCACTAATAGTATGACGAATGGTCTAAATGAAAAAATTGATCTGTGGGTCTAATACTGTGAAAATCTAATAGTCTGGAGTCCCTTTTTCCAAGCAAGTCGTAAAACACCTGAACAGTTCATAAAACTACTAACTCTACTTTTTAAGCGGAACGCCTTTTTCTGAGCAAATGAGCCTCTAGATAATTACATAAAAAAACATTAGCCAAATCTTTTTTCCACATTTAAACATGAAGAAAAGGCTTAAAATACACAAACCGACAACTTGGTTCCATATTGTGAAAGCCAACTGTTTGAGCACACTGCATCGATAAAGTCAGAAACGTGTGAAAAGTCCGACCTGTGAAACATCTGACAAATTACCACGGTACTTCCTCCTCCAGGGCAAAGTGTTCAGCTGCGGTGGCGTGGCTCTGTGGATGCGATGCGAAAGTTCCCAAATCAAGGTCGGATAACATATGCTCTCTCCCTTTAAATAAATACATAATGGACACAATGCATTGATTGAATGATTGACTAGGACAACCTACAGACCCTGAATTACCTTTGCGCATGTGCATACCGGGTACGCTGATATAAAAAGCCTGGATACACTTCTAACCAACAGAGGCGAACCCGGAAGCAAGAACGCACTGAAAGGGGGAGGAGCGAATGTGACTCGATCACGAGACTTGGACGCTACAATACAACGGTAAGAATAATTAGCTGCCTAAAAGACAGAAGATCTAAAATATAAGCTTTACGCATGCTACATTGACGCGCTGCGACTTAGAAACAACATTAGAAAACGGTACCGAAAGTCGTACGATTGCGGAAGCTCTTCCCTAATAACATAACGTACGGTTATAGGTCTAGTAAGAAGAAATGCGAACTTGCAGTAACCTCTAACACACTTGAATGGAAAATGTTTGGACTAATTCTTAACCCTTTCTAAACCCTAGAAAGTATACACGAGACTACACTAAAGCAGATACAAGACAGCAGAACCGGTCATGTGATATCTGCAGTCTATTTCGCCGAACTGGACGCCACACTGACGTTCTAGAATGTCCCATACCTAGATGAATACCAGAAACTAAGTAAGTGTTACTGATGTAATAAGTATGCTCTAATAACCATTCCTCTCTAGCTCATAACGTGAAAATACAATATTCTCTTGTGTAGCCCCTGATAACGTTCCAGTTACTCTACTCAATAGAGAGAGGAGATTGAGTGTTTTCGATAACTCCACCTCAATAAGGAACGTGAAAAAGACCAATTTCAAAAGTGAGTGATGTTTTTGATCTCACTCACACACAAGGTGCAGATAGGACATTGAAAGGTCCAAAACGATTGTTCTTCCTGCCTCCTAATGTATTTCTCCAATCTCACCACATGAATAATGGGGCTAAGGTAAAACACCCTAACCTGACGTCAACCGTCACGTGCATTTCTTTGTTCTTTGAATATCACGCAATGGGTGCTTGGGCTTTTGATCCTCAACTGTCACCAATGAAATATGACAGATTGTAGAGTTGAGCAACGATAATAGGTCACTAATCAGCCTATTTTTCTCTTGTTGCTTCCTGCTAGGTGATGATCCTTTTCCAACTCGATGGAAGATAAGGGAAATGATACCCCTTATAAATGATGAGACCATCTAGATCTTATTTGAAAATGTTAAAACAAGATTGTCTGTAACAATTAATACTACTGTTTTAGATTATACTTTTGACAGAAACATTATTTGCTTAACTGCCTGATCTTTCTTTATTAGCCCCTGAAGAATTCCCTAACAATGATTATAAACACAACAAAATTGGGCTGAAACATGTCGGGCACTATTTGTGTGTTGAATGAGAATGTGATAAATGATGGTATATGAGAATGTATGAAACGAGTCGAACGGAGGTGTGAGAAGCTAAGTCTGAATGAATGTGAGAAACAACAAAACACATCACCTTGTTAAAGCCAAAAACAACTTTAGAATCTATTTCTATGAGCTTTTCTAATGGAGGTTTCAGTCGTTACATTTGTTTCTGTCAATGAATCATTTGTTTTAAATGTTTAGTGAAGGACTATCTATTAATTGAGTACCGAATGTTTAAAAATTCGAAAGTAATTGATAAATAAAATATATATTTTTTTCTACTAAGTAGTGTCGATTAGTTTGTTAAACTTGTGCTCCAAGTGACTAGAGGACTTAAAGCTTTAAGCTAGTGGGTTTATGACCAGCGTGAAGCAACTTTCGGGACCAGTTCTATTGTCAAAACATTTTTTAGAAGGGAGAACCCCTTTATGTGAAGGGTATGCTGGTGACACATACCCCTTTATCTCTCTTTTTTGTTCTAAAAAAGTGGATGTGAACCACTACTGAAAGATCAGTCACCATAGGAGCTCTCTGACCGCACCCATTTCTTGCCCAGAGTGTGTACACACTTGTAGCCACACTGATGACAACCACCACCACCATCCGGCCCAGACCACAATCCACCAAATCCCAAACCCATCCATTACCCTGCATTGTGCAACCCGGTGTAAAACCGAGATAGCACCAACTGCTATAGAAGAACCAGACTTTAGTAAAAGTAGCACAGAGAACGGCATCTGGGCCTCTAACCAGACCACTGGGAGAAGTTGCATGCAACAACAGGAAATTGCATATAACTGTCATAATAAGGGCCAGAATGTGATTAGGAACTACAGCTCCAATGATACTTTTCACTCTGATGTCCATCTTGGGTCTGCGCTGCATCCCGTGGTCCACGCTCAACTCTGGACTGGCTGCAAACTGGCCTAAATAACATTGGACTGGCTGCAGAGAACTGATCTCCACAGCAAAAGGCACCTTCTACCAGAAGACCATAGCAAACAATGAAAGCAAAGGACTCTTCAAGGTAGTCATGCAGTGCATCAATCCTCTTTTCAACCCAACAATCCCTCAAAACATTGAGAAATATACCGCCATCAACAACTTCTTCATTGATGATATCTGTGAAAACATCAACGCCATGCACAACCTTCAAAAAAGTGTATCCATGGAGCACCTGACTAACAGCCTAGCATGCATCATAGCTACCACCTACTCCGATGACATCTAGGAGCCGATCAGAGGAGTGGGATGTTCCGTACCCTGAGGAAGCTGGAGTACCTGGGAGGCAGACGCTTTGCATGGCACGGCATACAGCCATCAACGTGCACTCAAACGAGTGGTGCGGAGCGGGTTGTTCCTGTTCCCCCTGCTCTGCGAGTCCTTCATCCTACACCACCCTACTTTGTGCCTCCTGTACCTTATTTTCCTCATTGTTACTCAGACGTTGGGATACCCTGCTGTGTCTGTGTAATGCGTTGCAACGATGACTGCATCTTCATTATCAAGATAATTGATTCAGGCTATTCACTGCTCTGTGGAGCTGTGAAGTTACATTATACAGCTACATTGTTAATTACAGTATGTGCAAAGGATTTGGACCATGCTTGTGAAGCTCAGTAATTGGGCTCCTATTCAAGTAATCGATTATTAACAGATCTCTCCCGACACTGTACCCCTTTCTTTTTTGAGCCTTTGGTAGGTATAGGGACTGTGGGCTGACTTTTTTTTGGAAACCGCTGATCACTGGTTGCGCATTGGAAGTAATTACATGGTGGATGTGCCTCAACACACAATTAATTCTGTATTGTGTAAACCTAGAGCAAGCTCTATTCTCTGGCTCCGCCACCCAAAACAACTTTTTGAGAAAACGAATACACTGTACCACTCTACTTTGCCAAATATTTTAGACTTTATTTCTTCGAGGCAAATAAAGTCACATTTAGCATCTTTTTTTTGGACAACTGCGAGAGTAAGGAATTAATTAAATCCTTTGATCGCAAGCACATGGTTCTAACGAAACGTCGGCAATAAAATGCCAAATGCGCATTTATGGCACATTCGGCTGCTAGCAAAAAAACAACTCCAATTACACCAAACAAGGGGCTCGGGGATTGCAGGGTGTCTCCCGCTCACCTTGTTCGGTGTAATGGGAGTCGGCGGTTGCTGGGGTGTCCCCCGCTTCCATTACATGGGAAGCGGGAGACAAGAAAGAACAAACATTAAGTACACCAAAAAAGGACCCTGCAGCACCAGCTCCAACCCACGTAAGTGGGAGGGAACTGACGTTGCAGGGATAGAGGCGAGTCAACACCACACACAGAAGTGTGCCGCCAAAGGAAACTAGATATGAAAGCGGGTATGGGGAAAAGGGAATAGGTGCTCTATGTGATCTCTGCGCCTCGCCATTTTTGTAGACAGCATTTTCTATGTCTGGAATTTCAGCGGCGCACTGATCACATTAGTCCGTTCTAACAATGACATGAAGCAATACTAATCTTGGAGTAATTACCTATATGACATTGGCTTAGTCACTGGAGCAAGATTTATTTGCATTTCCCTTAAAGTGTTACGGCTACAGCCTAGTGGTAGAGAAACATTGTCTGCTTTGTCATGAATCTTGTGAAGACTTATTGCAGACTTGTTTTTTTTGTATTTGTATTGATTACAAATCAGCACATCACATCAGCTGCATATCAGCACAAACACGTTGCCGCCAATTTTAAGGGATGTTGGATTTATTCACTGTTGTCCTGCACTATGTTATACATTGCGGGCTGGATGCTCATTAAGTGGTTGGCCTCTATTAGGTTATATTCATAAAGACTTAAAGATTAAGAGACACCATTTATTAACTTAATGTGTTTTTCTAAGTTGTATTCTTACATTGCATGAAAAATGAACAGCAGGTTGTGTTTTATGGAATGTTTTATTCCGAAGTGAACTCAAATTGAAATGGACATCCTACCCGCTTCCATACTCAAGGAACGCCCCACAAAAGTACTCAACCCTTTCCTTGCTACTGTTCGTGCATCCCTCGCCCAAGGAATATTTTCCACCATCCTCAAAACTGGCAAATACTCCAGCTCCTAAAAAACCAACACTGGACAAGATGACCTCAGCAACTATTGCCCCATCACCAACCTTCCTAGGCACATTCCCCTAAAGAGCTGTAACAATTCCAGTTCAACCACAGAGCAACAAAACAAACCTTCTACAGACCAATCAATATGGCCTCAGGCACAGATGCAGAACAGACTGGCTCCATCCAAGTTGTAGATGATGCTTTCTGCATTCTTGATTATGGCTATGCCTGTGCCCTGATAAAACTAGATCTCTCCATAGTTTCAAAACAGTGGATCATCAAGACCTTATTGACATAGTACACAATCTTGTGATCATTGGTGCAAATGCCCTCCAGTGTGCCGCTTCATACCTAGAAGGCTGGCATCCATTTGTGCAGATGGATACCGCCAGATCGCCCCTGCTGTTACCTGTGGCATTCCACAAGCATCCATCCTCTCTCCTTCAAAACACAGAGCAAGGAAACCCTGACAGTTCTGTACAAACTCTCTCTTTTTCTGAAAATCTAGTCCTTTCATCCAGACATTAACTTTATCAGAGGTACAGCCCTTGCATTTATCTTGCCTAGATGGTGGAACTTCGCCTACCTAAAGGAATCAGCTAAAAAGATCGCAAGGATTCAGCACCATCAAAACCAGCTAAATCATTTACAAAGCTTCCCCCTTGCCTGCTCCCACCTAACTGACCAACTAAGGCATCTGTAGCAGTTAACGCTCCACAAGAAGCCAAGCCATAGTCCGATTAGAGCTGCAAAAATGCAAAACAGAACATGCCACAAAAGAAAATCCCAGGAAACATGTTTTCTCAATCTGCGCTTCGAAGCTGTGGAACAGACGTGCACCCACCCTCTCGAAATTTTGAAATGCACCCTGCTCTTCAAGAAGCACCTTCTTCAGGCCCCATAACTACACTGCCCGGTCGTAAAAAAAACTACCCTCTAACTGTAAACCTAAGAAGCTCTGATGTACAGCACTCTTATTTCTCACAGCTAGGGCTGCACCCAATAAATACTCAAATAAATATAGACTGATTTTGGTACTCTGCTTTGTACTTGGATTTTAGTTACCACAACCTGAACCTCCACCTGGTGTATGCAGGTACAGGGTAATATTCTGCATCACCTGCGGGGCCAGATTCAATTTCTGAGCCCAGTTACGGGAAAAGACGTAAGCAATCATTCCCCCTTCTAGCCAAGCAAGCTCTCAAGACAGCTACAATCTCAGACTGCTATTTTTCTACCTCTGCTAATGCTTGTTCAACACCATGCCCATACTAACCCCTGCCTCATGGATTGCTTCTTACTTGGCTGTACGCACTTCTCCATCTCCTGGAATGCTCGTAGATCTGCCTCTCCCCTTCTAGTAGGGGTACCTCAAAGGGATGTATGCCATGAGTCGTCACTTATTCACTCTGTACACCTCGTCCCTTGGTAAACACCATCTCCTCCTTTAGCAGATGAGATCATCTGATGATTCACATATCTTCTTCTCCATCTATCTTCCACCCCAGAAATAGTTTCCCACATTACTGGCTACAGTTCCATGATGTTTCCCCACAGCAATTTGCTCCGGGCCCATTTTCTTTCTTTTTTTTTTATTAAACAGATTTTGGCCAAAAAAGATGTGGGGGGAGACACCCCCCGCAACTCCCCACATACCACCTACCCTATAAAATACCTACCCAACCCCCATCTACATTTGCAGTGAAATGTGTTAAAAAAATAAGAACAAGAAATGGGCTGCAGACAAATGGACCTGCAAGGAAATGGGCATGAATGACTGGCTACCACTGCAACATACATCACTACAGGCTTAAATGTTGGAGGCTTAACTCCAAGACGGATGTCAAATCCCTCAGCCATCCTAGCCTATTCCACATTCCCTCCCCATACCCTAACCCCATCCCTTTCAGCCTCACAAACTTGGGGTGCTTTGACATGGGTCCTAAATCTCAACAGTTCATTACCATGAATGCAATGGTTGCCACTCCACTTTCTACTCCATCAAGGCTCATCTCCAGCCTACCAGAACATGCAGACTACTGAGCCAGCCTCCTCAAGGGAATCCCTCTCTACTCGGTAGCATTCGCTCTGCATACGAAACAAATCCATATTCATCACCTAGTGATTATTTTACTCAATGAATCCTGTTTTCTATTGTACAACACCCAAACACACGATTGTTCGGCCAACCCATCTGTCCTCATGTACAGGGCTTCTTGTCAAAGAGCTTTTCTATCTTCAAATTAATATTAAAAAACCTTTGGTCTACCCTCCTCCCTCCATTAAGCTAGGGAAAACCAGAGGAAATAGATAAACCATGATCATTCATGGAACTACAGATTGCTGTGGTTTGTTAATGTTCATAAAAACGGGGCAATGACTATACTCCTGCGGCTTCTGCTTCTTGGTCCAATTGACGCAAGTGGGTAGAATTGTGCTTGTGTGCCATGCTGCACAGTATCTGCCTACAGAGAAATATCCTGCTACCCACTGATGTGGACATGCCACCCCAGAGGATGAGGGTGCAGTGCCTGTGGCCGAGACAGCTGCATGCATTGCCAGAGATGTGAGGGATGGGAGACTGGCTCGCCAGGGACTGATAAACAATTTCTTTCGACACATTCACAACACGTAAGTGACACAATCAGGAATGTCCTTGCATTGATGAAGTTCAACAGTTTTAATGAAACAATGTGCACTAACTATCCTCCTTCCCGCTCCCACCACTAACTCCCCAGCACACTATCACCACGCCCCCTCCCACCACCAACTACCTCGCACACTAACTCACTCCTCTCCCCACTCCCCCCACCAAAAACCCAGAACAGCCACTCAGGGCAAAATGTGTCTCAATGTTATTTCTGTGGCCTCTTTCCCCCCCATGCCAGTCCCTGGTGATCTGGGAGCCAATTGGCGCTGGGACAGGCGCCTGGGTGTGTGTGCTCGGCCACAATCCCTCAGTAAGTGTCGCGGAACTTTAGGGTATCGACACAGGCTCCCGGATGTGCTGCAGTGTGAACTCAGTGCTCGGATGGATGGCCTCTGCAAGGGCCGAGACCCCTTCAGTCATCTCCCTGACTCTCTGCCCATACAGTCAGGGTGTCAGTACTGGCAGCTGCCTCAGCCCGGTTTTTTGCCATGGCTCACACAAACCTGTGGTTGGCTCCATGCAGGCAATCACAGATTGCCTGGAGGTGTTCCGAATGGTGTGCCAAATGGCCTCCATCTCCCTTTTCTGCCTCTCCATCTCATCCAGCCTCTGAAGGATGTTGTTGCTTGGTGGTGTGTGCTCAATGGGAGAGGGCTGTACAGCTTTGGGCTGTAGGACGGTGTCCCATAAAATGGCATGCCCACATCCTGCTCTGGTGAGTGGGCAGGCTGGCAGCGGTGGGGACTCTGAGGTTTGTGGCCTTCAACAGGCTGCGACATTGGGCTGCTGTCCCTTTGTGACCTGAGTGGACCTGCCAGGTGGTGTGGCCTCTGTTGGATACTACAGCTGCGGGGGTAGCTGCAGTGGGCTTTGAGGTGCTCCTGGTGGCCTGTGGTGTTGCCGTAGGGCCTACTGTGCCACCTGCAGGCTTGACCTTGCTGGGTCGAGGTGTTGCACGACTGTCCATGTGCCTAGGCATAGCTTGTGTGCGCCTTGGGGGGTGGTGGTGGAGGAGGAGGCCTCTGATGATGCGCGAGTGCCTGTATGGGACATAGGAAATGATATATGACATTTAGAACGCTCCTGTATGCAAGTATTTCAAGGCGCAATTGTTGCTAGGCATGGTTCTTCCACGTGTGCTGGCATGCAAGACACATTAGCTATGGTACAGAGTGGGACCCCAAATATTTTGGCAGATGGGCATGATTGGTCAGGGGACATGGCATGTGGGTACAGCGTTGTGGGGATGGTTGCAGCAAAGTGTGACAGATGGCCAGGTGGCCTTTGGCCTGTGTGTGGGAGGGCAGGTTGTTCATGCTGGGGTAGCTGATGTATAGCATGCATCCTTGTAGTCCTTCATGACCCTGTAGAGGAGGAGCTAAAAGCTTCTACTGGAAGTCCCGCCCCTAACCTGACTATATGTTGGGAACCAGAAATTGTGACAAGCAAGACACCTGCAATGACACCTATAACAAATGACACCTATAACACGAGCAGCCTTTGAAGCAAAGTATCCATTGAGAAAGCCATTCTTTATGTATCCACGGGGAGCCGACAATCTCTTGGGAAACATCCCTGAAGAATGAGAGAAGATGACTGAAAGAGCAGACTGGTGACGTCACATGACAAGTTACGTGCGAAGTGAAGATTACACATGTAAGAAGCACGGAAGAAAATGCAAACCATTTTATAATTGTACAGAGCCAGCGACGCAAGTAGACCAAGCTATTATAAGAAGCTAGCTATACGTAGTGCATAAACTGCAGGCGGTGCCGCCAAGGTATATATCTCATAAGAAATCTGGATGTTCCACATTGTGTTTTAACAAACTGCGATCCCATGAGCAGGATGGCTGAAAATGTGGCGCAGTTAATAAAAGTAGCTGACGAGCACGGAAGAATCAAGAAGGCTTGTCTGGCCCAGTGCCAAGAGGCCAGTGCACCCGAACACTGGTTGTCTACTCGAAGGATACAATGAATGCAAGAGACGAGCCAAGCTCCTGCCAAGATACAGATGAAAACCAATGAGTGCCAAGATTTATTCATTTTAATACCATTTATAACATCAAAATGAATCTCAAACGTGACCTGGACGAGAATAGACTTGAGCAGACTATGCAGAGACCAGAAAATAAGAGCATGCCCACACTCCCTAGTATTCCAAGGAGTTGTGAAGCTTATAAGGCCATCTTTGAATGCTAATTGAATGACAGAAAGCAAGAGTGATGATAGATGTTGGGCTAATTGGGTGGGGAGCTATGGTCAAGACCAACCACCAGCACCTAGGGTGCCAGCTTGTGCACTGCTAGCAAATGGAATATTCTAGAAGGGTACACGTGTGCCAACCAATTAGAGGGCTTTGTATCATCAAGGAGCCCTATAGCTTGAGATCCAATAAATCGTTGTGTATTTTTATGACAGTGAAGATGACTTGCACTAGAGGAGGGCTTATTTGCCCACCTGACAATGCTCCAATCACAACTTTAACCCCCATAGAAAGTATATGTAGAGGTTTCCTGTTACCAAATCACAGCCCCACATACGTTTTTACAGTTTGCCACATAGTGTGACGTCAGTGATGACAAATTTTTACTATAAAAAGAATTTTTTTAATGTAAATCTTTGAGAACTTGCCATGATAGGTCCAGAGACGTTTGTTGTACTCCCTGTTTTAGTTAATTGTTAATAAAACAGCGTACCCTTTACCAACTTCTTGTGTCGACCTTATTATTGATGTTTGAGTATTTTCTGCATCCCCATCCTTCCCATAAGAGCTCCACCTCATCTTAAAGAGCCCCTATGGGTTCAAGTGAAAGCGGTCAGATGGTTGAATAAAAGGCCTGTCGATTTAGTAGACTCAAGATCTTCGGATAATCCGATACCCTCTGCCATCTGGCTGGAAGGACGCAAAGTTTCCTCTGGAGAACGGCCGAAATAGTCAACTTGCAAGTAAAGAAGATACAGGTGGGATGGGCCCCTCCGATGAAATCCCTCCTGGTTTCCACAGGCGCTGAGCGGACTGAAGGCGACCGTGGCCGAATTGAAGGAGGGGAAGACGATACAGAGGGCCTAAAGCCGAATGGTGAGTAGACTAAGACTGGCAAATTGTAGGGAAAGGGACTGTACAGAATAAAGTAACAGGGGTTGGTTTTTTTAGTGTGTGACGGAGAACGCCAAAAATACATGATAAAGTGTTAAGATGAGGCGTAAAGTGCCTGGAAGCCCGGTAGTCCTCACTCGAGTAGTGCAGAAGAAGTCATTTCAAAATCCAAGTGGATAAAATAGGTTGAGCGCAGATAGATCTGCAAGAGGACTCGACTTAAACTCCTATCAGAGTATTTTTAGGGGCTAGTGAAAAAAGGTGTCATGACGTATATGTGAAAGTCTACTGAGTTTGTCTGTTTGTGAATTTTATGTCTTGAAGAAGTGTTGGAAAGAACGGCAAGGATAGGCTGTGTTGTATAGAGACAAAGTCATTATCTACTTTGGGTCATTGTCGACACCGACCGCAGAGTAGATTGAAATTACTGAAAAGTCAAGGCTTGAGCGGCGAGTGTGGAGCGCGCTCATATTTATTGTTTTTCTGAAATGTATCTTGTGTAAATACTGATAAGTATAGACAGTCGATTGAGACTTGTCAAAATGGGAGAAGGCACACCACTGATACATATGTGTAAAACATTGCCAAAACACATGCCCAAGATCAAACAATACAGTGCAGAATGGGTGAAAGGCACAGAAGATAAGATGTTCATGCCATGGCCACAAGGGGGATCACTGTCAAAAGCAGTTTTGCAACACATGACCACATATTTGCACACAGCGTTCAGGGGAAAGAAATTAGAGAAAAGACTAGCTATTTTAGAGCTCTGGAAAATGTATCAGGAGGAGCAAGAGGATCCGCCTCCTGAGGAATGAATGCTTAACCAGAGAAAGGAGAAGGGTGTTTAGCCTCCCGCTCCCCTTACTCCGTCAGAAGTAAATAGCGGTAGTACGGAAGATATGGAATTATATCCGTTGAGAGAACTGAAAGCGGCTACAGGGTATACTAATCCGATATATGAGCCACCTGCGTATAGCAGTGGTGAAAGCTCAGAAAAGAGTAAGAGAAAGGAAGAAATCTTTAAAGCCTTGCGGAACAAGGAAGAGAAGAGTGCATTATCGAACGTAACCACAGATATAGAACGAGATTAAAAGATGGAAAGGGGAAAAGGATAAGGCTGACGAGATAACACTCGTACAGAATGAATGGATGGATGGACAGACAGATATTGCTTAAACTTGATGGGAAAAGTATCGAAGAAGTCAGGCAAGGGGAAGACCAAGCTGAGCACGATAAAGAAACGGAACGAGAAAGAAGGTTGAGGGAAGATGAGAATAAAAGTAAGAATAGACAACGGCTAGAACAGATGTATCAGGAGGAACAGCAAAGAAATGAAGAAAGGGTAGAGGAGCAAATGAAAAAATGACAACAGGCAGAGAGCATGCGAAGAACAAGAGATTAGAAAGGAACAGAGAAGAGGCAGAAGAACAGAAATTGAGAGACAAAAGAATGCAAAGACGCAGAGATGAGGAAGTGCGTAGATCAAACGAGAGAAGGGAAGAGTAAAGGAAGGAGGCGGACAGCACTAGATGGGTAGCAAAGAAACGAAGGGAAATAGACAAAGAAATTGAGCGAAAAAGGAGACAGAACACGCAACATTGATCGCATTCAGAAAGAGCTAATGGAACCAAGTCCAGTATTATCATGGTCTCATATAGAGAATGCTCTCCCATCACAAGGAGCAAAAACAGAGTTACTTGGCATACTAGAGGAGTTTCTTCCGTTAAAGTAAAGCGATGCCTGGGCAGTCTAGAGTAGTCAAAGATAAGAATTTTGACATGGGAAGTATTGGAGACAGGATCGATAAGGTGTGCCATGAAATGCCATGAAATGAGGACAATGTGCGAATTGGGAAGCAGGGGAAAAGAAGATCGATCTATAATTGCCCAATCCAGAGGCAAGGAAGGAAGCCCATTTAGTCACGAGCAAAGAAACTTGTCTTTGGACAGTTTAACATTGGATAAAAATGATAGGAACGAGAGCCATACTAGTTGGAGACTAGATATGTCAGACGAAGAAAGGGAAACCTTCTGATGGGAGGAGGGAGAGTGCGCATGTGTTCCGGAAGGATGCATGCTGTCAGACAAGGAAGTAAGATGGTCAGATATGGAACACCCTAAGGACAGGACACAAGATCCCATAGCATATCCTGAGCACCCTAAAAGACGATTACATAGTGGGAGAGAAGAATCACCACCATATGTGAGCAGACTAAGGTCATTGCCAGACAGAAGGCGATGCAGAACCATTGTCCCTTCTATGGATAGGCAGACAATGGGACCCGAATGTGCATCTGGGTACACATAGTTCCCCCTATTAGAGAAAGGAGGAGCTAGCCCACAGTATATCCCATGGCCGCAGATGGATAAGGATAATTTAAGATGTAAACTTCCTAATTTAACAGCGGGCACAGGAAAATGGATTTATGAACTAGAGAAGATGACAAGGGGGAATACTCTAGCTATAGGGGACATTAAGGGTCTTCTAGCAGCCATTCTTGGGGAAAGGTCTGATGACATTTGGACATGAGCAGGCTATTCGTGTCACGACAGCGCATGACAGAGCGCCATTTAATAACTGCAGAGCAGATGTTTGGAGAGCTCGGAGAGTGCAGTATCCCAATACCTCAGATATGGGTGCAATTATGGCACGTAAAATGCAGTCGGAAAAAGATCCTCTTGCTTACATTCATTCAATTCAGGAACAGTGAACCTTGGAAACACGCAAGCCGTGGGGGAAATCAGTGGTGGTATTTTACAACAATTTACTTCAAGGGCTGCCAGAGCAAATGCAGAGACAGCTCAAGAAACTAGTGGGTATGGAGGCAGAGCCATGGACAGAAATACAGTTGACTATAATGCATCATTGTTGAGTGTTGCAAGAGAAGAATAAGAAATGAGAAGAGGCTAGAAAACTCAAAGAAGCCAAGTTAGTTAATAACTGTTAAAATACTCTCAGAAGCTGTGGTTTTGTCAAGCGCAGAGGGATTGGGAATGCAGCAACCAATGGGTGCATCACAGGTGAATTATCAATGTCAAATGGATCAAGGAGGAAAAAGGTTCATGCAGAGGCGCAGAAAAATGGGTTTTAGAGGAAGGGGTGGTTTTCAAAATATCCCAAAACAGTTTTCAGAATATGCAGAGTGACAACCAGAGCATACAAGGAGGGCAAATAAGAAGAACGCCTCTTGTATGTTGGGCTTAGGGTACGTACAAAATGGGCAATTTTCAAGAGGGTGGGGGCAGCTTACCCTCCAGAATATAGCCCACAAGCTAGAAATGGGTTTGCACAAGATCAGACAGTGTATCAACAGCAAGCGCTGCAAATGCAAGAAGCACAGCAATCACAACAGACACCATTGCATCCGCCGCAAGGGCAGTAGCAACACACTCCCATTCAAATACAGCAGAACACAAACAAAGGACAGCTTATGACTCCCAGAGTGGGAGGTGCAAAAGTGATGGGAGCAAAGCTGTCACAGGGTGAGGTGAGGCCCGGGACAGAACATTTGGTGAGGCCCCTTCTTTTTTTTTCACTTGGCCAGTAGCACCATAAATAAACTAAAGTACAGATTTCTCGCATTACTTATTTATGGAAGAACTCAAATATGGTTTATTTTTATGACTGCAAATCAACTAAAGCAAAGCCATGTTTCTAAGCTGAAGAATGATTTATTCCAGACTTGGTATTGTATCATATGCATTAGATATAGATTTGCATGCATTGTATTTTTAGAAGGGACTTTCTGAAGTAACTTGAATTACAACTCAATATATCTGTCAAATATTTAATATATGAACACATGCCACCCAGCTTTCACCGCAACTTCCACTCTAGAGTTGCTCCATATATAACAATACCTATACACTAGACACAACTGATGGCTTTGTCCGTGTTTGTTTTTAACAGAACTTCAGTTCAAGGAACAAATATAAGTCAAGTGGCTGAAGGCATCATAGGTAAAGCAACTTTTATTACACCAGTAGCACATTCATAGTTGCAATTAAGCCATTAACTCTCAGACTGCTTAGAAATAACACTGACAGATTTGATGTTACTGCTTGATAGAACTGGGTCAAAGATCAAGGGGAATTGTTTTTTATGTGGAGGGGGAGGTAGCTGGTGGGAATGGCCATATTAATTGACATGACCAGGGGCAGTCAATGGGTGGGTAATAAAACAATGCGTTCACGCTGTGTGTCCTTCCTCACCCGTCAGCTCCATCCTAGCAGTGCTGCAATACAAGTGTCCGTTTATAGGTGGCGCTTTGGCACCAAGTAATAGCTAAAAATAAAAATGGCCTAAAGTTTAAAGGAGAGGGTGAATTCCCAGCTGTGTCAGCATGCCCAACTCTAGCGCATGGCTAAAAGGTAAACCTCACCATATGGTATCCTTTGTGCCCTCAAACCACCCACCCCTGCCCCAATCTACTTTTTTGGTAACATTAGTGGCTTATACAGGGCTCTGCAACCTCAGGTGACGATGGTTGGATAGGAAGGGGGAGGGGGCGGGGTGAGGGGTGAGTAGGGAAACCTGAATGAGGTTTAGGGAGAGGTTATGATAGGTTGGGGATGTCAGGGTAAGGTTTGATCACTGCACACACTTCCAGCTAGCGGTTACACTCATAGAAACACATGTCCCTGCTTCGGGCTCTACACACATATATACAAGATCACTATACAGTATACAAAGGCGCAGTCACATGCTAAACACACATGCAACTGTCTTGAAACTTGGCCTAGATGAAAAAGGCATCCCAGTTTTTTGGATACTGCTTAAGAAAGGTGTTGGGAAGAGCGGTTGAGTTAAGCTAAATACTATACTAATATATTAATATATAATATTATAACGCATCCACTAAAATATCCAATCAAATTTTGAAAACGGCTTTTGTATGCAGTTACTACACTGTCACATAATGCATGTGTAGCGTGGGGTGGACCATGGCACCGTAGGTCATAACTATTGGACTTGAAATGTCCGACTTCTGGCATATCATCTCCTTTTCAAGCAGTCTTTTCACGGTAAGGAACAAGTTACTTACCTGTAACTATTGTTCTCCAGCATGGGTCTGGCATGGATTCACATGCTCATGAATATTCCCCGTCGTCAGGCTGGGAATCCTCGGTAAAGAAAAATCAGTATCAGTTTTGTTTCTGATCTGTCTTTCGTAGTAGTAACCAATCACTGATCTCTGCGTCATACTGACCACAGCCAATGACTGCCATCTCCCTAAGCCCCGCCTCTGGCAGCCATCTTCAGATTTGGTAGCACGTGAAGTGGCAGTATGACCAAGTGAAGAGCCGCAGAGGGGAAGGCGGGAGGGTTCGCATGTGAATCCATGCCAGACCCATGCTGGAGAACAGCAGTTACAGGTAAGTAACTTGTTCCTTCTCCAGCATGGGGTCTGGCATGGATTCACATGCTCATGAATAAAGAATACATAGCAGTACACACATGCACAACCACGGGAGGTGGCAACAGGCTCAACATTAAGCAATACAACAACTCAACATTAAGCATCTCTTACCTTCTCACCAGGCTCACCTTAGGCGAACAGGTTGCGCAGCACTGCTTGGCCGACCCTGGACTCCTCCCTGGAATCCCGGTCGACGCAGTAGAATTTCGTGAAGGTGTGCGTCGATCTCCACGTAGCAGCCCTGCAGATGTCCAGCAGGGGCACACCAGATAGGAACGCCGTGGTAGCTGCGATCGCTCTGGTGGAATGGGCTCTCGGACGGCCGGGCAGCGGTCAGTTTGCCAACCGATGACAGTACATGATACAGCCGGAGAGCCCTCTGGAAATGGAAGCCTTTGAGAGAGCCTTCCCCTGATTGACAGGTCCAAAGTTCACAAAAAGTTGTGACGTCTTCCGAAAACTCTTCGTGCGGTCCACGTACAACTTCAGCGCTCTAGCCATATCCAGCGAGTGCAAAGTCCTTTCAGCCGGCGACGAAGGCGACGGGAAGAAAACAGGCAACACAAAGGGTTCGCTGAGGTGGAAGTCCGACGGCACCTTGGGCATGACGGAGGGGCGCGTCCTGTGCACTACCCTCGTGTCGTGAAAAGTCAAGTACGGGGGCTTGCAGGAAAGGGCCTGGATCTCTCCCACTCGTCGTGCGGAGGTGATGGCCACAAGAAACGCTGTTTTCCACGACAGGAACTTCAACGGAGCTGAGTGCAGAGGCTCGAACGGAGGTCCCATGAGCTTGGTCAGCACCACGTTGAGCTCCCACGCCGGGGCCGGAGCCTTCACCGGCGGGAACGATCTGAACAGTCCCTTCATGAATTCTTTCACCAGACGATGAGACCACAAAGACGTCTGTCCCGTGGTTCTGGTGTATCGGGAGATCGCAGCAAGATGAATCTTGATGGAAGCGTGCGCCAGTCCAGCCTTGGCCAGCGTCAGTAAGTACGGCAGTACTTGAGGAGCCGTAATCCGTAGAGGGTTAATCTTCTGTGCATGGCACCAGACAGAGAACCTCTTCCATTTGTGTCTATAGCATTTAAGAGTCGAGGACGCCCTGGCCTTTGCAAGAACCTCTCTGCAGTCGGCCGGTATGTCGTAGCCTCCAAACTCTAACGCTGCAGGAGCCAGGCCTGCAAGTTCAGCGACTTCGGGTCGTGATGGAGGATGGCGCCTCCTTCCCTGGAGAGAAGATCCGCGCCCACTGGCAGCTTGATTGACGGGGACGCTGACAAGTCCAGAAGGTCCGGAAACCATATCTGCCTCGGCCACGCAGGTGCGACGAGGATCATCCTGCACCGTGACCTCTTGAGCTGGTTGATGAGCCGGATCAGCAACGGCAATGGAGGGAACGCGTAAAGAAACAGGCCCTTCCAGGGGAACGAGAAAGCATCGCCCATGCTCCTCGGCTGGGGAAACCTGCTGGCGAACCTCCGGCACTTGGAGTTCGTCGCCGTCGCGAACAGATCGATCTGGGGAGTGCTCCACCGTCGGAAGAGGCGGTCCACTAGATCCTGTCGTAGCTCCCACTCGTGGCACGAGCGCAGCTCTCTGTTGAGCGAGTCGGCGATGGTGTTTTTTATTCCTGCCAGATGAAACGGCACCAGAAACATCCCTTGGGCGACAGCCTAATGCCACAGATCCTGCGCCTCCTTGGACAGGGCTGGGGATCTGGTACCGCCCTGCTTCCTGATGTAGAACATGGTGGTGGTGTTGTCGGTGAAGATCCTCACCACCTTGCCCTTGAGGGATGGAAGAAAGGACCCGAGGACTCAAAACACTGTCCGGAGCTCCAGGACGTTGATATGGAGAGACTTCTCCGCTGGGAGCCAAAGGCCTCTCGCGTGCAGATTTTCGGTGTGCGCTCCCCACCCTTCCAGGGAGGCATCCGTGGTCACTGTCTTCTGGTGGCCCGGGGTCTGGAAGTCCATGCCTGCCGTCAGATGCGAGCGGGTGCCCCACCACCGGATCGCTCGTCGGAAGCTCTCGTCGAGTGTGATCCTGTCCTCGAAGCTGCCCGTCGTCTGAATCCAGGGAGCGTCCAGGAACTCCTGTAACGGGCGCATCCGAAGCCTGCACAGGCGGATGAGATAAATGCAAGAAGACATCATTCCGAGGAGGGATTTGATGGACCTCACCCTGGCCGCAACCAGCATCCGCTGCACCTTGCCCAAGATGGCCCTTGTCCTTTCCTCCAACGGAGAGGCCAGAAGCGCCACTGTGTCGAGTTTCGCTCCCAGAAACAGCGCGTCTTGCGCGGGCACCAGGTGGGACTTGGCGTAGCTTATGGAGAATCCCAGGTCCGTGAGTAGTTGGACGGTCCTCGCCGTGTGCTCCGCGGCGAGTTCCCTTGTCTTTGCTCGGATGAGTCAGTCGTCGAGGTAGGGGTAGACGTGGATCCCCTCCAGGCGCAGCCGCGCTGCCACCAGTGCGAGGCACTTGGTGAACACCCTGGATGCCGACCTCAATCCGAAGGGAAGGGCTCCGAACTGGTAGTGACGCCCTTGGACCACGAATCTGAGAAACTTTCAGTGTCCCTTTAAGATGGGGATATGGAAGTAAGCATCCTCCAAATCCAACGACGACAGGAAATCGCCCTCCTCCAGCTGACCCAGGACGTGCTGGAGGGTGACCATCCGGAACTTCTGTGCCTTGATGAATTTGTTCAGTCGTCGTAGGTCCAGGATGGGACGCCATCCTCCCGTCTTCTTCTTCACGAGGAAGTATCTTGAGTAAACTCCGGAGCCCCGAAGCCTCTTTGGGACGAGCTCGATGGCGCCTTTCTTGAGCATCGTCTTTACCCCCAAGAGAAGTTGAGGGACGTGATGTTCCTTCCTGGCCACGGGGGGTGGGGGGGCGCGGGCACTTCTTTAGAAACTCGAGCGCGTGACCCTGGGCAAGGGCGTCCAGCACCCAACGGTCAGTGGAGATGGACTCCCACACGCTGACGAAGCTTGCCAGCCGGCCTCCCACCGGGGTGCTTTGGTGGGGGCCTGACCCCACGGCTGGTTCAGTCCTGCTTTGATGAGGCTTTGCCGCCTTGTCCTCCATGGCGACGACGGCGGGGTCCGCCTGACTTGCCTCGTCCCCTGTAGGCTTCCTGTGACGACGAATGGGCCGCTTGACGATAGGTGGAAAATTCGCCGCCAGAACCTTTGGAGGCACCCTGCTTGCCTCCGCCGCTCCAAAAGGGTGGCCGTCGTTGCTGGAGAACACCAAGAGCCCGGGCCGTCTCGGTGTCCGTCTTGATGGCTTGTAGGGAATTGTCCACCATTTTCCCAAACAGGTTGCTCCCGTCGAACGGCATGTCCAAGACTCTGGTCTGCACGTCCTGCCGGAAGTCCGTTGCCTTGAGCCATCCACGCCGTCTAAGGCACACGCCGTTGCCCAACTGGCGAAATCCAGTGTCAGCGATGTCCGTCGCTATCGTAATGGCATGGTCCGACGCCACTTCTCCTTCCTGCAAGATCTCTAGGGCCTCCGCCCTCTTGTCGTCTGGTAGGAAGTCCAGCAGGGGGGCGATTTTGTACCACAACTCCCTGTCGTAGTGGGCTACGATAGCCAAGGCGTTGGCAGCCTTAATCGTCGTCGCTGCCGATGAGATGACTCTGCGTCCCATTGTGTCCAATTTCTTTCCCTCGCCGTCCGGCGGGGAGGTTGACGTAGAGGCCGAGGCCCCCCCTGCTTTCTTCCTGGCCGCCGCGGAGACGACCGAGTCCGGGGTCGACTGTGCCCGAAGGCACAAGGGGGCCGCGTCTGGGACTCGGTACTTCTTCTCGTACCGATCCCTTCCCGCAGGTGTTGTGGATGGGTTCTTGGGGAGGGCGAGACCCTCATTCCAGATATCGTCCAGTAGAGGTACAGCGAGGACCGTCTTCCTCTTGGTCTTGCGCCGTTGATAAAGGAAACCTTCCTTCTTCTTCTCTTCCGGGCAGAGCTGGAAAAGCTCGGATGCCCTGGCGATCATGGCATGAAACGATCCAATCTCGTCGGGCGGGGAAGCCCGGGGAGGAGGTGACGACGGGAGATCCTCGTCGTAAACCTCGTCGTCTGTACCCGTCGCGGCCGTGTCCACCCCCCGTATCATCCCCACGGGTCGTGGACAGGGAGGAGGGCTGAGCAGGGCGCAATGGTTGAAAAGGAGGTGGAGGATGAATCCTTCTTCTCTTAGGTGGGGGGCTCCCAGAAGGGCCTGGCTCCGGGTCCCCCGTCGGGAGCGGTTCCTCCGTTGGTGGTAACGGCAATCTCGTCCTTATCTCCGAGCATAAGGACTGTATAGCCAACAAAATGGCCACCGAGTTGTCTTGCGGCACTGGTTGAGGGGATTCCGACGGGCAGTCAGGAGCCCCGTCGGCACCCTTGACGTTATCGTCTCGGACGTCGGGGTCCCTCCCGACGGGCTGGTCTTCTTCCACGCCAACGCCGTGGCTCAAGACTTCGATCAGCTCCTCTTCAGAGGTTGAGGCCGAATCCACGACGACCTCCTGCCCCCCTTTTTCTTCTCCGTCGGAGGTTTCACGGGGGGCCTGTCGATGGGCATGAAAGAGGACTCCCTCCGCGGTGGCAGGGAGACTCTGGGCCCCGAGGTCGCCACCACTGGTGTAGCCTCCACAGGCTGAGCCAGGGCCGCTGCGACTGTCTCGATAGAGGCCTTGGCAGGGTGGATCAAGGCTTTCACCACCTTAGGTGCGCTCACCGCCTTCTCCTTGGGGGGGGGGGGTCACCAATTTGCTCCCCCTGCGATGGGGCCTTCGAGCTCGACCGGGGTCTCTCCAGGAGCTTCGCCGGGTGCTCGGCCTTCCTCTTACCCGAGCCATAGCGTTGGCTCGTGGTTGATGGCGCCGGGGAGGATGCGCCCTGCCTGGCACCCATAGAGCCCGACCGTTCGGCACTCCCGGTGCCAGCGGACTCGCGGTGCTTGGCCTTCTGTTGGGCCCCCGTTGCCGGGCGCCCTCAAAGGTCTTAGAAGACCGCTCTGACTTCTTTTTCTCGCCTGACGGGCTCTTCCCTTCCAGCCAGTTGGCGAGACGCAGATGGCGGTCCTTCATGGTCCGCTCCGACATATTGCCGCAAAACGCACAGTCCTTCTCCACGTGAGTCTTGTCCTCATGCAGGCAGTAGAGGCAAAGGGAGTGTTCATCCTCCTTAAAGACATTCTGAAGCTGGCATCCAGGGCAGACCCTGAACAGATTTCCGGGCGTCGAGCTTCCCTTCTCCTGGGCCATGTCCGAGATGGGCCTGAGAAACTTCTGGAGTCCTCCAAAAGAGTGGCTCGACGAAACCTTCACCCTTGAGGGGCGTAGAAGAATCCGACACGGGTCCCCGTTGATCGGATAAAGAAACGGTGGAGCTTGAGGCTCTTTTGACCGAAAAAGAGAACATTTACCTATGAAAAAAGCGCGAAAAAAGCACTAAAGCTCGAGAGCAATAGCACGAGGATCCCAACACTTGAACGTGCGGTAAAAATCTGAAGATGGCTGCCAGAGGCGGGGCTTAGGGAGATGGCAGTCATTGGCTGTGGTCAGTATGACGCAGAGGTCAGTGATTGGTTACTACTACGAAAGACAGATCAGAAACAAAACTGATACTGATTTTTCTTTACCGAGGATTCCCAGCCTGACGACGGGGAATATTCATGAGCATGTGAATCCATGCCAGACCCCATGCTGGAGAATAGCCATTAATCCTGAGAATGGAGCATGTTCCCTATTGGAACAGGGTTCACACTTGAATACTATTATTAGATGCAAGAACACCCCTGGATTTACGGTCTGATATGTGCCAATGCTCGCCAGATAACCTTCCGGGTCATCAGTCATGCCGGTTGTTGGCAGGTGGCTGAATGGAACTGCAGGCATGCATGGGGGGGGTTAGATCTTTATAAGTATCACTGGCAGCGCATTAGGGGTGTGACAACCAGGAATGGATGGAAAGTGTGACAACCCATGCTTAGAATGAGAGCGGATTAAATCCCCCCCTGGTTGAGACCTGGGGTGGTCACAGGAATTTTCAGATCTTTTTCAAAGCACAATTCAATCAGGATTTCCATTAGCGACCTTGGGTATATCATAGAATGCTAGTGTCCCAGAGTATCAATCACAGCTTTCGTAGACAGCAATTTATATATAACGAGATTGCAAGGGCAACTTTCAGCACACCGAATGCACTAGCTTCGCGCTCTTGTTCTAGAAGCATGCAATGATAACACATTTTAGCACGGCTCATGTGAGGTGGGAGAGGGTGCACAGTGACACTATGTGCACTGAATAAGAGTAGGGAAAAAAAGGAAGAACACGGCTGCTCACATTATATATTTGCAGAGTGAAACAAGATTGTAGCAAACAATTTAAATGCAAATCTCTCAATTCTGAAGAAGCAAACAAGAGCAGATGGGGCTAATTTTCTTTATTTTGAGGGGATGATAACGAGGGGGACAATGAGTTTGTGTTTACGAGTAACGTGCCGTTACCGAGTAAAACAGCCGCCTTAATGCTCCCAGTAAAAAGCCATTTTACATCCAGGTATCTGTGTCCCTGTCACTTACCCCTACATCCCCGCATACAATGCGGCTGGAAATACCAAATAGATTCTATAAAATACTAGTCACACAGACACAGCCATTCTTTGAATTGGAGCACATGAAGAACGCAGAATTAAGTGTGTCGTAAAGCGAGGAATGGCAGTTTAGGGAAGGTGACAGTCACATTGTAGCCGATTTAGGCTGAAAACCGAAACACACTGCGCACTGCACTCTGTCAAACGTTAAAGGCAATAAAACACACACACAAAGCAGGATAATAATATATAAACCCACAAGTGCCCCGGTGCCTCCTATCAAGCCCCTGTGGTGGACCCGAGGACCGGCTACTTTCAGGGCCCTGCAGTCCGCCTTGCCATCGCACAGCTCTGCACTGCTCTTTGCTGCCTCTGAATTACTGTCATTTGCGATCAGCCGAAGGGCTGTGATCACAGTAGCCGGGCCCGGAGCTATACATTATACGTGTAAATAAGGCCTTATAAATATTCTTTACAGCAAGCTGTAATTCTTCCGACAGCGACTGCGACAGAGGGGGCGGTGATGCGGGGCAGGGTCTAGCCCAGGCCGCCTCATCTGTCACCGCTCTGCAGCAGTTGCCAAGACTAAGTTGGCAGCCGCCCTTGATTGCTGCACGCTGCGGCTGATCTCCTGGCCCGCAGACAACACTCGAGGGGATGAGGGATTTAAAGACACTGGGCTGCACAGTTTTGGATTCATTTCAAATCTGGTTACAGCGATTAATAGGATATGATATTTTATTTGTATCGCGCTCGTACAAAGGTGTTTCAGAGCGCGACTAGGCAAGGGAGGGGAACAGGGGAGAAAACAAAACAACAACGGTCTTACTAGGCCTAGTGACATTGAGAACGCTCAAGTGCATGGGAAGGGGAAAAGGGAAAAAGTGCATGGAAGGGCAGAGTGGAAAGTGCAGAGGAGAGTAGATAAATAAATAATAATAATTAAAAAAGCAAGCAAGGGTAAAGCCAGAGACCAGGCGGGATCTATTAGTAAAGGGAAGCTAGGAGTCGATAGGGCTACTTGAGCCTGGAGAGCCTTCAAATTGCCAGCCAATTCAAAGTCAGTAATAATGTACCATGTGCACAAGGATTACTTGCCGCCATCGCTTCCAGCAAATGAAGCTGAGCAATGTACACAGAGGTCAAAGTGGAACTAAATGGTACGACGTTCCCTTACTTTATGTCACCTCTAACACTGTTCCAGAACGGTAAAGAAGGGCACATTTGCTCTTCTTTTTTTCTGTGCCTCTTCTTCCTTCCTATCCAGTGGATATTCCAACATGGGCCCTGTTGGCCTGTTAACAGGGCAGTGTCCCATCATGCTGCGCTAACTCAAGAGCTGGGTTTTGTCTGTTTATTTGTATGGACTGCTTGGGGCATAACGCCCTTCCCTAGCCCATTAAGGACCGCTCAGTGCTGATCTGGGCGCACTAGTACCTAACTGCAATGCATGTGAAACGCACTGAACTAGCTGGTGGGCTGCCATGCGTACACTAAGTCCTTAACTGATTGTGCAGCACTGCTGGCAGGCTGGCTGCTGTGGCCTGGGCACCGACGGCCTCTGACTCACCTGGTGGTCCTCCTGTGGGCAGTGGCGGCCTCCGACTTGCCTGGTGGTCCTCCTCAGTGGTGTGCAGTGCGGCTCAGCTGGCTCTCAGTCTCTCTAGTCTGTCTGTGCCCGCTGCTATGCGCCGTGGTGGTGGCCAAAATCATGCCCAGGGTCAGAGAGGTACAAGGCAAATATAGTCAATCACGTGGTATGAGTGACGTGAACCTGGCGGCACAGAGGCTATGTCGGGCGGGCTGCAGCCGAATTTTCATTGGCCCCTGCCCTGTTCCCTGTTGTGCCCTGTGGCCCCCCAGGCACAAGTTGCTTTCAACGTTGCAAAGAAGTGCAACAAATTTGTTGTTACTTCCTGCAAAGTTGAAAGCAACTTAGTGTGAAATGTGTCACTGCCGCAGAAGGTGCCGGGAGCCCAGGCCCAGCCAGCACCCAGCCCAACAGGCAGGCAGGCACCCCTGCACGGCCCCCCAGGTTCAGGTGGTGTTACTAACAATTGCTTTAGTAGTTTGCAATAGCTTCAGATCAATCATCAGACAGAGTCAGTCAACTCAGCTGGCCCGAGCGAGCACCGCACAGCGCTGGCCCCTCTGCAGTGGCGGCACTGCCGCCGGTGGCCACCGTACTTTATAATGCATATGCATCTGCATGCATCATAAATGATGATGCATGCATGAATCTGAAATCATCAAAGCAAGGTAACATCTGTAGTGTTACCTTGCTTTGATGAATTATTTATGCTGCAGTCTGACTCTGCAGACAGTGCCTCCCTGCTGCCCAGCCTGGGCCCAGCCCATCCGCTCATGACACTTCCGCCGGGTGTGGACTGCTGCGAGGTGAGCTGCTCCGCTCGGGTCGCGGCGGGCGAGGCCGCACGCCTGCAGGCAGCGCCGCGGCATGCCGCACACACTGCAGTGGTGGCAGATGCTGCCAGGCGGCAGCCAGCCAATCATAGTCTCATACAGAGACAATTTAGTCGAAGTGTAATACAAAAGAATATGTATTTAAAATATAAATGATTGAAAAGAAATGTATTTTAAAAAAACGGCCCAGGAGTGGTTGTCCGAAAAACCGGCCCTCGCACAAAATGACACCCCATGACCCAGGCAGCCGCGAGGCTCACCCTGAGCGCGAGGCCTGGGGCAGTTTACCTCCTCTGCCACCCCACCCCCTCGTGACGGCAGTGGATGGGAGGGAGTTCTTTCACAGGTACTGGGATGAGCATATATCCACAATAAGACAGCTCATATGGTGACTTGATGTGTTCAGTACCATCAGTAACACCAGATCCTCAAGAGGAACCGAGGGTTGATGTGTTGATAGGAGGCAAATCCTTTTTTAGTAGACACTGGTGCAACTCGTTCATGTATACGTGAGGGCCAATATCCAATGTTGAGAAATGTCATGAATGCTAAGGGATTCTCTGGAGCTAGGTTTCTTTTACTGATGAATTTCCAATCTCTTTGGGAGAATGTGATATGCCTGCACCTTTGTTGTATTCACAGCAGATACCCGTTAATATTCTGGGGCGAGATTTAATGACGAAACTTAACATGAGGATTTTATTTACTGATGATGGCATAGTGTGTTCCACTCCTGGGATACACTAATTGTGGGTGAATTTATAATGGCATTTACAGGTCATATGGCCCTGCGAGGAGTGCAACTCAAACCTGAAGTTTTTCTTTATCAGATACGCACTTTGTTAATATGGCTGACTTGCTTAGTGGGAAAAACTATAAGGATACCTGATGAATTCCCCTTTAGACTACAGATACCTAGAGACGAAGAGGGTGGACAAGTTGTTCTTTTGGAGCTAGTCGCAGCTGTAGTGCGAGGAGAATTGGCCATGCTCGAAGGATGGGATCAGGGTAGGCCATGGAGAACAGTCATTGCCATTGGGAAAGGGTATAGACTGGCTGATATCACAGACAAATATTTGTTAAAAGACGATCCAGCAAACTAGGAGTTTAATATTTGAAAGGAATATTACATAATGGAATAAGATCGAGAAAAGAGGGGTTCCGCAGCGAATAATGATAGTACGGCAGCGTCCAGAATATTTTGACGAGGACTTAAAGTGCCAACCTCGTTATGGACTACATTCCCCTATGATGTAGGCCTATTGAAGGGGGTAGGAGAAGTACAGATTAAGTTGAAACCAGGAGAATTTTGCCTCGAGCAAGACAGTATCCCATGTCTCGAGAGGCAGACAAGGGTATTTTTAAGACGATTTCAGTATTAATGGAGCAGGTTATCTTAGTGACGTCAGAGTCACCATGCAATACTGCAGTGTATCCGATTAAAAAACAGAAGGGAGTGTCTTGGCGTTTAATCCAGGACATGAGACCGATTAACCAGATTGTAGAGGCAGAGTTTCCTCTAGCTCCAAATCCTGCAACGTTATGTAATATTCCTGCCGAGGCCCAATATTTCACAGTGATTGACAAAATGCGCTTTTCTCAATCCTGTTGCATAAAGCCTCTCAAGATCAGACGTCATTTACGTTCCGTCAGACGAAACTGAAAGCACACGTTTACCTCAGGGGTACTGTGAGTCTCCATCGATTTTTAATAGGGTCCTCCAGATGGACCTAGGCAATGTTGAATAGAAAGGGAAAAGTGTTATACTGCAATATGTAGATGATATTTTAGTTTGCAGCACGACAGAGGATGAGTGCAGGGAGGACTCAATCCAGTTAATGATTATCCTAGCAGACAAGGGATATAAAGTGGATAGGGAGAAATTGCAGTATTGTCAAGAAGAGGTGTTGTACTTAGGCCAGTTCCCACATGAGGGGAAAAAAGGTTACACCTGAAAGAGCTGAGGCAATTTAGAAAACGGCAAAACCGCACACGATAAAGCAGATGCAACAGGTTCTGGGATTATGTAATTATGTTAGAGCATGGGTATTTGATTATAGTTCATGCACAAGACGACTTTTGCAGGCTCTCAAGCAAACAGATAAAATAGAATGGACTGAGGAAATGGAGGAAGGATTTGATGAGTTAAAGAAAGCAATTTGTACGGCTCCAGTTTTAGGGATTCCCAATTATTCTGAGGAGTTTTTCCTGTTTTCACACACACAAATGGGACAGTTATGACAGCAGTGCTTACACAAAGAACTACTACGGGGTATAAACCCTTGGTATATTACAGTGGGATTCTAGATCCAGTTATGAGGACACTTTCCGTGCGAACAATCGCTGACTGCAGCCGCGTTTGCTATTCAGAGGATAAGCATGTACATGACTGCTCTAGCTATGAAGAGTCATATGATGACATACCACGTGTAAAAGAAAACAAATTTTCGGAAGGGGAGATTCTCTTTGTTGATGAGTCATCGAAGATTGATCAAAATAATGGAGAAAGACGGACTGGGTCAGCTGCAGTAAGATACAGGGAAAACAGAGTTTGAAGCAGTGGCAAGCATAAGGCTGCCATCTTATGTTTCAGCACAAGCGGCAGAATTGGTGGCGCTTATTATCACACTTGAGAAATAAGTAGGAGAGGAAGTGACGGTTTACAGTGACTCTGCCTATGTGACATCGACCGTACACAAAGGAATAGCACGTTGGAAAAGGAGGGGCTACCTCAGAGCGGGCGGCACTCCAGTGCAACACGCTGTATTATTGGACAGGCTTATTAAGGCACTACAGCTCCAGGCAGCCATTGTAATAGTAATGCGCAGCACATACTAAGAACTGATTTTATTTCACGCGGAAATGAAGCTGCAGACCAAGAGGCCAAAAGGGTTGCAGATTCTTCTGATATGTCAAGTTTGATACTCCTAGTATAAAAAGGGGGTGACTGTGGCTATGATAATGCAAGAGGGATTTAACCACTTGCCAAAAACAAAGTTAATGGAAATTCAAGGAAATGCTCCAGAGGATGAGAAGGAACTATGGAAAAGGAGGGGATGTTCTTTATCCCCCAAGGAAGCCTTATGGCGGCAAGACAGTACTGGAAAGCCAGTGATGCCAGTAGCATTACTGAAGGTAGCGCTTGAACAGCTGCACTACCCTGCGCATGTAACTAGGGAAAGCCACGCAGCAACTATTGGGGAGGACTGGTTAGTACTGAACCTGTTAGAACACGTTGCATTTTATGTAGTGAATTGAATCATATGTCAAAAGTTTACTGCGGAGCATACACTGCATACAATTAGAGGGGTCATTCCTAGACCAAATGGTCCTTTTCAGCATTTACACATTGACTACGTTGATATGCTGCAGATATGTAGTGAATATAGGTATATGATAGCGGTAGCGTGCCCCTTTTCGAGATGGATCGAAGCCGATCCATGCACACATCCTGATGCCACTTGCGCAGCAAAGTTTTTAGTCCGAGAAGTATTTCCTAGATGGGGAGTATGTGAAGTGCTGATGTCCGACAATGGTCCCCATTTTGTAAATGAATTATTTGAACAGATTAGCTTGTTACTGAACATAGGGCACACGTTTTCTTCTACTTATAACCCGCAAGAGAACGGGATCTGTGAGAGACTCAACGGTCTTCTCAAAGAGAGAATTGCCAAGTTGAAATTGTCACTAAAGAAGGGATGGCTTTATTGCCTACCCCTTGCATTGTATGCATTAAGGAATCAGCCTGGGTCGGACCACCAACTCACACCCCATGAACTAGTTACTGGGAGGCGAATGAGAATGCCCCGGACTCCCCCATCGAGGAATATAAAAGTGATGCCCAAAAGACAGCAGAAATGTTAGGAAATGAAATTCGTGATTACTTGACATGTATGACCGCTAGTAGCTCTGTCATTTCAGATCAATACAGCAGCAAGTGGTGTCGGTCTCGGGATGCAAGCAAAGACCATTCAGATATCGCACTACAAGAATTAGTACCTGTACCAATACTATTTGTGGGAGACCCAATCCCAATTCGAAACTTCAATTGGAAGTGGCATGAGCCCCGTTTTGGTATTCCATTTATTATCGAGAACATTACCCCTTCTGCAGTAAAAGTCCAGGAAAGGCGTTCCTGGATACATTTGGGCAACGTTAAGCCATATGCCGGTGAGACCGATCCACTCCCACCCATTGATTCGGAAGCAAGCCAACACAAAGTAGTTCAGCATGTGCAGACTCGATCGATGACGAGGAAGAAGGATGCAGAAAGTGCCGACCAAATAAATGCAAGTGTGCATTTGGACTGTGGCTCCCCTTAAACACTCCTTATAGATCTTATAGCAGGCATGAAAACCTGTTCCTTGAGCCACAGAGATCGTTTAAATATGGACTTTAGAAAAGTATTGAAGTCCTGAAACAGTATGCCAGATCTGGAGTTTCTATTTCATGATTGGAAGAGGGAACAGTTTCCAGATTCATTCATCACTGAGTTCTTGTTTGGTCTCCCCCATGGTGCCGTCAGATGTCGACACGCATCAGCTCTTACTTGCTGGTTTTATTTTTATTTTGCGAGCGTATTCTTAACGGTGGGGAGAAATATTGATATATATGTTTTTCTGCAAGATCCTAAAAATGGTCCAATCATAAGGAGATAGCTCTTGGCAATAATTGAGCAAATCCTGCAGCTGCCTGAGCATCTGACAAACTTGCCCAATTAAAGAGGTTTTTCCTTCCTTAAAAAGTAGTTCACAGGCATAATGTGGAGTCTAATAGTGATACCATAGTGGACAACGAATGAGCCCAGCAACGTATGAGGAATCATCGCTGGTGGGGACTGATGGATTGGTGTATAATATATGCATGCACCACGTTCATCATTTTTTTCTGTTTCTCACGATACAAGCAGTTTATGCTGTTGATGCAAAGAGGACAGCAGTTCTCTTGTTCCTCCCTACACAAGTGACAGTTACAGACATACCTGTTACACAAAGGCAAAGGCCATATGTGATTAACCCTACACCAATGACAAGTGCAAGGTCACCCATCTCTCCGACAAGGGTCTCTATGATTCCCCCATAGGAAGGATGTATTCTGATTTATTTCATGAGTTACTTGCAAGTTCTCTTCTCGCAAGAAAGATGCCCACAAGAGGAGTAAGAGAGGATGATTATGAGTTGAATAATTATCTTGACAGCACAGCACATCTGGGGAATACCATGTGGTATCAGCACATTAAGGAAGCGGGCAAGAGAACCTCAGAGGAGAGTTATAGGTTTGTGTTCGCCTACCCTATGCATTAGGGAACTCTAAGATAAGTATAGATATAGAAGAACAAGTTACTTACCAACTGTAACCTTCTTTTGACTGGATGTTCCTCCCATGAATTTCTTCATGTTGTGATAATTCGTTATCTCCAGCTTTGCTGATTCGGAAAAAAACATTCTCGGCAGTGGGCGCTGTGCTCGAGGTCCTGGCGTCGATTGTCCCTCGACGTACTCCGTACTCTGTCGACGTCACCGATGGTATAAAATAGCTCGAGCCGCGCCCGTTGCTTCAGTTCTGTTTTTTTGATGAAATATATATAGGAGGAACACCCAGGCGTGCCCCATGACCGATACATTCTTCGTGAGAGGAAAGTGTAAGAAAACGTAAAACTGTACTGTGGGGTAGGATGGGAGGGTCGATGAGGAATATGTGGGAACAACATCCAGATGAAACAATGTTACAGTTGGTAAGTAACTTGTTCTTCGAATGGATTGGGTCCTCCCACGTATTCCTCATCTTGTGACAGGCTCCCATAGCAGTATCAATTTTGGAGGCGGGAGTACTAATTTCAGTTTTTGTTAACAGAATGCAGAACTGCCTTGGCAAATAAACCCTCGTTAGAGGAGGCAGTATCCAAACAATGTTTAACAAAAGTATGCATTGTTTTCCAGGTTGCAGCTGCACAAATATCTGCTGCTGGGACTCCCCTCTTTAGAGCCGCACAAGTAGCCATTCCCCTTGTAGAATGGGCACGAAGCCTAACTTGTGGTTCTTTTCCCGCTAATCTGTAGCATTCAACTATGGCTAATATGATCCAGCGGTAAATGGTCCGTTTTGTTACAGATAAGCCTAATTCATGACCAGTATAACCCACAAATAGTTGGTCATCTTGTCTCAATTTAGCCATCCTTGAGATGTAAAAACTAAGAGCCCTCTTGGGATCTAATCTGTGTAATCTCTCCTCTTCCTTGCCCAGATGAGGAGGAGGATAAAAGGTTGGTAGTACTATTTTTTGTGACAAATGGAAGTCCGAGACTACTTTTGGCAAGAACGAAGGTTTAACTTTAAGGACTACCTTATCCTTATAAAAAATAGTATATGGTGGTTTGCATGAGAGAGCCTAAAGTTCGCTAACCCTGCGGGCTGATGATGGGGCCACAAGAAGGACAGTTTTTAGAGTCAAAAGCCTCAATGGACACGAGTGCAGAGGCTCAAAAGGTATGCAAGTCAAGAATTTTAATACTAAATTTGAATCCCAAGTTGGTACATGAAAAGGTACTGGAGGTTATACATTAGTAAGCCCTTTTAAGAATTGAATTATTAACAGTATTTTGAAATATGAAACCTCTTCCGAGGAGCGCTTGAAAATGGACAGCGCAGCAACGTATCCTTTGATTGTTCCTATCTGGAGCCCCAGATTAGCTAGATGTAGCAGAAAAGAAAGCACCATTGGGGTGCCACACTGAAAAGGGTCCACATCCTTGTCTTTGCACCAGTTACTAAACCTGTTCCAGCGACATCGGTACAAAGATTTTGTTGCCGGTCTTCTGGCCGAAAGCAAGATTTCCATTACGTCATCCGGAAGATCCCAATTCTTGTACCTCAACCTCTCAGAAACCATGCGTGAAGGTTGAGTGTCTTGACCTCTGGATGGAGAACCCGACCTTCCTCTTCGAGAGAAGATCCTCTCTTTGCGGAAGACGTATTAGAGGGTAGATGAACATGTCCAGAAGGTCCAGGTACCACGTCCTCCTGGCCCAATCTGGGGCAATTAGGATCATGGTTTTCCTGAACTTTCTCAACCTCCTGATTACTTGAGGAATCACGGGGACTGGAGGAAACGATTACAGCAGTGGAAACTTCCATTCCACTATGAATGCGTCTCCCAGTGCTCCTCTTTGAGGAAATTCCCTTGAGCAGTACTGATCGCACTTCCGGTTGATCGCAGTGGCAAACAGATCCACTTGAGGGGTTCCCCAAAGGGCGAAGATCTCCAGAAGGACTTCTTGAGCCAGCTCCCACTCGTGAGACACCGTGCTCTGCCTGCTCTGAGCGTCTGCCACCGTGTTCTTCTCTCCAGCTAGGTGAATTGCCGATAGAGAAATTCCTTCTCATATTGCCCAGAACCATAGCTGCATCGCCTCTCTGCACAGTGGCAGTGACCCTACTCATCCTCTTTTGTTGAGGTAGTACATGGCCACTGTGTTGTCCGTCATTATCAGGACATTCTTTCCCTGTACAGAGGGCAGAAAGGTCTTCAGAGCTAGTCTGATTGCCCTCAGCTCCAACAGGTTGATGTGTAGTTTGGACTCCGATGGAGACCAACGACCGCTGATTGTCAGATCGTTGGTGTGTGCTCCCCACCCCATGAGTGAGGCATCCGTCACTACTGTTATCTCCGGCCATGGTTGCCAAAAAGACCCTCCCTTGAGAATGTTGTCGTTGCAAGCCCACCATAGAAGATCCTGAGCAACTGCGCTCAGGACTTTCGGAAGATCCGACATATTCCCTGAGAACTGGGACCACTGAGTTCAGAGTGCTTATTGAAGGGATCTCATTCTCAACCTGGCCTCTGGTACTAGGAAAATGCAGGATGCCATGAGGCCGAGCAACCTGAGAAAATCGAAGGCCGGTAGACGTTGGGCATTCTGAAACTTCGTTACCATCTGCTGGATGTGGAGAGCTCTCACTTCGGGAGGGAAGGCTTTTCCCGACGAAGTGTCCAAGACTGCTCCGATAAACTGGAGCTTCTGGGATGGTATCATGTGGGACTTCTTGAAATTGAGGGAGAAGCCCAATTCGTGGAGCAAGTGGCAGGTGATCGAAAGATGTTTCTGAGCTTGTTCTGGAGGACTTGCTCTGATCAACCAGTCGTCCAGGTAGGGATATATGTGAATACCTCCTCTCCTGAGACTTGCTGCCACAACTGCCAACAGTTTGGTGAAAACCCTCGGGGCGGAGGTCAACCCGAATGGCAGAACTCGAAACTGATAATGAGAATTGCCAATCGCGAATCTCAGGTACTTTCTGTGCTTTGGATGGATTGGCACATGAAAGTAAGCATCCTGAAGGTCCAATGATACCAACCAATCTTGGAGTTGGAGAGCCTGAAGGATCTGAGAAACAGTCACCATCTTGAACTTGTCCTTCCTGAGGAACTTGTTCAAGTTTCTGAAGTCCAAGATGGGTCTCAGTCCTCTGTCCTTTTTTGGGATGAGAAAATATGGGGAGTACCAACCCCTGTTCCTCTCTGCTACAGGTACCAGTTCTATGGCACCTTTCTCTAGCAGGGTTAAAATTTCCTGCAACAGGAGCGGATCTGGAAATTTGGCGGAGTTGGCTCCCGGTGGATGATTCTGAGGCCTTTTTAGAAAGGGGAGACAGTAACCTTGGGCTACTGTTTCCAGTGCCCAAGCATCTGAGGTAATGCCCCGCCATTCCTTCAGATGTTGAGAGATCCTGCCTCCCACTGGTGTTTTGTGTAATAAGGTCTCAGAGGGATTTGGAGGCGGCTGCAGGAGTGGCTGAGGGTACAGATACCGCTCCTGAGGCTGATTTTGCACCTCTTCCTCGTACTCCACGATGCAAGTTTCTTTTGCCCCTTTAAGAAGCCTGTCCTCTTCCTCTACCAAATGAGGAGTAGTATCGAAAAGAACGACCCCTCCAGGAAAATGAGCCGGAATATGGTTTTAGAGGCTGGCGTAAAGAGGCGCTAAGTGATTTAGCTGCCGCTTTCGAGGTCTGAAGTTTTTCTAGGCTTTCATCAGCCTTTCTGCCAAAGAGCCCTTCGAGCCATCAAAGGGCATGTTGAGAAGTCTGGCTTGAACGTCTGGTGCAAACCCTGACTTCCTCAACCACGCAAATCTGCATAGCACAACGCTTGCAGCCATGGATCTGCTGATACTATCAGCAGTATCCAGTCCAGACTGGAGACATTCCCCCATTGCCTCCTTCCCGTCTTTGACTATATTCAGGAAGCCTTCTCTTTCCTCGCCTTCCGGAATATGATCAGCCGCAGCCAAATACAGTCCCAGAGGGTATGGGTAAACCTGGCTAGGGTACAGGTGACATTTGCCGACTTAAGTGCCATACTGTCTGACGTGAAAACTTTACGTGCCCAGGCATCCATTTTTTTATCCTCTCTATCTGGAGGGATAGTTGGATAAGCAGTTTGTTTTGAAGTAGATGCTGTCTGAATGACTAAACTCTCTGGAGTCCGATGTTTATTCAAATATTCAGGATCCGTTCCAGCTGGTCTATATTTTCTTGGAAAAGTGCTATCTGCAGCAGCAATAGTTTCTGGTTTCTCCCAGTTTTTCTCCACAGTCCTTTGGAGGGCCCTGTGGAAAGGGAGAACAGGATCTTTCTGAGGTCCCTTGACGATTATATCCGTCATGTCAACTTGTTAAAAAATGGGTAACGTATTACCCCCAACCCATATATTCAACTACCCTGGTCATATGACCCCTGTACCCAGCATCTGCATGCTCTGCAGGATCAGGTTTGGCAAACTATAATTCTGGGGATGGGTCAACTCCACTGACAGAATGTAGAGTATCACTCAGGTCTCTCATTCTAGTTTCCTGGTCAATAAGTTCCTCAGGGACTTGTCTTGTACCATAAGTAACTCCCGAAAGAGTAACCTCATCTTCTTCTGAAGCAGACTCTTCATAAATTGCTGACATAGATTTGAAAAAGTCTGACCTGGGCAAAGGAGTGAATCTCCTTTCTTCCTCTTCCATCTGCTTCGACGGAATTGGCAAATCCTTCGAAGTTGTCGAAGGGGTCTTCGAAGTCTTCGAAGATGACTTTGATAATGGTGTCGAGGATGTTTTTGGTTTTGGAGTCGAAATTATCGACGCCGAGGGCGTCGACGAAGTCCTCGAAGTCTTCAACGACTTGTGTTTCTTGTATGGCACTGGAGAAGTGCTCGACTCTCAAAGAGTCTTCGACGGTTTTACGTCGACTCGAGGTTTTTTGGATTCCTCGACACTACCGGTCTTTGCCATGGTAGCCTTGGACTTCCCTTTGTCGTCCAATGGAGCGACTTTAGGGGTATGGCTTTTTCAAGGGTCTTTTGAGGGGGTCGGGCCGCATTCTCGAAAACCTCCATCATCTTTTTGCGGAATTCTTCCCACTTACTGGGAGAATCCGATTTAGTCGGACAACAAATTTCTTCGGTCGACTCTGAAGAAGATGATGATGATGAGGGAGATCTATGTCTCCTCTTCATTTTTTTTCGATGATGACGAAGAGTGTCTCGATCTAATCATAGATCGAGATCTCTTTGAGTGCCTATGGCGATCCGATTCCTTAGAATTAGTCGCTTTCTTGTGTCTTTTTTGACGAAACCTTTTTTGAGGCCTCCCTCCCCACCGACAGTTTACCTCTCCTCTCACAAAGAGCTTTCTCGGTCATAGATTGGCAGGACCCGCAGTCGTCGGTTCGGTGACTGGAACCGAGGCACCAGAGACAAATCCGGTGGGGATCGGTGATCGACATCTTAGACCCACAATCTGCACACTTCTTGAACCCAGTCCTGGGTGTCGAAGGTGTCAAAGATGACAACATTTTCTTCACAGAAAATAGAAGCGCGCCGTTCTCGATAGCGAACCGATCGGAAAAACGGAACTGAAGCAACGGGCGCGGCTCAAGCTATTTATACCATCGGTGACGTCGACAGAGTACGGAGTACGTCGAGGGACAATCAACGCCACGACCTCGAGCACAGCACCCTCTGCCGAGAATTATTTTTTCCGAAGCAGCGAAGCTGGAGATAACGAATTATCACAAGATGAGGAATACGTGGGAGGACACAATCCATTCGAAGAACAAGTTACTTCTTACCTTGTAACATTCTTTCGATGGGATGTTCCTCCGACGTATTCCTCATCTTTGATAGATCATCTCCCAGCTTGCTGGCCTCGGAATTTTTTTTTCAGTAGAGGGCGCTGCACGTCGACGTCCCTCGAGCCGATGTCCGTCGACGGCCTCTGTATCGGCGCCGATGTCACCACGCGTATAAATAGACTCGCGCAGCATCCATTGCTCAGTTACGTTTTGACGTTAACAGTTGTTTTACATGAATTGGTTATTGACCTTGAAAGAGCGTAAGCTGCAACCACAAGGGAAGAATTACTGCGGGGATGGATGGGAGGGGCGATAAGGAATACGTCAGAAGAACATCCCATCGAAAGAACGTTACAAGGTAAGAAGTAACTTGTTCTTCGAAGGGATTGTGTCCTCCGACGTATTCCTTATCTTTGATAGACTCCCATAGCAGTGGCGTGCAATTGGAGGTGGGAGTAAAACACCATGTTTCCTTTAGGAATGAACCGAATGTAATACGACTTTGCCAAACCTAGTCTCTTGACTAGAGGAGGAATCCAGGTTGTAAAATCTTGTGAAGGTATGTGCGGACGACCATGTGGCAGCCGCACATATGTCTCAAACCGGAACCCCTCTTTGGAGGGCCGAGGAGGCTGCGATACCCCTGGTTGAATGAGCCCTAAGATTTTGAGGAGGCTCTTTCCCTGCCAGTTTGTAACATTCCAGGATGGCCAAAATAATCCATCTGGAAATGGTTTGTTTCGTTATCGGTAGTCCCAACTTGTGCTCTGAGTAACCCACGAACATTTGGCCTGCTTGCCTAATCCTAGGAAGTCTGCTGATGTAAAAGCTTAAAGCCTGCCTTGGGTCCAGCCTATGTAGCCTTTCTTCCTCTTTCCCCGGATGGGGAGGCGGATAGAATGAAGGCAAAGTAATTTTCTGAGTGATGTGGAATTCAGAAACCACCTTTGGGAGGAAATTAGGCTTCACATGTAGGACAACCTTGTCTTTATGAAAAATTGTATGAGGGGGTTTACAAGATAGAGCTTGTAATTCGCTCACCCTTCTAGCAGATGTTAAAGCCACTAATAAGATAGTTTTAAGGGTGAGAAATCTTAGTGAACAAGAGCGGAGTGCTTTGAAAGGAGTACCCATCAGGAAATGTAAGTCCCATAAAGGAACCTGGAAAGGTTTTGGAGGGTAAACATTAGTTAATCCCTTTAGAAATTGTATTACTAAGGGTAATTTGAAATACGAAGGTTCCTCCGCAGTGCGCTTGAAGATCGATAGCGCTGCTAGATAGCCCTTGATAGTGCCAACTTGAAGGCCTGAATTTGCCAAGTAGAGTAGAAAGGATAACACCGTTGATATACCACATGAAAAGGGGTTGATATTCTCTTCTCTACTCCAGCTGCAAAACTTGTTCCAACGGCAGCGGTATAAAGACTTTGTTGCTGGCCTTCTGGCCGAAAGCAACACTTCCATGACGTCATCAGGGAGGTCCCAATCCTTGTATCTCAACCTTTCAGAAGTCAGGCGTGAAGGTTGAGGGTTCTGATGTCTGGATGGAGAACCTGACCTCTCCTTGAGTGGAAGACGAATTGGAGGGCAGATGGACATGTCCAGAAGGTCCGGGTACCACGTTCTCCTGGCCCAGTCTGGGGCAATTAGGATCATGGTTCTCCGGAATCTTCTCAACCTCCTGATCATTTGAGGAATGACAGGGACTGCTGGAAACATGTACAGGAGTGGAAACTCCCAGTCCACTACGAACGCGTCCCCTAGAGCTCCTCTCGGGGGAAATTCCCTTGAACAAAACAGATCGCACTTTATGTTGGTACTGGTGGTAAACAGATCTACTTGAGGGGTTCCCCAAAGGGCGAAGATCTCCTGAAGGACTTCCTGAGCTAGTTCCTACTCGTGGGAGACTGTGCCCTGCCTGCTCAGAGCGTCCGCCGTCAAGTTCTTCTCTCCGGCTAGGTGGACTGCCGATAGAGAGATTCCTTCTTGAATTGCCCAAAACCAGAGCTGCATTGCCTCTCTGCACAGTGGTAGTGATCCTACGCCTCCTCTTTTGTTGAGGTAGTGCATGGCCACTGTGTTGCCTGTCATTATCAGGACATTTTTCCCCTGTACAGATGGCAGAAAAGCTTTCAGCTTTAGTCTGATTGCTCTCAGCTCTAACAGGTTGATATGTAGTCTGGACTCCGATGGAGACCAACGACCGCTGATGGTCGAGTCGTTGGTATGGGCTCCCCACCCCGTGAGTGAGGCATCTGTGACTACTGTTATCTCTGGCCATGGTTGCCAAAACAGTTCCCTTTCAAGATGTTTTTCTGACAGGCCCACCACTGAAGGTCTCAAGCCACTTTGTCCGGAATCTGAATGAGGTCTGTCATTCTCCCTGAGAATTGTGACCACTGAGTCCTCAGTGCCCACTGAAGAGATCTCATTCTCAGGCGAGCCTCTGGCACAAGGAAGATGCAGGATGCCATGAGGCTTGGCAACCTCAAAAAGTCAAAGGCTGGGAGACGTTGGTCATTTTGAAACTTGGTGATCATTTGCAGAATATCTTGAGCCCTCACCTCTGGTGGCAAGGCTTTTCCCAGGGAAGTGTCCAGGACCGCTCCAATGAACTGGAGTCTCTGTGATGGTATCATCTGTGACTTCTTTAAATTGAGGGAGAAGCCCAGTTTGTGAAGGAAGTGGCAGACATAATCTAGTTGGATCTGAGCTCGTTCCGAAGATACAGCTCTGATCAGCCAATCGTCCAGGTAGGGGTAGACGTGGATCCCTTCCCTCCTTAGACTTGCAGCCACTACCGACATTAGCTTGGTGAAGACCCTTGGAGGTGGGGGGGGGTCAGCCCAAATGGCAGAACTCAAAATTGATAATGAGAGCCGCCAATTGCGAACCTCAGGTATTTCCTGTGTTTGAGATGGATTGGCACATGGAAATATGCATCCTGGAGGTCCAGAGATACCAGCCAGTCCTGGAGCTGGAGGGCCTGAAGGATATGAGAGAGAGTTACCATCTTGAACATGTCCTTCCTGAGGAACTTGTTCAATTCTCGTACGTCCAAGATAGGTCTCAGTCCTCCGTCTTTGTTCAATATGAGAAAGTAGGGGGGAGTACCAACCCTTGTTCCTCTCCGCTACAGGTAACGGTTCTATGGCACCTTTCTCTAGTAGGTCTACAATTTCCTGTAAGAGGAACGGATCTGGAACTCAGAGAGCTGTTCCCCGGTGGATGAGTGAGGGATGCGTAGAAAAGGCAGGCAGTAACCTTGGGCAACTGTCTCCAATGCCCAAGCATCTGACGTAATAGCCTGCCATTCCGTCAGATATTGAGTTAACCTGCCCCCTACTGGTGTTTTGTGAAAAGAGTCCTCGGAGCAGTTTGGAGGCGGCTGATGCAGATGCCAAGGGTAAAGAGGCTGCTGCAGCTTTTGTGTTTTTACCCCGTCCACCTTGGGTGAATTTCTTCGGACCCCTTTGAACCGGCTGTCCTCTGCCCTTTCCGAATGCGGAATAGAAGCGAAAGGACTTACCTCTCGAAGAGGTTCCTGAGGGGCGATATGGTGTCTGACGGATTGCAGCTCCTAAGGATTTTGCTGCTGCCTTTGATGTTTGTAGTTTTTCTAAACTGTCATCCGCCTTCTTACCAAACAAAGAAGAGCCGTCAAAGGGCATATTCAAGAGTTTGCTCTGCACATCTGGGGCAAAACCAGACTTTCGCAACCAAGGAAATCTCCTGGTTGTTGTAGTTGCCGCCATGGCCCTGATGATACTGTCAGCAGAATCAATGCCAGTCTGAAGGGATTTGCACATTGCGTCCTTACCATCCTTAATGATGTTGAGAAACGCTTCCCTTTCTTCTCCCTCTGGGAGGCAGTCAGCCGCTGATGAAGCACACTCCCAAAGTGTGTGGCTGAACCTTGCGAGTGTACAAGTGGCATTGATGGATTTCAACGCCATGCTACATGCGGAAAATACTTTTTTGGCCATAGAGTCATATCTCTTATCATCCCTCTCCTGTGGAACAGTAGGGTAAGCTGATTTACTACCTGCTGAAGTAGCTGCCTGAACAACCAGACTCTCCGGAGTTGGGTGTTTGGATAAATATTCAGGGTTAGCAGAAGACACCCGATATTTAGCTGATAGTTCCTTGTTAACTGCCGGGATTACCTCGGGTGTTTCCCAGTTTGCCAATATTCTCCTTTGTAATGCCGCATGAAATGGCACCACAGGATCCTCCTGTGGACCTTTGACCAAGATGTCTGTTAGGTTGTCTTGCTGAAAAGCAGGTGAGGGTGTGGACCATCCCATAAACTCTATTATGCTTGCCATCAAGGTTCTATAAGGGTTTCAGCATGTTCCCCTGGGTCTGGTGTGGCAAATTCCACTCCTGCTTCCTGTAGGGTTTCATGGGGGTCTTTCAACCTACCTTCCTCAGAGGTAAATTCCTCTGGTGCAGGAGTTGCAGATCCCTGCAACTCAAAAGGTCTTTCCTGATCTGAATCCTCCCCTTCTTCATAAATAGAAGATAAGACCCTGGAGTGGTCAGGTCTTGAAAATGGTATAAATCCAATTTCCAGAGTAGAAGGAGCCAAATTTGTCATGATGGGCTGAGAAAACGTTGTCGACGCAGACGTTAAAGGCTTCAATGCCATCGAAGTCATCAAAAAAGGCGTTGAGAAAGGTGGTAGAGGCCTCTATGAACTCGAGAGTATCGGGATTCTACTCGAAGTTGTCGACGACATTCTCGTGCTCAAGGCTCTGGGTATGGCCACTGGCTGTGAGGTGGCCGTGGGTTTATCCTTTCTCGGCGTCGACGTCGGCTCGACCGACCTGTGCGTCGAAGAACCCTTCGATCACGGCGTTGACGACGCCGATCTAGGTGTCGAAGGGATCTTCGACGACGGCGTCGAAGACGCAACTTTGCCTTTACGCGAAGGTTCGCGACGCTCTAGAGTGGCTTCTTTCGCCGGGTACTGCGACTCGCGGCTTTTTGATTTTTCGGGTCTTTCACCCAGGGTATCACCCTCAGCAGTTTGAGGGGGTCGAGGCCGCTTTCTCGAAGACGCTTAACATCTTTTTCCCTGAATTCCTCCCACTTAGCCTGAGAGCTATGTTTTGTGGGGCAGGAGACCCTTTTTGGCGAAACGGAAGAAGACAAAGACGAGGAAGGGGATCTTCGACGTCTCTTTTTTTCATGCTTAGATCTCGAAGAGTGATGGGAACTGCTTCGAGACCTAGAACGAGAATGTCTTTTATGATGGCGAGGAGACGAATGTCTCGACTCCGCTGAGGAAACTTTCGAAGAAGTTTTAACTGCCTTACCTCTCTCGAGCTTCCCCTTACGCTCCTTCAAGGCTTTCGCCGTCATGGACATGCAGTCCTCGCACTCCGAACAATGGTGCTCGATTACCAGGCATCACAAACAGATCCTGTGAGGATCCGTCAACGACATTTTCTTTCCACAGTCTTGACATTTTTTGAAGCTGGACCGTGGAGTCATCGGTTCGGGTGAGGAAGCCATCGAGTACGGGTCTGTATTCACGAGGAATACATCAAGATATTTGACGGAAGAACTGAGCAACGATATTCCGAGGCCCCACGAAGCACGGAAAAACGGAACTGAGCAACGGACGCTGGGTGAGTCTATTTATACGCGTGGTGACGTCGGCGCCGATACGGAGGCCGTCGAGGGACATCGGCTCGAGGGACGTCGACGCCCAGCGCCCTCTACTGAAAAAAGATTTCCAAGGCCAGCAAGCTGGGAGATGATCTATCAAAGATAAGGAATACGTCGGAGGACACAATCCCTTTGAAATAGAAGTCCAAATGGCTCATTGCCAGACGCACCTTGCACTCTGTCATACAAGAGGTCAATTCCAGGGTCAAACAGCATCCCTAGTATGGTTTACAGAATGGTCAGCAACAGAAGAAGACCATTATGTTCAAGATTTGAAAACAAGAGCAAGACCTCACACCAGAGATCTTCTAATAAGATACAAACAGCCTGCAATGAAGGGAGCAGGAATTAGATGGGAGATAACTGCCAAGGAAAAGATGAGGCAATCAGACGATGCAAGGAGAGGACAGATGCAGATTTGGGGCATAGTACTTCGCCAGATGGCTAGGAAGAAGGTGTGGTCGTATGCAGAGCACTGGCAGCAACAGTATCCTGCAAATCAACTATAGAGAATGTGGAGAGAATATGCAAACGGTAATGGCCGAAGCTTGCCAAGCTGCTTACCTGGGTTGAGGATAGAGGAGGCCCAGTGCAGATAGTGCCTCTGACAAGTGCAGAACTGTGTTTCAGAAACAATGGCACAAGAAAAGTTGGAGAGAATCAACAGTGTGGAAGGATTTCCGATGTGCCAGGCATGAAGGATGGGACAGTAGTGATAATGGACCACTACTGGGCTTGTGGATCCAGGGCATATATTAAGTTAGAGAAAAAGACGTGTATTGCTGCACGTCAACCACTAGTGTACTCCTAAGAGAGATAAATCCCAATACTGTCACTACAGCAGATTAGCAGAGTCTGGAAAAAAACTATGCTGTCTGCAATTTAACTATGCATTTGTATTTGATGTTGATCTCTTTTCCAAGGATAGGTGGGTTTGGTCCGGGGGGATCAGTGCCTCCTCCCAGACCTAGTAGTTTAATCACTAGATATCATTAAAGATTTCGCATTTTCCATAATTCATAGTTTCAAGCGGATATGAAGTTACCCGAGGACTGGGGTGCACTGGGTTTTATGGCGATTATCCATTTTCCTGCATTAGCGATTCCAAAAAAGTGACCTGAACATTGGATTGTTTCCCAAGACTGATGCTCATCTAAGAAGGAAGAGATCACTTGAAGACCTCAAACGAATGAAAAGGGAGAATTATTTCTCAGCTAAATTGAAAGAAGCTTTTGAGTCCATTCCGTAGGAGCAGAGGTTATTCAGCATGACACCCTCAGTATTCACGATTATTTTCATGCAGGGGAGCCAGGCGATGGGGGATACAAAATGGTTACAAATTACCAGGTGGGAGCTCCTGTAGGCGATCAACACTACCATAAAAGGATTCAACGAAATCAAAGAAGAGCTCAGATCTAGAAGACTAATGATACTCCAGATTAGATCTGTCCTGAACACGATCACAGCAATGGATGGAGGTGTTTGTGCCAAAATCAGGGAATCATGTTGCACATTCATACCTTCTTATGACGAGAATGGGACTCTGACAGAAGCCATATCAATGCTGACAAACGTACACGTCGAGATGGAAGCTGAAGAAGAAGACATCGCAGATGACAGCTGGTTTGCATCAATGTTCTCATGGGTACCACAGCGGATGGCGAACATATTCAAGTTTCTTGAAGCACTTCTAGTGATGATAATGCTTGGATTCTGTGTGATTAGGATGATAATTGCACAGTGCCAGAGGACAACAAAGAAAGCAGTAGGAATGAAGATTATGATTGATGTCGAATCTGGATTTGACCCAAAGGAGCTAACCTATCAGACTACATAAAGGTCAGCATCCATGCACCTGAGGGAACAAAGTTCCTGTATCCAAAGGACCACAAGATGTATGTGGGAAGGTGGATCTACTGCAGCCCAAGTGGACAATGCAGACATGACCTGGAGCGTGGCGACCATGTGAAATCAGGATCCTTGAAGGGAGTGATGAAGCTATGGACTCCAAAGAAGCATTTCTTCAGGAGAGGATGCCTGAACATTGAGAAGGATGAAGGAGTGGTCGATGAATGAACCAGGAGGGTGGGGGTGTGGGGGGGGGTGTAGAGGAGGAGCCAAAAGCCTCTATCGGAAGTCCCGCCCTTAACGTGCCAATATGTTGGGAACCAGAAATTGTGACAAGCAAGACACATGTAATGATGCCTATAACACGAGCAGCCTTTGAAGAAAAGTATCCATTGAGAAAGCCATTCTTTATGTTTCCACGGAGAGCTGACGGTCTCTTGGGAAGGATACCTGAAGAACGAGAGAAGATGAATGAAAGCGCAGACTGGTGACATCACATGACAAAGTGACACGCCGAGAAGAGATAGTAAGAGGATAATGTAAAGAGAACATATAGAATTCAGTAACGAGATAAAGAGTCAAGTAACTTGTTACGTGCGAAGTGAAGATTACACATGTAAGATGCACAGAAGAAAATGCAAACCATTTTATAATTGTACAGAGCCAGCAACGCAAGTAGACTAAGTGATCATAAGAAGCTAGCTATACATACTATACATAATGCATAGACTGCAGGCGGTGCCACCCAGGTATATAGATGCATATGAAATCTGGATGTACACGTGTTTTAACAAACTGCGAGCCCATGAGCAGTATGGCTGAAAGTGTGGCGTAGTTAATAAAGGTAGCTGACGGACATGGAAGAATCAAGATGGCTTGTCTGGCCCAGTGTCAAGAGGCCAGTGCACCCGAAAACTAGTTGTCTACTCGAAGGATACAATGAATGCAAGAGACGAGCCAAGCTCCTGCCAAGCTACAGCTGAAAGACAATGAGTGCCAAGTTTTATTCGTTTTAATACCATTTAAAACATCAACATGAAACTCAAGTGTGGTCTTCAGTCATGTGACCTGGATGAGAATAGACTTGAGCAAACTACACAGAGACCAGAAGATAAGAGCATGCCCACACTCCCTAGTATTCCCAGGAGTTGTGAAGCCTACAAGGCCATGTTCAAAGGTTAATTGAATGATAGAAAGCAAGAGTGATAATAGATTATGGGCTAATTGGGTGGGGAGCTATGGTCAAGACCAAACCACCAGCACTTGGGGTGCCAGCTTGTGCGCTGCTAGAGAGTGGAATATTCTAGAAGGGTACAAGTGTGCCAACCAATTATAGAGGGCCATGTATTAAGGAGCCCTATAGCTTGAGATCCAATAAATCGTCGTGTATTTGATGACTGTGAAGGTGACTTGCACTAGAAGAGGGCTTAGTTGCCCACCTGACAGAGATCCAATCATAACCTTAACCCCCATAGAAAGTATATGTAGATGTTTCCAGTTAACAAATCACAGCCCCACATACGTTTTTACAGTTTGCCACATAATGGGACGTCAGCGACGACACATTTTTACTATAAAAAGAAAGTTTATGTAAATCTTTGAGAACTTGCCATGATACGTCCGTAGATGTTCGTTGTACTCCCTGTTTTAGATAACTGTTAATAAAACAGCGTACCCTTTACCGACTTCTTGAGTCAACCTTATTACTGATGTTTGAGTAGTTTTAAGAGTGCCACCTCGTCTTAAAGAGCCCTTACGGGTTGAACCGCACATCGCCTCCCCGGGTGGCACACACCTTGTGTGTGGTGGCTTCCTCTATGGCACTGCCATGGCTCTATGGGGCGCTGCTGCGCAGCCAGCAGTGTTGCGCTGTGGAGTACAGCGATTGGCAAGCTGCACCCATTTCGGTGTAGGGGGACATGTACTTTAATGTGGCTCGTCTGCCATACCGACATGGGGCAGGCCAACTGGGCCTGCAACATGTTGGTGAGACTGCTGCTGTGTTGTGGTTACTCACGAACAACAATCCCGCTGGCACAGAGCGCATCAGCGGGATTGTGGTGTGTGGCAGTGTGGTGTGCGTAGCACTTGGCTAGGTCACGTGCCACCTTTTCACACTGCTGTAATGCTCAGGGGTGCCCTGCCCCATGGCTGCTATGGCACCCCGTCACTTCACCCTGATTGGCCTGCCCAGCTGCTGGGTCTGCTGGCATGTGTCCCTGTCCACTGGGGCATCTTGTGCTAGGCTGACATTTGTCCATGGACTTGTACTGGGGGGTGGGAGGTGTTGACTCACCTTGTGCCTCCTGGCTGCTGCCACCCGCCTCCGCACCTCCGACTCCCTCAATGCCCTCCATGTCAAGGACTGTGCTGCACTTCTCTTTCCAGGAAGTCCAGACCAGTGGTTTGACAGTACCACCTCCAGTTGCCAGGGACTCCTGGCGGTGTTGGGACAGGAGTCCACGCACTCTGACCCAGAGGTCATTCCAGCACTTTCTACAGTCCTGGCCATCACAGGGTACGCTGGACTCCGCAGTCACCTTCTGGCTGATGGCATGCTAGGTGGCTGTCCTTCGCTGGCCTGATGTTTTTCTCATCCTGCTGCCAGTTCTTCGCAGTGGGCCACAACCTCATCATTGAGGACCACCAGTTCTCCCTCACTGAACTTGGGTTTCCGTAAATGATTTTCAGGCACCTTGCTTCGGGGGTCCTCTCCTGTGACATTTTAGCTGTCTTTGAGGTCCGGATGGCTGAAGGAAGTGGAATATTGGGTTGGATTGAGTTTTTAAAGATGGCCGCCCCCAATGCTTCCTTTTCCGGCGATGATGCAATTTCCACTGGCGCTAATTGTGTCAGGGCTTATAGCACCAGCGATGGCGGCGGTAGCACCATTAGCGCTGATATTTCTGTGGTGAGGCATATTTATGTGCAATTTCCGCCAGGCTGTATTAGCATTACCGTACGGATTCATGCCAGGTTGTGATGCAGCACTAATACCGTCGCATGACCCAGTGGTAACGCTATTTCCGCTCTGTGGAAATTGCACCGGAATACTGCCAGACTCATGAGTCCCATTGTCTAAATCATTTAAGTTCTCGTCTCGAGCAGATCCGGGACTTCCGTTGGTGCAAAACTGAACTGGAGGGGAGAATAGTTTTTATACCACAGCCAAAATAAACATTACTGCTAGCTCAAGCCTACAACAATTCAGCTATAAAAGCTCCTAGAGTAGTGTTGCGGCCCAGTACAAAAGCATAGCAGCATCAAATAAAAAAGGTAGGGCATACTATGGTTGTGCCACACTAAATAAAGAGGACAAAAGAGTAATCACTCTACTCCTGATGCATCCAGTCAATGGATAACTCCCATACATGACATGGGCATATCCAAATGTTTTGGAAGGAGGTAAAAAGTAGGTTCAAAATAGTGCTGTTGACATGAACCAAAAACAATGACTTATGGGGGGGTAACATCTGTACATCACAACGTGCACAACCAGTCCAACTCACAATGTGCAAGCTGTCACCTGTCCCACTCAGGAGAACTTTGTACTTTTAAATATAATAGATTATTTTTGCTGGAGCTGAGAGGGGGATTTTGTAACGGAAATCGGGAGAATGGATTTTTCCCATTGGATTGAATCGGTGCTAGTAATATTTTAGGAGACGTAAAGTAAACAATAGCACAGTATTTAATGAAAAAAATTGGGAGTCTCCCACCCAGATCGGAGGATTGGCATGTATGTGATGGTGATGAACCAATCTCAAGTTTGATGTCAGTATGTCAGGTTTACAGCATTCCTTATACCTGATAGAAATTGTATACATTTGCTTTAACATATCTAATGGTTAATAAGACCTAAATTGCATTTCTTTAAAAATGGTAAACAAAGATAAAAGATGTGTTCACATTAATAAAAAAGCTACCAGGCAAAACACACGAGTTGACCTAAATGTTGCTTAACCAATTAAGTACTGGCTAACTACAGTGTCCGGAAAATCTCCACTGTGTACCCTGATTTCTTGACCAAAAGAAATGGTGTCATGTAATACTAGATAGCAAATTATGTGTTTGGTTTTTGGAATTTTAGTACTGAGTATGACTGAGTGATTAATGACGCGTCTGGTATGACTGAATACATGATTGGTAATTTCTTTTGACAATAGATATGTTTTTTTGATTGTTTTAGTCTTTGTTTGCTAAATGTTCGGATGTCCATTTCATCGTATCTTGTGCTTTGAATTAAGTGTACGATTTACCTTCCATTAAAAAAAAAGGGAAAAAAGAAACACCAAATAAAGGTTTCTGTGATAAACAAAGACCTAGATTCTTCTTTTGTTGTTCTCACTTAACTGTCTATACTTCTAGGTTTAGGGATACCTACTTTTCCGTTTATCTCTTAACTAATTAAATAACCACAAAAAGTAGAGACTGCAGGGATAAAAGGTAAATGAATGGGCCGCCCATGATAACTTTACATATTAATATAAAGGACCATTAAAGCAACTCTAAAGTTCGTATTGGCGTACAGTAAATACATGTATTCATATATTATGATACTGTTTAACGCATTTCTTGCACAAAAATATATGCATGCAAAAGGCCCTTATTGAGCTATAAAGTGCAGGTGCAACCATGTACAATTCCACAAGTGCGAAGTGAGGCACTATTTACCTCCTGTGGGGTACATTTACCAGCCCAGCAGAACTCCCCTACATCACCAAACTGCATTTTCAGCAATTACATGAAGAATGGCTGTGCTGGCTCTGCTGAGCACTTATTCCCTTGCATCAAAACTATGTTTTTAGCAGTTACCAAAAATAATGGCTACGCTGGCTATGTTGAACACACATGGGGCGAGATGAAACATAGAACACCCCGAGAATTGCTGCAGTTATTTTCTTAATGTGCACCAAAAAGAAGAATTCAAAAGCATCCTGGTGCATCGCTGCTATGCTGCCAGCTTAAAACGTCCAACTGAAAAAGGAAATGTTCTGCGTTTAAAATGGCTTTGCACTGGTGCCATTTTTCATCCTTCAACATTACACAGTTTGGTGCCAGTAAAAAACAGCCATGCCCATCTATCTTCAGAAGTGAACCCCATCTAGTGAGGGCCATTCCCTCCCTGAAAGGCATGTGTGTCAAGCAAAATCTATGAACAGCAGAGAAATTAGTTTCAGGCCTAGGAGCGTTTACTTTTGCAACAAATTAACCTGTGCAGAGGACTTAAAAAATAAATCTTTTCTCCCTGGCTATGCGTCAATTACAAAAGAAAACTATTTCTAGCACCTTTCTCTGCCATGAAACTGATCTGATCTGTCCAGGTTGTTCTGAAAATGTGTGTTAAAGAAACTGCATCTGGAGAAATCCCCATGTAAAATAAACACGTGTAAATATGTTTTTGCAACAGCATTGAAATAACACTTTGAAAGTTAAAATGTGAAATCATTCCAAATACACGCACATAAATAGTATTTTAGGTGGGTGTGGGGTTTGGTTTAAATGTACATTATATTTATTTACAAAAAGACTGGCTTTTGTGAAAGAAAGAGGAAAAAATGTTTGAAAGCTGTTTGAGACCAGCAGCACCAGTTGGGCAAAGGAATCCTCTTTCCCAATGAAAGGACCAAGGTGTGAGAACTTGCAACCTCGTCAGACGGAGCGGCATTGCTGCAGCATGGGACAATGGACCGCCCTGGCACAGAAGTGCGAAATCCTTGGACACCTTTCCTCAGCTTCAAACCGTCTATGGTCAAAGGGGAGTCATAGCAACCCCATGTGCCAGTTGATCAGGGAAGGACATTTGCCTGGGTGTTGGAAAGACTGCCCATATTTGGAAACAAAGACAGCCATTTTGATTTCAAAGCCTGTTCATATCATGACACTTATTTCAGTAATCTTAAGAAACAGTAATTATGAAATTATGACGATTTTAAATGTCATTTTTGCGCAATTAAAATAAAACATTGTAGGTTTTTCTGACATGAAGTGGACGCAAGCGCCCGTAAAATGTCATTTCTGGGGAAAGCATACATGGCACAGTTTTGCAACTTAATGAAAACATGCCCAGTGTTTATATGAATACATGTAGACAGTTGTAGAATTTTAGGTGAAATGTTTTCCATGGAAATGGCGAAAGATTGCCAGAATGACTTAACAGCATTGCAGCGACTTGGGATTTGGAAAAGCATATTCCTTGTAAAATATGGAGTCTGCCGATTTAATTTTCAGGTGGATAGCAATTGCAAATATAGGGGTTTTGTGTCATAACTGATTTGGGTAAAAGTAACTATGGCACAACAATGCACCTCATAAAAACACACACTAAAATGGAGTCACTTCCTTCAGTCCAATCTGCTTACAGGGAGGCGGCGACAGTTACAGGCAGACCTATCCGATTTAGTTCTGCCCACATAGTAAAAATCCTCTGATGTCATCCGGTCTATATAAAACCCGGCTGGCTGTCCAAACTACCCCATTCAAGGCTCTTTGTAAGTATTTCCCTTCCCCAGTAACCAAAAAAACGACATCCTTTGCTTTGTTACCTGGAATCATGTACAATCCCATAGAAATCCTATAAATATCCATTTAAAATTCTTAAAATTGTTAAAATCCTCTGTGTATCCTGTCCTTAGAGAAATCTGTGTTAATCTCCATGCGTTTACGCAATTCTTTCCAAAACATTTCAGTCCTTGTGTAAGTCTTTAGTACTATTTTGTATAAGTTAATTAATTCCCATATAGAGCTGAACGCGACGTGGATAGGTTGAACTTGCAAGTAACCTCCTTGTGTACCGCGTCTTTCTTTAACAATCTAGCCATCAAAAATATAGTTGAATAAATCCTTTTTCTAACAAAACCGAGTTGCCTGTGAAAATGTTTCCCTTTAAAAAAAACAAACAAACACAATTTAGAATCCCATACTATAACCCATCAAAAGTCACCCTTTCACTGTCATATCATGACTGCTATGTGCATTTGTACCTTAGCTTTAAAACCGTATTCCGATTTTTTTCTGTTCAGCTCATTTTCCAGGCGTTTTTGGCATTTTAAACCCGTGAAACGAAACAATTCCAATTTGACCACGTGTGATTCTTGCTGCACTGTGTTTCCTCCCATAGTATATTTTCTACACTGTATGCCGTTTAGTACCTTACCTTGTAGCTTGCAAGTTTTCTTGCTTCTTTGATACAGCCACACAAATTCTTTCCTTCTCCGTTCAACCGCACACGTAAAATCCCCATCCAGTAATTCCGATTGCCATTTTGCTCATTTTTCAAGGCAGCTCAATCCGGTTTTTGCCTCCCATTCAGGGATGGTAGGTTGGATTTTCAATCCGATTTTTGCACAGCATACCCGACTCGTTGCTACTCCTCTCCACCCACAAAAATTGGTTAAAAGGGGTTTCAGTGAGTGTTGCAGGGGGGAATGCTTAACTCTGGTGCCATTTAAAAGCACTAGCCAAAAGTAATCTTGCTTTATTTCAATTGTACATTGTGTCTCTTATGATAGAAGTTTAACTAAGTCTATCCGATTATTTTATTGTGTCATAATGATCATGCTGGTGATTGCTGCCCTATATTGAATGTGTTTGATTTTTTCAAAATTATCTATTATTACACACCGGCCTTGTTCATGGTCCATTGCGACACGGGGTGTACGTGAAGGGGGGTTTGAGACGGGTTGGCTGCCTTCTCAAAGCTGAATCCAAATTCATAAATTTAAAAGTGTTTTGATTGTGCGCTGCATCCCTGGCCAGTATAAAGAGTCTTGGTCTGGAGTGTGATGCCTCTTTAAAAATCCTTAACACTCCTCAAAAGTACATTATATAGTTTGAAAGGCAATGTCACATACTCATAATGTATTACATTTAAATTCATCCATACAATTTATTCATTCTTAAACACACACAAGAAAAAACACTCTTCTTTTCTACACACAACCTAAATTTGGTGCAGCATTGACTAGTTCAACCAACTGCATTTTACGTGGCTGAATGTCTACTATCCATAGCATGGTCCTGATCATTACTATCAGTCTCTACACAACAACCAGACATGTTTCATTCCCACGTATGCAACTGGTGATGGGGGGGGTGACGTCTTCATGGGTCAGGTTTTGGGAACACCACATACAGTAAATTCTGTGAACTCTAACGGAAAATAATTAAGTGTTCCACCTCCAATATAGATATCTCTGGTGTGGCTAATATCTAAAGCATAACCCATATTAAACAAGCTGGTTATGTGCAATCATTATACTATCCTTTTTAACATCTGCCTTTCGAATACTGACCGATTAAAGGACAGTGATGAAATGTCCATGAATCGACCAGTTAAATTCCACTAGCTATCTTTTTTGTAAATAACCTTCACAACATTAGATTTCTATTTTATATTTCACACGACTTAATAGTGTGTAATTTGACACAGCAAACACAACGTCCTTCTTAAGAATTTCAGATATTCCAATACAACCTGTCGAGTGAATACCCAAAAAGAACTGAGTTTTACTCACTGTGTAACTCTCTAGTGCACTAGTTACTTTTAGCAGCACCCTATTCAATATCAAGTAGCATAATCCAGTCTTGTCCACACTTGTTCGCAATATAACTCCATTGTATTATGAATTCTTTAATGTCAAGATAAAGGCGGGGCTCCTTTCTGACTACTAGCCATTGTGGTAAAGCACTGTTCTGCAGATATTGTAACTTAATTGAGCCATGTAGGTTCTGTACAGTTAAGCCACTTGTTTAGTTGTTGTAACTCATCCCAGTTGCTTAGATTCAAATTGTTAGCATTGCCTGAGTCATCCCCAAAAGAAGAGGTCAGAGCTAAAAGCTCAGACACATATCGATTGTCGTAACTTTTACACTTGTCTGCTGTCATCGTCAGAGGGATCAAAAGGTTAACTTAGTGTAGCGTCAAGTCTCACGACTGCCAGCTAATAAAATGGGACTACACAGAAAAGAACAGAAACTGATTTTTTGACTGGTCTGAATGAATCGAGTGGCTCAAGGTGCACCAGCTACAACCTTGAGCTACTTGGTAATTCATTTAAATTGGGTTCCTGTCTGACTCACAGCATTTTGAAAGAATACTAGAGGCAAGCATGCTTAGACGTGTAGCACGTTGTTTGTGCGTATAAGCGGACTCCTTCCCGATTAGGATTATAGCAGCTGGGGCTACCGGTCCACGTCGCAGATGCTGAGAGATGTGAGGTCCACTACGGAGGTCCGTTTGACTATTGTTGATAGTCAGAAGAAATTCTGTCACCGAGTATGGCCGCGCTATGGAAAGGGACGACTATGTGTGCCCTTGAAGTTTGATAAGTGTTAACCACTGTACAGTGAGGACGCATTTGAGGGGTCTGCTGAAAGAGTGTAAGTTGTATTCAGTCGGTCACTGTGACTTTTTTCATTACAGTGGTCCGTGAGCGTGTTCCTAATACTGCCAAACATAACTAGTGCAGTAGAGAGTTACACAGTGAGTAACATTTGGTTCTTCATTGGTATTCACTCTACAGGTTGTATTGGCAGATCTGAAATTCTTAAGAAGGACGTTGTATTTCAAGTGTCAAATTACTCACTATTGAGGAGTGTGTGAAGTCCACAAGAAGCCAGGTAAGTGCTCCAAAACATTATTAAAGTTACACATATTATGATACCCTCCTGTAGTAGAGATCCTGGCAACTGCCTGAAGCTCCATGAGTTCAGTCCTTAGATAGAACTCTGGGCCAGGATGCCATCGTCCAAGCAACCACAATACCATTCGAGGCTGTCTGGGCAACTAGAAACACATCTTACCATGACCTGAAGCATGCAGCCTGTTCAAAGGATTCTGTACTTACTGCACTTAACTTTATATACAAGTTAAAACCTATGTACAATTTACACTAAAGATACCTTACAGACATCATTCATGAGAAATCTACTAATGGTGTGAAGGTTATTAATAAAAAAAGAAGGATAACAAGAGTGAAATTTAACTGGTTGAAAGTGTGTGATTCATGGACATGTTGTCGGTGTTGTATAAATCGGCCAATTATGGAAAGGTAGATGTAAAAACAAAAGAGTACAATGATTGCACAAAACCAACTTGTTTAATATGGGTTATGGTTCAGATATTAGCAACACCAGAGGTATCTAAGGAGGTGGAATACTTAATAATTTTCCCTTTGATTTACCCGACTTTACTGTAAGTGGTGTTCCCAAAACCTGACCGATGAAGACTCCCCCCTCCAATCACTGGTTACATACGTGGGAACGAAACATGTTGGTTTGTTCTGTAGCGATTGATAGTAATGATTAGGATCATGCTATGGGTAGTAGACATTCAGCAAAGTAAAGTCCAGTTGGTTGAACTAGTCAATTCTGCACCAAATTACTTTGAGTGCAGAAAAGAAGTTGTTTTAATATGCTAAGTGCACTTTTCTTGCGTGTGTCTGGGAATAATTTACTGTACGGATACATTTAAATAATAAATGAGTATGTGATATTGCCCTTCTAAATATAAAATGTACTATTGAAGAGGTAAATAGTGTCGCAGTTATCACTTTTGGAATTGTATATGGTTCCACCTGCACTTTATACTTCAATAAGGGCGTTTAATATGTATATATATTTTTTGTGCAACAAATGTGTTAAATGGTATTGTAATACATGAATAAATATATTTACGGTATGCCAATACAAACTGTAGAGTTGCTTGACCTATTAAAACATTGGCTTTCAAAAATACAAGCAGAGTAATAATCCACTTTCATGTAGGTTTCCATGTTTTTAAACAGTGTTAATTTAAAATATGATATTAGTTACATACCAGATTAACAGAGGCGTCGTCGGATGTACATCTGGATTCTCGGTTGTACATTAGAAAGAATGGAGACAGTTCCATGTTGCCGTTTGGCGTAGACACAATTGAAAATAATGCAGAGGCCACATAGTTATCCCAATCATCTGGGTGATCAGAAACATATTGTGCAAGAGTGCTGTAAAATATCAACGAAATGAGCGAACACAAAGTTAAACAAGTTGGTAGATTACGATATTAATTCTCCAATAAAACATGCACAACTCTCTAAACGAAACGACTGCACCACTGGACGCAGACGCTTTGACCACAGAGACAAAGATCTGGCAAACACCAGTAAACTTTAATCGAGACAGCCAACTAGGGATGATTAATTTCAAGAACCAGTCACAAACATTCTACAGATGGGGTGAGATGACAACAGCTGTTCAAAACGCACACCAGGGTCGGAGTGGAGCAGAACATTGGCTCGGGCACCAAAAAATGTGTTGCAACTTGTGCATTTTAAAGACTATTTGCCAGTTGCACTGATCAAAAGTAATAGGTGTAGACAGAAGTAACAAACTTTTTTTTTTTAAACGGGCCTACACTGGCATGTTGGTCCTGCACTTTGGGCATTGCCCTGTTGCCTTGTAGACCGAGCCTGTCAATTGTCCCCAGTGTTAAGAAGCTGTCGACTTTAACTCACACTGCTGCCAGTGCATACCCACACTTCCAAAAAGACTATTAAGCACTGCCAGAATGACTGACAACGTAACTTTCACAGATTCGCCCCATCCTCGTAGCCATCGACTAAAGGACAAGAGAACACTACACAGCACTGTTTGTATGTATGTGATTTATAGAGAGCAAACCTAGCAGGGAAGCAACCGAACGCTTTACAAATGGGGGCACGGGCGGTGGCGGGTGCAAGCAATGTGCAGGAGAAACAGAGGAAGAGGGGAGATTAGGGAGAGCAGTGGGCTGACTCTAGAGGGCGAACTAACTATATGCAGTGCCTTAGGTCATTCCAGTAATAGAGAAAACAAGTGGTAACAATAGTCATTTGATGTATAATCTAAAGAGCTCCTTTTTAACACTTTTTTCTAAAAGGGTTTGCCTAGGCTTCCTCAATGTATGTCAGCAGGCAAGGGATTTCTACTGAAAGTATTTCACAATTGTGGATGCTGCTGCCAAGGGCTACTAAATACGAATAGTGAGTCTCTAGGCACTCAGATGTTTGTTTTAGCATTTTCTTAACACTTATGGACGCCAGCAATGAGCAATCTAAGTGACATGCAAAAATGCTGCTCATGTATAGTTCATGGACATGAAAGACTGATGGGCAAGTAAAGTGATGTAGGCGTGACAAACATGGCAATGTTTCCATAAGACAAACGGTAAGGAAAACATTTCCACTAGGACATACCTCTTGTGGAGAATATTTTTGAATACATACCTTTTTAGAATAGGATTTGCACGTTCATCCAAAGAGGACGTCTGCGGATGGTATGCAGCTATAACCCACTCTTTAACATGTAACTGCTTGCATAGCTCACTGTTGATCTGCAAGTAAATCATGCTGTCATTGCCCACATACTTTTCTTTAGATGTTAAAGAACTGTCAATTAAAAGTAAAAGTACCTCGTCAACAAATTCTTGCCCTCGATCTGAAAGTATTTTTTTGGGGCATCCACGTTTATAGAACATCTTTACCAGGCTACTGGCAACCTCTTCAGCTCGCTCTGTCTGATGCGGGAAAGCCTCCACCCATTTTGAATAATAGTCTGTTGCAGTGAAGATGTAGTTATTGCCACGCAAGGTCGTTGGCAGCGGACCCACAAGGTCGATGTCTACTAGTCCCCACACTTCCCAAATCTGAAATTATTAGAACATTGACGAAAATGTCAAGTAAAACAATTACAATAAAAACCACAGCACATTCTACATTGCTACAGTAAAGCACCTTGGCCAATGTGCTCTATAAACGTTAATAAAATCCAAATATAAAGGAATTACCTGCGCAGGTTGCACTTGTGAAGAAATACGATTTGAACGGATTGCCGTTTGGCAGTGGTGACATTCCATAACCTGTGAATTATATTCGAGTTTGTAAGTCAAGTACAACAAAAGAAACCTGTGTCAATATAATTTATTTTATTTAGCAGCTTCCTTTATAAAGCGTCAACTCTCAAACGGTGTGCAAGCTCCCAAACCACACATTATGAGATATACAGTACGACCATGACTGTGGGTAGGACAACATTGTATAGGAAATGGCGATTATCTTAAATTACCAATTTATTACAAATAGAAACATTTAAAACCACATGACGGTGTCCCTTTGAACCATTTAAACTGGTCTAAAATCAATTAAAAATCGTCGGACACTTGGCACTGCGGAATTGTATAGTGCGGTTTATAAGTTGGTGGGCGTTTATGAGCACTGCCCCTGGGCCTACCGCGCACTTAGGGGCTGTAACTGCTATCCACAGTCCCCCGTCTCCTTGCACTTACCCAGAGCCGCGCTGCCCTGGCTGCACTCCCCCCTCCTGCCTTACCCCTGCACTTTACGTTTGTCTTCCCTCGGTTTTCACTCTCTTGTCTTGTCGCGCCTAGAAACACTTGTGTAAACACTTGTGTATTGGCGCGTTATAGATGACATCATATCATGCAAGCATGAGGCATGACTTTGCCAAGTCGGTGACATGGTTACAAAGCACTAGTGTCAGAGTCGTGAAGTCTCTTAACAGGAACAAGTTCAATAATGTAACGATCCTGGCAATCATTAGGTTCCGATGCCATTTCTCCTACCAAGCCTCAAGTGTAAAAAAAAAAAAACGTGGCTTTCATCTCCAAACTGCGAACCACTTGCTCCCATGTACGATTTTTCTCGTTATAAGAAGTGCGACCATTTTTTTAAGACACAAATAAGGACCCACCATCTTTACAGTGCACATTAGGAATTTCAAAGTTAAGGAATAGAATAGACGAGCACAACCGTACAATTTAAAGGACGTTTTATTGGTGATGACAATGATTGGCAGATGACTGTTACCCCAACTGTGGTGTCAGACTCTGGGGTGTAGATTACTGCCCTGGCAGGAATAGGGTTTAGTCAGAGCGTTCAGGTAGGCATTGAGCCTATTGAACCAAACTGGTTGTCATTTAACCTCAGAAAAATCTGGATGTCAGCATCAGCATGCATTTGAAAACCAAGCACATACTATTCTATTATACCTGCCAGAAGGTGTATGCATGGTTCAAAGGCTGTGGTGAGGTATTGGTAGGGGTGTAGTATGAATGAGGGATGGGGTATGGGAAATCCATATTACAGGCCCATGTGCCAGGAGTTGCCTTCGACCCAACACGTATCGGCTGCTCATAGCGGGCAGACCTACAGTCATGGAACATCCCTTCTGCACTTTTAAGTACTCTGCTGAAACAAGGGATTGCTTGTGCTTTCCTGCAGACTGTGGCTTGGGAGTTCGGGCTGGAATGCTCCTATTGGTGGCAGAACCAAGAGTGATCAGCAAATGGCTAGTATCCGTTTGTAAATGTGGAGACAGACTAAACAATGTTATGGAATGCTGGCCGGAGCATTGCAAATGTTTTTCATGAATTCAAAGCCTTCCATCCACTGCTTTTTGATTTCAGGTACTCCAAGCATGAGAGAATGTACCCAGAGGTTCATCTTTTCCTAGTTGGACCACAGGAATCAAGCTGCATTGCACAGATGAGGTCCAACAAGGAATGTATGGGGTTGTGCATGATTCCCTTGCAGAGGAAATGTGGCCGAGCAGTCTGGGCTATAATACTCTGTAGGGACCAAAACAGATTTGCATAAGTCGGTCCCCTTCTATAAAGGTGCAGGTGGGCTATGCTATAGAGTGGTATGGAAGGCTCCCTAGTGCAATGCCTCCGATTACGATTAATTCAAGGTCTGACATCGATAAATGTGTAGTTTTACTCCAGTTTATGGTAACATGTTTTGACAGCCAATCCCTCCATTGCCATGGCATGCTTCACGCGGGATGCAAGATCTGCATTTCTGTCAGTTACACAGTGACACAAAATATTTGAGTGAGCTCTAGTTACATCACAACTTGCCAAACTAATATTTGAAAATGTCTGCGCCAACAAGCTAGACTTAAACAATATAATTGCTTGAAGCATATGTGACAAACTCAATGCAGTAAAGTAGCCATGGCTACTGTCAATTAGATGGACTTTCGCTTAGACTCAGAGGCAGCTCTCACACCAAGTCTGTTCCATTTGTGGGCAAGCAACACAGCAGGAGAGCCCCCCTGCTCTGCGTCACCTACCAAGGCTCTGTAATCTGCGTCACCTACCAAGGCTCTGTAATGTATATACTTGCCGAGCTGAACCTGCTCCAAACGGAGAGCGAACATGAAATAGGGAGACGAGTGATGTACATCATTTGCAAGGATTCACATTACAGCTGATGAAAAATGATTGATGCATTCTTTCATGCATGCTCTTTGACATCTGCTTTAAAGGTAAAAGCAACAGTATTTAAGACTATTGGCAGAGAGCGGACACAAGAAGACAGATGCTACGTGCACCAATACACCAAAGAGTTGAGGAGTTCCTAGCTCACTCCGAAAATGCAGTAAAAGTGGTCTGAGCATCCCCCTCCACCATTTACCTCCTCCGGTTCCAGGATCCACTAGCTCAAGGTGGCACCCGTTCCCTATGACAACCCTGCTCCACATTCCCCTGGGGAGCTTGTCACAAGGTCTATATTTATTTATGACATTTGTATAGCGCACCTAACCCGCAGGCGCCTAGGAGCTTTTACTTAAGGAGGACGGTTACATTTTTAGCTTGCATAGGTATTCAATTACAAAGGTTTCTTTCATGAATTACAGCCATTGGTTACATTCAGTTCAAAGCACACAGACTAAGGTCATGTGCGTTTGGGTGCACACTTTAGAAAGCAACACTTCATGGTACGGGGTGCTACATCAAATATGCAGTTACAGTTAGGTCAAGAGCAACATAAGTTAGGGTACACAATTTGGAAAGCCTTCCTCATGGTATGGGGTGCTACATCAAACATGCAGTTGCAAGTGGGTAGGAAGCAACATATTGCAAAGGGCAAGCTAATAATAGGGAGTTCAGCATTAAGCGATCAGCACGGTCAGGCAATAACGTGCAGTCATTTTCCCAAAGTACATACTTTCAAAGCAGCAGACAGGCAAAGCTAGAAACGATTTTCATAAAATACATACGTTCAAAGCGGCAGACAAGCAGGACTGAAAACGATTTTCGGGAGGGACCAGACTTAGGGAGGCCACAGAGGTTGCAACACGGCACTCCAGTAGATGGTGAAGTGTTGTAATATATCTTTGAGTCACAGTGGGTAAAGGCAGATGGCAGAGTCACTGTAGAGCCAGTCCGGGTTTGTCAACTTAGTAGGCCACGAAGAAGGGAATTCAACAAGGGGCTGGGGGGGGCGGGGGGGGGGCACTGCTCTCACCTGATGGTACGGGCCGTGAAGAGGCAATCTGGCATAGCGTATTATGTGCAGAAATAATCTTTAAAAGGCATATAGATTGATGGGACCAAGAAGTGGGGCCTGGGGCACATCCAGGCACGCACAGGAACAGACAGGGCCTTTGAAAGGGGGCCATTGATGAGGGGGCCGGCTCAAGCTTGCCGTTCCGCAATAGGATAGTTGATGTTGCCCATTCACCAATAGGCATGAAGGAAGGCAGAAAGTGAGGTAACTCGGACTGCTTTCACAGCCCGGAAAATGTGATGGCCTCTTGGAAATTGCCACGAGGGCGGCATGGAAAGGCACAACAGTAGTAATTTTCAAAGCCTTTGCCACCTCACAGGTTGTAGGGCAGCATAAGGAAGATGCAGGCAGTACGGCGAAAAACGTGCAGTACTGTAAATATTACGAACCAATATTTAAAGTATTTTGAATTTTCTTATCCAATTCAAAGAAAGATGCAGCGACGCTTCTCTAGTCACATACATCCTCCTACCTTTGTGCAGGAGTGGTGTGTCTGTCAGACACGACCTCCAGGCATGCAATCAAGTAGCTGGCAAGGGAGCAGCAGACATCCTCGCGCTCCTGGAGAAACTTGCCATCTCCCAGCTTAATCTCCATGCTGAATCTGTTGGTAGCCTTCACGACCATCAGTCTGGCTTCAGAGCTGCCAGAAGCACGGAAACTGCTCTCCTGCACATCCGTGAGGACCTGCTCTCAAACCTTGACTCTAACATTCCAAGTGTTCTCATTTTACTTGATCTCTCTTCTGCCTTTGATACTGTCAACCATACCATCCTGCTCAACCGTCTCCGTGATAACCTGGGTATCACTGGTCTGGCTCTGGCTTGGTTGACCTCTTTCCTCTCAAATCAACGCTCCCAGGTCCAACTGGGGTCTTTCCTGTCCGACATCTTTTTCTCTACCTGTGGTGTCCCCCAGGGTTCTAACCTCTCTCCCTGGCTGTTCAACCAGTATCTGTCACTTCTCACCCACCGCATCGCTGCTCTCTGCCCCAACTTTCAGTGCTATGCGGATGATACCCAGCTCATTTTCAGGCTACCCTCGGCCTCCTCTTCTCCTTCCCTCATCTCTGACTGTCTTTCTGCTATCCAGGAATGGTGTGCCGCCAACGACCTCTGCCTTAATGCCAGTAAGACCGAGATTCTACTCATCGGCACACCCACTCCCTCCTTCCATGCAGCTCTCTGGCCGGCCTCTCTTGGCCCTCTTCCTGCAAGGCAAAAAACCTCAGGGTCATCTTCGACTCCACACTCTCCTTCTCTCCTCACATTTCTAAGAAGTCACACTACCAGCTGCACCTCCTCAGAGGTATCCTTCCTTTCCTCTCTTTCCCCCAGAAGCTCACTGTCTCCAGAGCCCTGGTTCTCTCGAAGCTGGACTACTGTAACAGCCTCTATCTAAATCTTCCTGCCTCTACTCTCCACCCTCTTCAACTCATCCAGAACAGGACTGCGAGACTTGTCCTTGGCCTAAAGCCCAGGGACCGTATCTCTCCAGGACTGAAATCACTACACTGGCTCCCTGTGGCTGCGAGGATTAAGTTCAAAACCCTCTGCATTGTCCACAAGGGCTTCTGGGGCCTGGGGCCAAAATACCTTCAACTCTCCCTTCCTAAATATCTTCCTTATCGAGCACTTCGCTCTTCCGCCTACAACTCCCTCAGGGACAGCCGCTTCTCCAAGCAACGAGTTGCGGGGGGGGGGATCTCTCTCCGCAGCAGGGGCCTCCCTCTGGAACAGCCTTCCTGCGTCACTGAAACTTGAGGAGAACCATCTCCGGTTCCGTAAGCACCTAAAAACCTTCCTCTTTGTTTCTGCTTTCTCTCCCCCTCTCCCCTGCTAAATCACTGAAACTGTACTGAATCAGCAACCGGGCCACTCACCAATCTCGGTCCTTGGCCCAGCCACTCTCCCCTGCACTGCCTTCCTTGCAACCCCTGCACTGCGGGACTGTCTCTGTATCCCTACAGTCCCCCTTCCCAGCACTTGTATGCACTTATCTTGCACTTGCCACCAGCTGGCCCTCATTATTTATCTTGTTCATCACTAACCCTGTACTGCACTTTCCCCTCTCCCTTCCCCCTTGCACTTTTCCCATCCCCCCCTACCCATGCACTTGCGCGATCTGAATGACACCTGGCCTAGTAGGATCGTTGTCTGTCTCCCCTTGTTCCCCCCTCCCTACCTCGTCGTGCCTTGAAACACTTGTGTATAGGCGCGTTACAAATGCCATATCATACTATCAAGGGAATAGAGCCAGAAGGGAATGCCTACACGATGCCATTGTCATTTGTGTATAGGCGCGTTACAAATGCCATATCATACTATCAAGGGAATAGAGCCAGAAGGGAATGCCTACACGATGCCATTGTCATTTGTGTATAGGCGCGTTACAAATGCCATATCATACTATCAAGGGAATAGAGCCAGCAGGGAATGCCTACACGATGCCATTGTCATCCCACTGGTGTATGCCCAAAGCAATGCCAGTGGTTCAGATTAGTTCAAAGCCCTCCACCCGTCACTTTTTGGGTTTTAGTTGGTCTCCCTATGTGAGATAGGGTAAGCCAAGACGTGGGTTTCTTGTTCGCTGCGCCATAGGGAACCAAGCTGCACCTCACTGTGGAGGCCCAATAAGGCTGAAACATGTCTGGGGTTGCTTGTGTTTCCATGCAGAGGGGACCTGGCCTACCAGTTCGGGCAGGGCTGCTCCCATTGGTGGCAGTACCTGATTGATTTGCATATGGCAGGACCCCTTCTGCAATGGCGCAGACGGGCTAAAAACAGTGGTGTGGAAGGTTGCCCAGAGCAATGACAGTCGTTCAGATTAATTAGAAACCCTGCACCGATCACTTTTTTGGTTTTAGTTTGTATCCCACTATTAAAGGCCAGGAGGGAACAAAATGGTGCATGGCATACAGTGGACCAGCTTGCTGGGAAACAAACTGCTCATAGCGGCAGCGGGACAGAGTTAGGGTTACAGAGAGGACAGGTCGGGTGAGGTGTGGCAGCAAGGGGGATTAGAGCCTGTAGAACAGCGGTGCCATAATGAGAATGGGGGCTGTGGGGCACCCCCAATCCCTGAAAGGAAGCAATCTACGCAATTCACTCTAGTGCCCGAACAAAGATGCCTGCTGTCACAATGCACAGATACAGAGCACCAACACCAGTGGCAGACACATCTTTTGGCATTACAGATGTCAAAGAGACAGGATGGCATGATTCATCCTATGGGGCAGGTGTTATCCTCTGGTAGAAAGATCTAGACCAACATTTCTAGCTTCACTCCTACAGAGAAGTGTCGTACACAATCACAATAATGAGTCATACTGTTATATGGGTGTCTGAGCACACATGCACAAGTGTCAGTCGCACACCCACTTTTGGGTGTGCGACTGACACCCAATCGCACACAATCACAATAATGAGTCATACTGTTATATGGGTGTCTGAGCACACATGCACAAGTGTCAGTCGCACACCCACTTTTGAGTACGTGTATACTTCATGCGCACAGCTAACAATGTGGAGAACTCTCAGGAGATATTAACCCGAACGGAAAAAGGAATGGAGAAACGAGTCGCCACCGCTTAAGTCTGAGTCAAGAGCCTTCATGTGGGGGAGCTCCTTGGAATTCAGCATTGATGAGGCATACTGAACAAAGACACAGCAACAAATGTTCTTGTTCACAAACTAGGCAATCGACTTAGCTTACGGGCATTGACATTAATTTCCTTGCTTTTAGGGACTGTCACTGGAATCAACACCCCGGGTTAGTCTTGGGAGAAAAATAAAAAGGTGTCACTTCTCACTGGCACTTTCACAGCCGACAGCACTGCAAGCCTCCTTGAGATCACGAGGCGTTTCAATGTTGCAGATCGCAGCAGCGCAATGCAGGTAAGCCCAGCTGGGCTTTGTTTGAATTTATTGCGCTACCTGTGCAACAACGACTTTTTGCTGAAACCTTCTTCAAAATTGCCCCTTTGCAATTTTATCGTTTGGGCTTGGCTGCATAAAATTACCTTTGTGCCTTTTGTAGCAGCTTGGTGGGGCTGTTACAATCCTTGTGGTCAATCTTCAAACATGGCCCATGCCATGTCCCACAATGCTAGCCCGCGCTGCCTGCCCTATGATTGGCCATCCCTGCAGCCCTCTAAATTCAAACTGCACCTGGAACTTCATCTGGCACCCACTGGACTAATACGCCCAAGACCCTCTTCTGTGTAATGTATGTACCAAATTCTATGCCCTGTAACCCTTCTCTACCTCAGTTTTACTGCTTCACCTGTAACTTGCTGCTCATTAAACCTGCGCATTTACTGTTTCTGCTTCATTTTTAGTCCTTTACTAAAAAATCAAAATTAGATGACTCTGTAAACCTGCGCATTGACTGTTTTTGCTGCATTTTAGCACTCACCTAGCCTGGGGACTCAAATTCTGCTTCACTGCCCATTCGGGCTTAAGCACCTCTTTCATGGTTGGCTGCTAGGCCACCTGGTGAGTTATTTGTGCACTGTGCTGCTTGCCAGTCTGCCCCACCCGCTTCATGACGCTCTCCATCTCCCCTATCTATTCTAACTGGTACTCTATCATCTATCCCTATCCTATCCCTCTGATAAAGTATGGAAGAAAAAAGCTTAAACAAAGCCCTTTTCCAGTCCAGGTCTACCCATTGCTGAAATCTACGTCAGCGCTATTTCCTGGCAGACCATTACCAACATCCTCTTCTCCGTCTCCTCCCCGGACCTACTGACTCCGAACTTGGTCTCCACTCTCTCCGTCACCCATCAATGGTGGCACTAGATGGGACGTACTGTTGGCATACTTATCCACTAGGCGCATCATTAATGTCTATCACAATGGCACCATCATGGCCCAAGGTTCTCAACCTACTCTTCGCCTTGACCGGCGGCTGCCCTCTCATATTCACTTCCTCCCTTCTCCTGCTACTACTCCTTCCTCCTCTCATCTCCACCACCACCCATGGGAGTACCACACCCCTTTAACTCTCCTCGAAAAACTTTCAAAGAAGGTAATCAGCTTCACTAAGCTACTCTGAACACTCGTTCTGCTGCCACACACTCCAACATCCGTCTCCTTCGCAAAGACATTGATCTCGCCGTCCTCGCCCTCAACGAGACGTGGTTCAATGCCAGCTCTGTCACCGCTCTTGACACTCTCCTTCTTGAGGGCTACAAAATCCTCTCCAAAGCCAGGCCCAACCAGCCCAGAGGTGGAGTGGCCCTGATTTTCCCCGAGTGGGTCCCCGCTTCTATCATACCCGCCCTTAGGAATGTGCATATGGAATGGATGGGATCACACCAGAATAATTCTGAGCCCAAATAATGGAACCAACTCAAGAAGATGGCAAAGTACTTTTTTTATTAACAATTATCTAAAACAGGGAGGTTACAAGCATCATCAAAGGACGTATGCTGAGTCGCTCAATGATCTCCACACAAAATACAGACTTTATACTAAATACTGCGTCAAAGTGACATCATACTACGTGGCAATAATGAAAAACCTATCAAGGGTCAGGATTTGTTAAGGGAAACATCTAAGTATACATTTCTCTAGGAGCTAGGATTGTTATTGGCCATCCATTATTAGGTGGACAATTTATGCCTTCCTCAAAAAAAATGTAATTTCAGAAACATCAGATAGACAGTTTCTCATTGGTTTTCAAACTATAAGGTCATTCGTTATATGGACAGATATAATTGAGTGGTACGCTTGTGCCATGTCTGGAACATTCGGTTAATTTAGCAGCATGTTAGCCCAGACCCAGGTGCAAGGAGATAGGACATGAAACTACCTCACCACCCAAATAGCCCAGCATCTCTCATCACCCGTGTGTAACGCTCACCTGGTATCCACAGGGACGTCACTCAGCCGGTTCTGACCTCTTATGACCTCAAACCCTTCCCTGGAGGCTATTCGACTGGAGACTGGGCCTGAAACACAGGATTGGTAGAGTTTAACTCCCTATTGTCTCTGTGTGCTTCAACCCCTTCTTCCCCGGGGTCCACCCCTTCCCTTTGATCCACAGCTCACCTTGTTTTCTTGGATAGTGTGCTCTCCGTCCTGCTTTCAGCGCAGGGGCACGTCGATTGATGCAGGCTTGTTGCTGCCTAGTGACTTCACTGGCAAGAGTCCGACAGGTAAGTATAATGAGTCTTTTGAAAAGTTCTCTAACTTCGTTCCTTTCCTCCCTTAGATGATGGCCGGCGTCCGGGGATGGCGGCATGCTACTGAGATGAGTAGCGCTGAAGGTGAGTGAGAGCGCGATGCGCGATGCACCCCTTTCGTATTTGTATTGAACTGAGTTATTTTTCTGTGTCTTTTAGGTGCTGCAACGTTTTCAGCGTGGATGCCAGTTATGAAGAACAAATGCGGTGAGTAAGCGCGGTATGCGGCGCCTCTAGATGTTTCCACGCTAACCTGGAGCGTCTTTTCCCTCTTGCAGATGGATGAGAAGTTCCGGAGACAGAGTTCCCACAGAGTGACTGGGATTCAGGTAAGCGTTTGAAGCTCGTACAGTATTTAAAAATAAGCAAAGGTTTGCAGAATGCTTACTAATGCCTTTTTTTCTGTACTTTTCCCCTTTTCCTTAGGAAGCGGCGTGCCGGGATGGGAATGACACCGCCGAAGATGCCCACAGAACAGAAGGAGCGATGAATGATGGGCAGAAGCGCCGCAAGGTAAGGCTGTTCCCAACGGTGTTCTTGTAGGAGCCGAGCGCAGAAGAAAGATGCAGGCCTACTGGAGACCGATCCGAACACAGTGAGTGTCACGCTGCAGGTGCAGAAAACGCAAAGCATGCGTCTCAGCCTGGGCGTGGCTTAAATAGTCTCTGGGTATCCCAGGTGTCTCTGGGCTGAACCACACCCAAAAGACTAGACTGCACATGCAGTTCTGGGAACCGAAATATGTGGGGGCATCCATCTGGTCCCCATCAATGCACCTCAAGTCCAATCCCCAAGGTTATCAGAGAGAGTCTGGTGCCACAAGCGCCAAGTCTGACTCCAAGTGGGTCTTTGGAGGGATGGAGAGGCCCTTTAGGGCCATGTAGGTGATCGTGGCCTAGCTCCAGCCTGACATCTTGGAGGGCTGGGGACATGAGGGGCAGGAATCATGACACCATGCCTTCTGCCATGAGACTGTCTTTGTACTTGGCCTTGCAGCGTATCCTTGTCTTTGAGAATGCACAGGAGTGAGGGCACTTGCTATTGTGTCTGGAGCTCAAGTTCAAACTCTATGTCCATCCTTCACTCACGTGACAGGAGACCACGATTTGGTCCATTTCGCAGCTTTTAAATGCTCTAAATGCATTCAAGCTTGGCATCCTTTGTACTCTTTCTTGCACCTTAACGTGAGAAGGTTCACCCTTTGCATACTCGTTCTTCTTCAGAGTAAATAGCTGACCTCGGTTTCTAGAATCTTGACTTCAGGCCAGGCAGCCTTGCCACGCAGCTCCATGAGCCAATCATTCCTGCTGCGACACAGTTTTCCATTCCTGCTTCATGGGTTCCGACTCACTCAATGTCCAGTTTTTGTGCAATGGCGGCTTTGCCTGCATTATATTTACTACTTATAGCTGGCTTCTATGACTTGCGTTTCAGCATCTGTAGATTTATTGAACAGTTGTTTTCTGCTGCACTTTGTGTGCAATTAATCTACTTTTATATTTGAGAATTCACTTGATCCTTACTTCACCATTGGCCCTCTAGGATCCATACATTTTTCTTCAGCCAGTGCCTCAAGACGTCTTGCACACTTATGACGTCACTAGCTCTACTTCTTTGCTCCTTTTTCTTATTTATTCAGGGAGTTCCTCCTGCAGGTTATCGTCACTTCGGGGATACATTTGATAAGGTTCTCTTAATGGGTACCTTCTTCCAAACACTTGCTCTGGTACTGGCGCAAAAGCTGGTGTCAAACACGGCACGGTCTCATGACTCCAATATAGAGGAGGAAGGGGGGGTGGGGCTGCTCCTCTACATTACCCCATCTGGTTGAATCCTCGACCACCTCCTCAAGTCTCTGTGTCCTTGTATTTTCTCTTGAAGTGTTTCTTGGGTGTATATATTTTCATCACCCCCCTCAAGGTGTCCGCCATTTTAATGTGTTGATCCACACTCCAGATCATGTAAATTCGGAGTACAATAGACCCAACGTCCCACGTATTTTCTAGGATCCTTTGGGTACCAAAACTTTGTTCCTTCAGGTCCTACAATGCTGGCTTTTATGTATTCTCTGACAGCGTCATCAATCAGTTCCTTGGCTTCTGGTTCGTTGTTGGCATCAGTCATGATCTTCATTCTGGCTGCCTTTTTTGCTGTTTTCTGACATTGTGCAATTATTATCCAATTCACACAGAATCCAAACATGATCAGCACCAGTATTGGTCCAAGAAACTTGAATAAGTTCAATGCCATCTGTCTCCTCCATCTTTGTGTGCAAATCTGTCAACATCGATATGGCCTCCGTCAAGATCCCATTCTCGCCAACATGAGAATGTGCAACATGATGGCCGGATCTTGGCGCAAACAGCTCATTCCATTGATGTGATCATGTCAAGGATATACCTATTCTGGAGAGTCATCAGTCGTATGGCCCTCAACTCTTCTTTTATGGCGTTAAATACATTTATAGTAGCATTTATTGTCTGGAGGAGCTCCCATCTGGTGATCTGTAGCCATTTGGCATTCACCGCTGTTTGAAGTCCAGGCATAAATATAGATGATGTTATTATAGCAATCTTGCTGAACAATTTGTGTTCATCAGGAATAGCTTCATAGGCCTTTATTGATTTGGATGAGAAATAATTCTCTTTTCATCCGTTGGAGTTCAAGTGCTTTTCTTTATCTCAAATTGTCCTCTACCTATCAACTCTATCAATTTTTAGATCGCACTGAGGAATCACCAATGCCGGAACATGGGCGAACACCAAGGAACAAACTTGGCCCCAATTCCTGGGCAACTTCATATGTGCTCTAGATCCACGGCCCAATATCGATCTATCAGAACAGCCATCCGTTTTATCATTTCTGGAACGTCAATTGTGGTTTTGCACCCTTTATTCTGTCAAAGTAATTCTTTCCATGACCTCGGAAACACATTGTTGCATTAACTAATGAAACTACTGTCATTGGGCCCGATTCCTCTTCCACACTCATTGGGCAAGATTCCCCTTCCACCCACATCAATAATTTGGAGTATTTGGCCCAAGACTTCAAGCATTCATCATTCACCCTCTGTATTCCTCATACTGCTTCCTTCCTCAGCAGATGAACTGCACAGAACATTCCATCGTCCCATTCTTTGCATATACCAACTTGTGCATGATCGTTCCCAGCATGCAGGCATCCAAGCTTTTTCTGTCATATCAGAACAGTTCATCCACTTCATTTCCTCGATGATCACCTTATCCTGTCCTGCAGCAGGATGCACAAGCATTTAGTCTATCCATCCAGGAGCCTTCTCCATCTGAGTAGTCTTAATATAGTCATCTTGATTATGGGAACGACTGTCTTGTTCTCCATCGCAAGGTTGCCCAACTCCCTTGGAATAGTCCCTGCATAGTACATGCTGCAAGATGGCTGAGGCATTTTGCATCAGATGCCGACACCTCTTTTGAAATTAAAGTCTTTACTGTATTCATGGCATGGGGATGAGAGAGCAGACATAGCAATTCTCATCAGAATGGCTTTAGCCCACCTTTTTCATGTGCTGATACCACATATTATTGCCCAGGTGAGCTGAATTGTCTAGATAAGTATTTATCCCCTGATATCTTCCTCTGCTTTCCTTTTATGTCTAATGTACCTATACGGATCAAAGAAATTGTCATCATTTGTACTCAAAGTGGGGAAAATCATAGGAGCTCTTTCTTCAATCAGACCATTAGGATAATAAAGGCTGTGAAATATAAGGTACAAAAACATAAAGAGACTACACATGCATATGTATATTACACACAGAAGTCTGGAGAACCATTTGCTCTTGTTGAGCTAGTGCTATCTCTATATCCACATTTTGTTCCTCATGAATAATGTTTAATACAAATAGCCAATTCCTTTACATTTGTAACTGCATAATCTGTTCAATTATAGCGAGAAGGAGTCTTCTTATAACTGGAACATTTTTGGGATCCTGTAAAAAAGAATGGATATTAACATCCCTTCAGACAATAGCAGGGTAAGACTGAAGTATAAACACAAAAATCGCAACCACAAGCCGATGTGTGTCACTGTCGACAATTTAGAACAAATATTCTCCACAAAATGAATCTGGATACTGATCTCTTTTTCAATTTCTAATCAAGAACTGACGTTTAGGCATGATGTCGATACAACATTCATCTCTTTAAAATATTTCTTTGACTTTGTTTCAACCTCTGGAATTTCTCTGCCAGTTTTTTGCACTTCCTGCTAAAATATATAAGGAGTGTCCATTGAATTCCAGTCCAAAGGAAATATGTGCTAATCAATTGCTGCCTTATCGTCGTCCTTCTTGATCATTGATCAGGTCTGCACACATGGAAATTCTTCTTCTTGTCTTGCTTCTGGCCCAGGAACCCTAGGGAGGGTGTCGCCTTTATAAACCTTCACGTCACCAATACCTTAACTGCAGGAGGGGAGATTTCCTCAACAACAAAGGGGCCATTAAACCTAAGTTTGTGCCACCTTCTAGTGAAATTCTTTATTAGAATCAGGACCCCAACATATAACTTTGGTGGTGGCAATAGTTCACTTGGATTGATTACTGGATCATCCTCTTCCGTGTTCCAAGACCTCTCCCCGATGCTCGACTTGATCTGAAATGAAAGAAATACTGATAGTCATACATGTCAAATAATCGTGCATTTCATCACCTAGAGTCTTCGCTACACTCTGCGCATAACTACTTACCCTAAATGGAGGCGTAAGAGGCATACAATGCCCCGTTACTAATTTGTGAAGGGTGAGGTGGTGGTCAGTACCTGGCTGATTCTGAAGGGCATATAAGGCTAGGGGTAAGCAATATGGCCATCCCTTCTTTAAAGTCAATTTAATCTTGGCAATCCTCTCCTTGAGGGCGTTGAGTCTCTCACATATCCTGTTTGCTTGCGGGTGATAAGCAGAAGAAAACTTGTGTTTTATGCTCAATAGAAGCCCCATCTGTTTAAATAACTGTGCCCATTATCAAATCTTAGTACTTTGCACACACCCCACCCACCTCAGGAAGAATTTGCATACTAAAAACTTTGCTGTGCAAGTCTCGTCAGGGTGTGCACACTGACCAGCTTTGATCCACCTAGAGAAGGGATACACCACCACATAGATGCCTGTATCCATTACATATCTGCAGCATATCGACACATTTGATATGTAAATGCTGAAACTGACCATTTGGGCGAGGTATTACTCCTCTGATTGTTCCCAGGGGATGCCCAGCAGTAAACGTTTGACACATGATGCAATTCACCATGAACTGCGCAATGTGTTCCAATATGTTAGGAACAAACCAGTCTTCTGCAATAGTGGCAGCAAGACTTTCTCTGTATATATGCATGGGATAATGCAGTTGTTCAAGTGCGACTTTCAATAATGCTGTCGGCATTACTGACTTTCCTGTGCTTTCCTGTCGCCATAATGCTTCCGTGGGGGATAAAGAACCCTGCCTTAGTTTCCATCGCTCTTGCTTTTCCTGTGGGGCTCTTCCCCGAATCTCTATTAGATGCCAAATTGACAGCATATTAAATCCCTCTCGTACCAACATGCTTCTAGTGGAATTTTCTTTAAAATCTTCAGTATCGAAACTTGAAATATCTGGGCAGTATGCAACCCTTTTGGCTTCTATGTCTGCGGCTTTATTTCCGCAGGAGATAAAGTCTGCTCGTTTAGTACGGGCTGTGCATTTTACGACCGCTATGGCTAGTGGGAGTTGTGTCTTAATGAGTCTGTCCAATAAGGACGCGTGTTGTACTGGGGAGCAGTCTGCATGGAGGTAGCCCCTCCTTTTTCAACGCGACAGCCCTGCGTTTCCTCCCGCCAAAGCATTCTCTTTCACACAGGGTATGTCGTCATAGAATTCAACATAATTTGCACATTCATGCACATGATTATCTTCTACTGGCTCAGCTACAAACGTGGCTGGGTTCGCTATTTTGCATCTTACGATTTTAAATCGCTGGATTGGAAATCATTACTTCGTAAACTGAAGCTCGGTGGGATGTGAACATGCCATTGGGTTTATCCAAGATGGCAAATAAGGCATGCTCCACGTAAAGAGTCATAGAACAGCCCATGACAATACTTGTGGACTTCTCAACTGCAAATGCGGCAGCAGCCAAAGATTGTTTGCATGGGAAATGCCCTCTCATGACGGAGTCTAAAATCCTGCTGTAGTATGCCAGAGGTTTGTACAGCAAAGCTGTCCTTTGTGTGAGCTCTGCTGTCATTACTGCCCCATTTGTGTGTGAAAATAAATAAAATTCTTCGCTATAGTTGGGAATCCCTAAAACTGGAGCTGTACAAATTGCTCTCTTCAACTCCTTAAATCCTTCCTCCATTTCTTCAGTCCATTCCATCTTTATCTTACCAAATTGTGCTTTCTTTAATGCTTGCACAAGTGGCTTTCTATATGTGCTGTAATCAAACACCCAGGCTCTGATGTAATTGCACACCTCAGAAACTGCTGCATTTGTCTCACTCTGTTCGGTTTTGGTGTCTTCAGAATTGCCTTATCCCTTTCAGGTATAACTTTCTTTCCTTCATGTAAATTAACTGACCTATGTACAATACCTCTTCCTGACAATACTGTAATTTCTCCTTGTCCTCCTTATATCCTTTGTCTGCTAAAATAGTCATTCATTGGACAGAGTCTTGCCTACATTCATCCCCTGTTCAACTGCAAATTAATATGTCATCTACGTACTGCATCACAGTGCTTTTAAGATAGATATTGCCCAGATTTATCTGTAGGACCCTGTGAAAGATCGATGGGGACTCACATTACCCTTGAGTAAGAAGAGTATGTTTTAGTCTTTTTTGTCTAAGCGTAAATGGAATCAGGTCTTGCGAGTCCTTATGCAATGTAATTGAGAAAAACTCATTTTTCAAATCAACCACCGTGAAATACTGAGCTTCGACTGGGATACTACACAATATTGTCGCAGGATTAGGAACTAAAGGAAACTCTGCTTCTACAATCTAATTAAGAGGTCGCAAATCCTGCTTAGATCTCCATGACCCCCTTTAGATTTTTTAATTGGATACACCGCAGTATTGCACGATTACTCCAATGGCATTAGGATACCCTGATACATCAGTGCTGAAATAAGTCTGGAATATGCCCTCATCAGCTTCTCTGGACATAGGATATTGTTTTGCTCGGAGTAAAATTGCTCCTGGCTTAAGCTTTATTTTAACCTCCCCTATTCCTTTCAATAGGCCTACGTCATAGGGGCCCGTGGGCCACAGGACACTTGGCACCTTTTCTAAACCATTCTGAAAAAATGCTAGTTTTTGCCGCATTATCGCCATTAGCTGTGGGATTTCTCTTTTCTTGATCCTTATCCAGTATGCAATGCTCATAAACAACACTACTTCATCATTGATACATTCTTCTCTGCACATATCTTCATCTGTTAGATTAGTCAATCTGTACACCTCTACAAGGGTCATCACCATTCTCCATGATCTACCTTCGTCATCTACCTCTTCAAGCATAGCTATCTCGCCTCGTACTATAGCTGCTTCCAACTCTATAGGAATCGTCTGTCCATCTTCCTCATCCATAGGTATTTGTGGTCTAAATAAAAACTCATCAGGTATCCTCACAATCTTCCCTACTATCCCAGGTTGCCATGTCACAGAATGCTCACTCCATATAGGAAGACTTCCAGCTCTACCGCAATGCCTCGTAGAGCCACTTGCCCTGTAAATGCCAGTATGAACTCTCCCACGTTTAAATAGTGTATTCCTGGAGTGGAGCACACTATTCCTTGATCAGTGAATGAAATCCTCATATTGAGTTTTGTCATCAAATCTCTCCCCAAAATGTTGACTGGGGTCTGTCGTGAATATAACAAAGGAACAGACATGTCACATTCCCCTATAGAAACCAGTAACTTGTTAGTAAAAGGAACTAAATTCATAGCTCCAGAGAACCCTGGAGCATTCATGGCAATACCGGACATTGGATATTTTCCCTCCCGTATGCACGAGCGGGTTGCCCCAGTGTCTACAAGAAAAGAAAAGGATTTGCCCCCTATCCTCACATCAACCTTTGTTTTCTCTTGGGGTTCTGGTGTCACAGATAGTACTGAACACATCAAGTCACCCTGTGAGCTGTCCTATTGAGAGTACAGGCTCATCCCGTCCCCGTGAAAGTATTTCCTCCTATCACAGTGACACCCTGTATCCTCTGTGTGAGTTTGTGCCCTGTATTCGCATTTTGCTGTGTTTGCATAGGTCCTTGTTGCGACTGCCCTTGCGGTGGGTACATTTGTACTTGTCCCTGCTGTTGTGCTTACTGTATTTGTGGTACCTGTGCCTGATAGGATGTGTGATTCTAGGCAAAGCCCTCTCTTGTTTGAATGCTGTATGGTGGTGGATAAGCTGTCCTCACTCTTGAGAACTGGTCACTCTGTACATTCCCTCGGCTTCTGCATACGCACGCAATATGCCCCGTTATTCCACAATTCCAACACACTGGGGGTGGCCCTCTGCCAAACCCTCCTTGGTTATATCCTCCCTGAGCATCCAGACTCTCATTCTTAGTGTTCTGAAATCCACCCTGGTTGTTCTGAAATCCACCCTGGTTGGTCTGAAATCCGCCTCCTCTTCCCCTGAAACCCACACCTCTGCCTCATGGCACAAGCCCATACCCACCTTGATCCATTGGGCGTGAATTCACCTGTGATGTACCTATTGCTTCCTGCATTCGAAGTCCTTCTCCACTTGTCAATACCGTCCCTTCTATGGCAAATTTTGCCAATATTTTCTGAACTAATTTGGCTTCCTAAATGTTTCTATCCTCGTCCTTTTTTTGTTTTTCTCTTGCAGCAACTGACAATGATGCACAATCCTTCACTGTATTTTAGCCAATGGCTTTGCTTCCATCCCCACTTGTGTTTTAATTTGTCTCTGTACTGTTCTGGCAATCCCTGACGCAGGATATGATAAAATAAGGTCACTCTCTTTTCCCACGGCTCACAAGTTTTAAGCTGCCATTTCTCCTGAATGTAAGCAATAGGGTCTTCATCTTCCTTAATTTTTCGTGTCATAATTGCACCCATATCCGATGTGTCAGGATACCGAACCCTAAGAGCCCTCCAAACATCTGCCCTACAATTATTAAAAGGCTCTCCATCATGCGCTGTGCCTTGTGCTGTCACACTTGCATACCCCACTCGCCTCCATATGTCATCAGATCTTTCCCCAAGAATAGCTGCCAGTAGAGCTTTTATGTCTCCAATAGCAAGCATATATCCGCCTGCCATTTTCTCTAATTCGTATATCCATTTCCCAGCCCCCGATGTTAAACTATGGAGTTTGCATTTTAAATTCTCCTTATCTATCTGTGGCCATTGAATGTGTTGCGATCTTGCACCCCACTTTTCCAACAAGGGGAACTGTGAGAACCCCATCCCGTAGTCAGATCCCACTACTAGTCTATGGCAGGGGTAATCATCCCTATGCGTCCTCTTGCTGGTAGGGACCTTAGCCTACTTGCATATGCTGGAGACTCTGCCTTCTCACTATATGATAGTCCTTGGGAAACTCAGGATATGATATGGGATCTGGCATGCTTTCTTTAGGGTGTTCCAGATCTGACCATCTCACCTCCTTATCCATGGGAAGGTTTCCTAGGGGTATTTCCTCTCTTGGTCTCATTTGTTCCTTAAAGAAGAGACTGGCATCCAGTCCTCACCGTTTCCTATTCGGTTTAATTTCTTGGTCTACTTCTCTTTGCTTTCTCCAATCGCCTCTTACCCTCTCTTCTTCTTGCCTTCGTTCTTCCCTTCTCACTACATGTCTTTGTTCTTCTTTCGTTCTCTGTAATCTTTTATCCTTTATTCTTTGTGCTTCTTCCTCCTCTCTCCTTCCTTCCTATGCCTTTCTTCTATTGCCCTTTGTATATTGTCATACTTCCTTTGTTCCTGTGCCCATTTTTCATCTTTCTCTTGTCCCTCCCTATATATCTGTTCCGTTGGTCCCTGCTTTTCCTTCCTTGCTCATACTCCCTCAATTTCCTTTCTCCCTCCCTGGCCTTCTTTTCTTGCACATCCTCATCTTCTCTCGGCGTAACCTCTTCAGTACTTTTACCATCTAACTTGAGTAATATCTGTGCTTTTCTCCCTTCCATCGCTTAATTTCTTGGTCTATATCGGTCGATAGAGATATAGATTCAACCTCTCGCCTCTTTCTTCCTTACCTCGTATAAATGTACAGGCATCTTCCTTTCTTTTACTTTCTTCTGGAGTATCATCACTATTGTAAGCGGGGGGGTGGGGGGTTCATATGTCTGGTCACTATACCCTGCCGCTGCTTTAGTTCCTTTAAATGATAGACTCCTATTTTTTCTGCAGTTCTGCTCTTAATCTCAGACAAGGCTCAATGCCCTGCCCTTTATGTTTATGCTGATTAAGCAGCCACTCCTCCGGTGGCGGGTCCTACTTTTCCTCCCGAAACATCTTCTAAAGTTCTAAAATTGCCAGCCTTTTCTCTAATTTCTTTCTCGTGCATGCAGTGTGCACGTATGTGGTCATATGTTGCAGTATCGCTTTTGACAATGATCCCCCTTGTGGCCATGGCATGAACATTTCATCTGCTGTGCCCTTTACCCATTACCCATTACCTCCACGTCCACTCTTCCTCGTCCCAGTACTTACTTCATGAGGCCCCTGCCTCCGACACAGGACCTTCTTCTATTTCTTTAAATTCCTATAACTCCTCCCCCACATCCATGTCACTCAGTTTAATTTTTCCTGCCTCCGGCAGGTTGGACTTTTTCTTGCCGGTGCAGGGCACTGGGGAGCACCAATTGCTGGCCCCCTGGGGGGGCTGTGTGGCGGGGCCCTCGGCTCCCTCAGGTGCGGCACTGCTCCTGGGCCACCTGCGGGGCTTGGGGTCACAGTTGAGCAGGATTGCTCGCTCGGTTCTTTGCTGGGCTCCGGACCGCAGCGTGAGCATTGTGTCCCGGTTCCTGCATGGCCTGGGGAAGGTGAGGAGAGGGGAGGGGAGGACTGGGCTTGATGTTTTTTCCCCCCTCTCCTCCTGTTTTGGCCATCTTGATTTGACAGGCCTTTTCCTCGTGCTCTGTGTACACATCTTTATTGGAAATGATGGCAAGCACTTGGCAGTATGGGCTAGCCTTCCGTTCTGTTGTGTGGCCTCTCTGCTTCTTGTCGTGGGGTGACAGTGGCAGAGAGTCTTTGAAAGTGCGGGGGCTCTGTTCTGTCGCAGGCATGTCACATACCACCCGCTCCTCAGACACACAGGATGCACCGGATGTTAGCTGCATTCTCTGGGGGAAGGTAAGGAGAGGGGAGGACTGTGCTCGATATTTTTCCCCTCTCCTGCTGGTATGGCCATCTTGACTCCTTCAACATGCTGTTTACTCGTGCTTTGTGTACACATCTTTGTTGGAAATGATGGCAAGCACTTGGCAGTATGGCCTAAGTCTTCCCTTTTGTTGTGAGGCCTCTCTGCTTCTTGCTGTGGGCCTGGCATAGTCTACACTTCGAGTTCGAGTCTCTGCGGTGCTGGCACGGCCCTTCATCCTTCCTAGACCAACGCATTGGAACGATTTAGAGCTTGGGGCTACCAGCTACTGGATACAGGGCTCAAGCCACCTCTCAGCAATGTGGCGAGTTCGTGGTGTGGTTGGGTCTGTGCTAGCTATGGACGCAGACTCCTTGTCCTGTCCTCTTCCCCTGAACTGCATGAGGGAAGGTCTAAGGAGATGATTTTCTTTTCCCTTGTCCGGCATGGAATTATAGAAAATGCATCATGGAAGTAATGGGCATTCAGAGGGTTCCCAGTGTCTCTTCTTTTAGGGCCTAGGTCCTCTGGTGCCGACGTGTTGCTTTCACGCCTCCTCTCAGACTTGTGGGAAGTGATATGGCACATGGTGGCACATGTCTGTGCTTAGAGGGGTTCTCAGAGCCCCTGGTGTCGGTGGAGGGGGATGTCACTTCAGTGGATTTTTCCAGTGTAGTAATACCCCAGGTGGGGGGTTGCCTTTCATGTCTGCTATCCGGGATGGATTGCTTTGCCCCGCTTTGTGACAGTACTCTGCCCTTTTGACGCCAGCCTGGTGGCTCCTCTGTCGGCTGGGGGGGGGGCCCATGGTCTGCTGGACTTCTGGGCTGTCCTGTATCTTCGTTTTCATAAGTGGGATCTTTTTGTGCGCTGACAAGCATGCTGTTATATTGTGGCGCAGGCATGCTTCAACGTCCTGTGATTTTCCTCTGGTGCAAGTGCAGTGACTGGCGGTTTTCCCTGGCTCATTGTCTCTATCTTCTCGGAGGTGTATGGGACCGGTGGGGTTCGGCTTCCTGGGTAATGGGCTCCTTCCGGAGGGGGGTATCAGTTGCAGTTCCTGTCTCCTACTGTCCAGGTTTGCATGGTTAGGACTTTGGTACCCAGCTCACGGTCCAAGTAGTTGGTCATGGGATCAGTTCTCTCCGAACGATTGTTGTGGGTTACCGTCTTGCCCATTCCTCTCCCTGTTCAGGGTCAAGTTTTCTACTTGCGGGTGTTCCTGGTCCCCATGCCTTCTAGGATGTGTCAACTGCTTATGGGTCTGAAGACCCTGCACTGCTTGTCCGGACGTCTGGGGAGAGCGTACTCTGGATGTTGTGCAGGGGGGGCGCTTGCTGGCTGGTTTGGGCTGGGTTCTCAGAAGGCAGTGTGTCTCGGATCGCCTGTTGCTGAAGTTACGGGGCACGTGGCGTCTTGCGTGTTTTCCGGTTCCTTGAGCCCGTCTTCGGTTACGTCCCCTGGTGTCTTATACTCTCTTCCACTGGCTTCCGACGTCTCTGCTTTCATAGTTGTGTTTTCAGTGTCCCCAGCGCTGCGAGTCTCCCGCAGGCTGCGAGTGCATGGTAAATCCTCCTGTGGCCTCTCTTACTACCGACGCCGGCAGAAAGGGTCTACATTGGGGGTCCTCTCAGCTCAAGGGTTGTGAGATCTGGGGAGAGCCGGCGATCATCCAATTGGCAAGAGATGTGCCATTGTCCAAGCTCTGGTGTACTACAAGAAGTTGCTGGACGGTCGGCAGTTTTGATCCGATCGGACAATACGACGGCCTTGGCATATGTCAACTGCAAAAGGGGTTCTGGCCGCTCCTTGAATGCTCTGGCGGCACTAATAGGCACCTGGGAGAAATCTCATCTGGTGTCTCTGGTGGCCTCACGTATCAGAAGGGTGGACAATGTTCAGCGGATCTTCTCAGACGCCGGTTTTCACTCTTCGGCGGAACTGGTCCTGTTGGCCCAAGTCTTTGCGGTGACCTGTGTCAGATTAGGGTCCCCGGTTCTAGACCGTTTTGCATCACCGGCCTCAGCAGAAGTTCCCCTCTTCTGCTCTCGGTTTCAGGCCGGGGGATTGGGGGATGGACACCCCCTCTGTACAGTGGCCTTGGGGTTTTCCTTTATGCCTTTCCGCCTATTCCCCTTCTGCCCCGGGTGGTTTGGCGCATCAGAGTGTCCAGGGTGACTGTGTTGTTGTTAGCTCAGTTCTGGTCCCGCCGGAGTTGGCTCCCCTCTCTGTTGGAGCTTCAGTCCTAGGAACCTTGGCTGGTTCCGAGGTGGCCGTGTCCCCTTCATGGGGATCTGCGGTTGGAATTCCACTGGATGCAATGGGCAGTGTGGCTATTGCTCGGTCTAGGTTGATATCTCAGGGGTTCTCAGATCCTGTAGTTGAGTACATAATGGATGCTCTTAGACCCTCCACTCTGAAGGTGTTCGACAGGCATTGGGGCCATTTCCGAGACTGGTATGGGCGGTCTGGGATCCCTCCCCTGCGTTCTGGCCTCTGCTATCCTTTGATCCTCCAGAAGGGCTTTTGACAGGGGCCTGGCAGTTTTTTTTTTCCTAGGCTTCACTCTCAGTGGGCCTCCATGATATTGATTTTGGGGGACTCTGATGGTCACTTGGATGGGGAGGTGTTGGTGGGGAAGTTGGCTCAAGGATTTTTCTTCTTCCCGTCCTTGTGCTGATAATGGGCTTCCCCCTTGGGATCTCCCTCTTGTATTACAGTTCCTTCAAGGGCCTCCTTTTGAGCCCTTTTCCGAGATTGATATCAAACATCTTACACTGAAATCTGCTTTTCTTATTGCCCTCGCTTCTGCCCGTAGGCTTGGGGAGACTCTCTTATGTCACCCTCCTTTCCTGAGCGTACTGCCAGACTCGGTGTTGCTGAGGCGTGGTCCAAAGTTCCACCCTTAAGTTGTATCTCGGTTTTTCACACCTCTCAGGATCTGGTTCTCCCAGACTTCTTTCATGATCCGAGAATGCATGAGGAGGTGGCTTGGCTTAACATTATGTCCGGCGGGATGTTTTTTTTTCTTTTTTTTTCACCAATCTGATAGTCTTCTGATTGCTTGTGGTCCGGCTGGGGCTGGGCATAACACATCTGTGGTTTCCATTTTCCGATGGTTCCGGGTTGTGATCTCCAGGGCCTATGTGGCTTTTGGCTTGCCTGTGCCTGCGCACGATCAGGGGCGGTCCGCCAGGGGTTTGGCGGCTTCCTGGGCCGATGCAAGGAGGGTTTTCTCTGCAAGAGATTTGTATGGCTGCTGCCTTGGTTGGTCTAGGGATTTTCATCAACCTCTATGGGTTGAGTTTCTCCCACTCGGGGGGGGGGGGGGGGGGGGGGGGTGGGTTGGTTCCTTCGTGGTTGGAGTTTTATCTGTGGGGATATGAATTAAGAGTTATTGTGGGTGTGTTTGCTGTACTGTCTTTAGCTCTGTGTCTCATTGGTACCTTTTTTCCCGTTGCTGCTTTGGTATACCTCATGAAGTAAGTACTGGGACGAGGAAGAGTGGACGTGGAGGTAATGCTCCGATTACTTACCGGTAGTCTTCATTACTCCTAGTCCTACTCTTCCTCATCACAGTACTGACGACCCTCCTCACCCTCCCTGCGGGGAAGGTCCCATGCTCTGGCTTGGTAATATGAAACTGAGTGACGTGGATGTGGGGGAGGAGTTATAGGAATTTAAAGAAATAGAAGGTCCTGTATCGGAGACAGGGGCCTCATGAAGTAAGTACTGTGACGAGGAAGAGTAGGACTAGGAGTAATGAAGATGACCGGTAAGTAATCAGAGCATTCTGCACTATACTGTTTGAGCTTGGGCGCATGTTTTGGTAGTGTCTTACATAGATGCATGAGAGGAATTTCCTCCATAACGACAAGTCTCAGTTGACTGCCGATACCATTTCGTTAAATAAAACCTTTTAATTTAACTCAAATCACCACTTTTTAGTTTTTTAAAACAACAAATAAGAGCAAGCACCATCAATCTCTGCTCAATCCTCTAGTTTCACTAAACTATTTGTCTTTTGATTGGCGCCAATCGCTTTCTACACCTTAACGTCAAACACAAATTTCCAATTTTGTTATTTCTTTATACTTCACACAACAAACAACACTTAAAATACTCACACATTACACAATAATAACCCTGTGATCACCTTCCCTTCATTATTAACCATTTATAATAAGAGGTATACTTGTCTTGCCTCTAGTATTTTACCCTATACAGGGTTTAAGACGTCACATTTCACGGTCCTTACCGTGCGTATTCCACTTTACTCATTAATAATCCTGCAGGCGTTTGAGACGCCTTCTTCCAATTCCCTTGAACTAGGATTTCTTTTAGGCATTTCTTTATCTACACAAAAGTTCCCATTACTTAAAATATCACAATCCTGCCCCTTCATATTGCCGTTTCCCTTAGTCTACTTACATTCGTTAATCAACTCGAGGCCTTCGGTATTGACTCTTTTTCAAATCCGGCAACTTTGCCTTCCGTCGGCAGAGCCCTTGGAAACCGAGCAGAGATTTCTTCAAAGAGGGACTTGCCCACCGTCTTGATTCTTCTTGCAAGTTTATTTCTATCAGCCGCTCTAAACGCTTCAATCTCCCAGCTAATTCTGGAGGATGCCCGATCGTATGAAATTCTACAGCCAAACTGGTTTCGATCTTAGGACCATCTGCACTACTAGCAGGTGAGCTAATGGCCCTTAGGAACGTGCATATGGAATGGATGGGATCACACCAGAATAATTCAGAGTCCAAATAACAGAACCAACTCAGGAAGATGGCAAAGTACTGTTTTATTAACAATGATCTAAAACAGGAATGTTACAACGAACATCAACGGACATATGCTCAGTCTCTCAATGATCTCCACACAAAATATAGACTTTATACTAAATACTGCGTCAAAGTGATGTCATACTACGTGGCAATAATGTAAAACCTATCAAGGGTCAGGATTGGTTAAGGGAAACATCCAAGTATACATTTCTATACGAGCTAGGATTCTTATTGGCTGTCCGTTCAGTTGGACAACTTATGCCCATCTCTAAAAAAAATGTAATTTCAGAAACATTAGATACACAGTTTCTCATTGGTTTTCAAACTATAAGGTCCTTCGTTACATGGACTGATAATTGGTTAGCACGCTTGTGCCAAGTCTGGAACATTCGGTTCATTTAGCAGCACATAAGTCCAGACACAGGTGCAAGGAGATAGGACAAGAAACTACCTCACCATCCAAATAGCCCAGCATTTTTCATCACCCATACCTTCTGCCATGAGATTGTCTTTGTACTTGGCCTTGCAGAATATACTTGTCTTTGAGAATACAAGGGAGTGAGGGCACTTGCTATGATGTCTGGAACTCAGTTCAAACTCTATTTTCATCCTTGGCTCACGTGACAGGAGACCACGATTTGGTCAATTTTGCAGCTTTTAAATGCTCTAAATGAATTCAAGCTTGGCATCCTTTGTACTCTTTCTTGCACCTTAATATGACAATGTTCATCCTCTGCATACTCCTTCTTCAGAGCAGATAGCTGACCTCTGTTTCTAGAATCTTGACTTCAGGCCAAGCAGCCTCACTACGCAGCTCCATTAGCCTATTATTCCTACTGCGACACAGTTTTCCATTCCCGGTTCATGGGTTCCGACTCACTTAATTTATGATATCAATGTCCAGTTTTTGTGCAATGGTGGCTTCACCTGCATTCTATTCACTACTTATAGCTGTCTTTTATGAGGACTCAACCTACCTTGCGTTTCAGTGTCTGTACATTTATTGAACGGTTGTTTTCTGCTGCACTTCGTGCGCGTGTAATCTTTTATATTTGAGAGTACACTTGGATCCTTACTTCACCATGGGCCCTCTAGGATCCATACATTATTCTTCAGCTAGTGTCTCGAGACGTCTTGCACACCTTCTTATGACATCACTAGCTCTTATTCCATCAGGGAGTTCCTCCCACAGGTTATCGTCACTTCAGGGGTACATTTGATAAGGTTTTTTTAATGGGTACCTTCTTCCAAACACTCTCTGTGGTATTGGCACAACGGCTGGTGTCAAACACGACATGGTCTCAGGTCTCCAATATAGGGGGGTGGGGTCTCCTGCAGAGGTACACAGCTGCTCCTCTATACTCTTTTGAATGCCTCATCTGTAAGTTCGGGGTCTCTCCTACTCGCTCACCCTCATTACCATCTACACACTGACCTCACCTCCTCCCTACGGTACAACATCCTTTCATCGCAGGGTTTTTTACCGCAATTAGTTTTTTTTTAAAACCCTCGAATATTTTATAAAAGGAGTGGTTTTGGGGGAGGGGGGGCCCCAAAAATAATTTTAAAAGAATTCGATGGGCTTTTTCGTAAAGAAAATCGTGGTAAAAAAAACCCACGAAAAAAAAATCCTGCGATGAAATGACATGGAACCCTCCCTACTGACCTCTTCTTCCAAACTTCTCTTTCTTGGTGACTTCAACATCCACCTCGACTCTCCTGAATCCGCCTCCTTACAGTTCCATGTCCTCTGTGACTCCCTCTCTCTCACTATTCTTCCTTCCGGTCCAACACACTCTGGATGCCCTCATCTATGGCGACATCCCTCTGTCTAACTCAGTCACCACCCCTCTCGCCTGATATGACCACTCTCTCCTCTCCTCCCGCTTGGGGCCCCTCAGCCCTCTGTCTGAACCTCCTCCCGCACTGCTAGCCTCCTTCACCGTCATTTGACCGATGAAGCAAGTGTCAGTCGCTGCTTTTGCTTCCACTTTCATCCCTCCTCCCACCCCTGCTTCGGCTTCTCCCTCTGATTCTGTCCTTGCTAACTTGCACCTCGCCATCTCCAACACCCTTGACATCCTTGCCCCAGTCATGAGGATCCGCCCGAAACCTGCCTCCAAGTGTAATGGCTGGTATGACTCTGATCTAGCATCTCTGATACGTAAATGCAAAGTTGCTGAAAGGAAATGGCAGACCTCTGGTTCATCCTCTGACAAACCTGCCTGTCGCCTGCTCCAAAGGCAAAATCGTTTCTCTATCCACTTCCCAGGACCCACATCCAAGCCTGCATCTCTGGAGCCACTAACAATACGGCTGAACCCTTCAAAATAGTTCAAGGAACTCGCCAATCCAACTGCAATCTTCAACTCTCTTCTTCCTTCCCAGGCCCTCTGCACAGCTCTGGCCTCCAATTTCTCAAATCTCAGGACATCCTGTCCACATTCTCCACCACCCCATCTTCATTTCCACTGCCGCCCTCCTACCTCCCTTGGCTCCCCTCGCTCCGCCGCCTACACCCTCCTCCCTCCTGCCCATATCACCTGATGAGGTCTCTAAACTTGTCCGCTCTATGAAGGTTTCATCCAAACCGGTGCTCCCCTGCTCCTCTAGAACCATCAGGGACAACATCTCCTCTCTCGCCGCGGCTCTTGCAGATTTCTGTAAGAACTCCTTCGCACTGGCTCGATCCCTCAAGCACTCCCTTGTGCACCCTCTCCTAAAAAAGCGGTCTGCTGACCCTTCCTGCCTGGCTAACTATCGCCCCATTTCCACCACCCCCTTCCTGGGTAAACCTCTGGAGAGGTTGGTCCCCCCCAACTGAACTCGCTGGTTGCCTCCATGACCATCAATCTGGATTCCATCTGAAGAATTGCTCGCCAATCTTGACCCTCTCCTGCTGTTCTCATTCTCCTTGATCTTTCCTCTGCCTTTGACACGGTGAACCATTCTATTCACATAAAACGGCTGTGATACCCTTAGCATCTTGGACCGGGAACTGGGCTGGCTGACTTCTTTCCTCACAAACCGCCACTCCCAGTTGAAGCTGGGCCCTCACTCCTCTACCACTTCTTTCTCTACCTGCGGCATCCCCCAGGGCTCTATCATATCACCAAGGCTCTTCAATATCCATCTTGCCCGTTGCTCACCTTATCTCGTCCTTATCTCATTTTCAATGTTACTCTGATGACGCACAGCTATCCTTCAAACCTCCCTCTACTACCTCCTCTTCCCTCATCCCAGATTGTCTGACCGCTATCCAGGCATGGTGTGCGGCTAATGACCTCTGTCATCAGATCCTTCAGAGATCCTTATTATTGGGACACCTGCACCCAGTTTCCCCTCCTACCCTCTGGCCGCCCTCCGTGGGCACTCTACCTTCACCTTCCCTTGAGGGCAAAATCCTTGGGGTCACCTTCAACTCCTCCCTCTCCTTCACTGCTCACATTCTGGACCTTGCCAAGAAGGCCTACTTCCAGAGTCACCTCTTTAGAGGCATTCTCCCAACTTTTCCAAGAAGCTCAATGTTTCAAGTGCTCTGGTCGTCTCTAGGCTTGACTATTCCAACAGCCTCTTCCTCAATTTCCCTCTTTCCTCCCTACGCCCCTTCAGCTAATCCAGAATAGGGCTGCAAGACTTATCCTTGGCCCCAAGCCCAGGGCCTATCTCTTCAGCCCTAAAATCTCTCCACTGGCTCCCGGTGGCCACAAGGATCAAATTCAAGGCCCACTGCATCATCAACAAGGCGTTATGGGGCCTGGGACCACGCCATCTTCAACTTTCTCTCCCTAAATATCTCCCTGCCAGAGCCCTCTGCTCCTCTAACTCCAACTTTTTGCTTGTCAAACGCTTCTCCAAGCAGAGAGTTGGGGCAGGTCTCTTCAGCTGGTGCCTCTCTTTGGAATAGTTTCCCTGCCCCTCTCAGATTTGAGCCGGGACTCCTTAAATTCCGGAAACCTCTCAAAACTTTGCTTGTCTCTACTTCTTTCACTCCCCTGCTGAGACTGGCGGCCTGTACCTTCATGAATCTCACAGGTTCATGGCCCCTAAACGCCAGCCTAGTTAACACCAGCACCCTCCCCCCAGCACTGCCCTTGTGGGCCCCTACCTGGTAGTGGTGCATCCCATCCATGGGATTCCCCCTGCCTTAACACTTAACCAGCAGCCCCGCCCCCCCCCCTCCCCCCGGCATCTTCAGCACTTACCTCCCAAGCTCAAACCAGCACTTGCCCTTACTACCAGCCCTCCCCCTGCACTTCTCTTCACAACATTTGCATGTCCGAATGCCACAAGGCCTAGTAGGACCAGCATTGTATACTTTCGGTCTTCTTATGTTCTTTCCTCCCAGGTTTCCTTCCCCATTTTGCCTTGTGGCGCCTTGAAACACTTTTGTTGTACAGGCGGCATAACAAATGCTCAATAAATACAATTCAGTTCAGTTCTTGGAGGCCTGTGACAAATTATTGCAAAAGCTGAAATCCAGTGGATTTGTGCCGCAAGAGTTTATCCTTTCTTACTCAACGACACAAGGCTGCAGGTAGCTCCATAGGCTCCTTAAAATGTTCCCATGCCCAAGAGGCTGATGTAATGGGGGTTGGAAAGTGTTGTCCACTTCACTGACAATGAGAGGCATCAAAGGAGGCACAATAACTGGTGCTTGGGTGTCTGTTACTTATATCCTGTTTTATCATATCATAGGCAAGCTGGAATGACCACCACATGCTGATCAAACTCTTTTTGATAGAAAGACATCTTTTATGGCAAAAACAAGAATCTCTCCATCATTCTATCCAAATACAAAATCATTCGGTAATGACAAACGGCGATACCTAGGGCATGAGCACTGAAACGTTCTCAACGATTTGTGATTTCTCTAAATTTCTCTTGTTCTTCAACCACTTTTGGGCTTATGGGGACTGGGATGCGCTGCTGTCAGAGACTGGTTCGGCCAAGAGGTCTACATGTAGCTTGATTGGCTTCCTCCTAAGGCATTCTATGGCCGTAAATAGATTTGAATTCTGTGAGCAGGTGTTGCTCACGTAGCATTAAATCTAAATTAATCAAGTTCAGTGATTCGGTAGACTTGCAGCAGAAGAACATGTCAGTGCCAACCTCCACAACGAAAACATGCATCGTTATTTTTTTGTGATGCATCCATGCAAGATGTGAGACGCAGGTACACCTCTTATCGTGATAGGGCTGTCAAGGTTGAGGACTGAATTTTGAAATCAGTAGCACAGTAATGGATGCACCCAAGTCGATCATTGCCGACACTTGCAGGCTATTGGCATACACCATGTTGTCTTTGTTTTCTTCTCTCTCAGCTCCTAGTGTATTTCATACACAAAGACTTAGTCTTAGGTGGAATCATGCTTGCTTATATCTTCAATGGTCAGAGGATGGTTCCATCCCTCATACAATTGGTATCCTTGTGTCCTGCATTTGCGTGATTCCTAGGGATCTGCACACCTTGCAGAAGTGGTTTCAATTTTGTTGCAGTTCTGGCATGTGTAGCCTCTCGCTCAGCATATTTGCATGTCATCTGGGTTGCTGCCACAGTGAGAGAATGTGCTGCGAGAGCGGTCCTGTCTGGACGGAGTTGGCAGGAAACACTGCATGAATCAGCTAGGACAGGGAGAGGCAGTTTGCTGTGCCCCATTGGTAGATGGTCGAATGACATGTCAATGGCAGTGGCACATGAGTTGGCTAGGCCATGTTTTGTGCCATCTCTAGAATGTCCTATAGTCACATGCTGTTAAAATGGATTTCTCTTCTTTTTTTTTTTTTACTTTATTTAATGATTGTGGTACATAAAATTGCAGCAACATTACATGTTGTATACATCCATAACAGCGACATTCAATTCGGTTATATAACAAGGTGCGCAGTATTACTGATTAAACAAATTGCTGGGCCCTGCCGGGCTGTTACTGGCCGAGTCCGCTTCGCATAGGTACACTCTAAAACGGGCCCCAAATGTCTTTCGGCTTACATGAGTTCGGGAGTGACATTACGTAGTGTTCTTCACATTCATTCACATGCATCAGTTCCTTAAGAAAGTGTCTCACTTGTGGGGCCTGTGCACTCTTCCATTTTTGCAGAATGCACTATTTTTGCCACCACGCATGCAATATTAAAGAGCCTTCTGATTACCTCCGACTGTTTACCAATATCCCTAAACAGATATTTTTGTGGCGTGAGGTCTGCCAGTATCTGGGTTACTTCCTCTAGGATATTCGCCACCACCCCCGAGAATACACATATGCGAGGGCAGCTCCAGTACATGTGTATCGAATCCACCTGATCCGCCCCACATTTCTGACACCCACCGGGACTGTTATTTGTAAATTTCGCAATTTTTTGGGGGGTGTAGTGTAACTTGTTCTACACTTTAAATTGGATCAGCCGAAGGCCTGCGTTCATGGACACCCTCTTGATCAATTCACAGTACCTCTCCCAGGCTCGGTCAGTTATGGTAGCAGCCAGATCCGTTTCCCAGGAGGACTTTATTTTGTTTACCGTTGGAGTGTTGGCCTGCACAGCCATGTATAGCCCCGAGACACTGGTTCCCGACCGGGTCGACAGGATCACCAGGCACGGGTGTGGTGGGGGTTCGTCTGGGAACATTGGCCACCTAGCCTTGAAAGCCATTCTCATTCTATAGTATTGTAATATCAATTGGTCACTTCCCATCCCTGTTTTGAACTCTTCCACCATTATAAATTTGCCGTTAGGGAATATGTCTTTAATTTTAAATTCTTCCCCCGGGTGCCATTTTTGCTGTATATCTGGATCATATGTGGGTGCGAAACCGGGGAAGTTCCAGAACGGGGCCTTGGCATAGTAAAGTGTCTCCAACCCGAGCCTACGGTAAAGTTTGGACCATGCCTGCGCTGTTGTACTGACTGGGTCAAATTAACCATTTTTTCCCACTTCATTCTGGCCGCCCCCCGCACCAGACGAACTCCACCGCCATGGATCTGAGAGTGTCAAAGAACCGCCTACCAAACCATATCGGGACGTTGGTAAATATATATATAACAGCTTGGGAAGAATGACCATTTGCAATATAGCTGAAATGGGAAGCTTAGCCCAGAAGCAGAGTTTCATGGGAATTGTGTTCAATAGAGAGTTGTGATTGTTTGAGTAAAGACGTTCCGTCTCCCGACACGATAACCCCCAGGTATCTTATTTTGTCCCGGGACCATTGTAGGCCTTTCGTGTTGTTTGGCCATCTAGTAGCGTAGGTCAGGGAAAAGATTTTAGATTTAGAGTTATTCATTTTGTATCCCGAATATTCTGCGAATGTATGCACGGCCTCCATCACTGGCCCCAAATGTGTGTCTGGTTCCCGGATGTATAATAGGGCGTCATCCTCATATACTGAAATTGATTGGATCAGGCCCGCCATCCATATACCCCTCTGTCCCTGGTGCTCCCTAATTGCTGCTGCGATTGGTTCCATAGCAAGGGCGAACAGTATGGTGAAGAACGGGCAGCCCTGTCTTGTACCCCTACCCAGCTCGAACCATTCTGGCATGGTACGGTTGGTCAATACCTTGGCTCCCGGGTTAGTGTATAATACCTTAACACACTTTAGGAAGTATGGGCCTAGTCCAAACTTCTCAAGCACCATGAACAGGTATGTCCATGACACCGAGTCAAACGCCTTTTCGGCATCTAGAGACACGACCACCGCCTGTACTTCTGGCTTAATCTGGGCCATGACACCAAATAACCTACGTAGATTCAGTGGCGTCGACCTGGTGGGGATAAATCCGCATTGGTCCGGGTGTACCAACCCTGGCATGTTAGGCAGGAGTCTAGTGGCCAGAATCTTTGCAAATACCTTAGCATCACAGTTTATAAGGGATAGGGGCCGGTACAAGGACATCTCATTGGGGGGGGGGGGTCGCCTGGGCTTAGGGAGTTCCGTTATTATGGCCTCTCTCATGGACGTTTGAAGTGTCCCTACTTCTGTGGCCTCCTCCCATACGGACAGCAATATCGGGGCGAGCTCCTCACCGAGCTCCTTATATAACTCAACCCTCAGTCCGTCTGAGCCAGGAGCCTTTCTGTTGGCTAGTGATTTAATCGCTTCCTTTATTTCCTCGTCCGTCAGGGGCTGGTCTAGCAGCAATTTTCTGTTGTCAACATCGGAAGCGTGATAATATCCAAGTATTCCCCGATGTCCTTGGGGGTTTTCAGATCATGATTGGCATATAGTTAGTTCTGTATAAAAAAGGGAGAATTCTCCATTTATGCCCTCCTCACTTGTTGTTACCGTGCCGTCACCCGCTACTATGCTGGAAATCGTAGTGTGGCGCCTCTCTGCTTTCAGTAGGTTAGCTAGAATGCGACCCGCCCTGTTCCCTTCACCATACCGGCGTGCTCTGGCTGGAGTAGCCATATACAGCAATTTCCTGGTAGCTTACTATTAATGTCTGCAAGGGTGCGGTCCTCATGTAGGGATGTGTATCGTTGTTCTAACTCCCCCAGCCGTCTCTCTATCTGTGCCAGTTCCCACCTGACCGCCTTCAACAGCCCGGTGGATTTGGAAATCAGGATCCCCTCACCCATGCCTTAAAAGTCTCCCATAAAATTGCAGGGCTATTGACTGAGCCTTTATTAGTTTCAAGGAAAAATTCAACCTTGGTATGCAATCCCTCTGCCACGGCAGGGTCCTTAAGGATGTCGGGAGGCATTCTCCATCTCCTGACCAGGGGCCTAAGGTTTCCTAGAGTCATGTCTAACAGGATAGGGGAGTGGTCCGACAGGGTGCGGGGAAATATTTCGCTATTCTCAACTTGGTTCATGAGAGATGCGGACACCAGCCAGTAATCTATGCGGGATTCGGTGTCATGCACCGAGGAGAAAAAGGAATATTGTCTTTTTTGGGGGTACAGTGTTCTCCAAGCATCGACCAGTATTAGTTGCGTTATGATTTGCTGTAAAGTACTAGCTGTTTTTGAGGGATTCCTGTGTTTGGAGCTGGAGCGGTCTAGGGTACTGACTAATATGGTATTGAAATCCCCCCCCCCCCACAGTACTTGCTCGCTTCCAGAGAAGCCAACCTCCTGCATTACATTCGTGTAGAAGTCAGGGTCGTCCACGTTTGGACCATATGTTTATCAATATCAGGTCTTACCCCGCAATACTCCCCCATACTATTACGTAGCGTCCCAGAGGGTCCATTTTACTTCTCTCCAATTGGAACCCAACTGTCGAAAGAGAAAGTATATCGTGCCTCCTATTGTAATAAATATATTAATATTGGCCTACGCCAAGCTGCTCTAAAGTCGCTTGCGAAAGAAATCTGTGTTGCAAGGTCCTGACCTTAAATCCATTTAAACCGCCATTTTAGGTCAAAGCGCATTTTAGGCTTCGCTTTGTGAAAGTCACCCTGCGAGTTAAAAATGGGGGACAATGTCATTCCAGAATACAACATGGCCGTCTTGACCTCTGTACATAGCTAATGTGTAACTTGCCTGCAGGCCCTAGTTGAATTCGAGAACTGAGACCTTGTCCTTCGTTGACCTATGTGTAGAAGGATTACTCGTGCAATGAAACTAATCCACGAGCATATGTTGAGACAATGTATTCAAATACTGAACCAAGAACATCTGTTTAACTACATTGTATTAATGTTTGAGAAGGCCTGCATGGCAAATCTTAGAATACTCAGTTATTGCATAGGCTTGTTGATACATGTATTAAAGGCAAACCAGTTATATGCGGTTGTTTGAGACTTGGCACGAACAATAGGTCGGTGATGTATTAAAAGGAATATTAACCCGAAGTGGGGCTGGACATCGTGCGCACCAAATGTATAAAAAGCGAATGCATTCTAATGTACAACGTCTCTCACTTAACACACTGAACCACGCTGGAGTTCGTTGTGTTGTACTGAGGGCCAATAGCCATCTGATTTTGCTCTGTTTTTGTAACTGGATTCAGTATAAAATAAAGTACTTTGTATGTTCCTTTGTAACCCGTGTTCGGTGCATTTCCTTTTGGGATACTCAGCCTCGATATTTTGATTCTGTTTTCGCAGTTGGCGCCCGAATAGGGACCCTCAAGATTGATGCCGGATTGTTGAAGGTTGACGCACGCTATCGGACCGGAATCAGACGGTGTGACATAAGGGGCCCCCTGAACGAGATGCGACACCTCAGCAGCGCTGCACGACCCGATCCTTGGACGATAAGTGTGTGGTCCGAGACGGCATCTTGACGAGGGTCCACTTATAGAGGCGGGCAGATTTGCCGAAATCATCATACACGAGGTAAGAATTAGTTAGGTAAGATTCTTAGATATCCAATCGGACCTCCTTAGGTTTGGTCAGGTGAGTCGTGACCCGATTCTTAATTTAACCCAGACAATTTGAATTTTGGCGCATTGTATTTGCAGGCACAATTATTGACCAGGTAACACCAAGAATTTGAGATATGCCTGGGAAATGGTCTACCTGCTTTAGGGCATTATTCCGCAGTGATAGACAATCCTTGGAATTTAGCCGTCCGGCACCACAGGAGGGGTTGCCGGCGTGTACTATGTACTGTATGCATGGCATTGGAAGTATAGTATTTACTGACATTTGGCACAGACAAACCAGACATGCCTCCGAACTTCAGTGGCCAATCAATGGTAGTTTTGAAATCCCTCGTATGGAGTATTTAGAGTCAATTCTATTAAAGAAAAAGGCTAGACCTGCAACATTTGATGTTCTGCAGAATTGGAAAAAAGAAGCGTTGCATACCCTTAAAAGTAGAGAGAAACATGCACGCCGTCATAAAACGAATGCTGAAAAAGCGTTGTTATATGATCAGGACAAACAGTCAGAGGCGACTAAAAATATGGATAGGGCTTTCTCACTCAGTATTCAGAAATTCTATCCTTCTAAAGATCTTCATATTTCTGATGAGTTTATTGACAAAATATTAAATGAACGAAGGCCTGGTGCCTCTGTGCCACCTCCGTATGTTCCTATTCCTGCTGCTTTGCCTCTTCCTCCTGTTATTCCTGCTCCACCTGTTGTTGTTCCAGTTGTTCTTGCTCCGCCTAATGTTCCCCTTCCTCCAGCTCCCCCACCTCTTTTTATCGCACCAGTTATAGTACCTCCATCAAATGTGCCTGCTCCCTCTCTTCCACGTGGTCCTGAGCCGCTTGTAATCGATCGAGGTACAGGAACAAAGGTTGTCACTCGCAATATTGTACCGCCGGAGAAGAAACGTGAGTTAATTGCAAGGGCTAAGCATTGTATGGAGAAGGATGATCAAGCTAGCGTTTTTGCCACACTTTGTAATACAGAAAATGTGCCTGAGAACATTTTTTTTATTGAAGGTTTAGGGATTCAGTTATGTATAATGTGGGTAAGATTAAATAATGCAGATCTTCCGCAAGGGTTAAGGGATCTAAATACTCTAAATACTCTAGCGCTTTCTAGAGACACTGTGGAGAAGGTAAATGTGCATGTCAAGAGGTTATTTGGGTATAGAAAGGAGTTAGAAAAGTTACAGAACGAGGATGACGAGGAGGAAAATATGTATGTACAGAAACGGTTCCTTCCGTGTCGTAAATCGATATCTGAATAAACGCGAATTTGTAAGAAAGACGCGATTAGATGGATTTCAGACATATACGCTATATATAGTCAATATACGCTAGAAATGCAGAGGAAAGTGATACAGGTAATGGTAGAGTACCTGCAGGATGAGTGTGTAAAAAGGAAGATTAGTTGTCCCACACAGTTAGAGAGCTTTTTCATTTGACACTCGACTGCTTTAGCGCTCGACTTGGCTCTGTTGCTTAGTAAGCGTTCGGAGTCACCTACTTCTCAGTTGTCTATGAGAGAGGTTCCTCCGACATTTGTCCTGAAGGTTGAGATTGCGGCTGATCCTGCACATTATAGTCGCTGTGAACATTCCATCACATTATGTATCACAGTTTGTTCACAGCAGGAAGTGAACACGATTAGACAGTCTATTCCTGACATTAGGAAAAATCTGACAGGGTTCTATAAAGAGATAGAGTCTGTTTTGCAATCCTCAGTGTTCACCCTAGGTGATATCGATTTATTATTCCATGTACTCCTGCCCATAGATTTATGGAAACAAGTTAGAACTATTGACGACGTTCCCGGGTTGGGAGATACATGGGTGAATATAACTAGACTCGATGGGGAAAGGCCAGCTGGTGAAAGACCGCCTCAGGTGATATTAACTTTGCCTGACAGAATCGTTGCTAAATTAAAAACCATAATTCCCGAAAACAGAATTATTATTTGGGACAAGCTTACGACCTGTGTCCAAGGAAAGTCGGAGGGTGCTACCGAGTTCTTTAATTGGTTTGAACAGGTATTCTCGGATTTCAGTGGACAAGACTTAGGCACAAAGTCTGGGAAAAGATTTTGTGGACAAATTTGTACGTGGATTGCTGCCTGACATCCAGTCACAAATGATGTCTTCTAAGAGCGCTTGGCAGGCGAAATCACAATCAGAAGTACTGCACATGGCTCAGTACTACGAGAACCGTGTCAACAATGAAAAAGATAGGATTGAAAAACGGAAAGGCGATTTAAAAACTAAAGTGCTATTGCAGCAAATTGTTAGGAGCCCCAGAGGGGGTAGTTCTCAGGTTAGAGGTCAGTATGTCCCGCAGGGGAATGTGCCCTTGGGTCCTGTGAACATTAACCAGTGCGCTTATTGTCGTCGAGAGGGTCATTGGCGAGCACAATGCCCCGTCCTTCAACAAAGGTCAAATAATACATTTGGTAATATGGGTAGGCGATCCAGAGGTCGCCCGGGCGTAGGTGGCCCTGGTAGAGGTCTGTTTACACATGACCCTCAGCAACTTTTCTCACAGGACAATCAGGCTCTGAGTGTGGACACCAGGAACATATTTGATCATCCTTCCGCTGCATATTTATCTGAAGAGCTTCCTTTTGATGATATTCTGTTTAGTTAGGATTGCCCGAAGCAGGGTTTGGAACCTACACCTATTCCCGTCAATCAGAAAGGTCCCTACGTTGAAATGGTGGTGGGAAATAGGAAACATCCGTTTTTGATAGACACTGGAGCACAGAAGCGTTCCATTGATCATTCACGGGTTCCAAACATTCCACTGTCAGGGCAAACCAATGTTTCTGTAGGGTTTTCTGGTACACCAGTTGTTTGTCCGGTTTCTATGCCGATACCTATTTCTTTGGGTCCCTTTACGGACCATTGTCCATTTCTGTTGACTTTGGATTGCGAAGACAACTTGCTGGGGTTGAATCTGTTAAAAGAATTAAATGCAGTGATTTATTGTTCTTCTGATGGAGTGCGCTTGACGATTTCACCACAGCAATTTTCTGCCTCGCAATTCTCGACTAGACCTTTGCCTCCAGAATTCATTGATGTACCAGAGAGCTTGTGGGCAGTCGACGACAATGATGTCTGTGTTTTACAGATTGAGTCTGTCAAAATAGTTTTGAAACATGGAATTGAGCTGCCACGCATTCCCCAGTAGAAGATTTCGGTTGGGGGCGAACGAGCTTTGAAATGTATTGTTTAAGATTTTGTGCATCGTGGGGTGATTGAAGAAATTTCAGGAAGTTTGTGTAACAGTCCGATTTTACCCGTGTACAAGAAAGGCGATAATGCAATTCCATTCGTTTCATAATGGATTTACGTGCCATTAATAAAGTTGTGGCACCACAATTTCCAATTGTGCCTGATGTAACAACAATCGTAACCATGATTCCAGCTACAGCTACTTACTTTAGTGTTGTGGACCTGAAGAATGCTTTCTTTAGTATTTCTATACACAAGGATAGTAGATATTTCTTCGCGTTCACCTTAGGGGGACGCTCGTTCACATTTACTCGTGCACCTCAAGGGTACACAGAGAGTCCTAGCATTTACAGTAGGGCTTTGAAAGAACAGATTGATACCCTTGAATTGCCCTCTACCTGTACTTTGCTTCAGTACGTTGATGATTTGCTTCCAGCTGCTGACTCAGAGTGCCTGTAAGGAGGGCACTGTGTCATTACTTATTCATCTAGCTAAGCATGGTCACAAAGCTTCGCTTAAAAAAAATGTCAATATTGTTGTCAGGAGGTCGCCTATTCCGGCTATCTCCTGTCAAAGGAGGGAAGAAGATTGACACCTGAAAGAATAAAACACATTTCTGGCATGTCTGTCCCAAATACACAGAAGGAAGTTAGGGCCTTGATAGGTATGGCTTCTTACTGTAGGTTGAGGATCCCGAATTTTTCACTAGTGATCAAACCGATGTCGGCTTTGACGAAGAAGGGCATTTCTTCACCATTGCCATGGAACGCGGTACACCAGCAGTAGTTTGACTTGCTTAAGACTGCATTATGCTCTGCATCAGTTTTGGGCACACCAAACTATGAAAAGGCCTTTGTGTTTGTGCATGAATGTGATGTATGTGCTTTGGCTGTATTAACGCAGGGACATGGAGGGAAGAATAGGCCGTGCGGTTACTTTTCTTCCACCCTTGATCCTGTAGCATGCGCTTTGCCAAGATGTATGCGTGCTGTCGCTGCTGCTGCCGCGTCTGTAAAACAGAGTGAGGGAATGGTCCTAGGCCATGATCTAACACTGATGGTACCTCACTCTGTAGATGTTCTACTGAAACGAACTGAAACGCAACACCTCACTTCTGCACGGTTGACAAGATATGAATTGATCTTGTTTGCTCCTCACATTCAAATTAAGAGGTGTTGTGTTCTTAATCCGGCTGAGCTCCTACCTTTCCCGCAAGATACTACTTGCGGCGATGAAGTACCACATGATTGTTTGTATACGACCGAACAAGAGACAAAGGGTAGAATTGATTTGAAGAATACTCCCTTGGATAATCTGCAAGGAGAGCTGTTTTGTGACGGCTCCTGCTTCAAACTTCCAGATGGTACATCCACAGCTGCTTATGCGATCACTACATTGAGCACGGTTGTGGAAACTAAGAGAATCACGCATAATTCTGCGCAGGCCGCAGAGATTATAGCATTGACACGAGCTTGTGAACTTTACGAAGGGCTTGCAGTAAATATATATACTGATAGTCAGTATGCCTTTGGGGTGGTCCACAACTTTGGGAGACTTTGGTCAGAGAGAGGGTTCCTAACTTCGCATGGCACCAAAATTCAACATGGCTCCCTAATAGTACAACTACTCTCAGCGCTTGCGCTCCCTACTCAGTTTGCAGTTATGAAATGTGCAGCACATCGAAAGATTACAGATGATATAGGGAAAGGGAATGCTTTCGCTGATCAGACAGCTAGGCAAACTGCTACTGATCTCCTTACGGAGATGTATGTTTCAAGGGAATCTGTAGATGCTTATGCAATAGATGAGGGTGTTGGGTCTGTACGGGATATCCAAGCTGATGCCACGTTAGAAGAATCCGAAAGGTGGGCTGAAGGCTTGGGGAAACTTGATGATGACGGGTGTTCGGTGGGCATAGTAGAAGGGAAATGGCTACTCCCTGACACGTACGTCATGATGATGGTCATCATGGCCCATGGTCCTACGCATGTATGTGCCCAGAAAATGACAAAAATGTTAGAAAAAGTTTGGGTAAATGACACATTTTTTGAAAATTACCCAGTGCTACGTCCGGGAGTGCATGATTTGCCTGCAACACAACGTGGGCAAGGGGACAGTAGCTCCAGGAGGTAGTTTTGGGCCACCCTATGTCCCCTTCGAAGTGATCCACTTTGATTTCATTCAAATGGAACAATGCGATAAGAAATATGTACTGGTGGTTATCTGTGCTTTTAGTAAATGGGTTGAGGCTTTCCCTGTTAAAGATGCTACAGCTATGACTACTGCAAAAATCATGTTAAAAGAATACTTCCCTCGGTTCGGTTTGCCAAGAGTTATCTGGTCATACAACGGTCCACATTTTGTCGCCGCTGTAATTCTGCAGACATGTACAGCATTACGAATTGACAAACGGTTCAATTCGTCCAGACATGCTCAGAGCGCCGGACTAGTAGAAAGACACAACGGTATCATCAAGAACAAGCTCGCCAAGACGTGTGCCGCCACCAAACTAAAATGGCTGGACGCCTTACCGATCGTGTTGTTATCCATGCGCACAACCCCTCAAACTAAGACTGAGCTCTCTCCATTTGAGGTGGTAATGGGGAGACCTGCTAATATTTGGAACCTTCCTAAATGTAACTCGTTAAGGAATGTTGAAAATGTACTACTTTCAGATTATTGTAGCCAATTGACTAAAAACCTGTATTTGATTTATCACCAGGTACGAGAAGCTTTACCTGTGCGGTACGAGGGCCCGGGCCACAGCATACGGACTGGAAGTTGGGTGCTCGTCAAATTGTTTGAACGCTCCTCTTACCTTGCGCCTGGCTGGCGTGGGCCATTCCAAGACCTGTTGGTCACACAGACAGCGGTGCGGGTCGCTGGGAGAAAGAACTGGATACACGCGTCCCACATCAAGAAACTTCCTCACCCTGTGCCACACGTTACAGAAGAAACAGAACCCCTCGCTGAAACTGCAACCAATGATCCCAAAGCAGTGAGTGTCACAGAGCGTGTCGGAGAATTTCTCTGAGCCCGTGAGGCTTGGGGAAGCTGGCATTCTGTCTCCACAAATTTTGCATCCGGAAACTGCTATTTCGAATTCAGTACCTTTACTTGCTTCCGGATCAATCAGTACCGGGAAAAGTACGATATAATCTACGACCACGAAGATAAACTTACGGCACGGTTTTGCTGTGCATTTGATAGACTTACGGCATGGTTTTGCTGTGCATTTGGAGAAGGAAAAGAGCCATCGAGGGCTTGCATTTGCCCAAATTTGAGAAAGGGGATTCTGTTGGCTAGGGTTGTGGAAGGACTAAGAAGTCGCTCGACCGGGAGGTCGCCAGCAACAAACCTTGGAGTATCCGTTTGAAGACTACGATGCCTACTGCTCATACGGGACTTGTAAATAAGGGGGTGACCAACCGGGAAAATGGACAAAATGCCTGGGCCCAGAAAATGTATTGCTGTATTTTTATAATGATATTTGGGTTTTTAATAGTCGCTGCCTTAGGATTGTGGTACCTCGAGGAAACTCACTCTTTAGAACTTTTGTTACCTACTGAAAGTGCACCCATTGTTCCTACTCCCTTTGTACATTTGCATACTCTATCCGCTAGGGATTCTCAGCACAGACAAAGGTACCACAATAACACTTTACTGCTTATCATGAATGCTACACATGCCATTTTTAATAAATCTAACTGTTGGGTCTGCTCACATTTACCGCAACACGGGGATAAGGGGCTAGGTTGGTATATTCATCCTTTACCGTTGACAACTGCTTGCTATGCTTCTCTTAGAGCACTGTTCTTTGGCCGATGGAATGATAGCATCTCAGGGAACTTAGATGGCACCAATTTGAATAGTTCTGAGAAACGTGTTTTGACTCCCCTGGGATGCTCGCTTTTTGCAAATAGGAGTAAACCGAACGTTGCTTCTATTAGGCCTTCTGATAAACTGTCTCGTCCTTTCCAATCTTTGATTTCCTTTAAGATGGCTCCAATAGGCAATAAGGATGCCATGCCTCCTTCTTACACTGTTAACCATAGCCCCGATTCAGTTTATTTTAGCACACAGAGGAATGGAACTCAGTCAATGGGAAATTTTCTAGGTTGTGCCAACGTTGCAAATTTGACTGGGGAAAACAGACCTTTGTATGTAGGCGAACCTGTCTACTTTGTCTGCGGTAATGTAGCATTCCCATGGTTGCCTAGGGACTGGCAGGGAACCTGTTATTTAGGGATCCTGTTACCTGGGGTGTTTATAGCTAGTACAAAAGAAGTTTTGAAGGCTCGTCCACGACGGGACGAGAATGGTGACATCCCAGCACAAATCTTGGGAGATCTAGCTAAATCAGTTATGCCATTTTGGGGCAGATAGCGAATTCAGAAGATATCAGAAAACTAGCGAGAGTACTGGAGAGAACCATCAACTGGACCACAGACTTACTCTACAATATGACGTTAGAACAAAAGGCGATAAGATTTGTAGCACTTCAAAACCGAATGGCATTAGATGTCATTCTAGCTGAGCGTGGTGGAGTCTGCCAATTAGTGGGGTCTGCTTGCTGTGTTTTCGTACCAAATTCCTCCCCAACTATTTTCAAGGCAGTACAGAATCTGCACGTCCTTAGTTCCGAAGTGCATGTTCCCGAGGGAAACTGGGATCTAAGCGCTTGGTTCTGGGACTTCTTGCGATCTTGGGGTTGGAAGGTACTTTCGGTCTTATTAATTATTTTGGGAATCCAGTTGTTTCTTTGTTGCTGTATTCAGTGGCTAACTGGTATGTGTTTGATGCTAGGGGGATGTTGCGCACAAGCGATAGGACATAAAGTGTATGCCCCGGATAAAACCTCTAAAGAATATATGTTGAAAGATATTGTAGCAAATTACCTAATGGCAATAGATATTTCCGATAGTGATTCAGGGTGCATGGATGATGATGCATGCAATTATTTGCAAGGAGATCCAAAGTAGTTTTTAGCACTTGGCATAGGCCAAAAGGAGGGTTTGTCGAAAGAGAAAGTATATCGTACCTCCTATTGTAATAAATATATTAATATTGGCCTACGACAAGCTGCTCCAAAGTCGCTTGCGAAAGAAATCCATGTTGAAAGGTCCTGACCTTAAATCCATGTAAACAGCCATTTTAGGTCAAAGCGCCATTTTAGGCTTCGCTTTGTAAAAGTCACCCTGTGAGTTAACAATGGTGGACAATGTCATTCCAGAATACAACATGGCCGTCTTGACCTCTGTACATAGCTAATGTGTAACTTGCCTGCAGGCCACTCGTTGAGGTTGTGAACTGAGACCTTGTCCTTCGTTGACCTATTTGTAGAAGGATTACTCGTGCAATGAAACTAATCCACGAGCATATGTTGAGACAATGTATTCAAATACTGAACGAAGAACATCTGTTTAACTACATTGTATTAATGTTTGAGAAGGCCTGCATGGTAAATCTTATAATACACAGTTATTGCATAGGCTTGTTGATACATGTATTAAAGGCAAACCAGTCATATGCGGTTGTTTGAGACTTGGCACGAACCCTAGATCGGTGATGTATTAAAAGGAATATTAACCCGAAGTGGGGCTGGACATCATGCCCACCAAATGTATAAAAAGCAAATGCATTCTAATGTACAACGTCTCTCACTGAACCACGCTGGAGTTCGTTGTGTTGTACTGAGGGCCAATAGCTATCTGATTTTGCTCTGTTTTTGCAACTGGATTCAGTATAAAATAAAGTACTTTGTATGTTCCTTTGTAACCCGTTTTCGGTGTATTTCCTTTTGGGGTACTCAGCCTCAATATTTTGATTCTGTTTTCACACAACAGATGGGTTAATCAGGACAAGTACACCTCGAGCCTGTGAAGAGTATTCTGCATAGTATCTATGCGTACCTCACCCTTTCAAGAACTCAGTATTAACCTTCTGGAGAGCATGCGTTTCTTGTAACATGACAATCTGAGGATGATGACAAGTAATATAGGCTCCCACCTTGTTCAATTTGGCTCGGTTGTTCAGACAACGGACGTTCCACATTAACAGTTTTAGTCTAAGCCCTCGGGCCGTTCGAACAGGGTTAGCCATGTCTGTATACCCATGCTGCGTCTCTTAACTTGCTGTTACTCAGGAGAGTTCCATGTGCTGCAATGTCCCCACGATTTCTAACTAGTAGGACTCCTCCAACTGAGTCCCAAACCCTCAACTCCCCCCACCCCTCCTTGCACTGCTCAACGGAGCTGAAAATCCTGTGATATTTTGTTCCTCCACCCACATCATCACCCCCAACTTGACGATGCTGCCGTATAATGTTCATACCCTTAAACTGGTGGAGCCTTCCTGAGGGTCGCTCGTTGCACACACATGGCTTGCCCCGACGGAGGCTCACGGCTCGGTTGATCATAAGTTTTCATTCAGTCCGTCTATTTTGCATAATTTTCTTTTCCCTGATCGATAGGGAGTCTGCAATCCTCCTCTAAGCAAAAAGGGAGTTTTTTCCCCCCTTCCTGGTTTTGTCCCCCTGTTAGGGGCGGATGTTTTACTCCGGTTAGTCTACTGAATCTGGTATCTCATCTCCAGGCTGTGGTCTGGCATTTTGGTCGACTATCCGGTCTCTGGGAGATAATGGGATGGAGGCCTCTGTGTATGTCATTGCTTCTGTGGGGTTTTCGAAAAAGTGAGCTTTCCCACCATGTTGGATTCTCATTTTCGCTGGGAAGATGAGGGCGTACGGTACATTACGTATTCGCAATTGTTTTTTAACCAGTTCGTAGGACCGCCTCTGTGCCTGTATGCCAGCGGAGAAGTCCGGATATATATGAATTCTGTTATGTTCAAAATGTAGAGTGCCTTTCTCTCTAGACAGTCTGAGTATCAAGTCCCTATCTCCGTAGTTAAGGAGACGTGCTATTATGGTGCGGGGAGGTGCCCCAGGCTTCGGCACTGGTGCCAACGTACGGTGGGCTCTCTCTACAAGGAAATGTTTGGAGAAAGAGTCTGCTCCCAGGATATTTCTCAGCAGGTTTTCCACGTCTCTCCATATCGCCGTTGCCGAAAGTTTCCACAATCCCAACAATTTGGATGTTATTCCTTCGAGATCTTGACTCTTAAGTCTTCGCACATTGAGTTTTTCGTAGCTCTGTCTGAAGGTGGGCTATGTCACAACCATGCTGTCCGATTGTATCCCGTGGCTCCCCCTCTGCGGCCCGTGTGGCTGGGAGCTGGCGAAGGTCTTTTTCCCTCCTGTACCTTTCCTCTCGGTGCGTCCCATGTGATGTAGCGTACAGCCTTTGAGTGGACTATGTCCTCCCACGTAGTATAGACTGCCGTTTGAGTGTTCAAGGACGGGCAAAAGCGCGGGTGATGTGGAAGCGTTTGGCCTACTTCGCACCCTCCTCCCTCCGGGCATTTAGCCCATTTATTTGTGCCTTGTACAGGCCCAGACTCTTCACTGGCGGGTCCCGAAAGTTTGGTCACATAGACTGCCCCCACACGGCTCTCAGCGGGGTGTCCCTCCTGCACCACTCCAGGATTGATGGGGTCCTACTCAGCAAAAGCTGCCCAGTTCTGCCTGCGTATGCCAGGATGTTAGTAGTGCACTCGTTACCACACCTCGTATGTTGTAATACTATCCTGTTCTGCGAGCCCCGCCAAGCGCCGGGGGGGGGGGGGAAGGCAACCTTCTGCGTCCCCTGAGCAGTGGTAGCCCCAGCCCCCCCATGAGAGCAGCCTCAGCAGTCTCCGTCGAATTCTATACGATGTGCACCCGGCATTGTGGTCACTGAATTTAGTACTGGCAAAAGTCCTTGATAGTTGGCACAGAGCTTCCCCCTGCTCTCTCCCGGGGTTTATGGCGTGGCACTAGTGGTGATCGTTGTGGGTGGGGGCCTGCCCGCCCCACTGCACTTACTTGAGGTGGGGGGTGTGTGACACGGCCCCCCCCGCGTGTCTCCGCGTTGCTCCCTTGAGCTCTTCTCAATCTGCCAGCCGGGAGTCAAAGGGGCTGGTCTGCCGACGGCGGCTGCAGCACCGCACGTATGACGGCCGTGAGAGCCGTATGAGGACCCTCAGTTGTTCAACCAGCCTTCCGCATTACCCTCCCGATGGAAGCAGCTGCAGGTGCTGGTGTTCTATGTCTGCGGTCCCCTCCGCACCCCAATCCGAGGACGGCTGTTTCCTCTGCTTTTCAGGCGACGCGGTGTGAGTTCACCACTGCGCCCCTCCCCCACTGCGGCCCGCTCTGCCCGGCACACCTCCGGCACACAGTAGATATTCTGTCGAGCGGGCGGCTGTGTCGGCACCTTAAGTCCGCCAAAACGCCTCCAGGCTGATATTGCGAGTTTTCTGTGGCGTGATGCCTCGATTTTTCCGGTGTTTGCTCCGAAGGTACTCCGCCACAAGACTTCACCTCTCACAGATGGTTAGAACGGTGCTGAAAGGATTAATTCGAGATAGGATTAATTCTTGAGCCGGAGCTCTCCACTCAGTCAGCCATATTCGTTGTGCGCAACAGCGCCCCTCCGTTAAAATGGATTTCTAAAGTCAGACTTTAGGAGGCTACCCTATGTTGAATAGGGAAGACACAGAGGTTAGCCAAAACCGAATCAAGGTAGGTGGATGAGCAGTCAAGGCTTAGTCTCAGGAAAAGTGTGGGAGTGGTCTAGGGCCATGCAGGTCAACACTCAATAATTCAAGTTAGATAGTCAATGTACTAACATACATTAATTTATTATGCCTTTTAAAAGACAATAGAAGATGAAAATCACAGGTACGTATTTATTTATTGGTCACTTGTTAGGCACTTATACAATAAGCAAAACAGTTTCAAAGCAATCAAAAACCACATATATATTTGCATTAACTTTCAGAGATAATATAACCTACTAGTAGCCATCAGGCAAGTAAACAGAATACAAGAAAAATAGATCTCGGTGCAACCTCAGTTCCCTCGATCTTAAGAAGTCCAGCCCAGAGAGCTATGGTGTCTAGTGCCCCAAGGTCACAGATTCCAATTGCAGTTCCTTCAGGGAAGGGATTTAAGAAAAGATGCAGAGGGTCGTGGTAATGATTCAAAAGAGTTCAGGAAGTTACCAAAGTATTTCAAAGTGAAATAAGTATTTTCCCAAAACCAAGTAAGTATTCCTCTCTACCCTATTCCCCAAGGTTACCCCTAGCGTAGGATCCTTGACCCAGGTTTGATGACTAAAGGGAGTTATGGGACAAGGTGCTTTGCACCCAATGTTACCATAAGGAGGATGGGGATAGAAACACCTATGCCTACCTGTCCCCCTGACTCGGATTCTTCCAGGTGATACTGTAATACATCCGGAATTCACTGGGGACATGATCTGCTATCCTTTGTTCAGTTGAGCGAGGCCCAGGGTCACATGTGCGAGGGCTACTTTCGGCATCGGGACAGTTTACAAGTGAAGGTCCAAAACGAAGAAAAATGAAGACCGCTGCCGAACAGACCTCCTTGGGACACCTCACAGGAAGGTTTCAATGATCATCACCATGATCAGGTAGAGAAATGCGATCCTTCAGCGAAGAGCACAAAAGCAACTCCAATGCAGCCCCCTTTGAAGCTGAAAATTAGGGAGCAGATGACTATGGCACACACTGAGGACCCATCAGGTTTCAAGACTCAACTCAGAACATGATGGTTGCAACGAGGTAGCCGAGGAGGGAGCTGATCAGTCCACTGGGCAGTCCAGAGACACGTCCGAAGGCTCTGCGTACATGTATCCTCAAGGAGGGGTCAAGACTAGTTGGTACCACTAGTCCAAGAGTCGAAGCACCCACAAGGGTCTTCCAAGATCAGGTAGAGGAGCAGGGCTTCACCGGGCCAATCACTGGAGTTGATGCTGATCAGATGCAAGAGTCGTCCTCGGGTCCTCAGCAGGCTACTCTTCTTCATGAGAAAGGTAGAAGGCTACTGTTGAGACACCCTATGCATTGCAGTGGTAGCAGATGTACTGTGTTCCAGGGCAGACATATTTGGGAGAGTATAGGAGTGGAAATGAAGGCTGTTGGCTTAGCAAAGGACTTCCCTTGAGTGATATGGCACACCATTCGAATGATTGTGAGGTGTGATCCGCCCGCAATTGTGTACTAGGAAAGAGCAGGAAAATGGTGTATCTGCCACCCATAGAAATCAGGGAGTCCGGTGTCGTGTGCCTGGCAGCACGGAAGGAGAGTCCTCAATGGAGCTCAACAAGCAATGGAAAAATGGTGCAGGTGCAGCGACTGCATCGCGGGGGGGGGGGGGGGGAGTAACCTTGCGGTTAGTTGTGCTGTTAAACAATGTTGAATAATGGGCCAGAGCGCCTAGTGAAAGATCACAAATGGAGACAAGTCGTTCAGCTAGCCACTGAATCTTTCCCCACTCGTGACAGAGCTTCTTGCATTAGAAAGCATAAGTGTGTGCGTGCACGTATGTGTGTTGGCTCCAACGGGAGCCGACAGCCCCCAGTCAGCACTATGCATAACACAGCTCAATACTAAAAGGGCTGATTTACTAAGCTTCATGGAAACGTGGGTCATTTGAACTTTGATTGCTTTTTGCGAATTGGGTGCAGCTAAATGAAGTATAAAATACACATACAAAAAAAGTACAATCCTTGCTTTGGTTTTGGGAATCAGCCTGTGTTTTATAAAACATTAAAATAAAGTAAACGATCTGGGTCAGCAGGCCTTCCAGGGGGGACTTCTGAGAGAATATTTAGGTCAACATCCTGCCCAATGATGTGTACATGTATATTTTTGTGTGTGATAGAACTACTGAGTTATAATAATTACTGAGATTATTATCATACAGCAGTCATTTAGTGTCTGCTGGATGATTCTGAGCACAAAACGGAAGTCAAATCGGAACTATAGGTTAGACAGGAAAGGGGACGTCACAAAATACATGATATACTTAAAAAAGGAGCATTTCTGAGGACATATATGAAGACTTCTGGAATGATATCAGACACGATGTAAAAAAGAAAAGGCGCACTGCAAAAATCCCACAGAGGTAGTCGCCTAGTCTAGTGCAGTGCAAAGGAGTACATTCTACACAGAATAACTCTAGAGAACGAACGGCCAACTCCTCTACTCTTTAATTTCCTCTCTTCTAGAAATCATTCTTAAAAGTTATAGGTCATCAAAGATGTATTCAAAAAGGTGTCAGTTTTATTTAAAAAATCTTCTCTCCTCAATAACCTGGTTTGCCAACACCTAGACAAATATCATTCAGGACATCACGCACCCTCCTTCTCGACCATCAACAGACCTCTCATTGGCCTCCTTCGCTACAAAGGAAGGAAACCGGGTTTTCCGATGAAATGGCTATAGTCGCCGTTTAGTTACCCGATGCCCCTCTGTGACTGGCTTACACTTTGTAAATCAAATGATGTTAAACATTGTGCTTAAATATGAGAAATACAGAGCACAACATATACCAACGAGACCTTCGCAGCGAGAATGTACAATTGTGCTGTTCATAATATGCTATAACATACTTGGTGCTTACAAAGTACAGTAACCGAGGAGCCCATTAATGACGTAAAAAAGTATGCAGAGGTAAATATTTGTCACGATTTGGTTTGCACATTTAAACGTATATTGGTTTTAAAGTCAAAATCAAGTGCCACAATACTTTCTTTAATTGATGGGTGTTTAAAAATCACAGAACTTGCAATTCTTTTATGTGTTTTTCAGCAGAAGTTGAAGAGTAAACATCGTAATCCAATACAATAAAAAGGCTCACCTATTACGTCAAGTGCATTATTAGCCTCTATCAAGTGCACTACTGTTATCAGTCTTAAATTGTGCGATTCATTTCTTAAATTAAATGCAAAAGTAAAATAATTTCTGAAAACGATACCACGCTTACCCATTTCTTGATGTCAACGGTCATCGACGGCCAATAAAACCGACTACCAATGGACCCCTTCGTCTTATTTATTCCTGGATGACCACCAAAGGGAAAACAGTGGAACTCCTGAAATATGTCTTTTGCTCTTTTGAAACCCTTTACGACAAGAGTTTTTTTTCCTTTTCCAATATAAAATAGTTTTTCATCTGCAAAATAAATAAAATGTTTATGTTCATAGAAATAGTTGGATACACCAGAGAGCCTCGTAGGAGGACAGAAACAGATATATACAGGAGGGAGGGATCACAAAGTTAAGTGAAAAGCCTAACCAGTAGGACACAATGTAAAGTATGGCATGACTGAGGTGAGATTTTCATAGTCTTTGCTGTAAAGACTAAGAAAACAAAATCCCCAATACATGCATAAAATGTGAACAACAACTGTAGCACTTCTGGGTGTTAATGACTTGACAGCAAGTACATATTGCCCGGCCGGCATAACATCATAAGACAAAATCCTAGAACTATAATGCTGGTGGAGGGCAATACGACTTCCCAAAGAGCAACAACATTATGTACACGCACACCCCTAACTAAGGTTATATGTAGTTGATGAAAACCAAGTGATCTTTCAATTACAAATGTATATGTAATATAGGGTAATGAACAAAAGTAAACAAAACTGTCAAAAACAGTCTCAAAATACCCCTTAAAAAACTGCTAGCATATTCACTAACCACCTTTAAAAAAAGTGTATTTCTTTCAAAATGTGCACTGCCCACTTGCTATTGGCAAATCATAGTTCAACTCTTTACGAGAAAGAAATGGTTTGCTTTTTGCATGCAGACAAATGGAATTCATGCAGTGGCCTGGCTAGTAGCTTGTAACTTGACATGTTTGCCCAGGACTATTTAAGCAATGATCACACATTCCAGGGGCCGTACCGTAAGCTAACAGTCAATAGGGCCAAGTACAGCAAAGGTCCTTTAACTAGGGTTAGGGTTGCAATTAGCACCTCAGGTTTGTTAGCGAAGCAGTGAAGCCAAGAGCAATACTTATATCTGAAACAATGGGCCACGGTGAGCCATGCTATCTGCTTTAGACAACAAAAAAACCTAAGATGGACACCATGGAAATGGAAGTAGAGGCTCTGTGCAGTGCACATCTTCCATTCCATTGCCAGCATTGGCTTGCAGACTGTTGCTACAGAAGAGAAGAGATGTTTGGATGGGAGGTAGGTTGGCCAGGGGGTTAGAGTGGGGGAATAGTATAGGGTGAGCGATATTGCGAGGGGATCAAACTAAGTAGGCAGGCACGTGAATGCAAAACAGGTTGCTTAGAACACAGTAATGGTATGAAGAATTCAGCAACAGTTTTGAGCAACCTGACTGGTTGGCACACTATTAGGTAGGAATTAGTGTAATCCAACTGGCGTGGGACTACGGAAGACTTCTCTTGGCATTAGGTAACCCACCTTTTAATATAGGGCTCTACACAAGTTGGAAGTGTGAATGAGCAGCCAGGCTTACCTTAAAAGGGGTAATGTGAGCTGTAGAGCTGTGCAATAAAACCAGTAAATGCTGGTATCCAAGTAAACACTTATACACTTAGTTATAATAAATTATTTATTCATACATACACAATGATATTTAAAGCATTCTTTAAAAAGCAGTAATTAGCCGTAACCTTAATCCTCAGTTAGGATTCAATTAAAAAAAGTGAACAATAAAGCAGCTGAATAATGCATTCATATGTTACACATGTTCCAGCACCCGCAGGTGACGTCATTTGAGGTCAGTATAGCATTTATATATTATCATCTTTGCAATATTGAGTTTTGAAGGGAGGAAAGTTTAGGGTTGGATTAGAACAGACGGTAGGTTATAAGTGTTAGGGAGAATTCTCTGTTTAGGCTGAATTTCCTAACCTAGTGAGTCCCCCAGCAGCTTTGCTGTATTTTTGGGGTTTATTTTTTTCTCCTTCCAAGAGTGAGACTCTTTTACCCTCATTCTTGGACATGATTTGAGTGCGTTTCTTTGAATCTAGATGTGTTTAATGGGCTATGGGGTCTTTTACTCCATAGGGTTTCATGTGTTTTTATGATGTGTGTTACACAGCACCCTCCGTGCAGTAACACAGGGGTGTCATAGTGACCCCCCAGTATAGACTTCATACCCTGGGACTGACTACTGTCTCCCAGGGCATGTAAAGTCACCATTGACTTTACTAGTCTTAAATTCTGAACAGAACCAGTACAACCCATCATATTGTGGACGTACTGGCTGGGGCAATTCGATTGCCCCAGGGTCTGTTAGTCGAGGGGGCACGTCTCCGTCCCCCCTGATCGAGTTTTGGCTGGTGGCAGTGGATACTACTTTTTATATTCAACCGTGAATATTTTCCTATGGGATTTCCCATTGTTTTAGACTACTATCTTTATTTAATTATTTAAGGTAGCCTCGAACATACCGCTGGTTTATTTAATTAATATTAATTCTCCGGTTGGCATTTTTTGCTTGATTCTAAAATGGCGTTTGTGTCCTCTTCTGTCACTCCAACCCAAGTCGAGCCCTTTGTTCCACTTTTTGGCGGGCTTCTCCACAGAAGCCCTCCAAAGTGGTGCCACTATGTCTGGGGTACTTAGGAGGGGTGGAGGGGAATTTAGGCACCCTGGGCTGAGTTGTCTAGGCAACTCAAGTCGCACTCCGTCCTGATTGGCCCAAGTGGTGAGCCGGCCGGCTCACCACTTAGCATGTTTGAGTGACAGCTAGGCTGAGTGAATGGGGGTTTGCTGCATAAAAGCAGGGCTTTGGGGACTGTAACTTCAGAAGTCGCCACAGGACCTAAGAATCCGACGAGGGAGAAGCTGAGCCGACCTGCCACGACACCACGACCGGTGGAGCCCTGTTGGACCGTCTCATCACTTTTCCCAACGACAGAGGAGATCTCCCGCCGGAGAGTCTTCTTCCTTTGACTGGTAGGGATAACCAGTTTCACCGTCTTTTCGCTTTCCCGACGTATCTCGTGGCCGCCTTGCCCATGCTAAGCACACCGGCAACCGGGATACGTTTTACCACGACCGCGAGATAAAAGGTACCACCTTTTACCGGAAAACTCAGCGGCTGGTTTCTGCCCTGGTAGTGCAACGACCTGCATCTTTCCTCCATGTCGAGATCTTCTCTTCCCCTGGACGACGACGCAACTTGCAACCACTACCAGGAACAACTGCCACCGCTGGAGGATCCTTCCCACCTAAGGTACCGTGTCCCGCCTGGCTTCCCTTGCAACCGACTGTACGGGGTAGATTTAGCCCCCGGCTTTCGAACCTGGGTTAGCCTGGGACACCTTGGCTAAACTTTCCTAAACCGCTCTAAACTCTTTTCTGAACCCTCTGCAAGACTCTAAGCCTAGTGTAACTGTGTGATCTTGGGCGCATTTGTGCTCTGCTCTCTCTAAGAGTGGGCCCAGCCTTTGGACTTTGGCTTACCAGTGACTTTTTGCTCTCTGCCTTGCTGATAGTGTTCCTGAATCGTAGAGTGGTGTAATCCTGCATATTCTGTCTTTTTCCCTCCCTTTTTCACAACCTTAGTAGAGTGCAATATAGTTCAGCGCTCACCTCTGTATGAAAATAAGTGGTGTCTTACTGTGATTTTCTAATAAGGGAAAAAGGGGTGTATATATCATAATAGTAACTGCGTTTAGAATATTTTACAATAAGAGTGCTGGAGTGTTTCAACTGTGTGTTTAAAAATAAATAATTATATACTTTGATACCAAAGCTCTGGTCAGTGTTGCTTGTATTATTTTATCTGAGTGCCTATTGAGTATACTTTACATACTGCCTAACACTTCTTGAGGGAAGTCTGACTGCTCAGCCACAGCTACCAGGTAAATCTGGGTGGTACAGACTGCTACCAAGTGGGTTTACTGCTAACACCTGTAGTCTTAAATCTTTTGCAGTGGTCCCTAAGGGAACTGCACAGGTTTCTGCCTAACAATAAGAACAGTAAGATTCTCCCAAAAGGATGCAGGCAGTCTATTATCCCAGCATTAAAGTGTTAAACACTTAATACCTGTAAGGGATCAAACACTGCCAAAGCCAATAGGTACAGAATGTGGGATATTTTGACCCACTCAATTGTGCTCAGTTATATCACTTGCTGCACTGGGCCAAGAAACAACACAAAATGGCCACGATGACTCCTGTGCGTGCCAAAATCTTTAAACTGTGTTTTGTAATAACCAGAAAATGGCTGCACCGCCCTGCCAAAAAACATTTCAGGTGGGGTAAAACAGAGTACACACTGCAGGAATGTGCCAGTGTGCTCTGCAACATTTTACATGGAGCAAAGTGAAAGAGGCAGCATCATTGTGCTGAAAACCCAAAATGCCTCTTTAAAATGTAATATTTTCAACCTTCAAAGTGCTATTTGGTGTTAAATTCGTCAATTCCTCCTGAACCACTATGATCAAAAAGGCCCTGCAATGCCAAGGATCATTCTTGAGTCTCAGAGGAACCGGGCCTCATTTGAATGACAGCTCCTGTAAAAAGTATCTTTGGAAAAGCAACCAGGGACTGTGTTTTTCATTTTACACAGGAAACACAGCTATTTCTTTGCAACAAGTATCAAGAATCAGCTGTCCAGAGAAAGCCTCTAAACAGATGCACGATACATGTATCCATGCTGCAAACAACTACAGCACTTGAGGAAAGGACAGAGCTGCCTGAAGTGCGTATTTGCTGCAGATAAAAAACAAATGTAAAGAAATAAGTTAAATGTGCTTTTTCCTGAACGAAGAGCAAAATCGCCTATTAAAATATATTGTTGTGTAAAGGCTTGATTATTTAAGAATGTCAAAGGATTTACTACTGTTACAAATCCACCTATTAACTGTTTAAATTCCATAGGTATAAAGTAAAGATTTAAAAGGTGAAAATCAAAGCTAAAACCCAGGCTGAGTTGGCAAACCATATAAAAAAAACCTGTTCTGCAAGTTGCTAGCCCTGTGAAAGGGTGACACCTCAAACTTCTGGCATAGAAAAGGCTAATTGCTAGCTTGGAGGCTTTGAATACCCAGGACACAGTGACTTCCCAAGTCGTCATCAGACATTCGTCTTTGCCCCAGTGTAAGACAATAGCAGGCTAAGACACTCACCCTTCAAATGGGAGGGGCAGGACACTTCAGTCAGGAGAGAGAGAGAGAGAGAGAGAGAGAGAGAGAGAGGCCCCTCTTCCTGCTTCAAATGAATTGACATTTGCTTACAGTTGAAAGAAAGAAATAAAAAAACAGACAAGTGACAATAGATTTCCTTTTGGTCTTAAAATGCCTATTTTGCAACTGAACTTTCAAGACATTTAACTTTGCAGAAAGAATGAGAAAAAAAGTGAAAAGTGCATAATTCTAAATCTAAATTTATGCTATTCATTTGAAAACTTGGTAGGACTTGTTACTGCATAAGGAACAGAAGTTATAAAGAATGACCGATTGGTGGAAAGTATTAATGTTGTGAAAACAATTTATACACACATTCTAGGGGTAATTGCACATCTATGTACAAAGTTGGGAAATTTTAGGCCAAATCTTTCATGGTTAAAATTGCCAAAACGTAGCAGAAAGGCAAAACCAAGTGCCACAAACTTGGGGTTGGATTGAAATGTGACCCACAAAATATGTAACCTGCGCATTTGATTTTCTCAGGTGACAACTGTATAAATATGTATTTGTAGTAAAATTAGATTTTGATCCCAGCAGCTAGGGGAGGTTTCTAGACACTGTAAAATGAATACCATAAACATGAAAAAAAATGTGTGATCCAATCAGCGAAAAGCAAGGTGGAAACTAGGCTTTTGCCCAATAAAAGCATTAGGGGTGTGGACAGTAAGCCTGCCCCTGCCATATATTTTAGTGATGTCATTTGGCATGATAAATAAGGGAACCTGACAGCACCCAGACACAATGATTCCTGACTTTCTTCCCGATTTCCTGCATGGCGCCCTGTTCCTGATTTCTTCATACTTGATCCCGATCCCTGATTTTCATTACAAAGCCAAGGCCTATGCATTGCTGGACCCCTTTTCAGCTAGGCCTCAAATTCTGAAGCAGTCCCAAAAACCCAAGGGAAGCATCTTGATCCAGCCGACTTGCTACTACTATATGCATGCCAGCTGCAAACTCGCCACCCCACTGATCTCCAGTCTCCAGTAACCCGTGCAGTCCAGTGACCAGAACAGCCCACCTGATCCTGTTCTGCCCGAGTTGCCCAGCTTTCCTTGGTTATACCCGATCTGGGAGATGACCAGAAGCCCTGATGGACCAAACCCCTAAATTAAAGTGGAATAAGTTTTAATAGGAAGCATAGAAAATCATAGCATACCTTGCCTTGTTTTGTTCCATCCCAATCTCTAAGTCATCCAATCCTTATCCCGATTGCTGTAACATGGTCACAACCATTCTTGAAACCTTGCATTTGATTCTTTGTGATAGTGCTAAATACTTTAAATAATTTTGTCTTGTGAAATCCTAAACCTTTAACCCCTTTCTCGGGTAATCGAACTGGTCAGCCAGGGTGGGGGCGGAGATGCTGGGGTTGGTTCCGCGGATCAACTCTAGAACTTACTGCGTTTCAATCTGGTAACGTAGCCTGAATGCCCTAGTGTAGTGCATAACTATCCTTGTAAAAATTGATTTCCGTTTTCTTTTTCGCGCCTTTATTTTCCAAAAACGCCTCTCATTCAACAATGCATAACTCACTCAATTTAACAGCTGGAGACTTCATTTCAACTCTGGATTATACCCAGGACTCATAGCTACATCCCAACCTAAAAACCGCAATCAAACTCACCTGTCTTTCTTAAAAATCGTTTGGTTAATTTTAGGCGGGAATCCGCATTTCTGCAAAGTTTTACATGTGTGAATTTCATTCTAAATGATCTTCAAACTTCCATTCAGATTTTAATTGTTTACTATAGCTCATGTTTGTTAGCATCTTTTCAATGTTACTCCCATAGAAATGTATACTGATTGTCTGATGTATTACGAGTGGTTGCCAGGAAAATCAAAAATAAGTATAGATCTATTATTAAAAATATTAAATCTGTCGCTAATACCTGGGCTCACCAGAGATTAGTGCAAACGATTTGTTCTAAAAACTCTCGTAGTATTTGGGCACTTCTGGGGGAAACTAGGGAGTCATTGAAGGGCCAAATGGTTAATCCAATTAAAGCTGAGACATGGGTTGAGTTTTTACTTGCCCGTAACACAAAACTACCGAGTGACAAATTGGGCCCTCAGATAACCTTGGCTCCCCATCTGGCCTTTGATACCTCATATACGGCCATAATCTCTAAGATAAAGACGCTCAAACCGTCCAGAGCTCCAGGACCGAACGGCCTAGCCAATATAGTTATGAGAAAACAGCCCGAGTTCTGGGCGAGTTTATTAGCAACTCTGTTCAAAAAGATAATGTTACAGGGGCAAATACCGAGCTCATGGCAAACAGCAGTACTGATACATGTTTTTAAAAAGGGCAATCGCCTAGATCCCACTAATTATCGGCTCCTCTCCATGCTGGATACAACGGGTAAATTGTTTGCTTCTTTACTGCTTGAGGAATTACAATCATGGGTAGAAAGGGCTAACATTTTGTCCATCTTCCAGTGTGGATTTAGGAAAGGTTATTCAACGAGTCACAATTTAATGGTCATGAACCTGTTGAGAACTAAAGCACGCAGCAAAGGTGCACCACCTTTATATGCTTTATATATTGATTTTAAAGCAGCTTTCGACACCATCCCTAGGGAACGTTTGTGGGCTAAACTTAACGGTCTGGGGTGCCCAGCATGCATCCTGTATTACCTGAAATTGCTGCACTACAATACGTCAGTCAGACTGAAATTAGATCAAGAAGGACACCTGACTGACAAAGTGCTGCAGAACAGGGGGGTGAAACAGGGCTGTGTGACGGCCCCCTTGGTATATAACCTGTATGTTTACGACATACCAGTGGCCATAACGGCCGTCTCAAACTGTCCACCTAAGATTGGGGAGCTGGTATGCACTGTCCTGGCTTACGCAGATGACTTGGTCATTTTTGATCACACAATCAGTGGCCTACGCAGATCGGCCACTGCATTGTGGGATTATGCGAATCATAATGGCCTTACTATCAATCTGGACAAGACTAAGGTATTGCGATTTACCAATAAAAGAGTGTCACGTGTAAATCTTATGGTGGGTAAGAACATAATCCCTTACGCCCCACATTATCGGTATATGGGTATTGACTTCGAACCTAGTGGTGACTATACCATATGCAAACATTCTCGGATGACGCGAGCAGCGCAGGTTACATCGCTGGTTGCGAACTTTACCAACAAGCAAGGAGGTTTCACGTTATGGGGCACTCGCCAACTATATGTGCAGGTTTTTACTCCCATGATAACCTATGGTCTAGAGGCCTTGTTCGACCTAGATCTTAGCTGGCTACAAGTTATAGAAGGGAAATTCTGGCGGCGGGTCTTGGGGCTGCCCCCAGGAATTCCAATGGCCATTTTACGCCTAGAATTGGGCATACCATCATTGAAAGCTACAGTGATGAAAAAGAGACTAGGGTTTTTTATCAAAATGCGTAGTGGTACAACAAATTCAATATTGACTGCTGTGGATAAGGAAATATGTAAAAAACAAAATATCCTCTCACCCGCTGCTATAATGTTAAAATATCTTGCTGATATAGGATGGACGTATCGTGAAGGGGACTATACCCGGCAAGTTCAGAGAGCCTTAGACAAGCGAATAGATATGTGGGATTGGTTGGAAAATTTTGCCCACCTCAGTACATTGAAAAGTTATGAATTTGTGAAATTTAGGTTGTATACATATATGAGACCGCAAGATTACCTTAACTTATGCCCTTGCAAAAGACTGCGACGTTTTGTACTCCTATTAAGACTGGGCCAACTCCCGACCCTTTGGGTCACGGGCCGGAGAGATCGACTGCTGTCGACACTAAGGATTTGCAGATTGTGTAAAATCGATAATGTTCTTGAGACAGCAAGACATGTCCTGACTCAATGCAGTGGGATGACAAACATAATATATCAACATATGGGAAAGTATACGCATGACTCTGTAACAACCTCTAAGGCATTATTTTGGCATCACTGCTTAAATTCCGAAAATATCCACATTTTTACTGCTTTATATAACATTTGGTTGGTCATAGAGGGAAAATTGGGCATTAGGATCTGAATAGGCAGCATTATCTACACCCAGGTGCAGAGATGGGATACACCTTTACTAGAACCCTTCCTGGGTCATGCGTGACTCTGTAATTGTGAATCCTGTAATTAAGAATTTCTACTGCTAACCGCTATTCCAAATATTGTCAGTATTTCGTATCCTGGTGAGTTCTGGTGTGATTCCCGCAGGGTTCGATTTAGGATGATCTAGGTTATTTTAGGTTTTAGAATGCACGATTGTGTCTGGGCTAGATTTATTTATTTATGGTGAATCCTGTAATTATGAATTCCAACTGCTAATCGTTCTCCCAAATATTGTCAGTATTTTGTATCCTGGTGAGTTCTGATGTGATTTCCACAGGGTTTGATTTAGGACGATCTAGGTTGTTTTAGGTCTTAGAATGCATGATTGTGTCTAGGCTAGATTTATTTATTTATTGTTATCGTTATTAGCATTCTTAATTTTTTTTTTTTTTTTTTACTTAGTTGTGTAATCTTAATCTTATTATTGTATTTTGATGTCATTCATGTGTAAAGTTTATTAGCTAAACTGTAACACATTAAATAAATAAATAAATACTGATTTAAGGATTTTTGCACACTTTTCATTGTTTTGCTAAGCCATTTTCGAATGTCATTTTAAAAAGTATAAGATTTCAAACCCGTTTTTCTCTCTTGTTTGGGATGGGAAGGTTGTATTCAAATTCTGTTTACTGTTCTTTATTCCTGAACGCCTGCTGCTTCCGGATATCTATTCAGAATTGGTTATTTGGGGGGGAATCTTAACTTAAATGCTAGCTGTTCAAACGTTCTTTTCTCTGGTGTTTTATATTTTGTGCTGCTAAGAGTGAATTGAAGTGCCCTACATAACTTCCTATTTGTTATTGCCACCACATTGGTGATTGCTGCTCCCTAGTAAAAAGTATGTTTGATTTGAATTTTAAATAAATAAATAAATATTACCTTTACCAACCAGTCTGATTCCTGGTCCATTGTGACCTGGGGTATTTTGAGAAGGGGTGTGATATGAGTGGTAGATCACTCAGAATATTGAACCTATAGACATAATTAAATAAGCATTTCAGCTGTGCGCTGCAAACTAGGCGGAGACCAGGGTGTATCGCCTGATTGAACTACTTAACAGATTTGGGGGCTCGTCCGGGATGGGTTTTGAGTTCGAGTTACCACCCGTGACAACACAGCAGACTAACCTGCAGGGTAGTGACTCCTTGCTTGGTTGGTGTACTGTGCTACACTGTACAAGTTCCTCCCAAGACAAATACTCCAAGACCAGGCAAGTCTATAAAAGTAAAAACAATACCAAAATAATTAATAAAGAAATTGTTAGGTACAAAATGACTGTTCCTGTAGAAATCAGTACAGCTAGGGAGCACCTCCCGCACAAGCTTTTTGTCAGGGGTGAGTGGCCAGAACAGAATGAACATGTCTGGCTGCAGGAAATCACGGAACAGGTCACTGCCATGAACCTGGATACCTGGCAGGACACGGACCCATTACACCAAGCTCTTAGTGAATTGTACAAGGCCCCAAAAGTTAAAGATGAGCAGAGTAAAATTGCCAGAATTGCGGCCTACCTATACCTCCACATAGGAGTGATACAGGAAAAGCACGCTGAAAACATAGTTGTGGCACAGAATCAAGTTGAATCACTAGAGAGAATCCAGAATGATCTAGAATCTGCAGAACAAAAGCTACTGAAGAGCCAAGAATTAGAGGCAGAATCAAGAGATTATGTCACAAAATTAAAAGAAGATCTGGCTCTCCTACAGAAAGAGAATGCAGAGCAAGACACCCAATTACAGGCACTAAAAGAGGAGTGTCAGGAAAGGGTCGACTCTCTGCAAGAGAGTCACCAGAACTTAAATCAACAGATAAAATATAACAGGGTCTGCGCAGAACAGATAGTTACCCTACAAAACTAGATAGAAACCTTAGAAGAGGAAAATAATAAATGAATTATTAGAGACCTACACTCCCAAACAGAATTTGATGAGGAGCGCCAGAAATCCAGTGCCATCAAAAATCAAAGGGATGACCTGACTGAACAGAGGGGCACCCTAAATCAGGAGAGGGATGCCTTAGGCCAGGAAGTAAGCCAATTAAAAATCGAGCTAGAGGGAAGAAAATTGGCCCTCCAGGAGCTCAATGAATTAAAGACAGAGTATGGGAAGCTACTAGAGCACACCAGACAGGTGGAGGATGCTCTGAAGGGAACACCCAGACCAAATATGCTAAAACTCGGGAGGCGAGTCTCCTGCAGCAACAATTGGCCAAGTATTCCAAGACCATGCAGGAAGCGCAGAGAGACAATGAGGCTCTCTGTGAAAAGAATGATGGGCTCCACCAACAAGTAGCAATGCAAGGGCGAATCATTGAGACCAGTAAGGCCTTGATAGAGGAACAAAAGCCTCAGATTTTTGCTCATCACCAGGGAATAGGGGCTGAAAGAGAAAAAGGTAGAGAGGGACAGAGCAACCCCTGATCCTAACGTCAGGACCCCTGTACTCAGGGACTCAAACCACTTCAATACCATGAACTCTGCCAGCTTCATGTCCACTGGCTCACATGAACCAAGGGCCATGGGGATGGTAGAATTCAATAGAGTTGGGAAGATGGGACTGACAGATCAGCGCCCCCCAGAAATTGATGGACGGGCATCCCTGTACAGATTCCCAAATGTTATGGCTAACATCCCTGACCAGGAAGACTCCTATGAGGGGAGAGTCAGGGAACTAGATCCACAAAAATACTGCCTTGGAAAAGATCAGTTTGTAAAATTTGGTGGGGAACTCCAGGAAATAAAGCCCAAAAAGAGTATCCTCAAGAACTCTACCCAGTTAGGGGCGGGGGGTTACTCCACCAATCCTGGGAGCAGGGGAGAGTCGGAAGACTCTTCTGAGCACCACAGATATACGGAAACTAGGCCCCAACATTCTGCAATCCCCTCTCAAGCTCGCAGAATCAGGGAGTGCCCAGAGGATCAAGAAGCCACCTCCAGTAGTAGTGCCTCAGAGTCTGAGGACGAGTGGACTCGGATGACTAAAACCAAAAAGGCAAAATTAAGAGAGCTATGCAAAAAGATCCCCTTAAGCAGATCAAGGCAATTAGGAGTGTTATAACTTTGTATCATAATAATGCAAAGTATTCGGTCTGGAAACACCTTGAATTATATGAATAGATGATGGACACTTCATCTGAAAGATAGCCAGAATTACATCCAGTATGTGAAATGGACATTCTCTCCTGAATACTCCAGTTTCTTTGCGGGACTGGAGGATCAGAATCACTCAAGATGGTCCACCTACAGGGCGGCCATCTTAAAACACTTCTCTGCACATAGAAACCCCCAAGAGGCCCGCAAGGCGGCCTACAATCTGCAGTGCGGGGAAGATCAGGCCCCACAAGAAATTTGTACAGGAGCTCAAACGTGCCTTTGCGCAGACCACCAGGAGGGTGCGCACTGATAGTCAGGAGTTCATCACCACCTTCTTCCATGCACTCCCCAAATATATAATGACCAAGCTGGTGAGGGACTTTCACGAGATGAGATCACTGGACTGGGTCATAGAACAGGCGACCCGTATTTATGAGGTACAGAAACCTGTAAATTACAAGAACACAAATAAAAACCCCAAACCAGCCAACACCCCTGCTGCTGTAAGGTGGCGGAGGTGAAGGTTGCCCCCATTTTAGATCTGGAGATGGGGGGGGGGCTAAGAATATACCTGTACAAAATCCATCCAATCAAGGAACCTGAAGGCCCTTGGGCCAATCCCAGACATGCAGTAGTCAGGGGGGTAATCCCACAAATGGGACCCATAACTCCCCTGATTACATCAGCCCCTGATACAAGGGTAACAAACCCATCCTGGGGTATGTGTGGACTCCCCCAGCCCAAAGAGGGGGGGGGATGCAACCAGGTTGGTACCACCACAGGAAACTTCCCTCCTAACTTTCCCCAGGGGGGCAGTAATCCCCCCAAATACCGTGTTGAGTTTCTTTCCCCGGTACCCTCAAAACATTAACCTACAGAACAACCCTCCTTTCTTTCCCCACTTTCCTGAGCCCAGACAGCCCAATCCGGGAGAGGGGAGGCCAAGGGTGGAGGGTTACCCCAATTTTCCAAACCCAGGGTACTATGGGAGAAGGGATTGTTACCTTTCCTGTGATTCACCTAGGATGGACCAGAGACCCCGATACCAGCCGGAACGGGTGTCTCAACTGGAGCGCTAGGTCCAGAACCTGTCCCAGGATCTGGATCGCATGCTGAGGGCTCAAGACGAACGTGCTGGCTCAGAACCCCACAAACCAAGGGTCTGGTACTCAACTCACCTGTTCCAGAGGAGGAGGCACGGGGGGAAGGGAGGTGTAAATCCTTAGAGGAAGCTTCCTTCCCCACCCGTGAAAAGCCCCTGGACATCCAGGAACCGGAACCAAAATCTCTTGCCCCCGAAAGTCTGCAACCCAAGGAACAGAGGGTGGGTAGGAGAAATAAAGGACCCAAAAAGGCCCATTTTGTGCAGAAGGTTAGTGTCCTCCAATTTGAAGGAGAGGGGTCCTCAGAGGATTCCGGGAAAAAGATCTTCTCCTTCAGGGAGGGGGGGGACTCCTGCCAAAGAAACATGGGTCCCAAGAGATCCTAATGAAGACTGGGTGAATGTGGGGGCCGAGTTAGAATCGCCCATCACTGAAGGCCAGAATGATAATTTGTGAAACCACGCTGCCCAAACCTATGCTGGTGACTGGCTCCAAAAAGGGGGGGCCAGAATCAGAACCCCGGGGAGCCCAAAACTTCCCAAATATCCAACGCTCACATTTTTCTTGCAGATCCCCAAGCTCCCACACAGAATCATGCCCAAACTACCCCTGTGTCGGAGCCAAGAAATCGACCAACCAACTGGCCCAAAATGCACATTATCTTTGCCCCCTTGAGGAGAAGGAGGGAAGATTTTATGCCCCGGTCCCAATACAAGGGCAGTGTACATTGTCGGCACTGGTGGACACTGGATCCCAAGCAACTCTTCTGTCAAAGAGAGCCTTTGATCAGCTGAATTCTGGAAGGGGGGGGGGGAGAGATACCAGATCCCTCTCAGCCCTCTTCCTGGACAACTTCACAACTTCGATGGGAATGAAATTCCTGTCGAGGGGACTGCGGATCTGGAAATTAAAATTGGGCGACAAGATGAAACATCCGGTCACAGTCGTGGTGCCGGAGGGAACCCCCTGTCTATTAGGGAATGACATCCTCCGTAGGTTGTCTCCCCTAATAGACTGTGAATAAGGTACTCTGGACCTCGACTGACAGGCCAATCAAATTTAAACAGAGTGTCAACCATGTTAGACTAAATGGCACCTGCCACATGGTTGAACAAAAACCAGATCAAAGTAAGTTTCATCTTCAAAATAATGAAATACCCGACGTTACCATCATTGCTGTGGGACAACTAACTGGTGATGGAAACTCCACTCCATTTCTGCAAATCAACCTTCCTTCCAGTTTCAAGTGGCATTCCACACTGGAAAGAAATACTCCGAAATTCTATACCAATTCACAATCTGAAAATCCCAATTCTATAGCCAAAATTGATAACCAACCAGCACAAAGTGTAGCTGGCGTTCAGAAGAAGGATGAACAGCTCTTCTTTCCGATTCAGTTAAATGACGGCAAGGAGTCTGTCCTCGCCCGAGTGGACTTGAATATCGAAGAAAGCTTCATCAGCGAAGTATTATTCAAGAAACTCCCAAAATACCACACCCTACACGCTCTAGAGTCAGTGTATAAATGGGTAGGGGACCTGGAAATCCCCTGTTCCAAACATCTTCTGCTTAACAGCTGCAGGATCAAAAGTTCGAGGTGATAAAAGCAAAGAACACAATTGATGGGTCGTGCGAGGTGTTCCTTCCGCCTTTTACATGGGCAGTCACATCCTCAACCGACTCGGGATTACTTTGGATCCCAGTTATTGCCAAGCCCAGTCCCTACTGGAGAGTAAATCTCTGGGTCCTGGCAATTCCAAAGAAAGCCTTCCGGTCAGCCCCAGTGCTACGGTAGGAAATGGAAGTTCGGAAATGGCAGAGAGGTCACTATTCCAGGCCTCGCCTACAGATCCATGTCATGCATATGATCAGATATTCCATCCATGTTTTTCAATTGGCAATTGTCTGTACTGTATTATATACTGTATTTTACATTGTATTCACATGCATGTACCAGCCTGTGGCAGGCACTGTAACTAAGCTACAAGACTTCTTGGGCAGCTGGGCGCAGCAGTACAAGGGCTTGGTGCGCATTATCAAATAAACAGTATCCGCATCCCCAAGGGCGACTTGACAGAAGAAAAGGTGGATCCACATCAATCAGCTAAAGAGTTGCCACCCCAGGCACACTGTGGCAAATTGAGGATTCCATAGAAAACCCAGTGGGGGATACTTATGAAGCATAGAAATATGTTAATGTCACTGAATGCATGCGTATATCCCACTGCTGAAATCCCGATTGGAGGACAGTAGGGGGGGAAATTGTCATAACCGGTTTTTGTTCTATTTTATAGATTTGCACGGATTATACCTTACCAAGGAGGACCTCCTCGGGGACCCGGAAAGGAGAAACCCAACGAAATCCGGAGTGTCGCTCCACGCCAGAAAAGAAAACCTGAGAGAAGGCTGGCGGTATCGCTCCACATTCCAACCAGAGGCAGCGAGCAGAGCGTGTTGCATCATTCGCTCATGGAAGAAGGACTCGTACCCGACTGAACCTGCTTTTCAAGAAAAGAAAAATAATCCCACATGCCCGACTCCCCCACGACTGGAAGTGTCCAGGTGTAGTCAGGGGGGTGGGGGGGAATTCTGTGGGATATTTTGACCCACTCAGTTGTGCTAAGCTATATCACTTGCTGCATTGGGGCAAGAAACAGCACAAAATGGCCGCGCTGACTCCTGTGCGCGCCAAAATCTTTAAACTGCATTTTGTAATAACCAGAAAATTGCTGCACCGTCCTGCCAACACACATTTCAGGTGTGGTAAAACGTAGTACACACTGCAGGAATGTGCCAGTGTGCTCTGCAACATTTTACATGGAGCAAAGTGAAAGAGGCAGCATCATTGTGCTGAAAAACCAAAGTGCCTCTTTAAAATGTCATATTTTCAACATTCAAAGTGCTATTTGGCACTACATTCATCAATTCCTCCTGAACCACAATGATCAAAAAGGCCCTGCAATGCCCAGCATCAGTCTTGAGTCTCAGAGGAACCGGGCCTAATTTGTATGACAGCTCCTGTAAAAAGTATCTTTGGAAAAGCAACCAGGGACTGTGTTTTTCATTTTACACAGGAAACGCGGCTATTTCTTTGCAACCAGTATCAAGAATCAGCTGTCCGGAGAAGAACAAGTTACTCTCTTACCTGGTAACGTTCTTTCGATGGGATGGTCCGACGACGTATTCCATATCTATGACCATAATCACCACAGCTGTTGTGCTTCGGAAAATCTTTCGGCCTCTGCGTCGATACGCTGTCCTCGAGGGCCTCCGTCGAACCAACATCACCAAATGTTATAAGTAGGACGCACGACGCACATAGCCTCAATTGTAGTTTTTTCCCCAGAACGTGTGGCACCAAACCACTGTCACTATGACCACAGAAAGCCTTGCGGGAACGTAAGCTGCAATCACATAAGAAATTCTGTAGCGGGGCCGGTAGGGAGGAGCGATATGGAATACGTCGTCGGACCATCCCATCGAAAGAACATTACCAGGTAAAAGAGTAACTTGTTTTTCGAGGGGATTGGGTCCTCCGACGTATTCCATATCTATGACAGACTCCCAAAGTAGTACCAACGTATGGAGGAGGGAAAAGAATTCAGAATATAGAAATTTTGAATGCCCAATTAAATTGCAGAGTAAAGGACCGCCTTGCCAAAGGTCAGATCCTGGCCATGGATAGAATCGAGGGAGTAGTGGCGGACAAAAGTATGGACTGAAGCCCAAGTGGCTGCATCACAGATGTTACGAATAGGAACACCCCTCTGCAGGGCAGTAGAGGCAGCCATACCCCTCCCCCCCCTAGTAGAATGGGCCCGTAAACCTACCAGAGGGTCCTTACGCACCAAGCGGTAACATTCAGAAATTGCCAAGATAATCCATCTAGACAGTCTGCTTAGTCACAGCTTGTCCCAAACACCTTCCAGCGTAACCAATAAAGAGCTGATCGTCCACTCTGACCAGGGACATGCGAGAAATGTAGAAACTTAAAGCTCTCCTGCGATCTAACCTATGCAGCCTCTCCTCTTCCTTACCAGGATGTGGAGGAGGATAAAATGCCGGAAGAATAACCTTCTGGCTCAAATGAAATTCTGACACCACCTTCGGAAGAAAGGAAGGACGAACTCTAAGGACAACCCTGTCCTTATGAAACACAGTGAAGGGTGGCTTAACTGAAAGTGGCTGCAACTCACTATGCGAGCGGAAGTGACTGCAACTAAAAAACACAGTTTTAAGGGTTAACAGCCTCAAAAGGACAAGAATGTAAAGGCTGAAACGGAGCACCCATAAGGAATTTCAGAACAAGATTCAAATCCCAACCAGGCACCTGGAAAGGTGACGGCAGAAACACATTAGTAAGTCCTTTGAGAAACTGAGAAATTAAAGGAATTTTGAAATAAGAACACTCCTCAGACGAGCGCTTAAATATAGACAGTTCCGCCCAGTGTTCCAGATAAGATTTTGAGGTGGGAGTATTTTACACATGATTTTTCAAATTAGAGCGTAAATGCAATTTCAAGAGAGTAAAAATTAGTTTTCTCCTCTGCAAGAGTAAAACGTATCCAACATACACCCAAAGCATATGTAAAATCAGACCCGTAGCCCAAAAGAGTTGTAGATCAAAGTTGTCTGGCTTGGCTTTAACCATTTTATTACACTTGTGGAAAATATTCTGCCATAAAAAAACTTACAAGTACATGGTACTTCTGTAAGCCTAAGTGGTGATGGTGCTGTCTCTGCAGCCAACATTGGTGGTGTTAATAGGGCCAATTGCTACTGAGGACATGGTTGACAACAATGGCGCTGCTTCTGAAAGTATGATGGGTGCACATGGTGCCGTCTGTTGGGCCCTGCATTGTGGGGTTGGTTGCACTGGGCCATGGGGGTGGCAAGAGTAGCGCTGTTGCTGACATGAAGTCCTGGGTGGTTTAGGGTGTGGCACTGCCCTGGAAAGTGGCGTTGGTGTACCAGCGCTGCTGCTCAGACCATGGGTGGTCATGGCAATGCCTTTTAGGCCTTGGGTTATGTTGTTGGTTGTACTCTCAGAATTATCTTTGATGGTGGTGTTGGGGCTGCCACTGCCTCTGCAGCCAGCGGTGGTGACTGAGAGGCTGATTGGTAGGTTTGGTGGTGCCTGGGTGGTACTGCTCGTTGTACTGGGCCATGGGTGGTGATGGCAGCAGTTGAGCAGGTGCTGCTGTTGACGTGCTGGGGGTGGTGACAGCACGGTCTCTGCAGCCCTGGATGGTGGTATTGCTGAGGCACGTGCTGATATTGTGGCCCATGGTAAATTGCGAGAGGGAGGTGCATGACACAGTGTACGCAGGAAAGGGTGCAAGAGAGTGCATGCCTATGAGTAAGGATGATGTGAGAGCAAGTGGGTGCACACTGTGCAGCAGCTGCGATAGAGAGCATGCAAGAGAGGGAGAGTGTGCATGCATGGCTACAAGATTGTGTGCTACAGAGAGGGTATCGAGTGTGGGTGAATGGGATTGATTGTGTGCAATGCTGGTGTGAAAGTATATGCACCTGAGGGGGAGGGAAGGTGGTGTCAGAATAGATGTACGAAGGAGGAGGCAGATGGCGGCTCAGATGGCCGAACGGAGGGGGGGCACACACAAGAAACAGCGAAACATAAAAAGTGAAAGGGTTTTAAAAAATAATGAGGAAGAGGGCCCCAACAGGGAATGGCTGGGGGATGAAAAGAGAAATGGCACCAGGTAAACAAAGCAGTGAAAACAGAGCACCATTTGAAGGAAAAAGCAAAGAAAAATTGCCATCAATGGTCTTGACGACACTGGGAAGGGGTTGCTCAACAAAGAGGCTAATTCAGGGCTAGATTAACTTTTCAGGTCTCTTCCCCTTGCATGTCAAAGTGACAGATGGGGTCAGCAGGACGAGGCTCAAAAGGTTACCAGAGCTCCACTACAAGTTGCCCAGCACACCGGAGACGGCAGAACCAATATGGGGAAAAGTTTGTGATGGGCCCAAACGCTCCAAGCAGCGTGCCTGCTTTTTGTGTGCGCTATATTTCCCCCTTTCCACCCACCCCCACTCACCACAGCAGACACTGACAGCAAGCAGCAGAGCAAAGAAGTGTTCACATCTCAATTGAAGTCTGCATATCAAAAGAAGACAGGAGAGCCGTCATTAAGCATTCACTCCCCCAGCCTGGAGGAGGACGTTTAACATTTAGATTTTCGTGGCCATCAAGGCATATTAAGCAGGAATGGCGGCCCCTGCAAACAGCTGATTTTGCAATTTTATTGAAAATCGCAGATTCGCTATAAACTGAAGGGTCTCATATTAAGCAAGGAAAGTAATCTAATATACCCATTGCACAATATGTATACATTTCAGACTGTCGGGGCATGGTACCTAGTTGGTTTTTATAGGAATGCTTGTTTGAATGAGTCTCCTGCACTGTAGTCTGGGCTCCCGGTACCATGGTTTACAAAACTGTACTTGCCCCCCAGTCCAACAGTTGCAAACTCCCAAAGCCCCCCCCCCCGCCATCCCCCTCCCCCCTCCCCCATCAGAGTCAAGGCCCAAATAATGCCATGGTTGTGTACTTCAGGTAAAAAGGCTACTGGAAGTTAGACCAGTCCAAGACGTGGCCCTCAACAGTACATCTTTAAACACATCCTAACCCTCCACTCCACTGCAACAACATTTCATAGGGGCAGGATCCCAAAACATTTCCCACACACATCTAGATACAGAGATATTGCACTGCAATCCTTGCTGTGCTTAAACAATTTAACAACAGCTAAACCAATACTGCAAAGGCATTTCAATGTGTCATTTAAAGCATAATATAAAATGTACCTTTGCTCAGATCAGAGACTTCCCCCATCCGGAACAGCTTTGAATTTCCAGTATGGTAATAAAAATGACACATGGCCGCGCATAGTCTGCCCTTGCAAACTGCTAGATGGTGCGGGGAACAGAACAGGACCTAAACAATACATGCTGTCCGCAGCATACTCCTTCTGCCGGCACTATACACCGGCCTCTGAAGGAGCATTAAATGCATGTCCTTGTCTAGCATATTACGCCCTACCCCAGGCATTGGCATCCGCCATCCACCATTTCTGTGAGGTTCGGGCAGAGTCTGAAGAGCAGTAATCGCTTCAGTGAGCATCGCAGCTCGAGAGCTGGATTAAATATGCCGATTAAGTTAACTGGAATCCTGCGTGCCAACATTGCAGACCGTCATCATTATCAGCTACAGACAATATTACGCCTTGGGGGTTGGAAGAATGCACAGCCGACTAAGAGCTAGTACTGAGGAAACAGGTACAGGTTAGAAAAACTTGCGGCAAAGCAGGTCAGAGTGGCGTGGAGATGGGTACAGCCCAGAGTACGAGAATAAAAGGCTAAGAATGGCATTTCCCGGAAACTACCATTTTAGAGCACATACAAATAATAGCAAAGCAAAGTGTCTACTATTTAAAGGTGGGAGACGTGCATGCCCCATTATCCTCAGCGCAATAGGAGATTATGTCCGTTCTTTTACGACGCATTATGGCAGATTCCTTCTGCTTCCGAGCGCTGGAAACAGTTGTCACCATTAATAAATTTAACGATTCTCTGTTTAAAGTGGCAGAGCCAGGGGAGGGGCCGCCTACCGCAGCTCCCCTCTGGTGCCGAGTGCGCCCCCAAGCTGGTGCTCTATTTAACCCCCCCTACCCTCTCGGCCCATATGCTCGATTTATTTGGCTCAGGAGAAGGAGGAAACCTCAGGGACCCCTTTCTTGTAACACAGCGCGGGCCAACCATAAATATTTTTCGGTTAAGAAAAAAAACACATACCTTTCTTACTGCGAATCCACAGGGCACGGGCCTGCCTCAGTGAGTGCAGGACTAAAGGAGCCGTTTAGGTATTTTTTGGAGCCCTAACAGAGCGAGCGCTGCCCAGTGAACTGTCTCTGACTTACTCAGTCACACGTGCGTCGGGAATGTTCCAAGCAACTTGGGCCTGGGCAAACTCCACCTCCTCCAGTCCCTCGCTGAGCACAGAAGCCAGCCCAGCCCAGCGCCAGCCCTGCTTGCAATTGCAAAGTGCACTGTACACGTGCACTACAAAAACATAAAAACGGAATTTCAATCAGTATATCGTTACAAACAAGGTAACGGTTATTTATTCATAATTAAATTGTTCACGATGTTTATACCGGCATACCATTACAACCCTAGCGTAAACAGTATGCAGAAGAAAATTAAATGCATCGTAATGGCTTTAATTACATGCGTATAAAGCAAAGATACGCACCTTATCTGTAGGGCTGGTTCCGCCAGGTAACCTTTAACAGTACCCACTTGCAGGGGCCTGTGGGCCAACAAAAGAAAAAAAAGAACCACAGGAATGTCACATGAAAAAGGATCTACATTCTTAACCCTGCACCAGTCGCAGAACTTTCTCCAACGGCAACGGTACAGGGACTTTGTTGCCGGCCTCTGGCCGAAAGCAACACCTCCATCACGTCTTCAGGGAGGTCCCAATACTTATACATCAACCTTTCAGAATCCAAGCGTGAAGATTGAGGGATCGGACCTCTGGATGGAGAACCTGACCCCCCCTCCCGTGAGAGCATGTCATCTCGGTAGTGAAGACGGCATGGAGGGTAGATGGACAAGTCGAGAAGGTCCGGGTACCACGTCCTCCGAGCCCAAGCCGGAGCAATGAGGATCATCCGGGAACCGAACCTCCGTAGCACTTGCGGGATGACGGGGACTGGAGGAAACGCATACAGCAGTGGGAAGGACCACTCCGCCACGAACGTGTCTCCTAAGGCTCCTTTTGGAGGAAATTCCCACAAGCAGAACCTTTCGCACTTCGGGTTGACACTGGAGGCGAAGAGATCCACCAGAGGGGTCCCCCAAAGGGCAAAGATCTCCAGGAGAATCTCCCGAGCCAGCTCCCACTCGTGAGAGATTGCACTCTGCCTGCTCAGAGCGTCCGCCGTCTCGTTTTAGTCTCCGGCCAGATGAACTGCCGAGATCGAAACTTCCTGCTGGATGGCCCAGAACCAGAGCTGCATCGCCTCCCTGCACAGAGGAAGTAACCCTGCCCCCACCTTTTTGTTGAGGTAGTGCATGGCCACTGTGTTGTCCGTCAGAATCAGGACATTCTTTCCTCGCACAGTCGGCAGAAAAGCCTTCAGGGCAAGCCTGACGGCCCTCAGCTCCAACAGATTGATATGGAGTCTGGACTCCGACGGAGACCAACGACCACCGACTGTCAACTCGTTGGCATAAGCTCCCCATCCCGTGAGGGATGCGTCCGTCACGATCGTCACCTCCGGCCAGTGTAGCCAAAACGGAGCCCCCTTCATCAGATTGCCTTCGACGGCCCACCACAGAAGGTCCTGGGCGTCTGAGGGCAGCACCTGAACAGGCTTCGACATCCTGCCGGAGGACTGCGACCACTGCATCTTGAGGGCCCACTGCAGAGATCTCATCCGCAACCTGGCCACCGGCACCAGAAGAATGCAGGATGCCATGAGGCCGAGCAACCTCGAGAACTTGAATGCCGGGAGACTCTGGGCGTGTTGAAACTTGTGCACCATCTGCTGAATGTGATGAGCCCTCACCTGGGAGGAAAACACTGCCCCAGGGATGTGTCGTGCACTGCTCCGATGTACTGGAGCCGCTGGGTTGGTGTCAAATGGGACTTAAGCCCAGCTTGTGAAGGGAGTGGCAGGTTTCGGACAGATGGTCCAGGACTTGCTCAGGAGTGCGTGCCTTTATCAACTAATCGTCCAGGTAGGGGTAGACGTGAATCCCCCCCTTTCCTGAGATATGCTGCCACCACCTCCATGAGCTAGGTGAAGACCCTCGGGGCGGAAGTCAATCCGAACGGCAGGACCCGAAACTGAAAGTGCGAGTTGCCAACCGCGAACCTCAGGCACTTCTTGTGCCTTGGATGGATCGGCACATGAAAATAAGCATCCTTGAGGTCGAGAGACACCAACCAGTCCTGAAGTTGAAGGGCCTGGAGGACTTGAGAAAGAGTAACCATCTTGAACTTGTCCTTCCTGAGGAGCTTGTCCAAACCGCGCAAGTCCATGATGGGTCTCAATCCTCTGTCTTTCTTTGAAATCAAAAAATAAGGGGAATACCATCCCTTGTTCCTCTATGCTACAGGCACCAGTTCTATGGCGCCTTTCTCCAGCAGGGATCAAATTTCCTGCTCAAGGAGCGGATCCGGACTCTCCAAAGAGAGATTTCCTAGTGGATTGTCGTGAGGCCTCTGCCGGAAAGGAAGACAGTAGCCGTGGGCTATGATCTCCAGAACCCACACATCTGAAGTAATGGCACCCACTCTACAAGATGCTGCGCCAGCATTCCCCCCCCCCCAACCGGCGAACCATGGGACATGGCCTCATGACTGGGATGAAGTGGCTGCGGCAGTGCCTGAGGGCAAAGAGGCAACTGCCCAAGCGGCCTTGGCACCTCGAGTACCCGGTTTTCCACCTCTGGCACTCCTACGGTGGCCCCTTTGACTTGCAGCCCCTCACGATTTACTAAAGGGCGAGTAATAACGAAAGGAACCTCCCCTCCATTGCGGTCCCCTACGACGAAAAGGCGGAGGTTGGCGAACTGCAGCGCTCAACGACTTCACTGCAGCGCTCAACGACTTCGATGCAGCTTTGGAGGTCTGCAACCTCTCAAGGCTCTCGTCAGCCTTGCTGCCAAAAAGATGTTCACCATCAAAGGACATGTTGAGGAGCCGGTCCTACACATCAGGAGCAAACCCCGACTTCTACAACCACGCAAACCTGCGTATTACGGTGCTCACCGCCATGGACCGGCTGACACAATCTGCCATGTCCAAACCCGACTGAACGGCCTCACACATGGCATCCTTGCCATCCTGTACAATAGCAAGAAAACCATTCCACCCCTTCGGGAATATGTTCAGCCGCCAAAGAAATACAGTTCCACAGAGTGTGCGTGAAACGTGACAAGGCACACATGGAGTTGGCTGCCTGTAAAGCCATACCCCGTGAAGAAAACATTTTCTTCGCCCAGCCATCAAAACGCTTGTCATCCCTATCAGGAGGGATGGTAGGGTACGACGCCTGCTTTGCTGGGGCCGTGGCCACCTGCACCACCAAACTCTCCAGAGTGGGGTGCGTGGCCAAGTAGCAGGGGTCCCTACTGGCTGGGTGGTATTTTCGCAGCAAAGACTTGCTCACTGCCGGGAGACTCTCTGGAGCAGTCCAAGCTGCAGCCACCCTTCTTTGCAAAGCCATATGGAATGGCAGTACCGGGTCAGTTGGAGGACCTTGGTCGAGGATGTCCGTCAGGTCATCCTGCACAAAATCCACAGGTGGTGCAGACCACCCCAAGTATTCCATGACCCTCAACATAAGGTGCCGATACGAGGACTCAGCATGGGTGCCAAGCTCAGGCCGACAGAACTCCACCACCGGAGAGGTGTCCAGACCACTGGCGTCGTGCAGTGACTGACGCAGGTCCTCAAACTGGCTGTGACCAGACAAAATCTCGTCAGGCACCTCCTCAGGCACCAAACCTTCCTCAGATCCCTCATCCCCCTCAGAAATATAATCCAGAGGTTGGAAACAGTGCACAGAAAAAAGGGACAAAGACATTCTTAGCCTTGGCCAGAGCCTTTCTGGGGGGGTTCCACCGTGCCACGGGGTACCTCCGACAAAGCAGCCTCGAAAGGCGTTGAGGGCGTCGACATTGAGCAAGGCGCTGACAACTTAGACGGCGTTGACACAGGCCTCGAGGGCGGATCCAGAGCATGTCCTTCGACAGCCTGGGCGCCGATGGAGTCGATGACTTCCAGAGGCAGAGCCTCTTCGAAGGCGCGGACGGACCGGAGCCTTGCGATTGAAAAATCGCCATCATCTCCTTTCGGAAGGAATCCCATTCCTCAGGAATGGACTGCTTGGTGGGCCAAGCAACCCCAGACGGGCGGAGTCCTCAGATGAGGAACAGGGAAGGTGACCTGTGAGGGCGCTTTCGTGAGTGCCTCGAAGAGGCAGAGGAATGGCAAGACCGACTCCTGGACCGAAACCCCCCCGGACTCACGACGACGGTGCGGAGTTGCCCGTCGAATCGTCCGTCGAAAGTCCAGTGTATCGGGACTTCCGGGACTTGGCCACCTTACCCACCGACAGCTTCTTCTTACGCTCCCGGAAGGCCTTCGATGTAAGCGACTGGCAGTCGACAGTCATCCGTATCGTGGTCCTCCCAGAGGCACCAGAGGCAAGCGTCGTGCGTGTCAGTCAATGACACCTTGGACCCGCACACCCGACACTTCTTAAAATCAGACCGCGGGGTGGAAGAAGCCGAAGACATCATTTTCAATACACAAAGGAACAGTTCGAAGAACTGAAAGAACAGGATTCAATAGAACCGAGGCGCGCTGAGATCTCCGAAGCGAACACGTTCGCGGAAAAAAACGGAACTGAGGCTACGGGCGTCCTACTTATAACATCTGGTGACGTCGGCTCGACGAAGCCCTCGAGGAGAGCGTATCGACGTCATCGACACAGGACACAGACGCCGAAAGATTTTCCGAAGCAGCAGAGCTGTCGTGATTACTGTCATAGATATGGAATACATCGGAGGACCCAATCCCCTCGAAAGACTCTAAACAGATGCATGATACATGTATCCATGCTGCAAAAAACTACAGCACTCAAGGAAAGGACTAGAGCTGCCTAAAGTGTGCATTTGCTGCAGATAAAAACCAAATTTAAAGAAATAAAAAGTTAAATGTGCTTCTTCCTGAATGAAGAGCAAAATCGCCTATTTTTAAAATATATTGTTGTGTAAAGGCTTGATTATTTAAGAATGTCAAAGGATTTGCTACTGTTAAAAATCCACCTATAAACTGTTTTAATTCCATAGATTTAAAAAGGTGAAAATCAAAGCTAAAACCCAGGCTGAGTTGGCAAACTATATAAAAAAAAACCTGCTCTGCAAGTTGCTAGCCCTGAGAAAGGGTGACACCTCAAACTGCTGGCACAGGAAAGGCTAATTGCTAGATTGGAGGCTTTGAATACCCAGGACAAAGGGACTTCCCAAGTCATCAGACATTCGTCTTTGCCCCAGGTTAAGACAATAGCAGGCTAACACACTCACCTTCAAGTGGGAGGGGCATGAAACTTCAGTCAGGAGAGAGAGGCCCCTCGCCCTGCTTCAAAGGAATTGATATTTGCTTACAGTTGAAAGAAAGAAAAAAAAACTGACAAGTGACAATAGACTTCCTTTTGGTTTTACAATGCCTACTTTGCAACTGAACTTTCAAGACATTTAACTTTGCGGCAAGAATGAGAATAAATCTAAATGTATGCTATTCATTTGAAAACTTGGTAGGACTTGTTACTGCACAAGGAACAGAATTTATAAAGAATGAGCGATTACGCGGAATGTATTAATGTTGCGAAATAACATTTTATACACACATTCTAAGGGCAATTGCGCATCTATGTACAAAGTTGGGAAATTTTAGGCCAAATCTTTCATGGTTAAAATTGCCAAAACGTAGCAGAAAGGCAAAACCAGGTCCCACAGACTTGGGGTTTGGATTGAAATGTGACCCACAAAATATGTAACTTGTGCATTTGATTTTCTTAGAGGGGATAACTGTATAAATATCTATTTAGGTAAAATTAGATTTTGATCCCAGTAGCTAGGGGAGGTTTCTAGACATTGTAAAATTAACACCATAAACATGACAGCCTTTTCTGTGATTCAATCAGCGAAAAGCAAGGTGGAAACTATGCTTTTGCCCAATCCAAGCATTAGGGGTGTGGACAGTAAGTCTGCCCCTGGCATATACTTCAGTGATGTCATTTGGCATGATAAATAAGGGAACCTGACAGCAGCCAGACACACCGAATCCTGACTTCTCATCCCGATTTCCTGTGTGGCTTCCTGTTCCCGATTTCTTCATCCTTGATCCCGATTGCTGATTTTCATTACAATGCCAAGGCCTGTGCATTGCTGGACCCCTTTTCAGCTAGGCCTCAAATTCTGAAGAAATCCCAAAAACCCAAGGGAAGCATCTTGATCCAGCTGACTTGCTACTACTAAATGCATGCCTGCTGCAAACTCGCCATCCTACTGATCTCCAGTCTCCAGTAACCAGTAACCAGTGCAGTCCCGTGGTGTCCCATGACCAGAACCGCCCACCTGATCCTGTTGCACCCGAGTTGCCCAGCTGTCCTTGGTTAGACCCGATCTGTGTGATGACCAGAACCCTTGACGGTCCAAAATCCTAAATTAAAGTGGACTGTAAGTATTACTAGGAAGCATAGACTATCATAGCATACCGTGCCTTGTTTTGTTCCATCCCAATCTGTAAATCATCCAATCCTTATCCCGATTGTCACAACCATTCTTGAAAATTTGCATATGATCCTTTGCGATAGTGCTAAATTCTTTAAATAATTTTGTCTTGTGAAATCCTAAACCTTTAAACCCTCCCTCGGGTAATCGAACTGGGTCAGCCAGGGCGGGTATGGAGGTGCTGGGGTTGGTTCCGAGGATCAACTCTAGAACTTACTGTGTTTCAATCTGGTAACCTAGCCTGAATGCCCTAGTATAGTGCATAACTATCCATGTAAAAATTATTTTCCAAAAACGCCTCTCATTCAACATTGCATAACTCACTCAATTTAATCAGTGTATTTCACCCATTTTTCTTAAAAATCGTTTGGTTAATTTTAGGCAGGAATCCGCATTTCTGCAAAGTTTTACATGTGTGAATTTCATTCTAAATTATTTTCTAACTTCCATTCAGATTTAAAGTGTTTACTTTTGCTCAAACTATAGCTCATGATTGTTAGCATCTTTTCAATGTTGCTCCAATATAAATTTATACTGATTTAAGGATTTTTGCACACTTTTCATTGTTTTGCTAAGCCATTTTTGAATGTCATTTTAAAAAGTGTAAGATTTCAAACTCTCTTGTTTGGGGAGGGAAGGTTGTAGTCAAATTCTGTTTACTGTTCTTTATTCCTGAATACCTGCTGCGTCCCGATATCTATTCAGAATTGCTTATTTGGGGGTTGGGGAATATTTTAGGGGGAAATCTTAAAGTGCTATCTGTTCAAACAAGCCAAAAGTGTTCTTTTCTCTGGTGTTTTATATTATGTGCTGCTAAGAGTGAATTGAAGTGCTTTACATAACTTCCTATCTGTTATTGTCAACACATTGGTGATTGCTGCTCCCTAGTAAAAAGTATATGTTTGATTTGAATTTTAAATAAATAAATATTACCTTTACCAACCAGCCCGATTCCTGGACCATTGTGACCTGGGGTATTTTGAGAAGGGGTGTGATATGAGTGGTAGATCACTCAGAATATTGAACCTATAGACATAATTAAATAAGCATTTCAGCTGTGCGCTGCATACTAGGCTGAGACCAGGGTTTATCGCCTGATTGAAATACTTAAGAAGGAGGCCTTTACGGAGTCAGCACAGCAAACGTCAATGGACAAAGTCAAAGTTCTGATGCTCTTCTTCTTAGAAATATGTTTTAACAGTCCGTGTTCAAAAGAGAAATCACAGCAACTCAAGAGGAGTCCCCTTTAGAAAGCACAAGCTGTAAGGCCAATGCAGGTAAGTTGAGGTCAACTTAGTGTAGGGTTAAATCACATCCCCAAAGATAGGAAGCACCCCAAATAGGATAAAATACCCCAAACCCCACAGTACCATGAAAATGAAGAAAGGATTCCAGCTGGTTGCCCTTACGATGCAGTGCATTAGACCCTTGCTCCTTGTCCTTGGCGGTGGTGACAAAAGGGAGGACATCTGGCAGGCTCCTGTGACAGAACTCAAGAGAGGGACTCGGCATCAATGGTTTTCTGTTGATTCAGCGGCTCTTTGTGGTTTTGGTGCTTTTTTCTCAGCGCCAACGAAGAATGAAAAGCTCTGGTTAGGATTTCCTTGATCCCTCAGTCCTAGACTCTGGATGCAGATTTCTTGCTTCTGCAGGGTCCTCTGGATTCCCACGAAGATCTGGCCGGATACGGACTTCGGAAGACAATGCACTCACAAGTGGTTAAGGTACCAAGGGTATTGGGCTTCTGCAGCCTTGGAAAGTCACAGCAAGTCAGGGGTTGTGCCAAAATAGAGTATACAGTTTGTCTCGAGACTAGTTGGAACCACCAGCATAAGGGAGAAAGTTGTCCTTTACGGGTCTTCTCTGTCAATTTGAAAACGGGGTCAGCACAGCAGCAGGGCTTCACAGGGCACTTCGCGGTCCAGGAGCGTACTGCTGGCATCATCTCTCGTCTTCTGCTCCGGATTCTGTCCTCCAGCAGTCAACTCTGCTCTTAGTCCCAAAAACCTTGCTTTTTATGGAAGTTCTATTCATTCACAGCCCTAGGCTGTCAATCACACAGCATGGTGGCTGTCAGCCGGCCAAGTGGAACTGTTTCACTCAGGCACACCTAGAGACAAGGGACAGGGACGTTTCGGGACCCTCCCTCACTTCCTGCCTTTCCAGACACACTGGAGCCTGGGCAGGATTCAGGGCTGAAGCCCGCCAAAGGCAAGACACACAAAGGACTCAACCCTGATGCAAACAACAGAGTAAAAGCTCAGAAGAAACTAACAAGAAATGGTGAAAAATGGTGAAAAAAGAAGACGGGCCATTTTTGAGAAAATGGTCACCCTTGGGTGCAGCACTGCAGCGGATGTATGAGCCTGCAGATACATGTCATTAAGTAGTAAAACAAGGAACCATTGCCACCAGCCATTCAAGTGAGTTAGTGTAACAAAATGTTACATGAGGAATGGGTTAAAGGAATTACTGTGTGACCGCTCAGAACTCCACATAGGGTGGTGTGTACTGGATCCATAAAGCAAAGGTAATTAAGTCAGGGGTCATCTTACTATTCTTGGGAACAGTAGTTTACCCAAGTAAACGTAGTTAAACATCAAGAGAAGTCCAAGGGGCTTCTCAGTGACACTGCACAAAAGCTGATACCAGACCCCATAAAACAGTAAGGGACATAGAAAATCAGAGTGAGGAAAACATATGAGTGAGTGAGAAAAAGGCCCCACTCAGGAGTAAAAATTAAAAAGCCCAGAGTCCAGCAAAAGAGCTGGGGATCTCTAGGGTTAAAGTGAATTGGCACAGAAATGAAAATTCTCCCTAACACACACCCACCCAAGATTCACATCAATAGTAATACAGCTATAATCTTTGTATACTACAAAAATATCAGGAACCCTTGTGTCCTCGCCTCCCAAATGCCAAATGCTAAAACTCCATCCAAAATAGTACAGTAAAAGTGATGTATTAGTGGTCTATAACACTGTCTTCCTAACTGAATTTGATTGCTTTCAACAAGGCATAAGCTAAGCAGTGCTGCACATTTTGCTAATTAAATCAACACTTGTGTAGCACAGCTGGCAATTAAAATTACCCTTTTTAGTGAGAATGTATACCCTGTATTACTCTCTCCACCCTCTTTTCTCTGTTCACTACAAGTTTAAAGGTGCAAATGGAGAGAGTGTGTAACAGTAATCATTTCCACTCTGAAGTGCCAAAGATCTGAGTGGGAGTGCTAGCTGAGAACAACTTCTTTTTCAAGTAATTGCAAACCAGAAGCCATCAGGATTAAACTTGTATTAAACTAACTATATATTAGAAAAAGACAGGCATGCCTTTTTTTTTTAAGACAGTCCTGCAAGTCCTTTCCTTAAAATGTAAGTTATTACATAATGCATATTTACAGGAATGCTACTGTAAAACACTTCATTGGCTCCATGTTTTTCAGCAAAGTTCAGGTAAGTGAATCTAAATATGACTGTCATTTATATTTCATTTTGTAGGGGAAGGTGCATCATATTGACGAGTGTACACTTTTGAAAATGTACATGATCACATGGCCAAATGCTTTTGATGGAAAACCTAGTTCGGTGACCTGCTGGCTGCATCCACCAGAGCAACTGCACGGTTCGAAATTAAGATTCGATGATCAGGAGCTAAAACCAGCTCCTGGATTTTGAGCGTCACCATGTAGGCAGGAGCTACCGAGGGGGAACCAGGCTCTACCACAAGATGCTACTTTAACTTGTTGCCCTATATGTATGATTCATTGGAGCTCATTTTACAACATTATGAACTTTGCAGCATGTAGGCGGATCCTTGCTGCCAAATTTTGGTCATTTGCAGAGCGGAGTGCAAATGTGAAGGTCAAAACGCAATGTGTACGTATGCCATTAACGTTACACCGCCGTAGAAATTGCATTTAAATGTGTACTAGAGGTGTTCAATTCTTCTTCATTAACATTCTCAAATACTCAAAGTTAATTTCACATATACATGTTTATAAGGTACAAGTTGGCCAGAGGAGCCAAAAGTAGCTACTGGTGTTAGTTCCAGCCTAACCAGGCTCTCGTGAGCTATAAGAAGGAGCTAAATAACCCTGAACTGATGCTCAACCCATGACCTGATCCCAAACCTCTTGAGATTCTATCTTATCATCCTGTTGCTTTATACCAGCTACCCTGAAACCAAGAGTTCTGTAAACTACAATATATCATCTAGTTTGCCCAGTTCTCTGCCTGCTAGCCCATCCACTCTGCTTAGTCTCTTACTTTCTTCCCTCTTACATAATGAACACACAAAGCTAACTAGATGTTTATGCAGAGTAATGATCACTACTTCCATCTAGTCTGCACATCTACAGACTCATTGCAATGTCATACATAGTTAGTCTCCAGAACTCGCTTTGCTCTATGACTGTGATTGCATTAAATATTTGCACCTGTGGGAGAGAGCTGGCCAATCTGAGCCTGGGAACTCCAGCGGAATCCACAAGTAGCCACATGCATTTCATGTTGGCCCGCTGCACCTCTGCCTAGCCTTCACCCTGTCCTTGGAGGTGGTGCACCAGAGGAAGTTTCCATTGAAGTGCCACACCTGGACACCCCTGCCAATTCATTCGTGGACCTCATGGCCCACCTCCAGGTCCTGAAAATAGTTATTTCCAATTGCAGACATATGTGCAATTTATGTTTAAGGGTAGCACGAATTGCGCACAGCCTGGTTCCCTTAAAAACAAACAAAAAACGTATCAGCTACCCAGATGGCAGTTTGAAGTGCAAATATCACTTTTATGGGCATACAGGGATGGAATGCTTTACTTGGGGCTACCTGGCTCAGACTTGAGGGCTGTTACCCGCCCCTGCCCTCTCCTGAAAGTGGTATTTAACATTATTTTGAAAACATTTGTTATCATTGACAGCCAAGGGCCATCCTGTCCATCTGAAGTTGACAATTACCCTGCCTGCACCATACTATGTACTTAGTCGCCGACTATGACTTTCCTTTAACATTGAACTGTTTGATTTATGAAACTTCTGAACTTCTCCTTACACAGCAAATGGGGCAAAGTATTTGCACTAAAACAAATGTCAGAGCCTTACCAGATCTATTCATTTATGTGTTTCCATTCATGCAGCTAACCAAATTTTACAGACACTCATTTCACTAATGTCTTACGTCGGAGGTACATCAACATTCTGTATTGTTGATCAATGTAGGTCTTGGGTACAAAAACGTACCTATATTAGTACAAAATTGCTCAAATAAGTGTTGGCCAATCAAGAACGTTTTAATTAGCTAACTGATAAATTAGTTTTCAAAAATGTATTATGTCTTGTTCGATCATCAGTAAAAGCCGATTTTATGCAGACAATTTAATGGAAACTGAATTCTTGTATGGTATTTTATATAGGAGGTTTGGTAATCAGAATCTAGGGGTTGTGACAAACAAAGCTAATGTTGTTAACACATGTTTGCTGTGTTAAGCTCCACTTATTTTACAAAAATGAAAAGGCAGTTTTGCTTTTTTTTAATGTGAATTAGTTTTGATGTCAAAACAGAGCATTGACCGATACAGATAGGAAAGTCTGAAAATTAGACCGCATTGACAGTCTTAAAACATATCTTGAGGAATTGCCATCTGGCATGGGTGTATATGTCCAGGCTTTTTTGATTTTTTATTCATTATTAAAATCATATGTGTAATTCCATCTCTGAAAGGGAAATCTACTGATCAGATTCTCCTTTTGTACGCTCCATGCCAAAATCCATACTGTGTAGCTGTGCCCTGCTGCATCAGTATCCAGAACGGCAGTGCCTGCTCTGCTAGTAGCACAGAGCAGATTCAGAGGCACAAGTGTCCATTTGACAGATGCAGTGGCGGTGAGTAATGTATCCCTTCTGAGGCTTGTGGAATCTGCTTAGATCACATGCTGTGCATAGATTAGTGAGCAGTGGAAGAATGAGGTGGGATTTGAGAAGGTTCATGAGCAAATAAATGTCTTAGAACTGCTTGCCCCATTTGTGTATCTGTCTTGGAACGAGCATCAATGCAGTAGTGCTCAGTGAAAGTATGTATTGAGCTCCATGTACATGCTTTGCAAATACTGTCTAAGGAGACATCTGCAATGAAAGCCAAAGTGGCTCCAGTAACTCTTGTGGAGTGGACCCTTGGCGTAAAAGCCAGTGTCTTATCCGATAGGGAATAGCACAGTTGGATACATCTGACTATCCACCTAGAGATGGCATTCTTAGAGATGCGATCTCCTTGTCTGCCTGGCGCTATGGAGACAAACAGTTGATCTGTCTTTCTTAGCGGTCTGGTCTTGTCTACGTAGTAGAGGACCTCACTCCTCATCTAGTGTGTGGAGTTTTACCTCAGCAGAGCTTTTGGGTTCCTGGACGCCGGTAGCTGAACAGACTGGCTTACATGGAATTTGGAGATGAATTTAGGTGAAAACCTAGGGTGAGTACGTAAAACCAGTTTGTCCTTATGTATAGTAAAGAAAGGATCCTGCACTGACAGAGCTTGGATTTCACTGACCCGTCTTATGGAAGTGACGGCTACTAAGAAGGCAGTTTTAAGAGTCAGGTGTTCGAGACTTGACTTGAGCATAGGCTCAAATGGGGGTCCCATGAGCTTAGCGAGTACCACATTAAGGTCCCAACCTGGCGGTGGGTTAGAGATTGGAGGGTGGAGTCTCTTTACCCCTTCCATAAATGCTTTGATGACCGGTACCTTCCACCATGAGACCTTATTATGGGAAGTGGTGTAGGCTGACAAAGCCGCCAGGTGGACTTTTAGGGAGTTGATCACTAACCCTGCATCTAGTAAGTGGAGCATATAGGTTAGAATGTTAGATGGAGTACAAACAATGGGGTTGATTTGCTTAGTCTGGCACCAAATTACGAATCGTTTCCATTCATCATAGTAACAGTGCCTAGCGTTTGCTTATCTTGATTCTTTCAAGATATCCATGCAGCTCAGTGGTAGATTGAGATGTCCAAACTCTAGGACTTCAGGAGCCATGCTGCGAGTTCATGGAGTGTGGCTGTGGGTGCACTGTTAGTCCCTCATGCTGGGCGAGTATGTTGTACTGGCACAGGAGTTTGATGGGATCGCACATCGACAGTTTCCGCAGATGTGGATACCACGGTTGTCTTGCCCACATACAAACAACTAGGATTAGCGTCATTGATTCCTTGTGTAACTTGTTCACTGTTCATGACCTTCAGGGGGTGGGGGGGGGATGGGGGGAAGAGTAAGCAAACTTCCCTGACCAGTTCATCCATAGGGCGTCTGCCTTGGAGCCTGGCTGGGGGAACCTGGACGCAAAGTCTGGGCATTGACGATTTTTGCTTGAGGCGAATAAGCCTGTAGTTGGGAAACCCCATTGAGAAAAGAGGTGTTCTACGACTTCTTCGTGTTGACGCCACTCGTGTTCCTCTGGTAGGGGATCTCTGCTCAATGAGTCTGCTAGAGCGTCGAGTTCCCCTGGAACATGTTGTGATGACAGGAACATTTTCCATCTGAGTGCCCATTTGCAGATTTTCTGTGCAAGTCTGGATAGATTTGGAGAACGTGTACCCCTCCCCCGTTTGTTGATATAAAACATTGCTGTGGTGCTGTCTGTTAGGATCTGCACCGACAGGTTTGTTAAATGGGGTTTGAATGCCTGAAGGGCTTTCAATACTGCCAGAAGTTCCAGCACATTGATGTGGTTCTGAGCTGCAGTGTGAGACCACATACCCTGAGCTGTGTGGTAAGGGTAGTGAGCCCCCCCCCCCACCCTGCCAGTGAGGCGCCCGTTGTTTCGACTGCCTATATCTGTGGGTTGTAGAAGGGTTTCCCCCTCGTCAGGTTTTCTCTCATCCACCAGCGAAGATTTTGTACAAGTTTTGGCAAAACGACAGCTAGATCGTCCCACTGACCGCTTGTCTGAGAACATTCTTTTGCCAACCACTCCTGTATGGGACGCATGCGCAGGCACGCATGAGGAACCAGATATATGCAAGATGCCATCATGCCAATTAAATGCATTGCTTTGCGCACCCTTATCTGGCGGCTGGCCGGATAATGAGGTATTTGCAATAACACATTTTTTACTCTTTCCACTGAGGGAAAGACCAATCCTTCCTCTGTGTTTAGGATAGCTCCTAGGAACTGTTTGGAAGTGCTTGGCACTAGGCTTGATTTTGTCTCGTTGATTGAGAAGCCCAATTGAAAGAGGTGGTTGATTGTTTGGATGTTTTGTCTGCAAATCAGAGGTGATTCCCCTGTTATGAGCCAGTCTTCCAAGTAAGGGTACACTGGGATTGCTCCCCGGCGTAGGTGCGCCGCCAGTACCTTTGTGAATACCCTTGGAGCCGAGGCTATTCCAAAGAGCAGCACCTTGAATTGGTAGTGCTTGTTCGCCATCTTGAAGCGCAAGAATTTTCTGTGCCCTGGGAAGCATCTTTCATATCCAGTGTTGCCATGTAATCCCCCTTTTTTAGTAGGGGGATTACTTCTTGTAGCGTAATCATGCAGAACTTTTATGGCTTGACATACTTGTTTGCAGGGCGCAAATCGAATACAGGGCGCATTGTTAGATCTTTCTTTGGCACAAGGAAGTAAGTTGAATAAACACCCGTTTACCTGGTTGGTTAGAGCACTTCTATGGCGTCCTTTAATAGAAGCGCTGTTATTTCTTCTAGAAGGATCCGCTGATGTTCTTCTGACTGGACTTTGTCGTGGGGGGTGGTTGTGAGGACGTTGAAGTAGTTCTATGCAGTAGCCCCCTGCTACAGAGGACATCACTCATCTGTCCGAGGTGATACCCTCCCATGCGTGGGTGAAGTTGAAAATGCGTCCTCCTACTGGAGATGCATGGGAGGGTACCTGGAGCGGAATCTCACTTGCTCTGAGGTGGGGTGCCACCTCGAGCTGGGCCTCTGCCCCGATTACCACGACCTCTGCGTTGTCCTTGTGGATAGCATTGGAAGGCTTGTCCTTGATGGTTGCCATAGGAACCTTGGCCTTGATTGTAGCCGGATCCTCTGTGAATTTTGGCTGCGAAAACAAGTGAAAATTACTGTTACCTCTTTCCCCCGTAGGCTTGTTTGTAGATTTTAGAGTGTCAAAGTCATTCTTTGCTGTCTTAAGTGAGTCTTCTACAGCCTTGCCGAAGAGCACATTAAGTTCCACTGGCCTATTTATTAGAGTGGCTTGTGTTTCTGGCCTAAAGCCTGACTGGCGAAGCCATGCATGCCTCTTTATAATAGTCCCCTCTGCAATGACTCTCCCGGCATTGTCAGCGGCATTGAAATTTGACTTGAGGAGACAAGTAGATACGCCCTTCCTTCTACTGTCACTTGAGCTAGTTGTGATTTAACTGGCTCTGGGGCGAACGAAAGAAACGCAGAAACCTCCTCCCACTTATGGCAGTGATAACTTGCCAAAAGGGTAGCGTTGTTGGCTATTCTCATCTGGTAGGCCGCAGAAGAGGCAACCTTTCTGCCCATTGCATATATCTCCTTGCTTTCCTTATCCAGTGGTGCCTCGGAGGAAGCAAGGGGTGTGCCTGCTCTTTTTCTTGTGATGGTGACAACCAAGGAGTCTGGTTTCAATTGGCCTCTTATGTATAAGCGGTCTGAAGGTGCAGGCCTGAACAGTTTTTCCACACGCGGGTTAACTACCTGTGTGAGATTGCTGTATTCTACGTTGTACCGATTTTAGCAGTGGCATAAACTGACCTACTGTCTTTTTGTCCCCCAATATTTGTTCAGCAAAGTCTCCATCTTCCTGTACCTCCTGTGGGTCAATACGGAAGTGTTCCGCTACTTTGGCTAAGACTTCATTGAGGAGGGGTTGATTGTCGACAGGGGAAATCTACCACTGGGGGGTCTTGATTAATAGGAGAATCTATGGAGTACATGTTCGCCTCCTGGTCTGCGTCTGGGTCTTCATCATCCCCATAATAAAGATCATCTGTATCCTCTTCAATAAGTTGATGGTCAGATGCTTCCACAAATGAAAGATCCTCTTGGTCTTCTGGAACTATTTCATGGTCGTATAGATCTATAACCTTGCTTTGTACGGGGACATTAGAGCGAGACCTCTTAGCAGGGGATTGAGAGGGTAAGGCAGAGGCTAGAGAGCCGGAAGGGGCTGAGGTGGGACGAGTGGAGTGAAAACTTTGAAAGTAATCTGGGTTCTTTTCATAAAAATTTGCCATAAAGGTCATTCTTCGCATAACCCTATCAATATCTTGCAAAGACCATTCCTTCGAACTTGGGATTACAATGGGTTGGTAGAAATACCCATATCCTCATCAGTGGGAGGTATAATCTTTGGCCTAGAGTCTTTAGGTTTCTCTATGGGCTTGGACAATATTCCCTTTTGTGATGACTTGTCCCTAGTAGGACTCTTGTCCTTATGAGGGGGTTTTAGGACTTTTTATGATGTTTCTCCCCACCCTGGGACCCAGATGAGCGTTTAACAGACTTCATGATGCCTGCCATTTTATCAGACGATGAACGCTGAACTTCGGGTGAGGGAGCCGAGGCTTCGCCCGCGGCCGATTGGCCTTCGGAAGGAGTCTTTTGTGCAACACCCTTGCAGTCTTTTGAAGGTTGAACCCTGTCGTGTGGCGATCTTGAACGAAATTGCCCAGAGGACCGGGACTTGGTGGACCTTTCACGGGGTGTCGAATGTTGTAGAGTATTCGACTCATCTGTCGATTGGGGCTTATGTGTTTGGTGGTGTGTGCTTTTGTAGCGCTGCCGCCGCGTGTAATCCCCACAACATGGCCACCGGCCTGTCCCATGGGGTCGGGAGTCTGTGCTTGAGTAGCTGAAGTTACTCCAGTGCCCTCGCTGTCCGAAAGTACGGCGTCGCTGCCATCGCTAAAGGCTCCCTCTACTTCCATAGCCTCGAGTTGCCTGGCGTAGTGGGCCCAGCGTTTGGTGGAACAAGATGTTTCAACGTGGTCTCTCGGGAGACACAAATTGCAAACTAAGAGTTTGTCCACCCAGGGGAATTTACGATTAGACTTAAGTAACATTTAAATGGTCAAACCAAGTGTAGGAAGGGGAGAATATGCATTCTAAAATGGCCTCCCCCCCCCCCCCCACCACTCTCCCTACTGTCTGGGCCGGGGCGGCCTTCCAGGGCCGTACGGGCCGTCGCAATGGCCTCCATCGGGCAATTTTCTTTCTTCACCGGTGTGGTGTTTCAGCAGTCGATCAAAGGATAGAAATAGAAACTATCCGAAGTATAAAGTCAATGGCTTATCGCTGAAAGGAACGCTATATGCGTCTGTCTAGCATGGCGGAAAAAAACAATCAGAGGGACCTTGACACGTGAGGGTTCATGGGTACAGTGGACGAGACTAGGGATAGTATTACTGGCACACCCTGTCGACGTCCTTTTTCGAGTTTCAAAAACAACTGTAATACTCGCAGCTTCCACTAGATGTCGGCCTATGCACAGCATATATCTCTCTTGAACAGCACCAATGTACCGAAGTACAGAAAAGCAGATAGCACTCCAGAGAGCAGCAGCACACCGTAATAGGCAGGCTACAAAATAAAGGCACCTTCAGAGCACTCCAATCAGAAAAAATAGCCTTTATGTGTGCAGTGAAAAAAAAAAAAGTACAGGCAGTTGACGCGTTTCACGGCACGGATTGATCACGGTAAGGAGTACGTATCAGCAGGGCATTTAAAACATAGTAACTCTAGGTTTCTGGGAAACAGTAGACATAGAAAACTTCCATGAAGGGATTGGCATGTGTGTATTGGTGGCAGCAGCAGACATCTTGGAATGTTGGAACGCAAAGTAATCCAATACATATAAACCATGTCTTCAAGTATGCAGCTATATCAAATGTGTAATATTCGACATAAACGAACCAAAAATCATAGCTCAACATAATTTAGAGGTAGAATCCTTAACCAAATGCTGACAGTTCGCTAAAATGCACCCCACCTAGTGCATAATAACACATGGCTATGGGAACTTGCTGCTATATAAAACAATACAGATAGTATATTATGTCTGGTTGACCACAATTATAAATCATAAATACTATAACCCATCACCCAATGGATTTATACGAAGAGCACGAACAGTGCAAATCTGCAAATAAAGTGCTATGTGCCACTTTCCAACGCAAGTCCTCCAAGATATAGCAGATCTTTGATAACAGAATCCATTTAGCAATTGCAATAGCTGCTCATGTGAACAGGCTCAGTGTATACAAACAACAACACATAAATGTCAATCAGTGAACAGCACAGTGCTGATCCAATGCGTGTTGTGTTTCATAATTAATGCTTAGTTTTACAGATGTGGGGTTCATAATTGGGACACAAATGCAAAGAAGTCATGTTCAAGAGCAAATAGTTGTAGCTAAAAAAAATGTTAAAAGTAAAGACAGGGAAGGTTGTGCAAAAATTGCAAGTAAACATATCTGTGTAAAAAAATATGCAAAAAATGCAGTACGGTACATGAGAAAGTGCATAGTGCTTCACAAGGATAACAAACATTGCAAGTAAACATAACTGCATAAAAATGCATGTGCAAAAAATGCAATACAGTACATCAGATAAAGTACATCATGTTCGACATAGGTAACAAACATTGCAATAAGGCAGTTATGAATATTAAAAAATTGACAAATACATCCAATATCTAAATAAATAAAATATGGAAGAGCAAAAAATCTACCCAAAATGAATAAAGAGCAAACCTTTAACAAAATATTTAACAAGATTGATGATGAAAGCCCCCACAAAAGAAGGGCAGGTATAATTATATAATTTGGAAAATAGAAACAAAAAGAAAAGCACAGAAAAAATGTGCATGCAGAAATATATAAACAGTCAATCTACCCACGATGTAAGTAGAATATCAATTGATAAAAATTCTCTATCTAAAATATTCATACACATAAAAAAAAAACAATAAATGTACAAACACCAATAGATGTATCATCAATCATTTAAATCCCCAAGAAAGTATAAAGCTCCTCATCAAGATTGTGCCCTTTAGGATTTTTCGTTTAAAAATCAAGAATGTACTTGGTCTCAAATTGTCTCAAAGATAGTTCTCTATTGCCACTCCTTGGTGGTACTGGATTGACTGCATCCCAAAAATTCAAAGTCATCAAGTTTGCCAGCATGAACAGTTTGAAAATGTATCGCGATAGGATATTTAGGATCTGCATGTTTAAGATTGTCCTTCAGTGAGGCAGACTTTCGAAAGGTGATATTAACTCTTTCGCCTAATATCGCATTCAGGTGCTCATCCAATTTTAGCACGTGCCAGTGTTTACTGAGGACACATCGTATTGCACTGGAACCATTGCTATAAGTTAGAATAAGGCGTTAATCTTGCTCCAATTATCCCGTCTGGGAGGTTTGATCAAATATCAAAAGAGATGTTCTGTCTTTTTCACAGGCTTTTGGTGTACGCTATTTCCAGGATTTGCTTGGGATATCCATGCTGATGAAACTTATGAGCCATATTAGCGCATTCCATATAAAAAATTTCAATTCTGGAGCAGTTTCTCCATATGCGTATAAATTCACTGTAAGGCATGCTCCATTTAGGGGCTGCAGGGTGGTTGCTTTTGGCATGGAGAGGTTTATTGGAGCTGCTCGGTTTTCTATACAGTTCTGTGACCAGCTCTTCTTGTGCCACTATAATAAGAATATCTAAAAACACAATAAGAGTCTTGCTGTGGCTTCCAGTAAATTGTAGATTCAGCTGATTCACGTTCAAAATCTCCAAAAACTCCTGCCAGGAGGAAAAAATGAATCTTCATGACTTCCAGAAAAAACTGAAAACTCAAATCAAAATGATAAGTAGTTTATTAAATTGGTTAAAACAAACAGCAACAACAAAACAACAGAGGCAGGACATCATGGGGCAAGTCCTGTTACACAACGCGTTTTGCACTCTACTAAGCGCTTGTTTACGTATGGGGGGCAAGGCTTACAAACAGTTTAAAATCACACACAAATAGTCCATTCATTGTATCCACTGCTCGCAGCAACAAGCTTAGCTGTGTATAGTAACCACGGCAGACATCTTGGAAAGGAGAAAAGTCAATACAGAGTGTAGACCTAAATACGAATACACTGATAAATGACACACAATAGTGAACCAATATCCGAAGATAAAAGTACAAAATAAAACCCAAAGTGGGTTCCTAAGGGCAATAATCTTCGAACATGTACTTATTGGCTAAAAATACATATCTGCCGAAAGAAGCTGTCCTTGGTTATAGAAGATAGAAACTATCAAAGCACACATACAAACGGGTTTAAATTCCAGAAACCATATTAAGACATTATTTAAATACATAGATCCACACACTTGGTAAATATAAATGTACCAAGAGCAGCATTCCAAGTAAAGTGCAAAATTGCAAATTCAATACATGGAGTAGCTGAAAAATCTCTAATACAAATACATAGCTTCATAATAATATGTGAATGCGGTAAAAGATAGACAACTTCATATTAAGGTGCAGATATAAATATTGACAAATGATCAAAATCTCAAGGTATAGACTAGCAAACCAAAGTTCAAGTGCAATGAGCCACTAATGGCTGCATATTAGGCAGACCTAAGATAATTCCATATCAGTTCAAGTGAACACTGGAATTTCTTAGAGGAATCAACAGCATAGGAATAAAATACTGATGCAATAAACAGACTGTTGAAACCATCAAATATAGATGTATGTCAGTGCAAAATAAGCAAGATAAAGTGCTAATGCATGCATCCACATAGAAAAATGAACTTGTGTTCGACTATGATAATGGTGCAAATGCAAGAATGATATTAACATGGGACCGTCAAACAAGGCAAACCCACAAAAATAGCAAGCTAAAGTGCAAATGCAGAAATTAATAGATCAATGAAGTGCAGCAAAGACGCAAAGCATGTCAATAAAATGCAAGTGCACACAGAAGCTGTAAATTACTAACAGCTATAAAAAGATGAGCATGAAATTCACATGCATTAACAGACAACTTGGCACAAACCTGTGGAAAATAAGCATGAAAGTCCCCCATTATCCTGGACAAATAACACAGCCAAAAATGAAAAATAAGATCAGACTAGAAGTCCATAGACCAAAAAGTACCAAAAATAAATATAGTAAGGTACAAGAAAATGGGCACAGATATCAAGATGAAATACAGCATAGCTCCAAGGCATAAGTGAGCAATAAAGCAAATATAGGTGTTTACACTCCCAAAAAAGTATAAAGCTCCTCGTCCACATTATGGCCATTAGGAACTTTAGTGTCAAAATCAAGAAAGAGCTTTGTTTCCAGTTGCCGCAATTTCAAAATCCGATCACCACCTCTTTGATGTATCGGGACATGTGCCACTGCAAAAAAAGGTCAATAGGCGAAAATCATTCCCATGTTCTTGCTTAAAATGTTTAGCCATTGGGTACGTTGGATCAGAATTTTTTTATAGCTCTTAAATGCTGAAGAATTCTTAATTTCAGTTTACAAGTAGTACTACCCACGTACCACTTCTGGCAAGGGCACGAAAGAACATATACTACAAAAGCAGTATCACAATTGATTGAATATTTGATCTCATATTTCAAATCTGTGATAGGATGCATGAATGATTTATTTATGCACCGTGGTATGAACACACACTTTACATTTAGAACATTTAGTAAAGCCTGAAGGTGAACTAGGAAGCCAATTGGCCAAAGAATAATTTTTATTGAGGGGTGGTAGAAAGCTAGATACCAATCTGTCCTTTAAAGATGGCACTCATTTTAAAGTTAGTATTGGACGTGTAGATAGTAAAGGGCAGAGATCCTTGACCAAAGTGAGAACATGCCAATGTCTTTGAACAATTTTACAGACACTGGAAGAGGCATTTTCGAAGGTAACAATAAGACGAGTATCGCAAGTGCCATGTAAGAGTCTTTCCCTGGAGAGTCCACGTGCCCTCATGTAGGCAGTTTCAATGATTTTTTTTATCATAGCCTTGTGTTAAAAAATCTGCAGCAGCCAGAGCACAGCAACGATTATATTGTGAAATATCAGTGCAATTATGGCAAAAACTAATGAATTCGCCATATGGGATGCTTTTCTTGCAAGAAGGTGGATGGCAACTATAGCATGTAGAGGAAGGCCAGTATTGGAAGAGTTTTTATACAGGGAAGTATGAATTATTGATGAATCAAGAGTGACAATAACATCGAGGTGTACAATTTCAGTATAACTATGGCATTCTGTAAACTTAAGATTGACTAAATTAGTATTGATGCTCTTGACAAATAATAAACAAACAATCTCAGTGCCCTTCTTAATTATAAAAACATCATCGTTGTACCGCCATCAAGAAACAATCTGTGTTGGAAAACTCAAAAAGTAAATCAGATAGGTTGCGTCCCACCACCCCATAGTCCAGAGGTCTTCAAACTGTGGGGCGCGCGGCTGCATCCTGGGCGGGTATGGGGGGGTGGGGGGGGGGGCCGGGGGGGGAGAGCCCAGCATGAAATGTAAAAAATAAAAACTTTCTATTTATTTTTTTTTATTTTATTTTTTTTTTGATTGGAGGAAATGGGCAGCGGCAGCTCACATGGTCAGACTGGACCATAAAAGGGTTTTAGGCACCAATGAAAAAGTGGCTAGCAGTTGCAAATGGATATTCAGTCCTTTAGTCACAGACTGTTTGAATAGTACCCAAGGGGGTGTTTTCTGTTCAAATGTAAACAAATTGTGATATTTAAAGAATATATATTCAGCAACTAGGTCAAAACTACTAGCTACATAGTGAAGTAACTCCTCAAACAGGCCCATATTGGCCAAAAAAGTGGCCCATTTTGACTGGCCTACACTAGCATTTTGCATTTTTGGTACGGTCATCGCCCTATAGGCCAGTCCAATCCTGACAGCTCATCCATAATGGGTGAGGGGGCATCCACCCACTGGCCCCCTCACCCATTATGGAGGAGCTGAGGAGCCAGCCCAGTCAAACATTGAGCACTCCCTCAGCTGCTTTTTCCAGCTGAGGGAGTGCTCCTGGGCTGGCTGAACTGTCAAAGGAAAACACTGTTTGCCAGTTCCCCAGCTGCACATGATCACTGAGCCATGCAACGCTGGGGGGGGTTTTGCTTTGCCAGCCTTGCATAGCTCATTGGAAATGCTGGCTGGGGCACTGCATGTATGTATGTGCGAGGGGGTGATCCTGCACCTCCTCGCACATACGGGCAGAGCAACCTGGAGTGGGGCATTTTAGCAAGCACGCGCAGGCCACGGCATATGTGTATGGATGCGTGTATGATTGGGTTATGGGACTGTGGTGGGAGCAGAATGGGAGGGAGCACTGGGATAGTGGTGGGAGCAGGGTGGGGAGAGCCAGCCCAGGGTCTGTACTGGGAGTAGGGTGCAGTGACGGCGCGCATAAGTTCATCTGGCACATTGGGGGGGAGGGTGGGGCCTGCCCAAATTTTGCTCAGGGGGGCCCAGGCCAAAAATGTTTGAAGACCACTGCCATAGTCAGATTAGCGTAAAATGGAGCAAAGTTACTTGTTGGAAAAAAAAACCTTCAAATAAGAAAACATTATTGGTCAAAGAAAACAACATTTCCAAAATCATGGTGCTGTGTCCCAATAGGTTCAGCGATCGAGTGTCCAAGAAATACTTGCAGGCTGCCATTTCAACATTGTGATCAATGGAAGTGTATAATGAGACCACATCAAGTGTGGCCAAAATAAGCCCTTCTTCCCAAGGTGTATTACTATGTGTTGTTAAAAAGTCCTTGGTATCCCGCAAATAAGATGGCAGAACTGAAACAAATAAAAATAAAGTTTCATCTATAAATTGTGCCAAGTGCTCTAACAGGGAACCACATAAAGCAACAATGGGTCTACCAGGTGGATGAATCAGAGATTTGTGTGCGTCTTTGGTAAAAAAATAAAATAATGGTTGGTTTAGTGCAACAAAGGGGGACAAAAAATGTAACCAAGTCATCCTCAAGTAAACCTTTTTCCAGCCACTTGGTACATAGAGATGCAAGTTCAGATTGTATTCCTGTAAAAGGATTAGTTGACAGCTCAAGATAACAAAGACTATCTTGAATTTGTCGAATTGCTTCAGCAACATAATTGACACGATCTTGGATCACAATGTTGGAGCCTTTATAGGCTGGTTTAATGACAAAGCTGGATACGTTTTGTCGTTTGATAATCGCTAAACATTGTAAGACAGTCAGATTCTGTTCGGAATTTTTTTTGCGCAATTTTCTCAGATCACTGACACACAAATCATGGAAGGCCTCAATACAGCGGGCCACAGAAAAGTGTTAAATCTGGATTTTTTTCTATTTGGTACGGACTTCCCAATTGGAATAGATATCAAAGTCAGAAGGATCAAAAGAATATCATCCAGACAGGCCAAATCAACTAACAATAGAACATTTGAAATACATAATACAGTGCGGCCAGTCCGTAATATAGATGGTTTGATGATAACAGGATTGATCGCAAAAAACTTTAGTCTGAACTTGCGGAAAAATGTATCAAAGTCAAGATGTGACTGTACATAATCTAATGTCATCGTAGGGCACAAATTAAGGCCTAGAGAGAGGAGCGATTGCTACTGTATCGTAAGGACATTGGAAGAAAGATTGATAATTTGACAAAGCTTCATGGTGTTGGTTTTTAGTGTTTGGCACCAGAGTGCATTTGTCTGCTCTTTTGTCTACCTTTGAGCCGTTTCCCACATCGGCCTATGCGAGTTTTCTTCCTGCCGGCACTTTGTCCTCTTCCTTTTCCTCTGCCTTTGCCGCGGCGACCCCAGCCTCGTTTTGGTTCTTCCCATCCTGACACAACAGTCGCATCTCTTCTAAAAAAAAATCTGCTTCACTGCGAGTTCATTTTCTAAGTGGAAATATCCGATTCTGAAGAGACAATCCCTGCTTCCACAGATTGTATATAACTAACAAAAAACGTTGTTAAAAGGGACTTTATGGTTAAATTGCACTACTACAAAACCTATGAAATTCAATGGAAAAACGTTGTTACATGGAAAAACGTTGTTACATGGACATTATGGTTACAGGTAAAACCGAAAAACTCCAGAAATTCGCCAGGTTCACAACCAGAACTCGCGCTACCACTGTGCACTACAAGAGCTAACACCCATGACATCAAAGATGACATCACAAATAATTGATGACATCACTGATGCCATCACATGTCTGTCTCCCTCTTTTTTTGTTCACTGACATATGTAGGGCAAGTGGTTTTCTTCACAGACAGTCAGGAGCTAAACATTCAAAAGGTACTATATTTGTAGACCTTACCCTTTTCATATGTCCTTACACTACTTTCCTAAGGGTTCAGTCACATCATATACATATACATATAGGAAGAAGCAGGCCTGAAATACAGCAATCATTTCTGTGCATAAAGATAACCAGTTAGGTTATAAACACTTTCTGATAATACTGCTGCTTATTTGCTTACTTTACTTTCCCTGTATATGGGCATATTTGTGTGCGTTGTGATCTCTTTATGTTGTGTGTAGTAGTACAAATATATAGTAAGTGAGGGGCTCTTAGCTACTTATTACATGTTTCACAGTACGCAAAACTCTGAAAATAAGCCATTCATCATTGTACTATCTAACATGGCAAAATGTGACTATTGGACCTCTATGGTGCATGCTGCAGGCAATGCCTATGTTTATGCATGGTTGGTTGCTATACTGGAAAGAACTCTGTAGTGGAATGGTGTTTATAGCAATGGATTGTGTAATGTATTATGTATCTCATGGTAGTTCTCCCAATGACCTCCGATAGTTTTCTGGGAACATTATATTGACAATCCCTCGTGGAGGCTTTTCATGAAAAGTAAATGCACATGTGATGTCATCTTTGATGTCATGGGTGTTAGTCCTTGCAGTGCACAGTGGTAGAGCGGGTTATGACTGTGTATGTTACCATAATTAGCGAATTTTCGGAGTTTTCCGGTTTTACCTGTAACCATAACGTCCCTGTAGCAACGTTTTTCCGTTGCATTTCATATGTTTTTTAGTAGTGCAACTTAACCATAATGTCCCTTTAACAACCTTTTTTGTTAGTGAATTTCATAGGTTTTTAGTAGGGCACTTTAACCATAACATTGCTTTAGGCTAGTTTTTTCAGTAAAGGGGAAAGGTTTTCAGTAGCGCAACTTAACTAGAACGTCCCTTTAATAATGTTTGTTTCACTGAATTCCATTAGTTTTTAAACAGGATACTTTTAGTTTGTATAGATGTACTATACAGCATACTGAAGCCGGTGGCTCTATACTGATAGCCACAGTGATTGGGACCAGTGCGTCTGTTTGTAGACAACGGGTGGAGTCCAACCGGCCAAGAAAGGGAGGGGTGGTCATAAAAAGTGGTAACATGCAGCAAAGACAAAAAACATATAGAAATAGCAGCAGCGTGAATGGGAAGGGAAAATGCAGTGGCTGTACAAAGTCTGTACTTTCGCAACAAACAGCGCAAAGGCGTAGGGTATGCAGCATAATGGAAAGCACCAACAAGGGAAGTAACGCTTGCCACACCTGCTTCACAATCCAACAAAGGACGAAGAGGCAGAGGTAGAGACACCAACTACTGAGAGCAGAACGTCAATGCAACGTGGTAAGCACACAAAAGTGTATGTTATAATTGCACAGGTCCGGTAATTTACAATAGTAGGAAAGCATGATGTTTTCTGTTCGTGCGCTGCAATGGCTACCACCCTAGAATGGGTGGAAGAGAATTTTCCGCATGAAGAAATTAGTGAGGACAATAGCCTCATTGGTACCCGCCACAGAGTGAAAAGGGAAAGAGTTACTGCAAAGATAAGCACCCTAGAATGGCAGGAGGAGAATTTCCCGCATGACAAAATACGTGAGCATAGTAACCCCATAGGTAGGGAACTCAGTGTCAAAATTAAGACAATTACAATATATTGCTTCATGTAAATTAAACACATTTGTTGTTCTTTAACAGAACACAGGGGAATACAAAGGAGTACACCAGAAGCACCACGTTTTGCACAGCAACATACGGCCACCGAAACTGAAGGAAACGCTGTACATATAAAAGTAGACCGCCAGGATGGCAAAATGGATGAATTGCTCAACAAATATGCCGTCTTTACATTTTTTGTAGTAGAACATATTATGGGGAAAATAAGATATCACTGCCCGACTTGCACATGTCCCCTTCCCCATTTCCCTGCCCCCATCCCCGCAAATTGCGTGTCATGAGAGATGCTTCGATGAGAGCTCAATCCCTTCTTCCCCTCACCAGCAACTTGTAGAAAAGCCAAAATCCTCAGTATATGCATCTGTTTCTGGTTCCCCTTCTCTTTCCGAATAGTGGCTATGAATGTGTGCTAATAAAGATTGATATGTTAATTTTTACTGAATGTATTAGTGCCTTTTCCTTTGTTTTAAGAAGGCCATTCTAAGTGTGAAGGGCACAGCACTGCTGGGGATGATTGCAAGTGAGGAAAATGGAGGAGTCGTACGACCGCCGCACCTGGCTGCCCTATGCGCAATCACAATGGAAGCATCCATAAGGCGGCACTACGGGCCGCATGTTTGCATGCATAGAACCGCCTGTAAGTAGTTGTAGGACTGTACGTTGGTCGGTCGCACAACTTAGCACATGCGTATCTCGTCCTGTGACGCCTGGTAACACCGCCCCTGATCAAGATATGGGAAGAAACGTGTGAATTAGTTGTAGTAGGTGGAAGCACGCACCCATGACCTGCGAGTACCTTTGCACGTAAACATTCCACCTACTGTATCGAGCACACACCAAGCTTATGTAGAAATGGTCAATGTACGTGTGCCGACATTTAAGTAGTCCGGAGATGGCGGGGGTATCCGTAGGAGAGCTATGCACGTGGCCACAAAGTATTATGGTCAATATGTGTCCCGTAGACAGGGGTCCAAATGGAGAACAATGGCAATGTCACCATGGTAATGGAACAACGCTGCGCGTGGGCCCTTATTTGGCGGACACAATCCAGATCTGTGCACATCGTAAAAGGACAATTTTCAGCAATGTATGGAGCGTTACAGTGAGAGTGCACCCTTACAAAGATCCTACACTCTTCCTTCTGCATGTAGGTATTGTAGGGAACGATTTAAGCCCACTTTGCGGTGGGACATGCTCCACAACCGTCCTATAAAAGGGCACACCCCACAAATGTGATGCAATCCCCGTTTGGCTTTCCAGAGAAGAGCAGCTGTGCATATTGGTTCGTGCAGAAATTGCTTTCTCACCAATTCTGTGCCTGCAAAGTACTGTTATGACAGTTTTTTTTTTTTAGATATTTTATTGGTTTTCAAAACAATCAACATACAGTGCACAAAAACACGGTGCTCAGAACAAAAACACTCCCCAACTGATTCCCCTCCCTCAACCCCCCACACCCCTGTTAGAGTCTCGCAATGTACAACTTCCTTCTCCCAACTTATGACCGTCACATCTCCCGCACCATCTAAGGAGCTATCCGTTTCAGGTTCCTCCACACCTGAGCCCGACAGTGATGCGCCTCTGCTTCTCCCCCCCCCCCCCTCTACCCACCGCTTCTCTCCATACCACCGTTTCTGCATCCGTCCATTTCAGGAGGTCCCGCCACCAGGCTTATGCGTTTGGTCTTCCACATTGCTATCTTGCGCTTGGCAAGGATGTAAAAAGTTTACTCACATGCTTATGTTTGCGCAGTCTCGGGAATCCCCCTACCATGCACGCCCATAGAGAATCCACTTCCAATTTAATCCCCTTATTAGCTAGGAGGTGCGCTACTTCCGCCCAGTATCTAGCTATCTCCCGGAATGCCCAGAACATGTGTACCATCCGAGCATTCACCTACCCGCATTTCGGGCATTTCTGTATAGTGGTATTTGTAAACCTAGCAATTTTCTTGGGGGTCATGTATGCCCTGTGTGTAATGTATAGTTGAATCTGTTGTAGTCTTACATTTCTTGACACTTTATGGTATCTCAGCATCCTCACCCATATAGCCCATCACTTATTGTCTTCCCCACTTTGCTCTTCCCAGTCTCGCCTCATCTGCATCACTTCTTTTCCAACCTTAGACAACATTATTTCATAAATTCGGGAGATCTCATGGCCTCCTTCTGACACCGCCTGAAACGTTTCAATGGCAGCAGCTGGCTGCTGGGTCAGCTATACCTCCGACCACGTCTTCTTCACCAATGTCATCAACCTAGCATACATGAGATATTGTCCACTATGTAAGCCTGTCTCTTCTCTCAATATATCAAATTCTATCCTCCCCATCTTCTTGCCATACATCTCCTATGGTTGTTACCACTACTGGTTCCCAATGTTCTCTAATGGTCTTCCTCAATTGTTCGTCTACGCCCTTCAGCGCCACTAGAGGCACCTGCAGGGAGCACGGCAGCAGGCTTCCCATCATTCGACAGGCTCTATGCCAGATCTTCCTACCCATGTCTAGCAGTGCCAACCTCCTTCCATTCGGAGGATTGGCAGTCCACATCCACTCATTCAGAAAATAGGGTGCACAGTCTGCTCTTAACAATCTGGACTCCGGTGTTGTGTCCTCGGATACCCATCTTGCTACATACTGGAGCTGGCCAGCCAGGTAGTACACCTCGAAATTGGGCAGTCTGATCCTTGCTTGATCTTACGGGCTCTGCAATTTCCACAGGGCCATCCTATTTCTTGAAGATGAACCCCCTACATATACTCTGCACCCTGGTGAAAAACCATTTAGGTATCATATATGGGATATTTGCGAAATTGTGCAGCAGTCTGGGTAATGCTATCATCTTAAGCAGTGCCGCCCCGCCCCCATCATGGTCAGAGGCAACCGCGCCCAGAATACTATACTATGTTCGATCCTCTCTACTGCCTTCTCTGTGGTGTTCTTATGTTCATCCTCAATTCTGTGATATATGTCCACCCAGAGGTATCTAAAGGTGTCAATTGCCTACCCAATCTGTAATACTGGTAACTCATGTTGTGGCACTCCTACATATCTGCCTAGGGGGAACATTGTGAACTTTCGTGGGTTAATCGTTATACCCGACAACATTGCATATCGTTCCGGTGTTTCCAGAATATACTGTAGGTTTTCTTCGGGGTATTTCAGGTACAGCAGCATGTCATCAGTGTATAGCGATATCAAGTGCTGTCCTCCTTTCATGGTAATGCCTACCTCGTTATAGTGATGCAGTAAGTATATCGCCAAAGGTTCCAGTGCTAAGATGAATAGAATCGGGCACCAGGGGCAACCCTGCCTGGTACCTTCGCTCAGAGTCCATCGTTCCAAAGTAATAGGGTCCGTCTGGACTCAAGCCACCGGTTCGCTGTACATTAATTTAGCCCACTTCAGGTACGCTGATCCCATCCAATAGTCCTTCAAAACCGCCATCAACCATGGCCATTTGACCGAGTCAAAGGCCTTTACCGCATCTAGTGAGACTATCGCTATTTCCTGGGAGCTCCCCTCTGTCTGGTCTATGATGTGATGTAACGTCCTGAGATTATCAGAAATACACCTGCGGGGGACATATCCCATTTGGTCATGATGTACTAAAGGAGTTTATCATCGGCTTCAGCCTATTTGCCATCACTGCAGTGTGGATCTTGCTATCTTGGTTCAGCAGTGATAGCGGTCTATAGGATCCGCAATCGGTACTCGGTTTGTCTGGCTTGAGGAGCGGGATGATGATCGACTCCCTGAGGGTCTCTGGCAACCTGCCTTGGTCGAACGCTTCGATTAGCATAGCCAGCATCGGTGGGAGTAGGTCAGCATTATACATTTTGTAAAACTCGCTCGGGAGACAGTTTGCACCTGGAGCCTTATTGGTGGGTATGGTCTGGATTATGTTTTCCAGTTCTTCCAATGTGAGGAGTGCATCTAATCTCTCACTATCTATTTTCCCAAGCTTAGGGAGATTGATCTCTTGCAATGTCTCCAATATATCAATTTCCTCTTCCTCGATCTTATCTGCCTATAACTCTCGATAATATATATAGAAGCAATCGTTCACCCCCTTCTTGGGTGCCCTCTGCCAAGCCATCTCCCCTGTGTATTTCTCGAATCGCCGGTTTTGGAGCCTCACTGTTACACAACCAAGCCAGCAACCTGTCCGTTTTTACCTTCTGCATGCTGTCTTTCTATATATCTTCTGTAATTTAAGTTGCTTAATCTTTCCCAATGGGTTCTACATTCCTCTTGTAGTTTGCGTATGGCCTCTGCCTCTCCTGGGGAATCCGCCCGTCCCCCCCCTTGCATTTTGTTCTCGATCTCACTTTCCGTGTTTTTTTAAATCTTTCATTATACCTTTCAACTTTGAGATTGCTTCTCCTCTCACTACCAGCTTAAATGCTTCCCACAGCGTGCCAGCCGACCTCACACTCCCCGTATTAATCTCAAAGTATTCCTTTATAACCTTCCTCAAATCTTCTCTAAATATAGTATCTTTCAGCGCTTCAGCTCTAAGCTTCCACATCGGTATCCTCGGACTTGGCGGGAAGACCAGCCACGTCACGACCAGCGGCGCATGGTCCGATAGGACTGCTGCCTTGTACTCTGCACTTTTAATCTCCTCTACCAGTGTGCTGGCCACAAATATGTAGTCCAACCTAGTTTGTAAATTATGTGGGGCTGAGTAATGAGAGTACCCCCTGTGTTGTGAGTGAAGCCTCCTCCATATCTCAATCATGTAAAAGTCCTGTGCAAGTGTGTCTAGGGCTTTCACCGCTGGGTTCGGCCTAGTTGCATTTTCCTCAGATCTACCCAGCCTGGGGTCCAGCGTGCAGTTGAAATCTCCCCACATTATAACTGCTCCATCTATATATGAGCTGATTTTAGCATACAGGTTTCTGAAGTTTATCGCAGTGTCATTGTTTGGGGCATAAATGTTAATTATATTCACCTCGCCGTTTCCCACTAGCCACCTCAGTAATACCATTCTGCCATCTGTCTCTACCTCTTGTAACAATTTGAATGGGAAGTGAGGTGCTACCCATGTGATAACCCCTGTGGCCTACGCCGAATATGTTGCTCCCACCGCGGTCCTCTTCCATTTCCTCTTTATCACTTCTAGTTCATCTTTGGTCAGGTGGGTTTCTTGTATCAATGCTATATCTATTTTCTGCCTATTCAGGTACATCATGATCTTGTTCCGTTTGATCTAACTGTTTAACCCCCGCACATTCCAGGTAACTATCTTCAGGTCCCCCATATCAGCCCTATCCTACTCCTACTCCTCCCACCTCTTCCCCCTCGTTCCCCCTATGTGGTTCGGGTTGCGATTGCGGACTCTTCCCATTACTCCCATGTGACTCACCTAACTCCTCCCCCCTGTCCCCCCAGTCTCCTCCCAAACTGAACTTCCCCTACTTCTACGCTTCCCTTAACCCCAACTCCTTCCAACTGTTGTCCAGCTCCATCCCTGGATCTCAGGCACCCCTGCATCTCGCCTCCTTCCCAGTCTATGCTGGCACACGGGTCGCTGCAGGTGGATACTTTACTAATATCCTAACTAAACTATCTATGAGGGTAAAGTCATGTTCCTCGGTGTCGCTCCAATACTACAATATCAGTGCTTCTCCCATTTCGTTGTTTAAATGTCATGAAGCGACTGGGGTATCCAAACTATACTAGAGCTTCCCATATCATATTAGCTTATTTTAGACATGTTCACAGTCTTTTTGTCCTCCTATGTCCCATGCGCGGCCCCTATTCGGCCTCAACCCCACAGTCACACAGCATATCAAGGAGGAAACATCAGTTCACTTATCCGTATCATATGCCGTCCGGCCTTCTACTCCATCTGGGCAGTTCATCCCGTCCATCCATGTCACAGCTTCCTCTGAAGCCTCAAAGAAGAGTGCTTTGTCTCTGCATAGGACCTTTAGTTTCGCTGGGTATAGCAGTCTGTACTTCAGGCCAGACTCACGCAACCGCCTCTAGGCCCAATAGCACCCAGCTCCCCTCAATTTCGAACCCTGTACTGAGTAAAGGGGATTGGGGGAGCGTTGGGCAGTAGGCAAGTAGGGGTGAAAAGGCTGCCAGGAATGTTGGAGCATCTGCCACAATCCTTTACACTTGTCCTTAATGTGCTGGGTGTGATCCACATAAAGCCTGTATACACAAAGGTCAGTATGGTGGTGCTCACAATTGAGCCATCAGATTTGACCTTCACATACCATTCTTGATACTGTTTAAATAACATCCGATATTTGAACACCATGTGTATCTCCATAAGACACTGATGACCTTATCTGGGGAAATGTCTTGCAAAGGATTGTTTGGCAAGGGGGCACCCTTTGAACAACTGTGTGGGGCGAGGGATCTAGGTTACGGATCCATGCAACCATGGGGAGAAACGATAGTAAGAGGTTTTCAGGAGGAATGGTTATTATTGGTGTTCCGATGTGCAGTAGACAGGCTGAAATATTGTTTTAAAGCAGCTATGGGTGACGCAATCAATGAAATAGGGGTTGATAGTTGTCGGGAAGTGGTGTAACGAGGGGGTCAACAGGTTGGGTGGTCAGTCTATCGATGAGAAAATGGGGGGACTGGAATGATTGGTAAAGAAGTGGAGGGGGGTGGCAGTGCCATTATGGGACGCTGGGGAACAAGTCTTGTAATGTTGAAGGCATGCTCTTCGGTTCTTCTGGCTGGGGCTGTTCTTTGACGATATATTGCCATTCTATTCTTGCATAGTGCTCTATATTGTGCCTGAAGGTGTTAATTGATGCTTATGGTTGTAATGTTCAGAGTAATTGGTCTGCATCTAGGAAGGCAGCGTGCACAGGCAGATGCGAGGGGAGGACAGCTTTAAATAAACAGCTCTTCTGAACAAGCCTGTGGTGTGTGGGGGGCAGGTCATGGATGGAATAGTGGAGAATGTGTACAGTATGGGATGCCTTCCAAAATACAGCTGCAAGCTTGGGGTGCATGTGTTGTGTGTTATGCCAATATACAAGATGCATTCTGTGGCATCTAGTCATCCAATGGTAAAAAAAATAGTAATTTACCTTTGACAGTCTGTATCGAATTAAAACAGGAAATAACAAACACTAAGGCTATTTACCATAAAATACCTGGTGAGGAATACAAACATAATAAACAATTAACAATAAATATTGAAGTTGCATGTTTATTTTCTGCACACTTTCACCAACGCCCTGCACCCAAAATAAACCCTAAACAATAGGAGTACAGTAAAAGCCTGACCATCTGGCACCATTGGGCACCCAATGGTACATGATAAGGCAACATTTTGGTCAACCGAATGCCAGTTTTCCGAGCTGAATAAAGCAAAAAGGCTGCATAACCATGATCCTAGGCCTGTTTTCTCCGTTATCCGGCTCCAAAACATTGCTATCCAGCATTTCCTTAACTAGACAGTTACTATTAATGCCAATGGGTGTGCAGTTTAATACAGCATTCCGGTTAATAAGGTGTCAGTTAACAATGCTGTATATAGAAGAAGACCTCTACTAAAAAACAAGGGATAAATCAAAACAATAAATACCTCAGGTGTTAAATGTACCGTTTACGGAACACATTCCAAATAGCAGTGGTGGAGAGGGTTGAAACCAGAGAAGCAATCCATTTAGTGGTCACCCAGTTATTTAAGCACACACCAGTTTTGAATCTTGGTGTCCAGTTTAACAAGGTTATGCCAACTCTGTTACAGAAAACAACCCAAGCATGAATGTCTATGAGCTTGGAAAGACTCCCTAAGTCACATGGTGCATTTGGGGCCAGGACCAGTGTATACATGTGTGGGTGGTTCGACCCCCACACCATTCAAAGATAAGGAGACATCTAGTTGTGAAATGATAAACACCACCTCGGTAGTCTCTGTACAGTATGTGTTGAGAGATGATTTTGCCTAAAACAGTGTCGGAGATGATCGATTTGGCTGATATAATAGGAGCAGAAAGTACAAATGTGGCTCTCAAGAACAGTATAAGCTAATGTTCTGCTTCTCCGTCCTCACTAATGAGTGGAAAGAGCATTTTCTTCCTCACTACGAAGCAGGGTTCAGGCAAGATACAGGAACAGTTAAGCAATTACTATTTTTTAGATTAATGAATGACAAATAAGTAGGATACACAGGGGAGACTTATCAGTCAGGATACAATGTGGAGCACACCTTTGGGCACAGGCACGGACGTACCCTTTTCAAGGGCAACCCTGGCACTGTATTAATGTAACTTACTGTCTTCTGTAGCGATCAAAGTGATAATACCTGCCCCTTTCCAAATAGCAAGGGCATAAAGTAGGGCCATTCTCTAGCTCCCTGGCTTTTCAGAGTCTTTAAGTCTGCTGTGAAACCTCTGGCTGAAAAGTGGAGAGAGGATACTAGTCCCTTTGTTTGCCAACCACACTGCACTGAAAGCAAAGATGGTGAGGGTTATGAAGGTACTGCGATCAGATCAGTGTCATTTTACCACAGCATTCTTTTTGCAGTTAATACCCGGTGCCCCCCTCATTTTTTTATCCAGCGGTAAGTTACATGGAAAAATGTACTAATGCTGCAGTAAGATAAGCTAGCATCCTGCTACCTGGGCGTCAATGGTTATGTAGACTCCAAGGTCTACACATCAGCTCCAAGTCGGAGCATATACTCTTAACCAAAATTCAAGAACAGTTAATAGATCAGGATTAAGCACTCTAATGGATTGAATTAATACATTTCATTTGTGAATGGGAAGACAAACAGTGATATGTCGAATGGCCATACAGCAGATAGGGATTCTTCAGTTTGTCATGATTTTCATCGTGCCCTGCTAGCCAGAGCCTAACCTCCACCCCTAGGGCGGTCAAAATGCCCACCAGGTGCCATGGCAGCTTTTGCACCAAAGAATACTGCTTTACCTAATGCAAGGCTATGGAGAGAGCTAAATCTCTGTTCTCGGTGCAAGAGACACCACTACTCGTGAGCCGCAACCAAGTATACTACTGGACAGCAATATTGTCATGGGTCTATACGTAGAACATCTAGAAACCAATTCTCATCTCTCCTGTGAATGATTAACATTAGATTTTATTGATAACTTCATTACACAGTTTTATTACTGAATCAACAAGCATTTACGCTTGCAAAATAGTGTCTTTTTATACTCAAATAGAAACACACCAAGATTTTGATCAGCATTTATACATATGTATTCTCTGTAGAAATAATATATGAGCATTAAAAATGGTAGTCAAACGTTATGCCTAGCACCCTACTCTTCTTCCATTCACTTCCAGAAATGTAAAGCAACCTACAACTAATCAACAATGTGTGAAGTCATCTAAAAAGTGGCCAAGGAAAGAATTTAAATTATACCAATAGTAAAGCAGACAGGATTGGTGAGGCAGTAGACAGGTGGTTATACTGAACCATGCAATACTATTAAATGAAGAGTTTTATAAAACTATCAAAAAGCCATGGATTCTAAGGGCATTACCTAAAAACCTGCTACAGGCAGGATTACAAATACATGCAACGCATTTGAAATCCACCTATTTGGATTTCTCTCATCAACCCACAAGTGCTGTGATGGGTCAATATATCCCTGCAAAGAAATGGGGGATGGGGGGCAAAGGTCAATGTGCTATGCCAATCTCACAGCTCAATAAACCAGGTGTCTCACCAGCACAAAGGATAGTTGAAATGCTACCTGACAAAGATACGTCATGCTGTTTATTAATGGTTTAACCAAGAAAAATAATGTGGTAAAAACAGTTAATTTCAGCCTGCCAACTAGAGAAGTAGGCAGAAAACTAGAATATGGAAAATGTCTACTTTTTAGGCCCATAAACAGTTTACTCTGCATTGGTAAAGGTATTAGAAAAGCTAATTGCTTTTTCTTACACATACAGTCCAACCTTGTGGTTTAGCTCTGCTTCCTAGCTCTGTCTCACTTGATATTTGCTGACCTGACTCTGGATCCATGAGTTTGGCTTTGTGGTTCAGCTTGCTTTACAGTCTGAAGGCACATTTATCTACCCCCCCCCCTCCCCTATTACCTTGCCAGCCAATCCTGACTTGTGGGCTTCAGTGTCTTAATCTCTAGTTTTCATCTTTGATTCTGCCGGGGGCTGTGCCTCTGTAATGATGTGCAAATATAACTGAAATGTCAATCATGATCAGCAATGTCCTCCAAAAATGAAGTCAGCCCACAGCTAAAACTTAAACCACCGAACAGCAAAAACAGAAATCTCCCAGAAACCTGTTTTCCTCATAGACTTTCCATTCATTCTTTGTAACAAGGCCTCTTTGCAGGGATATTGCACCCAGCTCACTATTTGCAAAATTGACTGTCAAGATGATGTCAGAGGCTAATCTTAAGTGTCCTCCCACAATAATCATGTATCTCTGTAATGGGGAATTCCGCTAATTTTAAATAGTTTTGTTCTTTTTTGAAAGACATACTCAGAAGAAATGTTATTCAAACTAAATCTGAAGCCACAATACGCATTGAAATCTTTTCTATGTAGAATTGCTTCATATAAGTGGCTTTGTTTTGTAAACATAGCAGTCTGTGTGTGGCAAGTTAATTTGTTAATGTTATAAAATGGATCACAATTTGTTGTATGTTAAAAGCAGCTGTGAGACAGGCATGGTATCAAGAGAGACAAAGACACATGTGATATAGTTCTAAAACCTTTAAATATTCAAGGATGGTGTAATGCCCTTCTTGTCCCATCTCTAGTTTGGCTTTTCCCTTTGATGTTTCTAAGGATGGTCGAGGTCCATGTCCCAAAGCAAAGTCTGTGTGTCAAACCTATGCACAACATTTGTTTCCAAAAGAATAAGAATAGTGTTCCAAAGTGTAAAACAAGGCTAGATTCAGGTAGCCTTCTCGTCAGGTTCAGCTTTGCCAGTTCAAAAACAGTTCAACCAAAAGTGCCCTTGGAATCTCCCAGGCAAGGTTCTTTTAACTTCAAAACAAGTCTGTTCACAAAAATTCTCAGGTCAACACAAAATATGCCTTAGACTCTTCAAGGTACTGTCCTCTGTTTTAAACCAAGCAAGTTAACAAAAGTGCCTACGTTCTCGTGGGGGTTTTCTTTTCCCAAGCTTCCCACGTTTTACAGTTTGGTTTGGGCCTCTCAAGGTTCCCTTCCCCAAGCTTAGGCCCCTATGGTTTCAAACGTTCAGCTCACAGTCTTTCGGGCTTCTTAGGGTTTCCTTCCCCAAGCTTAGGCCCCTCTGGTTGAAGATTTGCCACAAATTTCACCAAAAACACAAAAGTTCAGCTTTCCAGAAAAAAAAGAGAGGCCCTGCTCTCTCTAATGCCACACCAGAGAACTACACAATTCTCAGATCTGAGAGAGAATCCACTAAGGTGGCAGGAATGCTTTTATCACTAAATCTACCTTAGGCCTCAGAATAGCCACACACATCACATCATGTGAACTGCTGACAGTTAAACTTTCCCCTTACGAACTCCCGTACTATAACATCGCATCTGATATACAGACCTCCCGGACCCATCAGTGTATTTGAGGAAGAAATCAATGCGTTAAATACCAGGCCTTCCTCACAAATCTTATTATTAGGAGACTTTAACTTTGGATTCAACGATATCAATGATCTACATGCCCCATCTTTGGCAAACTCTCTTGCGGAATTAGGACTAAAACAAAGAGCTCTTCAACCCATGCATGAAAAAGGAAGCACTCTAGATTGGGATGCTGACCTCAATTGTGAGACAACCATTACCTCTATCGAACCATACCCCTGGACTGTTCATCTCCTACTGACTTTCTCCATCCTAGGCTGTGTATTGCCTAACACAAAATGCCCCACTGTGCACCCAGCTCCTACCAGAAATAAACAAAATATCACACGAGACAAATGTAGGCCTCTCCTCCAACCTCTACTAAATCCCATTCCTGCCTCTCTTGACCCGTTGACTTTAGTGGGCCTATACAATACGACTGTTACCCAAGCCCTAGAGAAAATTGCACCGCTAAAATTGCACAAAGGTAAACCTAGAACCCACTTGAACACTTGGTTTATGCCCAACCTTAAAACTCTGAGGAATGAAAAAAGGAAATGTGAATCTACCTGGAAAAAACAACCCTACCCCTGCCAACAGAGCGAATCTTCTTAAAATCACAGCGCAATACAAATCAGAAATTCTGCAAACAAAACGGGACACTTATAATGACGGGATCAACAAAGCCAGTTCTAGTACTAGAGAACTCTTTGTATTACTAAGAGAACTAGAGTCCCCAATCCTCCCTCCAGACAATTGCAACAAAGACATATCGTGGTGCACCAAGATCCAAAATGCACTAGCCAATAAGATCTCTGTGCTCCAAAATAAAATCACACAAAAAACGTAACCACCCGACTCAAATAAACATCGCTGAAACAGAAGTATCTATCAGAGAAGTGGAAAAGATTATCACCTCGCTCACACCTTCTAGATTGCAGGTGGACACTTGCCCGACTTCCATGATTAAAGAAGCAGCCAGGGACCTTGCCCCGTTCATCACCACCCTAATTAACTCATCATTCCACACATGTACTGTGCCTAGCAACCTCAAGAACTCGTGGGTACTCCCATTGCTCAAGAAACCGTCTCTTGACCCCAACGCCCCAACTAATTTTAGACCGATTATAACAGTTCCCTTTCTATTGAAGATCATAGATAAGGTTGCCTATATACAGATACAATCTTATTTAGAAACCAATAATCTACTAGGACTCCGACAATCTGGTTTCAGACCACAACACGGCACTGAAACTGCCCTCACTGACTTAAAGCAGATTGATGACCTAAAAGATAAAGGGAAACCTGTGCTCCTGTTAGACTTGTCAGCCGCCTTCGATCTGGTTGATCATGGTGTGCTTTGCAGACATCCGTCCACAGCGGCCCACTTCTCTACAGAAGCAATCATGGATCAAATCCTTCCTCAACAACAGATCCATGAGAGTTAGCTCACCTTCGGCAGCTGTCGACCCTATAACCTGTGGGGATCCCCAAGGATCCTGTGCATCACCCACAATGTAAAATGTGTTTACCAAACCACTATTCGATGACTTAGACCTTCCGAGTGTCACCTACACTAACTATGCAGACGACACCTAGATCCTTATACCTTTGACTGGCGACTATGACACAGACCTGGCACTAGTCAATAAAATCTATCTCATCATTCAGGCACGGATGGCCACACATGGCCGGTGTCTGAATGATGAGAAGACTGAACTACTGCTTCTAGGGGCTCTGGCAATCCTGAAGAAACTCAGCAACCACTACCTCTCTGAAATCAGACGGAAGAATAACTGGCTTTCCATCAAGGATAGAATACAACTGAAAACAATCTCACTGACCCACAAATCCGTCAACAACTCAACCCTGCTATACTTGACTGAAAAATTCACTAAAACCATCTCCTCACGACCCACAAGGTCTGCTAATTGCTTCCGCCTAAGAGTGCTGAGATTCAAATTCAAAAAAGCAGTTGGCAGCAGCTTTCCTGCGATGGCTGCCCAACTCTGGAACTCCCTACCGACTTCCTTAAGAGCAGACCAATCCTTTCTCAACCTTAGGGAAAAACACCAAACGCTGGCTTACCTGCAAAGAATGCATACTACATTAACACCCTGCAAAAACTAATTGTAAGCAGCATGATCTTGTAATTTTTGTAAATAAGTATATATGCTACGCTTGATTTTTTATAACCATGTGTTTTGAATGTAACCAAGAACTTGAATATACCTTGTAAAGCACCTAGATACACCAGGGTTCAGCGCACTCTATAAATAAACAAACATAATGCACACATTTCTTTCTCTGAAGCTCAAACAGTCCTTTACAACACTTTGGGGATTTTGCTCCCAGTTCACCTTCAGTGTAACTCCCCCTTTTTGACCATCTCTCAAGTGGCATGTATCCTCCTTTCAACACATGGTCTGTAACAGAAACTCGAGAACGCATTGCTCTGCATGCCCCTATGCGCGACCACTGTGCTACTTAGCCCCCCTACTCCTTTCTTCCTCTCTTTGTCTTATCTATACTGGTGTATCTTCTGTTTCATCCTGTTTTTTTGGCACCCTCTTGTTTCAAGCTTTTCCTTCTTGCATACTTTCTTTCTCTCTTGTTGTTCTCTGTGTCACTCTTACTGTTCTCCTTTGGCTTTACTTGTCGCTTGCTTTTATTCCTGTCCTTTCTTTTTGTGCCACTTGCACACTTTGATTACTCTTTTGCTTTTTCCTTCGTGTCACTTGCACGCTTTACATTCTCTGCTTTTCTTCAACTGGTGCCGTTCGCACACTATTCTTTCTGTTATTTCTTTCCATGTTGCTTGCACGCTTTCTTTCTTTACTTTCCTTTCGCTCGCACACTAACTGCTTTCCTTTCAACATCACATGCGTACCGGGTTTGTGAACATACAGAAACTCACCGGTTAACGCGCTGTGATCGGCAGGGCTCACTGGCTTCAAGGCTAAGGTCAGGGTCTCACCACCGGGCCCTCACACCCCCCCCCTCTTGGATCTAGATTCTTCCCAGGGGAAACTAGCATCTGCCTAGCTACGCCCACAGGACTGCATACGCCCCAGTCTGGCTCCTTGGAGACACGGCTCCCTTGCCACTTTGATACCCTTACAGCACACTGGGTCAGCGTCTCGGCATCCCCCTCTCCCCCGGACTCCTCAGGGTCTTCCTACTGCAGCTTCCCGGCCTCCAGCTTCCACGGCTTGCTCAGCACCCATGGCTTGCTCTCTTTCTGTAGAAAAAAACTGGTTTGAAAACAAAAAGGAATCCCCTGGTGGACCCCCCTTTTGCGCTCCTAGCTGCTGCTCTATGCTGAGTGCTCCACCTTTTATACACCTGAGCCCCGTCAAGGGGTTTCAGGAGCGAGTCCTCGGCCTCCCTTGCCTGACTCCAATTAAGCCAATTAATGGGACATGACCGACTCTTAGGTTTCTTTTCCTTCATCCCAGCGCTAGAGTGGTAGGCAAAGTGCAGGTGTGTATAGTTGTTATCAAGTGCCTGACTCTGCACGACCTTGTTAGAGGGACATGTTGGGAGTGTGGTGTAGTAGGCCTATCCATTCATCTTCCTCCTCACAGTACTATAGGGACTTTTTCCATAGGTAATCTTTCTTACTCTTGGACGCCTCTTCCTCGTCTCCGTATGTGTTGGAATTGGGGAGGGAAGAACAGAATAGGACTTCTAATAGCCAATAAAGGCTGTGAGAGAGTGGGGTGATGGATAATTTGGAAAGGGGGAATACCGTGTCTCACCTTCAGGCATCCTCTGCCCACTCCCCAAGGACCCACCAGTTAGGTGATCCTCCCTCGCTGGTCTGCCCCAGGGTCAGAATCCAAAAGCAATTGCCCTTCCCTGGCCACCTGAGCAAAGGATCCGAGGGGCGAAAATACGAGGACGCCCTCAGGTTTCTCACACAGCCCATGTAAATCATGTCATTGCATGTTTGTACAGTCTTCATGTCGATTCAGTATTTTGACAAAAAATAGATCAAGAAGTGCTGAGTTTTGGTGGGCAGAGCTGCAGAGAAATGTAAAACTAACATATGGCTTATTACGAGTTGCAGCATGATTGCCTTGTGAAATATGACCACTGCTTTTGAACGAATAAAGCAGATCCATAAGACTGTGTAGTCAGTACATTACAAACATGATGGGTTTCAAACTCAACAGCAAAGAAGTGTGAAGGGCAGAATATCATTAAAACGGGAGGCCACCAGGGGGCGCGGGCAAGATGGCCGCCTGATCGCTCGGCTCCCCTGAAGCCCCGAGAGATTTGTGGAGTAAACTGTGATAAAAGGAACGTTATCCTCCTATAAAGGCTGAATCCAGGTGGGGGAACTCCTGGAGACGCCGGAGATACCTTCGAGTCTTGGGGGTGCCCGGGTCCCCGAGATATTTGACTTGGAGCGTCCGTCCTTCCCCTCGCCCCCTCCGGGCCCGTGCTACGCACGAGGTGAAGCTCCGCGACCCGGCTCCTCCTCTCCGCGGATCAGGTAGGCTTCGTAGTAAATCGACAAGGAGCGGATAGTATGCGCAAAACCCTGCACATATTGAGCTCAAATGGAGTGAAATCCGACGGTGCCCTTCTTCTGTCTCTAGACGCGGAGAAGGCGTTCGACAGGGTGAGCTGGGCCTTCATGGGAGGGGGTTCTATCGTCCTTGGGGATGGGACCCAGGTGGCGGGGATGGATGAGGGCCCTCTACTCCCGCCCTTCCGCTAAAGTGGTGGTCAATGGAAGGGAGTCGGAGTCCTTTCCTTTAGAGAGAGGCACAAGACAGGGATGCCCACTGTCCCCCCTCATATACGCACTGGTGATGGAACCTTGGGCTATAGCAATCAGTACTAACGACCAGATCCAGGGTGTCAAGATGGGGGGAACCGATTACAAAATAACCCTGTTTGCCGACAATGTCCTCCTGTACCTCTCTAAACCATCCCAATCTGTCCCGGAGGTGTTGAATAGTCTGGAGCGATATGGTTCCCTGGCAGGCTACAGGGTCAATGTAGTTAAATCAGTGGCGTTCCCGGAAGGCCAGCTCAACGAGACCGAGCGACACTATATCGACAACCTTCCGTTTTGTAAACGTACAGAGGGATTTTCCCACCTGGGGATCCAAATTCCATCAGACCTAGGGGATCTCTTCAAAGTAAACTATCCGCTCCTATGGAGGTCGATCAAACACGACCTGGGACGCGGTTCGAAATCCGGCCTCTCATGGATGGCTTGCCTCAACTCCATCAAAATGGTAATCCTCCCCAAATTCTTGTACCCGTTTCAAATGCTGCCAACCCTGATACCAAACCCATTCCTCCTGGAGATCAAACGGGCCCTTCTCCGTTTTCTATGGGCCGGTAAATCCCATAGAATTGCTTATGACACTCTCACAAGACCCAAGGATGAGGGTGGGGTGGGTTTTCCCGATCTTGACACCTACTATAAGGCGTCACAACTGCGCGTCCTTGTTGACCACCTAATGACTGGCCCAAAGAATTAATGGGTAACGTTAGTTAACACACTCTTCTCGCCAGTCACACTGGACAAATGGCTATGGGTCCCCAAGACATCTATCCCAAGAAGGGTTCTGAAACACCCAGAGTTGGGAGTACTGTGGTCCATTTGGAAGGAAGGGGGTTACCTGAGATGGCTCACAACGTGGCCCTCACCTTTAAGCTGCATCTGGGCCCCACCACTTTGGGAAGGGATCAACGAACCACTAGTCTTCCAGCAATGGTATGAGGTGGGCCTCTGTAGGGCCGGACAGCTCTGGGTGGATGCAGTGTTTATTTCTCTAGGTGACTTGAAGGACGCCCTGGGCCTCCCTGACCTCTCCCCCTTTCGATATCTACAGCTCAAGGGTGCCCTTACCGAGAGCAGATGGGGAGACACACTTAGGCGGGACCTAACAGATTTTGAGAAATTCCTCATAACGCACAAAGGTACCAAGGGGGTGATATCGCGGCTTTATAGCTTCTTGCTGTTCTCTACCCCACGTGACCCTCCATCTTCCCAAGTACAATGGGGAAGGACCTGGGCATCCCTATAACGGAAAAGAGATGGACAAAGATCTGTAGGCAGGCACACCGCTCCACAACTGCACCCCAATACCGCCACCAGGCCCTGAAGTTAGATACACAGATGGCACTACCCCCACAAAGGATAGCCAGAATGAGAAAAGGCTACGACCCCCAATGTTGAAAAGGGAGACTATGTCCATATGTGGTGGAAGTGCCAGGTGGCACAAACCTATTGGAGTGAGGTCCTGTCATGGATAAGCGGAGTGGACGCATTGGTGAGAACTCGGTCCCCCTGGCTGGTGTTGTTCGGTATTGAGGTTGAGGGGGGGGGGCCCCCCCCCAAGGTGAAACACGACCACATGTTGCAGGTCATGCTAGTTGCGGCTAGATGCTGCTGGGCCCAGAAATGGAAATCACCCCGACCTCCGGGGGAGGGAGTAACGAAAACACGAGCAATCTACGATATGGAGTATTTGACCCACCTGATCGATGAATCCAAAACTAACATCGAGGCCCTATGGCTGCCATTTTTTGATAAATACGGGAAAACAGCCTGAGGCACGAGTAACCATCTCAGACGGTTCTCCTGATGGGAACACCACATTTGGGGCAACCCCTCTGGAGTCGGAGGAGATCGATTGTTACAAGACATGTGACTCTTATATGTTGAACCTTATTTTTTGAGCACCGCTTCCCTCTCGGAAGCAACCATATGCTCACATTGTATCCTCAGACGATGTGCTGGGCTCTGTTGTTGTTATCTACCATTAAACCATGGCGTGGGATAAGGGGGGGGCTGGGTGTTGGAGGGTAATGTTGTGACCTCACTTTGGTATATATGGACGTTTGCGTTATTTTTTGAATTGTGTCATAACTGTAAAATTCCAATAAAACCAAATTGTTAACAAAAGAAATATCATTAAAACAGCATATTATCCCTTATCAGAAAGAAGGGCACTATGCCACTTTAGTGCGAGAAGGGTACCATAAGCCGTAGGATTGAGAAGGGCATAATATCCCTTATTAGTAGGAAGGCCACAATATCCATTATGCATGAATTGGGGCACTATCTCCTGGATCAGAAAGAAGTAGGCTATTCACCATCTTTCTGGCTGCATTGTAAACAGCGAGCTGGGTGCAATATCCCTGCAAAGAGGAATAGTGACAAAGAAGCAGCTGGGCACTATATCCCTGTGACTGTAACCTGAGAAAAGAAGCAGCAGGGTGCAATATCCCTATGACTGAGCTTGGGCCAAGACGTGCCTGCCTAGGTACTATGTATATGAGACTGGGTTTAGCACAGGGAACCTGAGAAGGCAAGTATTCCAACAAGAGATCTAACGGTGGCACTTATTTTACCTATCCTGACACAGTCTGCTTGGATCATTCCAGTAAAAGAAGGTCTAGTTTTATTGTAGTTAAACTCCTAGATGTTATATGTGTTTATCCAAATCACCTTCGGTTTTGAATAAAGTCTGAACCTGTATTTCTTGTGCCACATGTTTTTTCGATCCACTGTACCTCCATTCCTCAGAAGCCTTCTACATTTTAACAAGAGTGAGCAAGCATTCTCTCTCAAACCTTGCTCAAAAAGTCTCAAGTGCAGTGGCCTGCAAAATGCCCACAGAGAGCATTAAATCTTTTCGTCATCAGCCCTACAAATGGTGTCAACGCATAACTACTCTCGCCACATCAGACCAGCTCTTCAAGCTCTGACATCTGCACTTCATCATGGGACTGAATTGGTGCGAGTATGCTTGCTCAATGAACTTCTTACCAACAGAGCCTGTGTCCCAATTATACTCAACAGTTCAATGGCTTTATCAAAATCAATCATTTTTTCAATTATTGGTGTATGCTGAAAACATACAGATCATGCCAGACTAATGGAGGTAGAACCTTAAGACCTCTTCCCCAAACCCTTGTCGACCTCTGCTCAGGCAGTACAAGAACTTGAAGTCCTGGTATTCCGTCACTTCTCCTTTCACTGCCTCTATCGTCAAACATTGCTCATTTCAGTTTAAAATTATTTGCAGGCTCTTCTCTTAGTTTCACACATCTTACAACTATCATTGATGCCCTTTTCTCTAGCGGTTTGGACTATTAACACAGCATTTATCTGGGACCCCCAGCATATCAATTCAACTAGTGCCAGCCGATAAAAACAACTACCCATCACAATGGCGCAGAGACCACATAACTTCTCTCGGGGTTTGTCCTTGCCTCCCAATTGACAACTATATCAAATCAATCAACAGTTCTGCAGTGAAAATAGTCATCTGGACCACTATACTTTGAAGCCACCTACAAAGAGTCCCCCATTTCTAGAAGTGCTGCAAAGAGATGCTTGCATTATTGACTCTTTAAGCCTCTCACTATTTCACTCCAGAAAAAGCAGGCTATTAATGTGGCAGATTATCCATTAAACACCAATTAACATAATAGAATGCAAAGTCATTTGAACCAGCACTGCAAGCTCTCATGCAATGCTGCAAAACAGGCAATGGCTTTTAAACTATTCTGCACACATAAAAGCTGCATGGGGTATGTATCACATATACCTTTTTAAACTCTTCCCAAAAATGCAAAAACTAAATCACAACTGGTGGGATGAAGTCCCCCGCACTTGGGCAGGAGACACTCACAGGAGTGGCACACTGAGGGCCTCAAGAACCCCAGGGTCAGAGTCACATAGTATGGATGGAGCCTGGATCTCCCTCAAACCAGACCGAAGGAGGGAAATACCATCTGGGAGAAGGATGAGAGAGGCATTGGCCTGAAGAGAAAGAGGGTGAAATCATCTGCGAGAGAAGAAATAATTTGGTTTGGTTGGAGCGGAAGGCAGAGAATTTCATTTAGGATACAGTGATATTGAAAAAGGGAGATCTCGTCAAGAGGAGAGAGGGCTGTGGTCAGGAGGAGGAAAAGAGATATCAGGAGAAAGAAGAAAAGATTAAATACCTAGAGAGGGGTAAATAGAGACAGGCCACCTAAGGAAGATGGGAGAACTTGGGGCTACACCCTCAGGGGACTAGGGAGGATGCAGAGAACAACCTTGGTCCAGGCGATTTCGCAGAGAAAGGCGGAGGAATGAAACCGATACATTACATATGGGAGAGGGGACGTTGTAGTAGGTGCAGACAGGTCGGCGAAGGACCTCAAAAAAGCATTGAAAGGGGAAGAGGTTTGAGGAACAGGGTAGGGCAATTCATCTCTGCCAATCCCCACCAAGTCTGCTGAGCAACAACTCTGGGCCTAGCCTGGTAGGAGGGCCCCACTGAGCAAGAACCCTAAGAAAAAGACTTTGGAGACATCACTCTGAAAGACCCCTGGAAACACCTGCCGTCCCACAAGTTTAGCCCAAGGAAGCCCACAGCTCATGAAGCTGATCAGAGGACAAGATGGCCCCTTCTCTAAACACCTCTTAAAGAAAAAACGCTCTTCCTGAAGAGGGACGATTTAGGTTTTTGGAAATTTGTTTGGCGCCAGCTACCTGATTTCAAATTGTGGTGAACTTTGGAACAAAGAGCATCACTTTGAGGAGCCATTTTGTGCCAGAGGGGATGTTGGCATTTTTTTCTTTGACCCACTGTTGAGAACCTCACCTTCCCATTGCTTAACGTTATACCCCGACACTTGGACCTACCATTCTGACATCTTATGTGTTGAGTTTTGCAACCATGCTGACACATTATTATGCAAATATTAAATAATAAACACCCTTAATGTATATTCGTGTCTGGTTATAGTTCTGGGAACATGGCGACAGGCATTTGTTACATCAACATGTCACACAAGTAAAAGCAAACCTTCTAGCTTGAGACACATATTCCTCCATGCAAAAGGTTAACCCTGCCTGGAACAGCTGAGCCCAGAACTGAATGGCATAAAAAAAAAACATATTGCACTGCCACCAAACCTTTGAACAACCCTTGCTCACTGGTCAAAATGTCATTTCTATTTATGTGCCACATTTCCACCAATTGCTATGCACTGCGGCAACCTTACATCAGCAGATTAATCACAGAAAAGAGCTCATTAGTTCTATGCAAGAAATCTTTTGAAATATAGATCCTTACCTTCAACAATGAATTTCTCACAGAGCCTCCTAAATACCCGTTTCTTTAATTTATCAAATCTGGCAGGGTATATACGTGTTCTTAGAAAGGCACAAATTTCATAGTATTTCCCTTCATCCATCTGTTTCATGCAAAACTGTAAATCCATAAAAATATTATATTTAAAGAAATGTTCACACAAACAGTCATAAGCTTAAATAAAGCATTAGCAAAGCCAATCATTTTGAGGTTTGCAGTTGTTCATTGCATTTTACATTTATAGGCAACTATATGACAGCATGACCAACAAACACATTAACTGGTGTATCAAAACACATATTGTGCATAAAATAGGCTCTCCATCTTGTCTCCTATGCCAAAAGGTGTCATATTTGACTTTTTCAGCCAAAAGAGCTGGGAGACTGTTCTGGCTGTTGGACTGGGCATTATCATTAAACCCAGACATTCTTTACAGAAGATCTCCTAGGGCTGTGTTGTAGAGATGCAGAAGTGGCCCAAGAAGGAAGAGTATGGCATGCAAAAGAGCTTGTAAGACTGTAATAACCATAATAACATAAATAAAATGCAAAAGCACACTTAACGATGTGAATCATACCGAGAAACTGATGAGATGTTAATACCCAACTTAATGGTACGCTACCTCAGAAGAACGAGAGGCTGAGTGGGCCCACCTGGATTCAAACGTGTGACTTTCAAGTTACACATCGATCTCTACAGAGAATGCATTAGTGCAATGAGCAGTCTTTGCTGCTTAATCCAAGTGGTGGAACTGAACTGAGAAAATAGGACCCTTCAGGACTGCAGTCAGGTGACCACCACAGAACTGCAGTACAATAGTGCAGAGCCAACCCAGTGCTGTGGGGGAATCCTCCTCGACCTTCCTACCCTGGAGTTCAGTGTAGGGGAGTTGACTCCTTATCAACAGGACCAGGGTCAGACTGGGGCATAAAATTGTCTCGGGCACCAATAAAAAAGTGATCCACAGTTGCAAATGGCAATTCATTCCTTTTGTGACAGACTGAGTAGTACCAAAGGGGGATGTTTTTGATTAAATGTGATGCAAATAGTGCATTTTAAAGAAAATGTATTCAGTACCACTGGTCTAACCCGCTAGCCGCATTGTGAAGTAACATATGAAACTGGCCCACAAAAGAGGCCCACTTTGACCAAAAAAAATAAAATAAAAAGGCAGGCCCACACTAGCATTTTGTGTTTTGTTGGTTTGGGAATTGGTCTATTGCCCTATAGGCCAGTGTGAGCCTGAACAGGACTACTGGGTAGGATGTTTAGGTCCATCTTTAGACTGCAGCGCAGGGATGCCATCCCACCTCACCTCTTGCACACACACTGCTGGTATCAGAGCACAGGAATGGGGCATCTCATCATCTGAGACCATAGCATGCTGAGACTAGAGGCTGCAGAGGAGGGCATCTCTCAGACCAAAGTTTGCACGAGGAGGACATCTTACCTCGGCAGTTGCAGAGGAGAGGGGGACTTTACTCTCCCCACCATGCATTCGATAGAAAAGGCACTTTTCAGACCATAGAATGGGCACTGAATGCAGAGATGCCCTTCTCAGATTAGAGCCTGCAAGAGGAGAGAATTCCCTACTGAAGGAATGGTGGGTATATTGGAGGGGGCGCATACTTATGGGAAAAGAGTGTGGAGGTCTGTCAGACCAGAGAAGGTAGTGGGTAGTTTAGTAATGGGGCATTCTATTGTACATTATGAAGGCTGGGGCATCTCAAGGCAGTAGGGGGTGAGATGAGATCAAAGAATACTGTTCAGTACTTGCAAGAGAAATGTGTTTGCTTGGGGTGTGAGAAGGTGAGATTATACAGTGTGAGATATAATCTGTTCATTGGGGGGTGTGGGTGAGAGAGAGAAAGAGAGAGAAAGAGAAAAAAAAGACGCGAAGAGAGAGGAAGAGAAACTTTATAACTTTTGATGACTCTTATGTTCAACAACATCGATCAAAGTGTGGAGGCTCTACTGACAAATCCAGCTCTGATTTTAAAAGAAAACTGCTATTTCAGGGAGACAGTGTTGATACCATCAATATAATGCGTGCCCACGAATTGTATATTAGCCTGTCTAGCGGTGATAAACTTTTGGGAACCATGCCTTCTTATTTGTCAAAGTTCCCAAACCCTTACTGGCGCACTCAGCTACTCAGGTTCAGACTAAACACTCTTCCCACTGATGAGATTCTGTATTTGTTCATAAAAAGATCCAGGTTATAGCCACGGCGCCCTTTGCAACGACAAAAATGCTCTTCAAACTAGAGTGCATCTCGCATCTGAATGTGCTGCATTTACGAGATCTAAGGAGAATGATCTTTGGCAGGATTTGATACCTGGGCCCCGAAAACGTGGAACCTCCTTCCAGCTGACCTTTGGAAACCTTCCTTTTCAGCTTGGGCTATTAGGTGGCACTGAAAGCTCTCTCTTTATTCTGAAACTATTGTCATTAAATTAAGAAGTTTAACATAAGAGCTTCACATTTGGGATTTGAATGCATTTCAATGGCAATGACATTTGAGGAGGGATATATTGTTGTTCGGTTATTGAATCCCTCCCATTCCCTGCCCCTAACAGTGCTAATCCCTATGGCAAATCCCACCCATTCCTGCCCATCTCAGAACTATATAGGCCGTGATCTTGGATGACTGTCCATAAGGAAGCTTTCTGGAAACAAGCCGAAACTAGCGGCCATCTTTGAATGCAAGAGATGCCATGCATCTTAGTGTGGAAAACCTGTATTCAGAATACATTTTAAGTTTCTTTTGCTGAATACAATGCACGTCCATGCCTTCACATTGATCTCTTTTCCTCTTTAAAGGGGTAGTTCACTCAAAAATGGTATGCTTTAAAATTGTTGGCCATAAAAAGAGATATACCGTCATCGTTTAAAAAAAAAAAGTTCCCATGGAAAATAATTTTTAAAAATGACCATTCCAGTGTTGACCGAAAGCAAAACCTATTTAAGTGGAGAGAGGGAAGAGCTGATCTCATCAGGGCCATGTGATGCTTACTGCACAGGTCTATTCACCTGCTGTGCTTATTCACTGATGCCTCGAAAGCAAGGTCACTCCAGAGGAACCAACCAATATAGGGAGTAAGCAGATACACCTACACAATAAACTTCAATCACACTGTACTGTGTATGGCACCTGCAAAAGGGATCCATCTGAAACATAAAGCTGTGCACTGCACCACTATTTGCCCGTTTCCCCCACTCAAGTTCACTACAAAGCCATTTTGGCAACTTGATGACAAGCAGAATTTGCCAGGAACACCACCATATTTATGTTTGAAGCGCTGCACTGTTCGCCCTGTGTCTGCGTCTTTAACTTTGGGACGTAGCTTCTCTTTGAAATGTCCGATGATAATTTAACTTCTCACTCACACAGGCGCACACACCCCTGCCCATCTAACATTTTCCATCTAGGGTGGCCATCTTTACAAAATGGTTTGCAGGTCACTTTAAACGTAATAGCACAGTGCACGTAGTTCCATACAGTGTCATTCACGTCCATGCCCCTCCCCACCACAAACATTTTTGTAACATTGGGGGCATATGGCATTTTAGCACATACACAGCACAAACAAATAACACTGTAAGGCCATTATCCATGCAGGACCTGAACTGTTTGCCTATGTATTCACACCAACAGAAGTGACTTCACAGGAAAGGGCACTGCAGGGAGTATCATCAATCCTTGATAGTTACTGATCGAGCTGGGCGAGCCCGGTCCGGCTTGGCTGGCCTGGGCCTAAACTGGGGCTCTTGTCTGACCCTTCTTTCGGGTCAGTGCCGGCCGAAAGCAGGAGCTGATCAAGAGCTTCGCCTGCTGCCCTGTAACACGGAAAATGGAATTTAAAAAAAATGCTTGAGGTGCCAGACATCCCGTCCCATCCCAGCCACTTTATTGGCTGGAATGGGCCAGAGCACTTCCTGGAACGACAGAAACATGGTAGAGGCTGGCGAGGGAATTTAAAAAGGTAAGTCAAGCGCCCGCCTAACCTCTAAAGCGTTTGTTCCACTTATCCATTGTGAGAAACCTGAAGGTGTCTCACCTGCTAGTCCCTGGGGATCTGTCATCCAGGTGGCCAGGACACAGCCATAGCTTTTGGATCCAGTTCCTAGGGGTGAATCAGTGTGGGAGGATCACCTGGATGAGGGGTCTTCGGGGAGCGATAGTGGGACACCAGATGGCGAGACGCGGTATACCCTTCCCCGTCACACCTTTACGCCATCCTACCAGGTAGGATACTATTCTATTCCCCCCAACCCCTTTTCCAACACAGGCACTTTAAAACGGTCAGCTCACTGTAAAAGAAAACGGACTAACACCCGAGCCATATACCGGACGTGTCCCAATACAATGGTCAGGGGCATGGTCAGGCAATTACGGATCAGTACACACACCCGACTTCATCACACTTCCCCACACAGATAAAAGACGGAACACGAAAGAACACTGAGCAAGGAAAAGCAGTTCCAAGATGGCAGTTTAATACGAGGGCAAAGACGGCAAGACTGAAGAGGAATGCAAGGAGGGAAGTGCCCTTGACCTTTTCACTGAAAGACTGAACCTTTCATGAACCTTCCAGAATAGGAAACGTAAGATCTGGAATCAAAGCTGAAGAATCCTGCATTGTGTGTCGGAAGTACCCGGGCCTCTCCTGCATCGATAGTCAAGGCGGGGAGAATAGTTTGCCGCTGTGGTACTGTCCTTGGCTCTACAACAAAGCAGCACCAGGGAAGTCCGCACAGCAGGTGCGTTGGGGAGACTGATACCAGACCGGTCTGTGTGGAAACCAAGGTTGCAAGCAGCAACATTGAATAAAGAAATTTGAAGAGAACAGTGTATGAGTCATATGTGGCGGCAAGCAACACAAATCTAATTAAAACCGGAGATGAGTGACTGAACTTTGAAGCTAAGATACAATACCGTAGACAGAGTGGTCTGCCATCAAGTGGGTGCTCATTCGAAAGTCTCCATTAGGTATCCAACTGAAAGGTGATAAATGTTAAACAGAAAGGAATTGTAAAATCGAAGTGGTCCGATTCAAGCCAAACCCTGTGCACATTCGAAAGTGTTTGATACCTGATGTAAATTGAAATTGGTCTGAGCCCGGCCGAGGGAGACAGATTGTGTTAAAAAGTGATCTGAGCCCGAATGAGGGGGATCCAAGGTGAATAGTGAAACACAAAGTGAATCATTGTGAAAATCTAAAGAGGAAAAGAACTATAATTTATTTTGTTGCATCAGGCCCTCTGAATGAAGAGGCCTTGAGAACCAAAGAGACCTGGGCACCGAAGGCTCTGATGAGAATGATTGAACTGTATCCTTGTGCTAAAGAAGCCAGAGACTGTGCTGCGCTCGAGTGAACTTCCTTGTCCCGTGCTGAAAACGTGGGGAAGGGAGGGCAACGGCCTGAACATTCTGGCATATCATTTTGTGAACACTTCTTTCTTTTTGGTAACACTATTTCCCACACTATTTGTATTTAGGGGTACGGATTGGCAATAGGTTTATTAGTATAGGCCCTAGGACTGCGTTATTATTCTTTGATGGTCATAGCTTGCTCCCATCTGTAGATATAGGATTAGATAGGCCTTTATCAAACCCTTTTTAAAGTTCAATACACACCTTTGAACTGTGGTCACTTGTGCCCGTCTGACTGGATACCATGCCTTCCATTACACCATACTCCCCCAGCCTTCTCCTCACTCTTCGAAAAAAATATACTCATGCTGTCCCACACCCGCCCCAAGTGCCACCATCTTATTTTTACCTGCTCCCTTGCCATCCCCAAAAACAGCAGCACTGCCCCTCTCCGCCAGCACCGAACATCCCCTTGTTCTCTTTCCCAGTCCCTCTTCCCATAAAAAAAAGACTGACGCTGCCCCTCTAAACCCCTTGTCCCCCACCCAGCGTGCTGCCATCCCCCTTGGCCTCCACCCCTGGTCCAGCCACCATGCGACTGGCTCGGCCCGCATGGGGCTTCTACAGCCAGACAAAAAGGCTTGGTCCCGGCTCGGGCCTACCCCAATATTGCCCGTCTCTGCCAGCTCTACTTAGTGGCCATTACAAGAAGTTGCAATGAGTAAGAGGAAAAACAAATATCTTTGGTGTGAAATACACTTATGGTCACTGCGATGTACTTAATATTTACTTATCACAATTAACTTAAATAAGGAACTTACATTTAAGACTTACTTGCAGACTCCTACTTGCTTCCGGTCTACTGCATATCACAAAACTATTGAAAAACCAGGCACTGCCATAATGGTTAACTGTAAGCTGATAGTAGCAGGTGCAAAGCCCAAAGCCAAAACTGTGGATTTTTCCAATGCTTGTTAACAAGGGACTTGACTCATCTTCTCCCTTGTCCTTTCTGATTTATGTCCGTTAGTCCAGGCGCCCGGAGAACTTTGGGTGTGTACAACCTTATACAATAAATAACCTGTGGCTGTTAAACGAATTCAGGGACAGAGTTACGAGTGGCCTTGAGAAAAGTCTTTCGATTGCCCTAGTAACATTCTTAGGCCACATAGGATTGTTTCTACTTAAAGAATAATGTGTGTTTGAGGGGAAGCGGATGAAATGTAGCCCGTACAATGGTCCAAAGCAAGTGAGAAGATTTAGATAAGTGCTCTTTCTTTACTTTCTTTTTTTTTTTTTAAGTTGCTTTTGACAGGAATGTTGATTGTTTATAATATGACCTAAGCCAACATAATTAATGTTATTGCATAGTACATAATGCTTTTAATTTGATGTGAGGGTAAATCCATCAGAATACCACCCAACTGAATTACCGTAGAGCCACTTGGTCCAGAGGAATTACTGCTGGATTACAAGTGGTGGTGGGAGAGTAAATCCCCATTTGTTCAGAGTCCATCCCCATTTTTCCGGTAGAATTCCTCAACGGTAATTCTGCCCATTTTTCGGCAGATAGTGGGAGGAATTACCTCCAGCATTCTGCTGGAGGTAAATCCCCGTTAGGGGAGTTTTCCTAAAGTGCACCGGGAGGCAAGACTCTAAAACTATCCTTTGGCGTCCAGGTCCCCAACTCTTAGTAGAAGTCTGTACTACTCAAAGGATTGGTAGAATGGCAGAGCAGCCAGGCTTATTTTGTGAGGAGGATGTGAGCTGTAGGTTAAGTACAATGAATCCAGTCAATACAATAGCCCAAAAAAACGGTTACACACTGAAAGTTTTAGTAAAATATACATGTACTTTATACACACTAACCAATACACATAGGAAATATCAACAATACTTTTCAAAGGTGACTGCTTCATTACTAGTTGCGCGCCCTTACAATTGTTCCAGAGTGGGACAGTAATGACAGTGCCACTGTTTATAGTAGTGGCATGCACCCGCATTTGTTGCAATGAAATTATAGTTTCATTCATTTACAGAGTCACACAGACAGTCTGTAGGAAGGAATGGGAGGGCTATTCAACACATTAGCAGTGATTTACTTCTCAGAAACACTTTTCAAGGCTTCTAATGCTTTAGCAGTCCAATCCCCAACTAGTCAGGAGTTTATCAAAGTCAGTGTAGGATGGAAGCAAAAGTCTTATGCAGCAGCAGAAAAGGTAACGTTCCTCTTTAGTTACTTAAATAAAATACTTGAGCAAGCTTACACAGTTATTAAGGACCCTGCAAAGGACTCCCTAAAACCACACAAGCTGTTAAGCCTAGAATTGCACTCCAGTCACACTGGAGCGACTATTCGGCTTGAAGTAAGCTCTACCTTGAGCCCTCCAGTACTTTGGGGTGGTTGAAGAAAATACAGCTCGATTCTTTCCTGTGCAGCAGCAACAGACCCAGTCTCCCGATTTCTCGGTCTGGTGACGAAAGGAAGGACACAGAATGGGATGTCACAGCAGCAGTCGTGAGAAAGGACCCTCAACAAGGGTGTCTTCAGACTCCCATGTCGGTCTGCAGTTTTGGCGACTATCAGCTACAACAGTGAACGGTTACCGCCAGCGGATCCTTCTCAACACTGCACTCTGGTGAGGGGATTTAAATGAGTGGGATCGTGCCTCTGGAGGTTCAACTGGAGCTCACCAGGTTCTGGAAGGATTCGTTCATGCCAAGACGTTGCCTTGCAAATGGGTCGGAGGTCCCCTGGTACTCGCGGTTTGCAGCCCTGGAAGGTCACAGCACCTCGAGGATGGCTCGATCTGCAGTTCGTCTCAGGGCTGGTTGAACCCACCAGCCCACCAGCCAAAGGGAAGGAGTCGTCCTCTTCGGAACTCTTCTGTCGATAAGAAAACGGCGTCAGGACAGCAGTGGACACTTCACAGTTACTGGAAGTGTCTGCAGGCATCGCTGGCCATCTTCAGCTTTGTATCTTCTGCTCCACTGGTCGACTTGGCTTCTGCCTCAGGAACCTAACCTTTTATTAGGATTTCACATTCACTCCTCTGCAAACTCTCCCTGCAGTTTACAGAAAGGGGTGGATGGCTGTCCGATCAGGAAAGCAAGCCTCCAAGTGTGAACTGGTTCCATTTAGGCATTCTGGCAGACAAAGGACAGGGTAGTGTTTAACTCTTGTTGGGATGGAAATGAGCATATCCCCACCCCCCTAGGCACTTTAAGGTGAAGCGAACCCAATAGGAAGTAGTGTAGTGTATAAGGGGGGGGTGGGGGAGAACCGCACTATGAAACTCGGTGTGGAGATAATCTAGCACGAACAGCAGCTGCATAACATTAGGAAACACATAGAAAGAAACGCCATTTTGTATATGTAACAGAAGCACAGGCCTGTATGGCAGAGCTGTACAAGTCGAGTTCTATGGAAAGCTTTAGCTAGGCCCAAATCATAAATGCAGAATGAGTCCGCACCACCAGTTCTCAAGGAAGTTCACTTCCCCCTCGTCCCTTCACTGTTGTATCACTGGACCAAATGTGCCCTGCAAGGCCGCGAGACAACACCAGGCTCCTCGCAGCGTCCATTCATCACAACCAAGCTGCCAGTGGGCCTCTAATCACCACCCAGCCAGCCCAGAGCCCACACCACTCACCTGACCCCCACATACCAACATTCCATGATAAGCGAGCGAACTCCGCCAGTCCAAGCATAAACCAAGTCACCATAAAAAAATCCAAGCATGTGCGACCGTTTCATCCCTCAACCTAAAACACATCCTTTGTAACACAAGGTACATGGGGGGATACATTATAGATCGGAGTGTGGGCAGTGTGTGTTTGGACGTGTTGGAGGAAGCACCTATAGTGCCTGAGCTGTTCTTGGAGAACTGACTGAAAGTCCTCTGTTTCTAGTAAAGTACTTTCTTTCCTGCTGCAAACTCTATATACCCATAGCCTCTCATGCGGAGAGTGGGCAGAGTGTTTGGCGGGATTGGCTGAAGGCGTTTGTCTTCCTTGATCCAAGCTAAGGGAAGCGTCCTATCATCTTCCGTCTAAAATGCCAGGCAAGGTCATGGGGAAAGGTAAACACTACAATCTGCGCAAAAGTAAACCGTATCTAGAAGGTAACAAACACATACGGGATGTTAATCACTCTAACGCTACAATTGACAGTAATAAAAGCACTGCTGCCCCGATTACAGACTTCTTTAAACCCAGAACCGGACACTATCAAATTGCCTACTATCAGTATGCCGGTCGTGATGGCTAAAATTCATCCACCGCCTCAAGCTAGCATCCGATTGAGCGCTGCATCACAGAAATATGATGCAGTGGATGATAATTCATTGCTCGATCTGTGCTATCACTTAAGCGGCACAAACCACGAGACTGCTGAGGTGGAGCTTGTGCTGGCTGAGCAACTGCGTGATCAGTCAACCCCCATTCCAAACATCACATTTCTGCATCAAATTCGATCTTCTAATTGTTTGTTAAGTACTCCCTCACTGTTGCCACTATCAGGCATTCCCAGCTATCAAGCATCTGAAAACGATAAACCGCACAAGGTCATTAACATTTCTGAAGAAAGTAACCCAGGCAATGTTAAGGACAAAGAGCAATCCAACGTTGAACAAGTGCCATTTGCCTCTATAGGCTTGCTTCATTTTGCCTTAAAAATACTCAAAGCTATCGGATCAAACCTATTGTTAGGCAATTAAAAATGGTCAGCTGTTGGAAACACTGGTACGGCAAGGAACCTCTTCAGCTGCATGCCGAGTGATACCAGATAAAACTGAAAGCAATGCACAGGTGGCAAATAGCTTCCAAATTGAAAGTGTGCAAGGTAACCACACACAAAATATACCTGATCATGAAAAAGATTCTCACAATCACTGAATCCCCCAGTATACATCTTCATAGAAAGCAAAAACGTGCCCTAGCCAAACAACGCTGCCAATGTCCTGCTCAAACCAAGGTGGTTAATAGTACTTTAGCTGACAACATTAACCTCTCACAAGTGCCGGCTCAACCTGAAGAAGCACGTGTGGCCATAAAAGCAAGATCTAAACGTGCGCGAAAATGAATAAACAAGAAAAAAAAAGAAACTTTCACTCAAACCAGGTACATTGACAAGTTGGTCGGCAAATAACAAAAACCTTAAAAAGACCTGGAAAGATTTAACCCTCGACTCCTTCATTGACGAAATATCTACTGAAGGGTCGACTATGTCAGAGCCACAAGTGAATGTCAAAGTTTCCAAAAGGATTAAAAAGAGCAAGAAAGACCCTAAAGAAGAACCAGGGGAAAAAGCACTGGAAAATCTACCACCTGTCGAGCTTGATGCCCTCATTGTAACTATTGGAGAGACTGGAAAACCAAACCAAAAAAACGATAAATAGGGCATCTATTCTCGAATTATGCGCAAAAATACCTAGATTACACATTTTAAAATCATGTGACTTTTCCTATTTACATCCAGTGAAACATAAATTTGGTGCGGTTACCAATATCCACTGTGTGTTACCGGCCACTGCTGAATTGATCAGATCACAAAAATACTATTTGCTGGGGTTCCAATTAGACACTCCTATGTTAGAATCACCAACCTGCCCCTCTTGCAATCATTGTGTTATGTCAAATGTACAACCGGTGTCTGCAACGCCAGTGAATGGCGAGCCCCAGGATGAAAATCACGTTGGTTGGTCATGGTTAAAAAAAATATTAGCCAAACTAGAGTCTGTTGTGCCATGAGAACTGGCCATTGCATCATAGAACACGAGAGGCCATTCTCATTTTACTAATCTTAGTGGTTCAATTAACAATATTGTAAAGTTCCCAGTTTTTCTTTTACAGGAAACATGGCTGTTATCTGATTTTGTTGTTGATTCTCATTGTGTCTTCCAACTGCATGCCAAAAAAGAAAGGAGAGAAAGGGCGTCCGTATGGTGGTTTACTGGCTGGTATCTCTTATGACTACCACTAACAGAATACAGTTACCCACCGACAATGATAATATTTTAATCACTCAAATTCAAGCTAAAGAAGGGACATTTACTCCCAACATTCTCATTGTCAATATTTATGATCCCCCAGCTAAAGGTCAGACAAGCCAATTGCAGGTGTTAGATAAGGTTTTCACAAATTGGTTCTTAAAGGATGGTAACAATATGGTCATATTTGGTGGTGATATAAATGCTAACTGCAGTGTGCCATCCATGAAAATGGTATGTGAAAACATTGCCCAGACAAACGTCATGATAAAAGGTAAAAGGAACATCAGAGACCGCTTGTGGAACAAATTCCTACGAGACTGGGAACTTTGGCCCTTAAATGGTCTAACTATTAGTGACATACCTGGCAAGTGCACTTGGAAATTGGGGAAGAAGTCTGCCACGCTTGATTATATATGTGGGAATATGTCTATATTAAATTACATAAAAAACTTTGAAGTATCTACCCCCACATACAGTAACCATGCTTTAATATTGGTCAAATTGGAAATTGGAAGTGATAATTTCTCCCTTCGGGGACCTACTGACATAGGGGTCACAAGTAGTGGTGGTAAAATTACTTGGAATGCCACAAACTAAAAAAATGAATAAGCAGATCCTTAAAATCACTCTATGAGTACCACAATCTCACAGGCGATGAATTGGAAGCCCTGATTCTATTGTAACGCTCACCTGATTCCCGCTGAGGCGCCGGTCTTGACTGGGTGAATGCCGTATCTTCAAAGGTGATGTGTAACACACGGTTGGCTCTTTGGGCTGGACCTCTGTGCACTGTATGTCTGACTCGAAGAGTAAGATGTCTGCAGATAGAAAATATGGGATTAATGAACTGAGGTTATTGGGTGCCTCTCTCCTCTTCCCTTTCTCTTCTCCTGTAGAACACCAAAGGTTAACGCCCTCACCTTAGGCAAGTGAACGCCGAGCTCTCCATCTGCCTCGGGGCAGGGTGCCGTAACCAGTTTCTTCACTGGATAAGGGTGCAGGCCTCTTGACCTCAGAGGACTGCTGTCCGTCGTTAACTGTACGAACGGTAAGTTCTGGGCACTTCAAATGTCTTAAAAGTCTTTTGTAATGATATCTCTTGTTTTGCAGGGTTCCGGCGATGGCGGATGGCGGGCTGATGAGAGTTGAGGATCGAACCCGCGTGAGGAATAGAAGCGCCTGGAAGCACGTAAGTAAGCATTTGTAGCCTGCTTCACGATGCGCACTAACTGTCCCTTTTATCTTGCAGGTACAAGTTCGGAGCTTTAGAGAAGCTGAAGGGTGCTGGAATACCCACTGGATTCGGCGTGGGAAGGAGTAATGGCACGTGAGTAATAAAGTTCCCCAATGTCTTTAAACGCACCTTCTTTTGTCTTTCAGATGCGGGATGCAGTGCGAAGACCTCCGGAGCATGCAAAGAGTAGGTAAGCCTTTGTCTTTCAGATGCCGGAATGCAGCGCGAGGCGTTGGTGACAGCCGATGGACCAGGTAAGAGATGCGCTGCCACTGAAGACCGTAGTGCTAACCTGTTCTTTCTTTGTCTTTACAGGTGCTGCTGAAGACTGGATTCCAGGATGGTAAGCCTTTGTTCCCTTAGGCCCAGGAGCAGAAGACACGATGAGCGTTCTGCTGCAGAGAATGCAGAACAACACAAAGCAAGATTCATCCATCGGGTGTGGTTTAAATAGCATCCTGTAGTGCTTAGGTGTCTCCTTACACAGCCACGCCTAGATAAGAAAAGAGTTCCTGCTTTCCAGAAGAGTTCCAGTGTTCTGAACCTAGGGAGTGGCTCCTGCCCCACCCAACAGGAAAAGTAGTCCCAAACAGAAGAGGATCAGGGGTTCAACTGGCAGGTAAGTAAGCAGCATGGTCTGCTGCAGGTAAGTCCACCCAAGCATTATGAGCCCGGCGCTTCCAGCGCTGGGACTGGGCATCTTTATGAGCCTGGTGCCACTGGCGCCAGGACATGGTCCAAAAGGTCCCAATTGGGACTGGCTGGCACTCGGAACCGGGGTTATGGGTCTGCTTCCAAGGGAGTCGGGCAAGTCCTGATCTTTTGGAAGCAGAGATCATGACAGCACCCCCCCTCAAGGCCCCTCCCAAACCGGGCTTCTCCCGGAGTTTGGGCTTGTTAGGAAATGTTCGATGAAATCTTTTGATTAGACGAGGCGCGTGGACATATTCTGCAGGTTCCCAGGATCTTTCTTGGGGGCCGTAGCCTTTCCAGTCAATCAGGTAAAATAGTTTAGATTTGGAGATCTTGGAATCCAGGATGCTTTTGACTTCAAACTCGAGTTCTCCATCAACTAGAATAGGTTTTGGAGATGTAGTTAGTCGGGTTTGAGGTTGCACGGGTTTTAATAGAGAGACGTGGAAGACCGGATGTATCTTCATGTGAGGGGGCAAGTCCAACTTGACCGCTACTGGATTTACTATGGTAGTGATGGAATAGGGACCAAGGTATCTTGGGTTGAATGTGCGTGGTCCTTTTAGAGGTAGATATTTGGTGGATAACCAGACTTGATCTCCTACTTGATATTGGGGGGCTTCCTTCCGATGTTGGTCTGCTCCTTTCTTGTATTGTTCTTTAGCCCTTTGAAGGTGAGAAACGGCTTCCTTAAAGGCTTGGGTGATTGTAGAATGCAGGTGGTCTACTGCTGGTGTTCCAAGATCTTGGAGTGGATCCAACTCCGAGGTTCGAGGGTGACTACCGTATAAAAGAAAAAAACGGGGTCTTCCCAGTTCCCGAGTGGACAGAGTTATTGTAGGCATATTCGGCTATCCAAAGGATATCTTTCCAAGTTTTTTCAGTTTGTTGTAGCATGCAGCGCAAATACTGTTCCAGAGTTTGATTGGTCCTCTCGGTTTGTCCGTCGGTTTGAGGGTGGTGGCTGGTCGAAAGTCTCACATCAATTTGAGCCGACCGACAGCAACTTCGCCAAAAATGAGAAATAAATTGACTACCTCGATCCGAAATTAGAACTGAAGGAAAACCGTGCAGTCGGACGATGTTTTCAAGAAATTCTCGGGCCAGAGTTGCTGCTGTTGGTAAGCCTTTGAGTGGAATGAAATGCGCCATCTTGGAGAATAGGTCCACGATTACTAGGATCGTATTGTATCCGGAGCATGGAGGTAGATCGGTGATGAAGTCCATAGAAAGCGTATGCCAAGGGCGAGGCGGGATGTCAATAGGGCGTAAGAGGCCGGCTGGTTTTTCCTTTTGACTCTTGTTTTGGGCGCATACTCCACAGGACATTATAAAGTCTCTGATATCTTTTTTCCAAGACGGCCACCAGAAGTAGCGCTTGATCTTTTCCGAGGTCTTGGTCATACCTGGATGTCCTTCCATTAAAGAATCGTGATAACAAGAGATTACCTTTTTCTGTAAATCTGTGCTGGGCAGGTATAACCGTTCTTGGAAATATAATAGGTTGTCCTTCACCGTAAAGTCCTTTCCCTGCAGATGCCAATTCTGTATGTCTGCTGGAGTTACCAGTAGCCTGGCTTTATCCTTAACTTCCTCTATGGATTGTGTGGCGATTACACCTAGAATTCTTTGTTCGGGAATGATAGGTACAGGTTTAGGATTGATCAAATGTTCTTCCACTCCCATCCGAGAAAGGGCATCAGCTTTAGCGTTTTTTGTACCAGGTCGATAGGTAATTATGAAGTCAAACTCGGCAAAGAATAGTGCCCAACGGAGTTGCCTAGAGGATTGAGCTTTTGCGGTTTTCAAATATTGCAGGTTTCGGTGATCTGTAATCACAGTAACGGTGTGTCGGGCCCCCAGAAGATAATGCCGCCAAGCCTTAAAGGCGGACTTGATAGCTAGAAGTTCCTTATCAGTAATAGTGTAATTGATTTCAGGAGGCGAGAATTTGCGGGACCAAAATGCCACGGGATGCAACTGATTGGTTACTGGGTCCTTTTGTGATAGAACTGCCCCCATGGCAAGGCTCGAAGCATCAGTTTCAACGATGTAGGGGAGTTCTGGGCGAGGATGTTTTAAGATCGGTGCAGAGATAAATCTAGTCTTCAAATTCTGGAAAGCTTGTTCCGCCTCGGTAGACCATTCAAAACGTTTGTTTTTCTTTAACAAGGCGGTGATGGGCTGGACTATTCGAGAGAATTCGGGGATAAACCTGCGGTAAAAGTTAGCGAAGCCTAACATGCTTTGAACACCTTTTACGGAGGATGGCGATGGCCATTTGAGAATTGCATCGACCTTCTTTGAATCCATACGCACTCCGCTAGGTGATAATATGAATCCCAAGAATTCAACTTCAGTCACGTTGAAAACACATTTTTCCAACTTAGCGAAAAGTTTGTGTTGACGCAATCTCTCGAGGACCATTTTCACGTGTTTCCGATGTTCAGTTTCCGATGAAGAATAAACGAGGATGTCGTCAATGTAAACAACAACACACACATCTATGAGCTCTCTGAGGACATCGTTCATAAAATATTGAAAGGCGGCCGGAGCATTGCAAAGTCCGAAGGGCATGACCTGATATTCAAATAGCCCATACTTGGTGCGGAAGGCCGTCTTCCATTCATCGCCCTCTTTTACTCGTACCAAGTGGTAGGCTCCTCTAAGATCCAGCTTTGTATATATGCATGCTTTTCTGACTTGGTCCAGGAGTTCAGGGATCAAAGGTAACGGATATCTATTCTTAACGGTGATCTGGTTCAGGGCGCGATAATCTATACAAGTTCTAAGGTCCCCTTCTTTTTTTGGAACGAAGAACAAAGCTGAGGAAGCAGGGGACTTGGAAGGACGAATAAACCCATTCGCTAGGTATTGATCCAGGTATTGTCGGAGGTGAAGATTCTCAGGCTCGGTGAGGGCATACATTCTACTACAAGGAGGAGTAGATCCAGGTATCAGGTCTATCTGGCAGTCATAAGACCTATGAGGAGGTAGAGAGTTAGCCTGATCCTTCCGGAAAACATCTTGGAATTCTAGGTATTCAGGAGGTAACTGGGGAGCCTCCGAGGAAATTGCTGCTAGTGCAACACCAGGTCGAGGGTGACAAGTATAGAAACATTCTGGAAACTGAACCGTTCTTGCTCGCCAATCGATCTGAGGATTGTGCTTCTCTAACCAAGGAATTCCTAGAATAATTTGGAACTGAGGGGCCTTGATCACATCGAACACGATCTTCTCATGGTGTCCATCTTGACTTACTAGCGTCACTTCTTGGGTGGTATGCGTTACTGGTCCGGAGGCTATCTCCGTACCATCCACCGTAGTAATGACGTCCTTTACAGCCTTTGGACAAAGAGTCAGATTCATCCTCAAAACCATTTCATGATCCACATAATTGCCGATGGCACCGCTGTCGACGTAAGCTTCAATCGCATGCAATCGATCCGGATGTTCAGGGCTAATGAGGACCATAGGTATCACGAAATGCGAGGTCACGGAACTGGTTTTAACGCTCGGCAAGAGGACCTCTATTCTTGTCGGGCGAGGTCGTTTCCCTGCTCAGAGTTTGTGACCCTGGTAACTGCATCTCCTACTGCCTTCTTGGCTGGTTTCACCGGACAGTCTCGAAGAAAGTGCCCCGAGTTTCCGCAATAGAGGCATAATTGCAGCTGTTTTCTCCTTTCCCGCTCCTTTTGTGTTAGTGGTCCTTTCAGGCCCCCTATTTGCATGGGTTCCCCGGAGTCTACTCCTTTGGTAGGAGTTGGTGGTTTGGAAAATACTCGAGCATCAAACTTGGAACGATCGGCCTTCCTGTTCTGCAGTCTGTGGTCAATTTGAATGACTAAGTCAATATAGTCCGAACAGTCTTGCGGGGGATTCACTACTTGGGCTAACACATCTTTGAGCTCTCCACGTAGACCTCTATAAAACAGCGTAATCCTTTTGTCCTCAGGCCATCGAGTTTCCACTATCAGTCTGTTGAAAGACGCAATATAAGCCAAAAGGTCTTGATTACCCTGTCGCAATGAAAGGAGCTCATTGTCCAAGGCCTGCCCCTGTGAATGTCTTGCAAACAGTTTTTCCATACTGAGCTGAAAAGCTTGAAAATCATGGAGAACCGGATCGTCTTGATTAACTAGAGGGATCGACCAGTCTGCCGCATTGCCACTAAGGTACGAAAGCACGAAAGCTACCTTAGCTTGATCAGTTGGAAAGGCTGCTGGCCGGCATAAGAAGTGCAACCGGCACTGGTTAATAAATACTGCAAACCTCTTTGGGTCACCAGAAAATCGTTAGGGCGGAGCCAGAGGTACATTCCCAGGTAGGTTGATCTGCACTGGGTTCGTAGAGGATGTTGAAGGAAGATTTGCCCCTGATGCGGGTAACGGAGTTTGTCCGGCTTGTGACTGTAGCAATTGTCTAGCGAGATCGTCTGTTCGCTCCTTGGAAATAATCAGTTCCCTTCTTAGAGCATTCGTTTCCTGACGGGCTGCATGCACTTCTGCTCTTAGTTCCCCAAGTAACTGGGCTAGCTGGTCGGTATCCGAGGTTTCCATAGCGCCTGGGTGGGAGTTTTGCAGTAGGCTTTGTGTTCTGTAACGCTCACCTGATTCCCGCAGAGGCGCCGGTCTTGACTGGGTGAATGCCGTATCTTCAAAGGTGATGTGTAACACACGGTTGGCTCTTTGGGCTGGACCTCTGTGCACTGTATGTCTGACTCGAAGAGTAAGATGTCTGCAGATAGAAAATATGGGATTAATGAACTGGGGTTATTGGGTGCCTCTCTCCTCTTCCCTTTCTCTTCTCCTGTAGAACCCCAAAGGTTAACGCCCTCACCTTAGGTAAGTGAACGCCGAGCTCTCCATCTGCCTCGGGGCAGGGTGCCGTAACCAGTTTCTTCACTGGATAAGGGTGCAGGCCTCTTGACCTCAGAGGACTGCTGTCCGTCGTTAACTGCACGAACGGTAAGTTCTGGGCACTTCAAATGTCTTAAAAGTCTTTTGTAATGATATCTCTTGTTTTGCAGGGTTCCGGCGATGGCGGATGGCGGGCTGATGAGAGTTGAGGATCGAACCCGCGTGAGGAATAGAAGCGCCTGGAAGCACGTAAGTAAGCGCTTGTAGCCTGCTTCACGATGCGCACTAACTGTCCCTTTTATCTTGCAGGTACAAGTTCGGAGCTTTAGAGAAGCTGAAGGGTGCTGGAATACCCACTGGATTCGGCGTGGGAAGGAGTAATGGCACGTGAGTAATAAAGTTCCCCAATGTCTTTAAACGCACCTTCTTTTGTCTTTCAGATGCGGGATGCAGCGCCGAAGGCCTCCGGAGCGTGCGAAGAGCTGGTAAGCTTTTGTCTTTCAGATGCCGGAATGCAGTGCGAAGACCTCCGGAGCATGCGAAGAGTAGGTAAGCCTTTGTCTTTCAGATGCCGGAATGCATCGCGAGGCGTTGGTGACAGCCGATGGACCAGGTAAGAGATGCGCTGCCACTGAAGACCGTAGTGCTAACCTGTTCTTTCTTTGTCTTTACAGGTGCTGCTGAAGACTGGATTCCAGGATGGTAAGCCTTTGTTCCCTTAGGCCCAGGAGCAGAAGACACGATGAGCGTTCTGCTGCAGAGAATGCAGAATAACACAAAGCAAGATTCATCCATCGGGTGTGGTTTAAATAGCCTCCTGTAGTGCTTAGGTGTCTCCTTCCACAGCCACGCCTAGATAAGAAAAGAGTTCCTGCTTTCCAGAAGAGTTCCAGTGTTCTGAACCTAGGGAGTGGCTCCTGCCCCACCCAACAGGAAAAGTAGTCCCAAACAGAAGAGGATCAGGGGTTCAACTGGCAGGTAAGTAAGCAGCATGGTCTGCTGCAGGTAAGTCCACCCAAGCATTATGAGCCCGGGGCTTCCAGCGCTGGGACTGGGCATCTTTATGAGCCTGGTGCCACTGGCGCCAGGACATGGTCCAAAAGGTCCCAATTGGGACTGGCTGGCACTCGGAACCGGGGTTATGGGTCTGCTTCCAAGGGAGTCGGGCAAGTCCTGATCTTTTGGAAGCAGAGATCATGACATCTATCCCTGTCCATTGAAGTTGCTTCTGCACGAATAGAACCCCAAGTTGCAATGGGACGTGAACACCCTTGTTCTTAATGACAGAAAGACTTGTGCTTGCCAGACGTGTACATCGTTGGAGCTTCGAAAATTGAATCAGATACCATTGGCAGCAAATGAATATGTAATACGTAGGAAAATTGAGATTAATTATTATCGGGGTTGGTGCAAAAGATACCGCTTTGAGAGAGTTAAACAATGGCAAACACCAATTTGAGTTATCCAAAAGGGTGAAACCAGTTCTCTCTGGAAAGTGTTAAATAAAGTACGAGGCAGCACTGTACCGCAGATTCTGAATGCCGTTGAGGAACCCATCTGGACACAATTTCTTACGGATATGTTTGATAGTAGCATGGAAGATCTCATAATCCAAACATTAGAGCCTTGGCCTTTAGCCATGACTCAAAACGACATTATTGCAATAATCAAAAATGTTATTAACTCCAGAGCTTTGGGTCCTAATGGTCCTTCTTTGGTTAAATCTGATCCTCAGACCTGGTCAACAGTGTTGCTGTCTTTATTTAAGAAGGTATGTGAGAAATCTATTCTCAATTCTTGGAAATCTTCCATACTTATTCCGGTTTTTAAAGCCGGGTCGCGTACTAATCCTGAGAATTATAGACTGCTCTCATTACTAGACACTACGAGCAAGATTTTTGCAGCAATTGTCTTAAAAAATATCGAAGACTTGTCTGGTTCCATTAACATATTGCACCCTTTTCAAACAGGTTTTAGGGCTGGTTCTAGCACATCAGACAATATAAGACTACTAGACGCCATTTTTGACAGAGCTAAACAACGTAATAATCCTTCGATTTATGTAACATTTGTTGATTTTAGTTGTGCTTTCGACAGTGTCAACAGAAACAAACTTTGGGAGGTTTTACGACATTCCAAATATCCATTATGGCTTCAGGAAATTCTAGTCAAATTACATCGGAATAACAGTACCCGAATACGACTGGATAATAGAGGTTACTTGTCACATCCGATTCAGATCAATAAGTGCGTGAAACAGGGCTGCTTGCTAGCGGCCTTCTTGTTTAATTAATACATAGCCGAACTGATACGCCGACTAGAAGGATTTACCCAAACTCCAGCCAGATTCTTAACCACAAGAGTTACTGTTCTATTATACACTGATGACCTTGTGATAATGGATCACTCTATACATGGTATGAAAGCCACACTTGAGGAGTTGGCCCGCTTTTCAGAGGAATACAGAATGACTATTAATTTGAAGAAAACCAGAGTCATGCTCGTTTCCTCTAAAAAGATTAACAGGCCCGCAATGCGTGTTAGTTAGGGAATTATTGAGTATACCGATTCATATAAATACTTGGGAGTCGAAATGGACTGTAAATTAGGGTATACATCATTAATTGATAGTAGGATCACACGCACCCGTCAGATAACCATGCTAGTGAAGAAGTTTGTTAAAGATTACGCTGGATGCACAATTAAAGGAATAATGTCCCTGTATACTCAGTGGTTCATACCGGTTGTATCCTATGGTCTTGAAGCACTTACAATGCCAAACCTTGTCTAGTTAGACAGGGTCGAGGGATTCTTCTGGCGGACTGTGCTTTGTTTACCTCCTTCATGTCCAATCAACTATATAAGAGCTGAATTTGGTTTGACTTCCTTGAGATCAATAGTACAATAACCTAAAGCCCTTCTCCTATTAAAAGCTTGCTGCCATCCCAAGACCGAGATGCTGCAAATGATAGGAGAAGATGTAGTTATATTGGAACCCAGTAAGAAAACAGTACCATCCTATGCCACTCTCAGTTTATCTTACTATGAAAAGTTGAATTGGTCACCTAAACAATCTACTTGTGCCAAATATGAGATAGTAAAAAATAGTTTGTAAAAATAAAGAAAAAAAGGAAAGATTGCGAAGATAATTTTAGTCGATTTAGTTTGCTACATAAGCATCAACATATAGGAGGAATTGCTGCTTATAAGTATCTTACTCTCCAATCGTACTTGATAAAGTGTCCATGCCCTAAAGTGTCCATGTTGCGCCTTAATCAATTACCAGTTAGAGCAACACGTGGAACAAGGTAGAAAATTGCTCCAGACCAACATATGTGTCGAATATGTGAGATAGGATCGAATTTGGAAACTGTAAAACACATATTGACCGTATGTCCGAAACTGGAGGCTGTATATCGCTCCTCGCACAGGCAATATTGCCATGAGCTTGATTTCATTGCCACGGAGCATTTCTGGAACTATTGTTTGAACACATCCTCACAAGCCATGATAATTGCTCAGTACAAAGTTTAGCAAATTGTGTTAACTGTTCTCAATGTTGATGTTCAAACTTAGAACATACATGGATATTATATAAGAGATGTCGATATGTGTTCTTTTAATATAACGCTGATGGTTTGTTTTCTGAAACTAGTTTAGTAATTTTAATATGTGAGAAATATGATGATTTCGGTCTGTTTTTTAACTAAGACTAAGGGTACAAAGATGAGAATTTTGTATTCCGATTATCTGAAAATGCATGTTTTGTATGTACGAATTAGTATGTAAAAAACAAAGTAGTTGATATTTTATTGCAGTATTTATTGTAAAAGTTATATTAACTAAAAACAACAATAAATAAATTATAGATCAAGGTAAGGGTGGAAGTCTTGGGTGCAGTATCAACGAAGCCCAGAATGTGTGGGTCAGTATGACTATTTCTTCCTCCCTTCCCTCTGGCACGGAATCCCAAGCTGCTCAGGTGCACGCAACAGTGATGTAGTAGCAGGCTTAGTATGCTATTTTAGATTTAAAATGTATCCCGTGAGCAACCTGACCTTCACCCACGGAAAAGATGAGCCCAGCCTGACAGACGGCAGAGAAACCAAGCAATTGTAGCCTGGCATTCCCTATGAAGCAGGCCCATGTATTTGGTCACGCCAATCAGTGGCGCTAGTATTTACTGTATGTGATTACGCCATCCAGCTTTTAAAGCTTCTACTAAGATTAACCAGAAAGTTCTCGAGAAGCACAGTCTGCCGATATTTGTAATCTGTATTATTAAACCTTGTTATCCTGGCAAAGCTATCTCCTGGCTTATTTCCCTAGATTGTTGTATTCACTCTGGAGTGTGCGTAAACAGGGACTCGCCTTCACTCTTCCCCTGCTTCCTACCTTCACAGACACAGTGGAGCCTAGGCAGGGACAAAAAGGGTTCTTGCCAAAAGCAAAACTCACATTCAGACCTCCCCCTCCCAGAATGGTGGAATGGCTAACAAAGGACAGCCACATGAGAAATGACAAACAAAGAAAGGAGACACCATGTTAGAACATCGGTGACCCTTCTGTGCATAACCAAGGCTGTAAATATGGTCTGCGGTAGAAAATAGCACCAAAGTTGGTAGAACATGTCCTCTGCCACCAGCCATACACATAGGGTTGTCACTGTGATCAGAAAGTCACAGGAGAAGAGGGGGGGGGAATAACAGGTATCCTCTTAGCACTCTACATAAGGTGGTGTGTGCCAAGCTCTCACAAGTTAAAGTTTTAAGAAGGAGGATACAAAGTATCCCTCTTTCCTTAAGAACAGTAGTTTTATAATTATATAACACATATGCCTTTAGGAGATATGGAGGAAAGCAGGCTCCATAAAATCAAGTAAAACATAAATAACAAAAGTCCTCATGCAGAAAGAATGATTGAGGGAAAAAGAAGACAAGAGACGTTTAATTCACTCCTGGATAGATCTCTGGTTAAAGTCGGTCATACTTTCTGGAGAGACAATCAGCATTCTTAAGTTTGGTACCTGAAGGATGCTCAATGGTGAAGTCAAAGCCCTGATGACTAATGGACCACTTGAGTAAATTTGGATTTTCCACCTTCATCTGCATAAACCATCTCAAGGCTTGGTGGTCTGTTTGAATCCTGAAAGTAGATCCACACAAGTAGGTCTAAAGTTCTTCAAAGCCCACACTATGGCAAAACATTAATGTTCAGCGGTTGCCCACCTTGTCTCCCTATCTTTTAATGTTCTACTGACAAAGCAGATGGAGTGCTCATAGCCTTTGCTATCCATTTGGCTCAAGGCTGCTCCCTGTATTGGATGCATCAGTCTGGACTAAGAAGGCCTGAATGTAATCTGGAGCGCTCAGCAGTGTAGCTTTACAGAGGGCCTCCTTCTGCCCCTGAAATGCTTTATCACAGTCTTCATTCTACTTCACCCTCTTGGGGTATTTAGGAGAAGACAGTATTCAAAGGAGAAGCTACGGTGCCATAGTTCTCAATGAAATTCTTGTAATATCCTGCAAGTCCCAAAAAGGCTTCCACTTGTGTTTGAGTTGTAGGGGTGGCCCAGTCTTGTACAGCTTGTACTTTGCTATTTAAGTTCTTTATCTCACCTCCTCCTACCTCTTGCCCGAGATAAACCACTTTACTCTACTCAACTTGCTTGCCTTGATGGTCGTATTGGCCCATTGAATAGCCTACAACATGTGCTCAAGATGGATTAGATGTTCTTCCCAGGTAGGGCTGAACACTGCTATGTCCAACCCATTCAGAACATGATTTACCATTCTTTGAAAAGTGGCAGGTGTATTTTTCAACCCCAAAGGCAGAACCTTAAACTGGTACAGGCCTTCTGGGGAAGAAAAAGAGGGTTTAACCATGGCAGTGTCAGTCATGGCAATTTGCCAATAACCACTTGTCAAATCAAATGTTTGGAGGAATTTCGCTGAACCCAGCTTATCCCGTTCATCAGTCCTTGGCAAAGGATGGGCATCAGTTTTGGTAACTGAATTCAAGGGCCTGTAGTCCACGCAGAACCTTAGTTCTTTGGTACCTGCTTTTGGTACTAACACAACTTGGCTAGCCTGTGGACTTGTGGAGTGTCCAATTACTCCAAGGTCAAGCATCTTGTCAGCCTCTTGACGTGATTCCTCACATATGACATGACATCCTGTAGCCCCTGCCTTTTACAGGGACGCTATCACCAGTGTCAATGTCATGTTAACCGCCAGGGGTCAAGCCTGGGGTCAGTGAAAACAGAGGGGCAAACTGACTTAACAGAGATTTGCACTCCTCTTGCTGTTGCAATGTCGGATTAGAAGAGAGTGGAAATCCTTGTATAGATCCATCCAAAGGGTGTCCATTTAGAAGATATGAGAGATGCTCACACTCCTCCTCTTCTTGATCAGAAGCTAGAAGCAAAGCTCCCATCTCTGGTATGGGACATAGCAGTTAAGTCAGTCGGTGTGAAAGACCCTAGGGGCTTCCATGAGGTTGCCCAAGTGCACCAAATAATTAACCTCTCCAAGCTTACCTACAACCTTGAAGGGTCCTGTGCATTTGTCCTGTAAGACTCCTTGTCTTATTGGGACCATTATAAGAACTTGCTGCTCTGGAGTAAACTCGATGTTGGCATTCTGGTTGCGCCAATGTTTGACCAGGGCTTGACCAGCCTTCAAGTTCTCAGAAGCTTCTGTCATCATGCGTGCCATCCTCTTTCTGAGGCCTAGCACATAGTCAATAATTCCTACTGGTTTTAAGGGTGGAGCACTCTCCAGCTCTTCCTTAATCATGGCCAAAGGGCCTCCGACTGGAAGACCATAGAATAGCGCAAAGGGGCTAAAGGCCACTCCAGCATGAGGCACGTCTCTGTAGGCAAAAAGAAGGCATGGCAGTAGAAAGTTCCACTTTCTTCTAAGGGGTTCTTCAAAAGCACCAATCATGCTCTTCATGGTTCTGTTAAACCTCTCCACCAACCCACGGGTTTCAGAGTGGTAGGATGCTGAGAATGTGTAGATACCCACTACAGGTTTTCCACATGGCCTGCATGTAGTGGGACATAGAATTTGACCCACTGTCAGATACAACCTCCTTAGGAAATCCTACTCTGGTAAAAAAATACCAAGTAGGGCCTTAGCAACTGCCTGAGCAGTAACAGTTCTCATTGTTACGGCCTCAGGGTATCTAGTGACATGGTCTACTACAACCAGGATTGTTTGCCTGAGGAAGTTGGAGGTTCTAGGGGACCAACAATGTGAATCCCCACCATCTCAAAAGGAACTACCACAACTGGGAGAGTGCCACATTCATGGATCCACTCTTACCAGAAAATTGGCAAGTGTGACAGCTTCTGCAGTGTTTTTCAACTTCTGCACCCATCTTGGGCTAATAGAAATACTGTGAGAGTCTTTCTTTGGTTCTCTTGGTACTCAAGTGACCAGTTAGAGGGACCTCATTGGCCAACTGGAGAAGTTGAGATCTGATATCTTGGGGTACCTCCAGTCTCCCGAGGTCCCCTGGAGTAGAGCCTGTAGGCTCACTGCAGAGGAAGTCATCCTCCCAGTAGAGTCTATGCTTCCCAGGTTCTTACCCTTCACTCTGGAAAGCTGCCTGCAGGCGCAGACCTTCAAGAGAGGGATCCTCTTTGTACCCTGCTAAAGTCTGTCCTGGAGGGTCCACCTTCTGCAAGCAAGGTCTGCCGCTCATGATGATCTCTAGGATCCAGATCCTCTAGACAAGGTGGAATCTCCTCCACCTCCGGTTCCTCAATAGATGGGTCTTCTGTGGATTCTTCCGTCATGAACTCAGCCTCAGCTGGAGGTGGGGTCAAATGGAGTTTTTCTTTCTCAGTAACTCTTTTTGGAGGAATGTTTGAGCTTTAGGCCTTTCTTTCCTTTGGGGACTCTGGATTTCTCCCTGCTCCCAGTGAGGAGGTCTCTCGAGGTAGCTCTCTTCTCTTAGGAGGTTTTGGTGTCCTGGAGACTACACCCAGGGGCGCAGGACCATCTTAAGCATGTGTGGGGCCCGGTGCACAGACACCTTTGGGTCCCCCCCTCCACTGAACCACTCACAGCTTGATATGCTGCCTCTCAGCAATCAAAATAAGCATGGGTACTCCCTTTCAGTCCCATTACCCTCTTCATTCTTACGGTTATAAGAATGATAAACAAGTGGCATTTCAAGCGCAACATTAGCAGTCCAGGTACTGGTGCTCTAGCATGGTTACAGGACACGTTCCATCAATAGCAGCCACGAACAAGGTATACCGGTCATAGTATAAATGCAGGATACATATTGCATGAAAACCGTGAACATAATCCAGAATAGACAGGCGACTCACAGAATGCAAAACCGTTCAAGCATGGATACAGGAGAACAATTGGAACCAAGGAGAAAGCTGCACATACATAGCATACGTAGCAGACCAAGATTAGAAGTTACAAGGAAGGTGCCCATATCCAGACGGACTGAGATTAGAAGAGGGATGTGGTTTTCAAGTAGTGTTGCCATTAGAGAGAAAAGAAACAAGAGGCTGTGGCGTGCAGTAGATCGACGTGTACTATTATTACAGAGGAAGCAAAACTGTAGTCTGTGAACCCATGAGTGAGGCGTTTTTGAAGATTCATGCCCCGAGAACGAAAACACGCTGAAGAGTGACAATTTTGAAAAGTTCAGGGACTGGTAATTTTGATAGGTTAGGCAATACGAGATTAAATGAGATGAGGATCACACATTGGTTAAGATGGGATGCTGTGTTTTGCTACCATTCTGCGATTTCTGGACTTTACCACTTTATTTTCCAGTTCGGACCATTAACTAAAATAATCACATTTTAGATGGCAAACCTTTGCACAGAAGACAGCATAATACTGTCAGTGATATAAGATGATTTGTCTAGTATCACTCAGGATATGAGAATTAATGCTTTGGTTCTAAAGTCTTGAATTGGGTTACCTTATCACCTCTCAAGACTAACAATGTATGTTAATCATTAGGGGTGGCTGCCTAGGTTATACAAGCACCTGTCTACAGAAACCGATTCTAGACCGTCACCCTACTGATGCTATATTTGTTTTTAGAGCAATCTGCTACAAAACAAAGTACATATACATGCAGGTTTATCAACTTCAGACATAGTAAAGACGGAGTAAGCCTTACTGGAGTTTGGTTTTGTAATCTTGCATATGAACAATATCTCTGCAAGACTACACTGAGCTGATCTTCTGAAGAATTGCAGCACTCACATTTATTAATGTGCATTTCAACGTTGGCTATTGCGCAAGATAAATGTGAGCAACACAGAAAGGTGAGAATGCTACAGGAGTTGTGCCATAGTGAATGCACAAACTATGCATACCACAGTAAACACAGAAACCTTATAGGATGAATTAATCAGAGCAGCATGTACTTGTCAACAACACACAGGCAATAGGTTTGTCCTCAGCAGCAGACCATAGAATATCCTGATGTGTTCGATTTATGTTTGGTGAATAATGAAAACGGACTTCTTCAGATCAGCCAGCCTTTTGCCCTCCAATAAAGACGTCTCTGCCAGGGCCTCCAAGTCATTTCCCAACAGTACCCTACCAGGCACTTCAGACTGAACGCTGACAGTGAATCTTACAGTCATATCATTGCACTCAATTGTAGCTGACAAAACGGGACACATCCGCCTAAACCTTTTGGAGGCCTTAGCAAGCTCCAAGGGCTGAAAGAAACTTTCATCTACCACAGTTATGGTGCACCCAGTGTCTATAATGACAGGCATGTCCTGGACATTGATGAACACACGGTCTTTATAATACCCTTTAGTATTATCTGGAATGGAATTCTAGATTTCTATGTTCCGTTGTTCTCACAGTCCCAGGGATACTTAAGAAACTCTGGCTTGAACACCAATGGGTTCTTCAGCCCAAGTGTGAAAGCCAGCACCTGTCATTGGAACTTGCCGATTATGGGTGAAGGCTAAAGATACAGATGGGATCCCTGAAGGTTTACCCTTACACCTGGGATCCCCTGTCACATGGTAACCAGACCCACAAACCACACATTTCCCAAAAGTCTTCCGGAATGGGGGTTTCTGGTAACCACCCACTGGTTTGGGTCCAGAGGTTTCACTAGCCCTTTAAGGTTTATGGGGGAATCTACCCTTGTAATTTTTGTGGCCCTCTTTTGGTGGGGGATTTGTGGAATGATCTTTCGATTCCTTCTTATGCTTCTTCCCTTTCCTCTTTCTTGTGAGGTGCCCCAGAATCCTTGTGAGTAGCCCTGTTGGCTACCCACAAGACAGCAGCTAGTGCTAACTTCTTAGCGTCAAATTCTTTAGAGTCAGCAAGGTGCTGTCCCAGCTCTGGGGAACAGGCATCAGAAATACTTTATAGCATGATAAGACATCTCATATCATCATAGGTGCTCGCTTTGTAGCACTTAAATTACCTGCGTAGGTTGTTCAGGCTCTAACACACCCAAATCGCCCACAAGACTCCATCTTTCTTCTTGTGGTCTCTAAATCCTTTCAGGTATTGGGAAGGGGTCTTCCCAAACCTTGCTATGAGAGCAGTCTTAACCAACTGATAATCTTCTATAGCAGCAGCATTCAACTCCATCACAGCATCACAGACATTCTGGGAAAGATAATCCATGGAACAAGCTCACTCTCACATATACCTTGCACTTTACAACTAAATTCAAAAGTTCCCAACCAATCCAGAACATCAGTCTTTATTTTTTTTTATAGACTTTTAGTTTTGTAAAGAAAAACAAACTTTTTTGTCAGATTCAATTCGATTGCAATCCCCAACCCACGTCATGCCATTAATACATTTTTCCTTTGAGTTAGGCAAGCGTGGGCATAATGGATCGTCTGAGATAAAACCTTATTCTGGCGAGCCAGTGTTTTACAGTCGATTATGTCAATATCATGTCCATAAAGTTAATCACGTTGCAGGTTAGCTGTACGTTTCTTCCCGTTATCAAATACGACCACCATTCTTCCATATTGCCGTTTTTAGGGGCATAACGTTCAAGATGGAGGGTGCGCTGTTCAGTAATCTGTGTGCAATCGATTATAAGATGTTTCTGTAAGCAGGAACCTGAATCTATTAAACGACAGTTGGCGTCGATAGTCATGGGATCTTTTATTCTTCTTTTATATAATCTGATGTTGGACAGATTAAGGCAAAGCCTTAAAAATTGATTCCGATGATAGTGAGAGGGAAACTTAGACAGGTATTTCGGTAGAGTACCTCTTTCCTGTTCGCACATTCCAAAGTCTAGGCCTGTGGATAGTGCTGCTCGTCTTTCCGCATTTTTAATCCACTTGTATTGCATGAATTTTATTTTTGCCAGTTTTGGCAGCCGTAGCACCAGAGGCATTTTTATGTTTGCTTCTTCCAGGATGCCTAATAGGTTATCTTCCCAGCTTTTTAGCATGGATGCAGATGTATCGGTTTTTTTGTTGGCCAAGATTGTGTAAGCAGTTGCTACCGGCACCATTCTGATTTTCCTCAACAGTAGTATGGATTTCCATAGTACAGTAGAGTGCAGGGAGTCAAGACCAAGTTCGTGCCTCACAGCCACCATTGAGACGCATTGTGGTAGTTGGAGGACTTTACGCCAGAAGCAACCTTCAACTTGTGCCCATAGGCTTGCCCTGATATTCCACCCTGTTTCACTCCCAAAACATATTGCTGGAATCACTTTCTGTAGGTAGAAAGTCGTTACGGGTTGGAGTGAAAATTTCCCGTAATTTAAGTGCAATTTACGACCTTGTAAAGCAAACATTTTCATACGTAAGATGATTTCGTTTGTCCAACTCCACTCTCTGATTGATCCATTGAATGAAACACCCAGATATCGGATGGCTTCTGTTCTTGATAGTATTTCTTTATCGATGTACCAGTTGAACCTCGCTTTTCTTAAGTTGTTTTTTAATCCAAAAACCATCACTTGCGTTTTGTTTGCATTCATCATTAGATGATTTACTGTTGGGTAGGCTTGCAGAGCTGCTAGTGATCGTTGTAGGCCTATTTCGGTGCTATCAAGCAACACTATGTCATCCGCATAGATTATATGTGTTACATGCGTGCCGTTGATTTTTGGAAGAAAGCACCTCGTTAGAGAAAAAGCTTCGGGTAAATCTGAGATAAAAAGTTTGAACAGTGTGGCTGCAAGTGGGCAGCCTTGCTTCACACCCTGTGTAGTTTTTATTTCATCAGTTAGTTCTCCTTCTGCATTTAGACGTACACGGATACTGGTTTTGGTATGTAATGCCACCAGTGGGGCTAGTAATTCATTGGGACATCCCCACTTTTTTAGTTTATGCCACAACAGGTTCCGGTTTATGCAGTCAAAGGCTTGCTTTAGATCAATAAACGCTAAAAACAACCTTTTTTTCTGTTTTATTGCATTTAGTTTAACCAGGTTTAGCAATACCAGAGTTCCACGCCGACTCCTTTGGTGAACCCGGTTTGTCTCTCATCATAGATCTTGTACAGTTTTGCCCATCTTTCAATTTTCTCTTGGAGGAATGTGGCAAATATCTTCCCCATAGTGTCAAGCAGCGCTATGGGGCGATAATTTGCAGGATCATCTTTATTTCCTCTTTTGAACACTGGAACGATTATTGCTTTCGTCCATGAGTGGGGAAGTTTAGATGTTCGGGCAATCTGGTCGAATAGCGCCTTGATGAAATTTGCCCAGCTTGCTTTGTTTGTTTTTAACATGATGTTGGATACTCCATCAGGGCCAGCGGCGCGTGATGATTTTAACTTCTGAATTGCGTGTAAGATGTTCTCAAGTGATTCTCTTACATCCCAGATATAGTGATCTATTTTTAAATTTGAGGTGTTATCATCATCAATGTTATTGAAAACTGTGTCATAATGAATTTTCCAGGAGGTTGCGTTCACACCATTTGCTAGATAATTGGGTTGAATCAGACAACCATTATTTATTATTTTCCATATGTTGGAACTGTCTTTTTGGATTAAAAGACGCAGCATTAGTTCTGCTTGTTCCTGTCTTCAAGTGTTTTTAAAGGATTTCAACCAATTCCGATAATTTTGATGCCTGGTGGCTAGATGTTGTGGTAGGTTAGTCCCTCCGATAGATTTTAGTTTTTTTAGGTCACTTGCAAGTAGTTTTTTCGCTTCACTTAGTGCGGGACTAAATGGATGGGTGTGGTCTCTGATCGTTTTCTTGTTTGTATTTCTATGCGGTTCCAGGAAAGGAGTATATTCTGTATGTGGATTTGTAGAACATGCCCCCATGAAGGCCAAGGTTATGATGTCAATTTGCTTGTTGGTTATTCTTAGACGGTTTTGGGAAGAGTTGATGTCCAGTTGCGTTGGGTAACATTGCTGCGTTGTTATAGGGCCTATATACCATGATAAAATAAGTGGGTTATGATCACTGTTGGGCATTTTCCTTACTTGTAGGTCGGAAATCAAGGCATGCAAGTTATCTGATACCCATATATAGTCTAGGGTTTTAGATAGATCACCACGTTGCTGCAGCAGGAATATCTCCTTTTGTACTACCATTCAGCATCACACAGTTACGAGCTGATATTTCGTGTGTCCATTTCATACTACGATCCGACCCTTCAGATGGAATCACTTGTGTGGTGTCCGTGTTGGACTGATTGGATTTTTTAAACCAGGAAAAGTTTAGATCACCGCAGATTAGTATGAATGGCGCGACAAATGCTGCATAGCAGCTGTCTATTTGGGTGGTTACTGACCGCAAGTAGTCATCATCGGTAATCATTGCGGGATTGCAGTAAGTGTTTACCAGTAGCAGATGTTGTTTTCCTTCTAGTCCGTGTAGGGTATGGGACGACGCTTCAAGGGTAATCGCTTGAACAAATAAATTTGGATTCTGGATGTCGATGACTTTCCATCCTGACGAATTTTTTATCATGGCAAGAAGGCCGGAAAAAGGCCGTCCCAGTGTGTTTTTGCCCGCTTCATTTAAATATGTAGTGTATCCGTCACAGGAGGGCGTCTTTCTGAGCCATGTTTCCTGAAAACAAATAAACAGGCTTCTAATTTCTTGCGCTCTTCCTTCGCTAAATAAATGGGCAAATCCTCTGGTGTTCCAAGTTGTTAATAATTGGGTCACATGACTGGACCCTGCGTCATCCTATACGATGTTTTTTCGTCTATATGCTTCGGGGACCTGTGACATTTGTTGTTTAAGTTGGTTTCTCAGGTCTTCCCTTTTTGTAGCGGATGTCTTTTGATATTGGCCTTTTCCATGTGTCGATTTGTTAAGAACTGGAGAATCGATTGCTGTGGTTAGGTTAAATCCATAAAACAGTAGATCTTCTTTTGCGTCAAGAATTGGGCGCGCTACTGTTTTGGATCGCATATGTAGAATTACCCAATCTGATCTGGATTCTTTTTTATATTCAACGATATTGATATCATCGGATCGGATATTCCTCAAGGCAGGTATGCTGTGCAACAGTTGCATCACATTTGTTCTGTTGAGATGTATTTCGTTTTTTTCCTCTAGTATATTTTCGAGCTCCAGTTTGTCTACACATCCTGTAGATTGGGTCAGTTGGTCAATTCTGCATTGTATGCCAGGTTGATTTAGATTTTTAGTTTGGGCCGTTGTATGTTTCGGGTTTAGTTTCAGTAGTGATTTTTCAGGTGATCTGTGGGATCGGCTGTTTGTTTCAGTCTTGTTCATACCGAACGTTTCCCTCCGTTTTTCGACTTCTTTTGGCCATCGCCCAACGGGGCCCAAAGGATAGCGATCCGAATGTGCGTCTCTTTCTTCTCTAATAGATGGTATTAAAGTGACCCGTTCTCTTTCTGACGGATTATGCGCCTTAGAGACATCATCAGTTTCTTGTTCGTCGTCGACAGAATAAGTCGATAGATCACAAAGTTCAATTGCCCCTTCTATGGATTGATCAACCGATGGACTGATGTCATCTCTTCTGCGTTTGGTGGGTGGTTCTTTGTTATCTGTGAGGTAAACTACACCCGGCCTGGCAGTTTCTTGTGCGTCAGCTTTTTTCGGCGCGACAGTGGTTTTTTGTACCACTAGTCGCGGCGGTGTGGTCAGGTTTCTTATGAATTTTTTTGCCTCGTTAGTTCGTGGACGTTTTGGAGCCTGACCTCTCTTTAGAGTTTTCAAGGTAGTGGATTGAGTTGTCTTCGATTTAACTGATAGTTTTGCTGTTTGTATAGTTTTCGCTGTGCCTGAGAAAATGTCAAAGGAGATTTTCTTCTCTGTTGAAGCTACTTGGTTCGCCGGTGTGATCAGTGATGTAAGGGGCACTTCATTTTGCCCTGCTCCAACTGTCACATCTGCTGCTTCTTTTCTTGTGATGGATCTTCGTTGAACATCAGTCGAGGTAGTGGAGCCCACTATATTGTTTGTTTTGATGACAGATTCAACAATAGAGGGCATTGCTTTATCGAGTCGAATGGTTTCCTCATTCTTGTTTGCAGCTTTGTCACCGCTAATCTCAGTGTCTGTGAGATTTTTCTCCAAGTCGATTGATTGCATCCATGGGTGATCATAGCTCCCTTGTTCATTAGACTTCCTCCCATGATCAGCACGACTCAGACTGCCGGCTGTAGGCTCTCTCATTAAGTTAATGAGTGGTTGTACAGTGACATTATGTCTAAGCCACTTGGTGCACTCTACTAAGGCTTCAGCGAGATCTAATTTTTCATATGCCTCCCGTCGTGTGATTTCATTTAGACGAGAGTGCCATTGATGGGTCAACGCAGCTTCAAGGTCCAAACGATTGCTTAGGTGTTCATTTCCCTTTTCTAAAGTCAACAGTTTATTGTTTAGCACTGCCAGAATGGCGTTTTGGTCCTGTACAGATTCATTTAGTGTCTCGTATAATTTCATGAATGGCATTAATGCTATTGAGGTGGCCGCTAGGACATTGTTGTGAATCTGAATTCCGGCCGCGATGGAGATGTTTCCTTTGCTGTTCGTGTAATATTCGGGACCTTTACTTTCGTTTAGTTCCAATGGCCCATTTTCTGTCGAGTTATTTGCAGTGTGATTAGCATTGTGTTCGACGTATTTTTTGTTCTCCGTTTTATTCTGTCGGTTGTTTTGTTGATGGGCATCAGGTGCGTCCAGGTTCAGATGGCCTACTGTGGAACCAAGGTGTGGTGAAGATGGTATTTTTTGAGAGGTATGTTTTGCTTCTTTGCGCAAAGTGCTTGCCTTGCATCCAGGTGTTTGCACATTGGCATGGTTAGATGGGAAGCTTTCATTTAAGCGCTCTCGCATTAGATTAAAGTCTGATTTCAGCCGTGCAGTTAGCCGTGCTTCACGCGCAGCAATGTCGAAAGACATGGGTGTATTCACATTGGGTGTCAACTGTGATTTTGACTTGGGCAATTTGTTTTCGGACCTTGCCCAGGCAGCTGCTACGGCATTGTTATCTACGTCGTTAAGTGCACGTCCAACTACCTTGTTTGCAGTGCATGTTGTTACATGCGTAGTTATGTGCACTTGAGAAGCACCTTTTTGAATAGGAAGCATCATGTCAGATGGTTTGGCTGTTTTTTGAAAATCTCGTATACTGGAGTGATCTTGCAGCGCCTCTGTATTATTTGATATGTCATCAGACTGGAGGGAACTATTCAGTTTTTCGGGAGATTTAAGGCTTCCGACTGATGGAGAACGTAGTGCCAATAAATCTGCATCAGTAATGTCAAATGAGAAAGTCTCGGAGGCGTCTAGGTATACTGTTGGAGGATGTTCTGGCCGATCGATTTGCACAATTGTTGGGAGAACAGGCAAACGCGCTGTGAGTTGTACTGAGTGCTCTTTTTGACTTTCTAGAGTTTTAGGACCTTTTATGTCGGACGCCGGGAACATTACAGGCTGCACGTTGAAATTTGCAATTAGGCGATGGACCACTTCAGAATTAGTGCCGATGTAGGCGGAATGATTTTTATTATTCGCCTCAAGGTAACCCGCTGCGGGAGGGATGTCGGCTGCGTCGTCCCCTCCCGCTCCCACTCCCACTCCTGCCTCTACCGCAACTACAGCCTCAGCCGCGGCTAACCCGGCGTGCGCGGCTGCCGTTGAGGGTGGCAGTGTAACAGATGATGGCAATAACTGTCTGACTGGAGGTGCAATTTGTAGCATGCTAGGTAAGCCATCATTCAGAGTCTCTGAAGATGTTTCCACTGAGCAGTCAAGGGCGCACAGATCTGCTTTTTGGCGCAACACGTTTGGTGTGAGGTGCAGTGCGTTTGGCTTACCTTGCTCCTTTTTAGAATTTCGTTTCCGCAGCCGGTTTCGCGTGTGTACTCCCACGCCTGAGGTCTCCTCGCCTGGGGGCAGATCCGTCTGACTGAGCCCCTGACGCCACCCACCGATCAATCTCGAACGCCTTGAACGCTCGATCGCTCTAAGGCGCACTGAGGCGGGCTGTGCAGACTGGACTCGCTGCCGGACTCCGCGATATCACTTTCTACTGCCCTCCAGAGCCAAACAGCACCAAAACAGCGTGAATGAAAAACGAAGCACCGCCCTTGAATCGCACCGGGCTTCACGCCGCAAGGGCTCAGGACTCTTCGTTTCGGGAGACAAGGCTTCCCAAACCTGGAGGAATCGGGTATAGGACCCTGAAACAGAAGAGGAGTAAAGAGACAACTTTTCATTTCATACTCGTGCTGCATCTCATTTTCTCCGATTTGCAGATCTCTCTTAAGTGCTTTCCCCTCATGCTGGGATTTGCCTGCTGTCAGTGGAATGGAAATGGGCGAGCTGCTTCTCCTAACATAAAAACCTCACTCTAGCCACTCTGCTCGGTCCCTCTATCTTAGTCTACAAATGCAGTGTGTGACCATTCAAAGCATGGGTGTGTTGAAGGGTATTGTTGACTGACCAGTGCACCATTGTTACTGCTTAGATGATACAGAATGGATCAATCATGTTTTGTCTAAATGCATTACATCTGAAAAGGTTTTCATGAAGTCAAAAATGAATCAGACTGTTTCTGTGCTATGTTAGCTGAATAACAAAAGAATTCAAAGTTACACATTTAATTGTGTGTTAAGCAGCAAACATATTAAAACCCTGTGCGTCTTTCTTGCCATAAAGCACATATTTGTAGATGTTAGGAATTAGAGAAAAACCAGTTTGCTCGATTAAGTATTATCCAAGCTGCAAAACTTGCGTTAAATTAATTTACTCTTTTTTTCCATACAGGTACAATTTAGATCATTTGCCTCAGGTGGTTTAACTTTGTAGCTCAAGGGGAGGCCTGCAGAGTTACTCCACATACTTTTTTCTTTCTTATGGAGACTGAACCCCCATCGAAAGGGGAGGGGTTAGAGGGGCTGCACATACCAGAGAGTTCTGGGTTGACCTGATCTGGGCAGTGGACATAATTGCATGTTCTTGTGATTGGAGGATCTCGTGGGGACTAAGCCAAGCTACTCACCCCTCTGCATTGAACAGTCCAGGGGGCGGGGGGTCGTGTGGGGAAATTGTATCAAAAGCTGCTGCAATTGTCTCAGACATCCTTAAGTGTGGGATCAGACACTGCTCAATAGCGCTGACCCTAGTTAGGTCTCATGTAGGAGGTCCTTGGATACCACATGGTCCAGTAGCTGTTGTCAGATTCATTTTGCAGGACCTTTGTGGAATATGAACGTTGAAGATAGCGTGGTAGGTAGCCTGTACGGTCAGCAGGACCAGTTGTTAGTTTTTTTAAGAAAGGGCCTCATTTAAACTTCAGTGTTTGTCGGATAAGGCATAGAAAAGGTGGACCAATGTGCATCGTTGCACAATGGTTTTGTAGATATCTGGTGTGCACGAGTCCTTTGCCGTACCTGGCTAATTGATGGTGTGGATTTAAGTTAAGTATTCCAGCTCTTTGAATGATGGGAATTCAAAGGAGTTGGGATGTGCTCTGGTCTGTTCTCATGGTCCACAATGTTCTGCTTGTGGTCCAGGTGATCATGCAGCAGTGTCATTTATGAGTAAAATGAAATTATGTCATTTGACCCCACCTAGAAAGTAACATCACTGGAAGCAATGGAACACTACCATTCACCCCTTGACAAACCAGGAAGTGGCATCACATAGCATTGTTTCTAAGTACACTATGAAAGATATGGTTACGATATCACTAACGTGATATACATTTCATACAAGAATGGATCACCATATGCATCATTAATATCAGTGTATATAGGCCAATATTATCAAATAACTGTGAATGCAAGCAGACGTCCAAGGCCAAATGATAATGATGTGTTATTATATAGCACTTGCGCTTAAGTGCTTTATATAGAACAAATATACATGCAATATCACCCAATCTGTGTTGTTACTCATTTATAAACCTCAGAAGGATGAAAGGCTGAGTTGGCCTTGCCGGGATTCAAACTTGCAACCTGCAGATCACACAGAACAGACATTGCAGCAGCGAGCGTTCAACCCACTGAGCTATCTTACCGGCTATAGTAATGTGGGGTGAAATATAGCCCCTGGATGCCGGAAATTTGTGAATGTTCACCAAAACATAAGGCCAGCACAGAAATGAGTTCAGACATAAGGCCTATTGAACCTAAATCATAAAAGAAAGAAAGTGGGCCTCAATCTAAAAGTGAGAATATGTGCAAAATGCATTTCAGGGAAAAAAAGGAAGACATGTGGCTGACAATCCCTGGAGAGCTGTGGCTGACATGTAAAGAAAGCGCAGTGCACAGTATCTTCAATGGGACACCAGAATTGTGCTCCAGGCAGCTAAAGTGAAACAGAGCATTTCATGTGAAGTCATTTTCGTTTTACCCTCATCCAAATTGACAATCTGCTAACAAAATGCTCACCAGACTTTCATAGTGTGAATACAATGTTCTCATATAACAGCATTATACATATGGACAATTCCGAAGTGACATTCATGTATATTGAAACTGTGAAAGCCTTATAAAATGCTGTGTAAAATTACAATTGTGTGCGATTTTAAAGGCTATTTGCGCCAGGGTAAATGGACGGTCATTTCTCCCAATGTGAAACTAAGCTCCATGACCTCCCCTCTGCTGTCCTGAATACAGGCCTGGTTGTCATCATAAATCATTGCCCTTCCTTAAAAATACAAGAAAGAAATACTTCTTGGATCAGAAACACTGTAAAGACCAGATAAGCCCATCTCTGTTCTGGCAGCAGGAGTGACCTCCAGGTCACAAATCCCTTAAAGTGTCTATTAGGGGCTGTTATCAGGGCATCACATGCATTGAAGGGGGAGGCGGAACCTAAACCTGAGCCTCTCTGCTTAGTCACATGCCTGAAGAGAAACGAAACTTGGAGAGCAAGGGTGGGGGCCCAGTGAAGGAGGAGATTGAACTGCAGTTTGATTAAATGGGAGAAATACATTTGATCCCATAAAATAGGCAGCGTACATGCCACAACGTTCATTCCAGACTTTTAATTAAAGTCTGCTAACCATGCTAAAACGATTTTGGTGGGATTAACATAACTAAAGTTATTAATGAAAATGTGATTTGGGACTTCCCATGATTCCGAGAGATGTGAAAGTTGGTAAGAGCATGCCTGTAATAATTAATATGAATACTGTAGAGTGCCATATTTTTCAGGGATATGGCTCTTGAGTAAATGAAGAAAAATTTTATCTCTGCACAGGAAGGACGTGCAGACTCCAGACTAGCCTCATCTGATTCACCTTAAAATGTACTTTAAAAAATATATTCATGCATGTAAAGATTGGGAAATTTAGGGTACTTGCCATTTTGAGAGATTTCTGTGTCCTAAAGTATGCCGAGCCCACCTGTCAAAGTGGGATAATGAAGTTCTCTCCTCCCACAGCTATCCCAAATCACTCCCCCAATCCCCTTGTCCTATTAGCACACAGGTGGGAGGTGGGTAGTGAAGAACAGCCAATCCCTTTTGTGAGAATTATGACAAGTTAGTGATGTCATTTGCACTATAAATAAGCCAGTTTGCATCAGAACTGGAGATCTTCCACTAATTTCGAGATCCAACCTGCTGCTGAAAACTGTTGAAAAACATCCCAGTAGAGAGGCCTAAATCGTATATTGGAGACAGGAGCTAGGAGACAAAGAAGCTCACTGGGACCCCTTGGAGGAAAGAGAGGAGACCCTTAACTGATCCCCCTTGCTGTCGCAGTGGTGCCCTAATGCTGCCTGATGCCCAGTTCCAGGCCTTTCCTGTAAGTAGAACTACCCCAAAACCATAGATTGTGTAGGCCCTATATTTTTCCTGCATTGTTTTAGTTATTTACCCATAGAAAAATATCCTGTCTGTGTAGCTCCCTAGCATATTTATAAAAGTAAATCAATGAATTCCCCTATTGAATTCACAGGATCTATATTGTTGGCATTCAAAACGAATAATTTTTTTCCAGTTTATTTTGAACCGGTATAGACAAAGATTTGCAAAAAGAATTAGTCTCAAAGCACCGTTTCCCCGTGTGCACACAGGGTGCAAAACAAATTTCCCCATTTGCTTTTCTTTCACATTGCAGCTGTGCTGAATATCCCAAAAACCGATTTTCCCCATTGTGTTCTGATCAAAACCCCAAAGCCCTGCCTGTTCTTGTTAGGTGTGGCAAAACGAAATTCCCATTGCTTTTCTTTCTCTCATATTGTCTCTGTGATTCAAACCCCAAATCCGATTTTCCCATTTTGTTCCCACTCTCTGCCACGGCCTTCCATTCAGAGGAGTTAAGTCTAATTGACGTTTGGAGGATGATGGGTGCTGAGAGAACAGTATTTTATCCCAAATCTGTAATCACTGTGTGTGTTGAACTGTTCTTTTCCTGTATTGCTGGGCGATTTAAAAAGAAATTATTGTGACTGCATATATTAGTATTATCTCTGTGTTGGTGTGGTTCTTGTTTTGCCACAGCATTGGTGGCTGATGTTAATCTAATTGTGAAAGTGGATTTAATTAAATTAATAAATATACATATATATATACAGACACACCGGCCTGGTTCCTAGTCCATTGGGGCACCGGGTACGAGACGGGTTGGATGCCTTACCAAATCGAAACTTATAAAAACGGGAAAAAAAACGTGCTTTATTGCGCGCCACATTCATTGTGGGGAAAGAAACTCCCTGAGTGGAGTGCGACTGCGTAATAAACCGCGCCAGTAAAATGAGCAATTACTGAATGTTCTCAAAGCCAGAAAGCAAATTACACTCTGTAGTGGATACCATTAAACTGGTAACTGAGATTTAACAGCAACTCAGTTCATCTGCAGGTTGGCAAAATACATACCATTGGGAGGGTTCATAACTGTGCATTAAAGAATTTAGAGCAGCACAGAGAAAGCAGCGCTCTCACAGGGCATCATGTATGTACACTGGGCACTCAATACCTCATACATGCAAACAAATATCATGAACAGCATGCCACGGAGATAGGAAAGATAGACACATTACAACAAAGCATTAATTGTGGCACAATAAAATCAAGGGCCACTTTATGTGCTTTTGTCAAACATTTCTACACTGTACACAAGCTTTTAGGCACAAGGATTTGGTCAAGTGACCTAGGACACCAAGATGGAATATCTTGTGATGATCGTAAGCGAGACAACAGCAGAAAAAAAACATGCTAAAACATGCAAAAGCAAAATATACAGTCCGAAATGGATGGCAATTCTACCCTAAATGCTTTTTGGAAGTGTGTCTGCATTGTGAATTTGAGCAGTTTAAGAACAGACTAAATCAGTGACTCACCCCTGAAGTGTGCCTGAAATAATGAGTCCAGTAATTATTGTATAGAATTCCAGAAAGACAATTTATTTGTTATTCATTCTGATTTAGGGTCACTGCTCAAAGTGTTAGACTTGTGGAACCCCCTGTTTGTGGAAGCCCCTGAACAAGAAGGCCATACACTCCCGAAACAAATAGTCACATGGCTTGGGCCACAGCGCAGAAACTTCAATTTGTTTAATAAAAAAAAAAAATTATATATCTTTTTTTTTAATAATTTTGGGGGTAGCAAGGAAGACATCAGGGATTTGACCCCCAAATGACGTCCCTGGCATTACCTAGATGTTGTGAAATAAGTTTGTTGTTGTAGGCTGACTGGTTTCTGACCTCCTTGAAACGTTTGAACAGTTCCCTTTGTGGGCATGGTACTTCCTCAATTTAGTTTTCCTAATGGGCAGGAAAGGATCCATATACATTACCTTCAGGGCCTGCTGTTACGCTCTCCTGGTATCCACAGGGACGCCACCCAGCCGGGTTACTCGCTGGTATGCTTCTTAGCTTTGCCCCGATGTGGTCTGCGGGGAAGGTTCTGCCTTGTGGTAGAATTAGGCGTGCTCTCCGTCCTGCCTTCTTTGCAGGGGCACGTTGTCTTTCATGGGCGGGTGCAGTCCAGTTACTTCACTGACGCCGGCCCGTTTGATATTGTTCAGGTAGGTCTTATTGCTGTTCTTTCGTTTTGTTGCTATCCTGCATGCCTTTCTTTGTTTAAAATGTCTTTTTTCTCCCTTACGTATGCAGAGCTTCAGCGCGTCGAACTGGCTTGGTTGAGCCCCGCTGGGAAATGTTGGCGCATTAAGAGCGCTATGATGCGTAAGTAAGCGCTATGCGCAGCGCTGCGAAGTCTTGCCTTTGCTAACCTGTGTTTTCCTTCCTTGTAGGTCGCAGTGTTCTTCAGCGCGAGTGGAATCTCCGGAGTGGTGCCAGCCGAGAGGCGACCAGCCAGGTAAGCCTTTTGAGCAGTTCGTAATTTGTAAATGTCTCTACTGCCTTCTTGAATGCTGCCTCTATCTACCTCTTTCAGGTCGTTCTGTCCGGGAGGCGTGCAGATTCGAGGAAGCTGATCTCAGTAGCTGCGAGTGTTTAAAGATGAAGACTGCAGGCAAGATGCTACTGCTAATGATGTTCCTTTTGTCTCCTTGCAGGTTCTGCTTCTCCGAGGTTCGAGGGAATAGCTGGACACTGTGAGCATCCCGTTGCAAGCTGCAAAGTAACGCAAAGCGTGTTGTCTTGCTTGGGTGTGGTTTAAATAGCCCCAACAAAATAGTCCAGGTAAAGTAGTCCCTAGACTACCACACCCAATACACTAGACCGCATAGCTCGGTTCTTAGGAACCAAGCTATGTGGATGCCTCCATGTTGGCTGACAATACAATAAAGTAGTTCCCAAGCACATTGTTTTTCATGGTGTATGAGCCTGGCACCATAGGCGCTAGGATTGACCCCATGAGGGCTTTTGAAGAGGATGCCAGGCTCTAGAGGCCCGAGTCCTGACTACACCTGGCCAATGTGTTCGCCAGAGGGGTTTTTGGGTGAGGGTCGTGACGCCTGCATCACAGAGCATTCCCCCTGGGTTTCATCCCACGGCCATCCCGTAGCCCAGTGATCCTCCAATGCTCGGGAGCAACATGTTGCTCACCACTTGCTCTGGTCCATTGTGTAGTGGTCAGGAAGGATGAGGTGCTGAACAGATGCAAGAAGAATGGCAGTGCAAGAAGAGCCAAGAAAGTGAGGAAAAGCTAGCTAAGCAGCCTGCTATTTATAGACATACATGACATATTACGTGTGGTGAACACATCATTGCCATAGGGGCTGGGGTTGAGCGCTCACATGCATATGCGCAGCCTAGAGAGCCTTGTAGTAAACTCATGATGTGAATATTGAGGCTGTTTATTAGGGAGTCCGCATGAGGATACAACTATTAAAAACAGAAGTACCTACACCCACTGCCTAGGCAATGTGGGCATGCATTGTACATTGACCTTATGAGCTGGCCATTCAGGAGGGCCTTGGGCCCAAAAAGTAGACCAACCTTGCAAGCACGGGGAATAACAATATAACTGCTGATGTAATCATTAGAAAAACGGTTCTTTGGGTCCACATTTACAAGACCAGCCTACCTTAACAACACTCCACAATCACACCACCACTTGAAGCGGGACTACTGGCTTGAGCAGGTACTTAATTTGTCCAGCAAGCATTGTAACCAACTAGACGGCCCCTTTCTGTACCCTGGTAGGGTAAAATAGGAATGCTAGTAGAAACTTAGCAGGTACAAAATGGACAAATGAGTGACCTGAATGCCCAACTGTCCTCAATTACAAAAGTTTCAGTTAGTATTTTTGAACATGCAAGATTGGTTTAAACCCACCATTCACATAATTACTAGAAAGATTCCATAATCCAATGATATGATCTTGTGGTTGTACAATAATTGCTTTTAAACAGAACAGTGAACACTTTGCAAAGGCATCTTGGCACTGTAAAAAACCCTCTAACTACATAAATTTACAAATCTACCATAGAAAGAGAAGTGTTTTGATATTACGATGAAAGTCTGGCTAGAGATATGGCAGATGCGAGTGGGTAGATGCATCTACATTTTGCCTACTTGTACTGAAAAGGAGCGGTCAATCAATTTTACGTATCTGGCATTTGGTACGGGCAGTAGACCTCCTGCTGACGAAAGTGTTCTGGTTTGTCAAAATAAGTGGCCCACATGTCGATGTCGCGGGAGGATAGCTCAGCGGCAGTGTGCTCACCTTGGAAACAAGACGACACGAGGCAACACAGGTTCGATCCCTGGGTCCGCGCTTAGAAACCTCTGGGTATGAAGCACGTTATAAATATGCAACTAAAACATATTCCAGTAAAAGCACCTCAATGCCCCTGGGCTGTGTGAGGGCTTTAAAAATGCAAATAAATTAAAAAAAATAAATAAAAAAAAAAATCAATAAAATGGCTGTGCCAAGAGGATCAATTGTCTTGTTCTGTTCCTATGAATATTTTAAATGTGGATAATTGACCAGCGTACCTGGCGGCTAAGCTCCACACATCTGGTGGCTTATGCTCCTAGTGCAGCAAAATCGACCAGCCAGCTTGAATCACAACTTGTCCACAGCGGGAGAACCTGCAAACAATCCTCTTGTCACGCACCCACCCTCTGGAACTTTATTCCAGTATCAGCTCGGAATGTCCCCACAATTCTCCAAATTTCGTAAATCTCTCAAAACATGGCTTTTTCAACAACACCTGACATAGACTAATCCCAACTGATGCACAGACTTCAACTCACAGTACTGCGCTACGGTTTAAAGATGCCAGCACAAACACTGGCTACCCACACTCTGTACAGTGCTTCGCTGCTCTCAAGCTAGGGCTGCACTTTAAACAATAAAATAAAAAATAGGAACATAAGGTATCTTGGTATTAAGATTGAACGTTCAGCAGCTCTCACCAAATCGCTTAATTAGGACTCCCTTGTGACTAATATTGGCACTATCACCCAATTTCAATGGGGCGAGCCGCGTTAATAAAGGATGGCCATCCTACCTACATTTCTTTAATTTATTTTGCAATATACCTATATGGTCTGGTTGATCATTTCAATAAAATATCTCAAATGTGTTCTTCTTTTGTTTGGAAAGGACACATTTAGAGTCAAATGGCAGTGACTCACGCTGGCGTAGGAGTTTGGGGGACTGTCGGCCCCTGACTTTGAACTATATTATCTAGCAGCGCAGGCATACCATGCGACATACTGGGTAGGTGGAGGCCCGAAGTCCTCACATGTGAATTTGGAAAGGCAGGGGGGTCTCTCCGGATTCCCTGATACATTTAATCATGGGGAAAATGCACAGAAGTACTCACCAGCTAGACCTGGTGAAAGTCACGCAGGTGGCCTGGGCCAAGCTAACTAGGCATCCCAAGAGTACAGTGCTATATAACAAGGCTATGCCGATTTGGGGATTACCGTTTTTGAGCCAGACACGAGATAAAATCAGCATTGCGGGAGGCCAGCCTTCTAAATTTGGGCGACTTGTTTCACGAAGGGGCCTTTATTGCATGGGACTTAAGGTACATATAGGGGATACAGCACTCCGTAGACTCCAGTACTGTCGGATTCGCTCTGCTATGGTTTCAGTATGGCCTGGGTTTCCACTAGAACCTACATCGCATACATGCCTTAAATATCTACTGCTGTTAGACATGGGGAGGAGAGGGTGTGTCAGCATTGTATAAGCTTGTGCAGGGGTCATGGAGGGCGCAAACAGTGGATACAAGAGGAAAAAGGGAAAAAGACCTCAGAGCCACTTTCATAGACTTACACTGGTTACAAATAAGTAAGCTAACGAAGCTGGTGTCATTGAACTCTAGATACAGGCTTATTCATTTTGCGATCCTAAAAAGAACATATTTTTCCCCAGCTGGTCTTATGAAAATGTATCCTTCATCGAAAGGTAGATATCCCAGATGTAATACCCTGGATGCTGGATTACTACATATGCTGAGGTCGTGTCAGGCATTGTCTGGGTATTGGGACGCAGTGTGTCGAGCTTTAAATGAGAAAGTAGGCCAGCCTTTATCGTGGGAGACCTCGACGTGCCTATTGGGTTATGTTAAGAAGCTGAATCCATTGTAAGCGTAAATATGTCAACCTTGTACTTATATTAGCAAAAGGTGCTATATTGATGCGTTGGGCACGGAAGGAGGCTCCTACATATGATAACTGGTTGTACGACGTCTTCTGGGCCAATGACATGGAAGAAACATACGTCAGTCTACAGGCTCCAATGAACCGCCCGCAAGACATTTGGGGCAATTTACAGCAATATCTGGAACGTCAAAGTGGCGACAATATAGACATTCGAACAATATTGTGAATGTAGAGTACGAAACTTGAAACACCTGTGCTGGCAAATTATTAATGTTTGAGTATGATCTGCATTGCTGTATCCTTGTGCAAAGGAAAATAAAAAGTTTAAAAAAATAAAAGTAAGTGGGTGGCATGCATGGGCAACTTTCCTTCTTAGAATCATTTCCTCTGCCTAATTTGCACAGGCAAGATTTGTATTTGCTGAAATCACGTATAGTTATAAAAATGCTCCATTGACATTACCAGTGGTGGCTCTTCACTACGGACAGGGTCACCACATCAAGGGTAAAGCAAACATAAGTGTTATTACATGGCTTGACTGTCTTACTTTGGTAGCAGTCTACATATACGTTCTTACTGTGCTACAACATTTTTTACCTGCCATCAAGGGTAAGGCAAATATGATAAATGTTAATTGTCTAGGCTGTCCTTCATTGGTGGTGCCAATCTGGTTATATGTTGCTACTATGGGATGGCATGGTTTACCGTCTATCAAGAGCAAAGCAAGCATAAGTTACTACGTGGCTTGACATACATTATTAGTGCTAGTCTGCATATACTGTAGAGGAGCAGCTGCATGCCTCTGCAGGAATCCCTGCCCGCCTTCCTCCCATATATTGGAAACCCGAGATTGTGCCTTGTTTGACATCAGCAGTTGTGCCAATACCGCAGTGTGTGTTCGAAAGAAGATACCCATTAAGATAACCGTACCGAACGCATCCCCGAAGTGATGACAACCTAAGGGAGGAACTCCCAGAATGAATATGTAAAAAGAGCAAAGAAAGAAGCTAGTGACGTCAAAAGAGCCATATACAACATCTCAAGATACTGGCTGAAGAAGATGTATGAAAGTAAAGAATGTAGTGAACTTTTAAAAACAAAGAAGATTACATGTGCACGGAGTGCTGCAGAGAATCAACCGTTCAATAATTGTTCAGATGCTGAAATGCAAGTAGACCAAGTCATCATAGAAGCGGTCTATAAGTAGTAAATAGAATGCAGGCGAAGCCGCCATTGTGTAGAAGCTAGACATCGGTATCGTGAATTTAGTAAGCCAGGACCCATGAAGAAGGAAGGGAAACTGTGTTGCAGCAAGAATAAGTAGAATTGTGGAGCTGCATGGCAAGGTTGTCTGGCCTGGAGTCAAGACTGAAGCCGCCAAGGTCAGCTATCTATTCTGGAAAGGAGCAAAGAAAAAACACCAAGAGTGCCAAGTTTAATTCATTTAAAGCATTTAAATCCTGCAAAATGGACCAAATCGTAGTCTCCCGTCAAGTGGGCCAAGGATGAAAATTGAGTTCAAACGAGTCCCAGAACACGATAGTGAGTGCTCTCACTCCCATGGGTTCTAAAGACAAGGATACTTTGCAAGGCCAAGTTCAAAGACAATCTTCATGGCAGAAGGCAGGGGTGATGAGAGATTCTGGACAAATTGGTTTGGGAGGTAGTGTCATGCCCCATCTCCTTGCACCTGGGTCTGAGCTTATGTGCTGCTAAGTAAACCAAAGATTCCAGACCTGGCACAAGCGTGCCAAACAATTATATTAGTCCATATATCGAAGGACCTTCTTGTTTGAAAAACAAAGAGAAACTGTATCTAATGTTTCTAAAGATTACATGTTTTAGAGGTAGGCACATGCTGTCCACCTGGCAGCCAATCGCAATCCTAGTTCCTATAGAAGGTGTACATAGATGTTCCCCTCAAGACAATCCCGACCCTCGACAGGTTATTTGGCACATAGTATGACGTCATCTCCAATGTATTTTTGATATAAAAGCCATAATTTGTGTGAAAAATCACTGAGAGCGAAGCTGAGTGAACGTCCCTTGATTTTCTTTGTCAACTACCCGCTTTAGATCATTATTAAGAAAACAGTACTTTGCCATCTTCATGAGTTGGTTCGGTTATTCTGTGTGATCCCAACCATTACATGCACGTTGGTTTGGAGGACGACCCCGTCATGATGGGGATATAGGCTTGTGGTCAGTAATGACAGATACGGGTTTGCCCAAGATATAGATCCGAAAGTGTCTGCAGCCCGACAGTATGGCCAGTGCTTCTCTTTCAATTTAGGAGTCTCTTTGCCCTGTATCTATTAATGTCTTAATGGCATATGCGATGGGCCTCATTTATCCTTGCAGATCGGGGTGAAGCAGCACAGTACAGAGCCCCACCGGGCTGGCGTCCACGACCAGCTCTGACTCCTTCGGGTAAAAAAAAAAAGCAACTGTCTCATCACCCGCAAGTGCAGCTTTGATGATGTCAAAAGCCGTTTGCCCCACCGCGGCCATATCCAGTTGGTATCCTTCTTTGTGAGGGCCCCGAGCGGTTCCAAAAGGGATGCCAGGTTTTTGATGAACCTCCCATAATAATTAACCATCCCTAGAAAGCGTTGCACCTCGGACGGATTGTCCGGTGGTCTTGAATTGCATATGTCCTTCACCTTCTGTGGCTCAGGCGAGATCCCCCCGGTGTGGAAAATGAACCCGAAGAATTCAATACTCCCTTCAGGAACTCACATTTTTCATGATGTAACGTCATACCAAGATCACATATTCTCTCCAACGACTTCTCCAGCCTGACCATCTGCTCTGTTTCGGACGTTGCGTACACCAGTATATCGACACTGAGGTTGATTACACCCTCCAATCCTGCAAGGGCGCCCCTGATGACGTTCTGAAGACCTCAGTGGCTAAGCAGATCCCAAAACTCAACCGTTTGTACTGATACAGGCCGTTGTGGGTGGTTAATTTATCGGGAGTCCGGGTGCAACTCAAGCTGGTGATACCCCAAGCGCAAATCAAGCTTTGAGAACACTTTGGCCCCCTGCAGCTCGCCTACCACATCGTCTAGTGTTGGTGTTAAGTGATGTTCCCTCTTGATGGCCAGGTTGGGTAGCCTCATATCCACGCAAATGCGTACAGCTCCCGGCTGCTTCGGCTTGGCCGCCACAACGATGGGTGACACCCATGGTGTCGGGCCGTCAATCTTTTGGAAAATGTCTAGATCCACAAGATTTTGCAGCTCCTGCTCCACTTGCGCTCGTAGGAGGAATGGTATCCGCCTGTGCTTCAGTGTTGTTGGGCGCACTGACTCATCTACATGTAATTTGACGGGTTCCCATTTTGCTTACCGACTCCTTAAAAGAGGTCTGCAAATCTGTTGGTAATGTCTTGGATGTCCGCTTTGTACACCAAAAGAGCAAAGTGCACGATGTCAAGCGCCACGGACGCGGCGCAACTCAGGAGTGAGTGTGGGCTGACGTCAGTCACAAAGAATTTCGCCTTGATGGAATGATCGGCGTGAGTGACAGCTGCAGTAAACACCGCCGGGAGTGGAAGAGGATGATCCCCCCCCCCCACCGCATGAAAAGATTTTTGCTTTGAATTCAGCCAGCGCTGGTGGTCCCGGCAGTGCCTCATAGTGCTGTGTCGCCCTCACACAGACCGACGCACCCATGTCGATTAACACCGGGGTAGGAGTCTCACAAATGTCCACCACACACGTGCGCCGCCTTCGCTTCTTGGCTTTGGAATCAATGTTCGATATGAAGAAGAATACTTAATTTTCTTCTTCCTCCTCAGCGATTTCTAGCTCCAGGAACTCCTGTTCCACCACGGCCACATTTCTTTGTTAGCATTGGCCTATCTACTCAGACCTCGCAGGATAGCCACTGGATTTGCCGCACGGCACATTCTAGCAAAATGTTCTGCGGTCCCGCAAGGCCCACACACGCTCCCTTTTGCTGGGCAGTCATTGGAGTGTGGAAGGTCGTACCCTCACTTTGGGCATTGCTGTGTGTAAGTCAGTCTTCTTCTGGGACCACTTTGGGCGTGTCGGGCCATTGTTCGTCCAATGGCATAGGCCTCTTCCCCGACTTGACTGCAGCGTTCATCCTGGTGGCGTGGCTGTCTGCCAGTTCATAGGACCTGCCTATGTCGTGGATTTGCGCCAACGTGAGCCCAGGTTCCTGGATGCAGCTTCCCCGACTTCAGCCTTGGATGAGCCAATTCCGGACCATCCCCTCTTCATTCTCCCACTGGCACGTGCTAGCCAGGTGTCGCAGTCTCAACAGAAACGATTGCGCGACTCGTCTTCCTGCTCCCTCTCGCTGCACATCACGAAGCGATCAAAAGTCTTGGTTGACCAGTGGTAGGAAATGTTCCTCGAGGGTGTCCTTCACAGCCTGGTAGGTGACAGCAGTTGAGTTCAGCGACTCGAAGACACAATGAACTTCAGAACCTGCAGCATACAGCAGCGTTGCTAACTTCGCATCATCTTCCGTCTTCACAGTGGCTCTAAAGTACATTTCCAGCTTCTTGATCCAAAAGAGCCACTTCAGGCCCAGTTTCGATGGAGGGCCCGACATATCAAATTCTGGCATGGGACCCAGCGTGCCCCGTTGTCTGGACATCGGCCTGACAGGAGCCTGCGCAACAACTGGAGGCATAGCCACTACCCCTTGGGCACCATCCCCATTGTTGCTCAGGACGGCGGACCGCACAGGCACCTCTCACACCCTTGGAGGCAGCAAGTCCACAGAAGCGAAGGTTTCCGGAAGCAACAGCAGGTCCTCACATAGCTGTGGCACACAAGGCACTGAGCAGGGCGTGCCTCACCCTTGGAGCAATAGGCGAGGATGAGGGCGTAGAAAAATGTCCCTGTACTAGGGAAGAGGATGGTGTCTCCTTCATAGAAGTGTCCTCACATTTTGGCCTCCCCACATGCCAGTCCAGCACACTTCCCAACTTGCAGAGGAGAAGGATGTAAGGAGAGCAGACAATGAGAGAGAAGAAAAGTTTTTTTTTTTTAAAGACTGTCCTGGAAACTGTCGTTAATTATCTCGAAAATCGCCTGCAAAGGCTACAAAAATTGCCCTGGACGGCGCACAACCACCCCATGAGTGGCCACAACCGTCAGGCACCCCAAGATGGCAGACACACGTGCACCCCACGGGTGACGCATCTAGTGGACGTCGAGAAAATGCTCCAGAATCCAGTCTTGGACTCGGAACGTCTCTTCCCCACTCAACAGCGTCCTCGTCGCCAATATTACTGGGTAGTATTCGCCCCGGGTCCCCTACGTAATCAGGCCCAACCCCCCGTACCTTAAGAAGCACTCTGACACAGGTCTGCTCATTACGGGTTCCCGGCGGCTACTGCCGAGCATAGGCATACCCTAAATTAACTGCGCATGCGCGACAGCCACCCTGCCGTCACGGATGCGTACACCCACACGTGACTCTGTAACACACCTCACAACACTCCACACTCCTAACATCATCCCGACATGGACACTCATGTCAATTAAAACAAAATCATCCACTAGTGTAGTCCCTCTTTGACAATAGTGCACACTCCCTAATAAGCGTCATCCATATACCACTGGTGCAGTGTTAATTCTCCAACCTTACAAACAAATCACAGGCCCTTTATAGAACAATAATGCACTCTCTCTAAACAGCATGCATCAACATACAAATGCTAAATTATTTCTCCAAACTCAATACTGCATTTCTGCAAACTCCCACCCATCATACGGAATGAGTCTTCTCCAATAATAATACTATACATCAACATTGTGAATACACGTTATAGTTAGAAGTCCATGTTATACTCCATAAACAGTTGAAAGAAGGCCGCTAAATCCATGTTGCCAACAGCTCAACCCTGCAAATCCTCAAAATTGATTAACTCTAAATAATATTTCACTGCTACATGATATAAACTAAGTCTCCTTTGCCAATCAAGAACACCAGAAGGTAAGTAGTTTACATGTAGGTTTATTATCTTAGTTATTAAGTAGAGAAGACACTGGGACATCCATCTAGCCCAGCAGCTTAGGTCCAACTGGCACCAGTAGAACCCTGCACACCAAACATACATCAACATTCCACCAGAGTCCCAGTGACATCACCACACCAACACTCGACCTAGAATGTTAGTGACATCACCACCATCACAACACTCATAGCCATAATCACTCACAGCACAGATTATGACATATGTTCCTCTCTTCAACCAACACAACACTCATGGCCATCATCATGACCAGCACATATTATGACATATGCCCCTCTCTTCAATAACACCAAACTATACCCATGGTAGAAATCCACCATAAGTGCAATTTACCAGAAATGTTATAGCTCAAACCATTTTTACTCCCCCTGAACCCAAACCACTACACCCCAAGATCTAACCCAGATCTTAATGGAAAAACCGAAAACTAACTCAACCACAAGCTCTCCCCAGAACCTGAGCCCACTCAGCTACAAACCCGCTGAATGAACACGACATGGAAGAACCAACACTCCGCTATCAACCAGCTGAATAACAACAATAACAGCACCTCACTGTCCCTAAAATACCAGCAGCACCTCACTGCCCCCAAAAACACCTCACAGCCCCTAAAACAACCAGACAGCACCTCACTACCCCCAAAATGACCCAGACAGCACCTGACTGTCCCTAGAACACCATACAGCATCTCACTGCCCCTAAAAACAACCAACCACACCTCACTATCCTTACAACACCAGGCAGCACCTCACTGTCCCTAACACAACCAGACAGCCCCTCACTGCCCCTGAAAAGCAACTCCCAGCCCCTAAAACAACCAGACAGCACATCCCAGTCCCTGAAAAAACGACAGACCGCATAACACTGCCCTCTAAAATAACCAGCACCTAGCCGCCCTTTAAATTAACCAAGCAGCACCTCACTACCACTTTAAATACCCGGGCAGCACCTCACTACCCCTTTGAAACCTTAAATGGCACCTCACTACCACTTAAAACATTCCAGGCAGCACCTCACTACCACATACAATTTCTAGGAAGCACCTCACTACCCCTCAAAACCAGCATGATCCACAAATAACCAGGGAAAAGCACCTGACTGTCCCTAAAAACACCAGACCGCCCCTAAAAACACCAGACAGCATCTCACTGCCCCTAAAACAACCAAACACCTCACTATTCCTACAAAGACCAGACAGCCCTCACTGCCCCTAAAAACACCAGACTGCACCTCACAGTCCCTAACAACACCAGACAGCTCCCCACTGCCCCTACAAACGACCAGACAACACCTCACTGTCCCAACACACCAAACAGCACCTGACTATCCCTAAAACACCAGAACACAACCGGACAGCACCTCACTGTCCCTACAACACCAGTCAGCACCTCACTATCCCTAAAACACCAGCAGCACCTCACTGCCCCCGAAAACACCTCTTATACCTAAAACAACTGGGCTGCAGCACCTCACTATGCCACCCCAGAATCACTCCCTAAATTGAATATAAACAACTCCTGCCTTTCCTAAAACCTTCAAAACATAAACACCTCTACAATACCAGGCAGCACCTCACTACCCCTTAACACTACACTGAAGCATCTCGATACCCCCTTAAAATCCAGGCAGCATCTCACTACCCTTAAGAACACCGAACAGAACCTCACTGCCCCCTAAATTGACCCAGACAGCACCTAACTGCCCGCTAGACAGCATCTCACTGCCCTTAAAAACACCATAAAGCACCTCACTGCCCCTTTAAAACCACCAAACAGCACCTCACTGCCCCTGAAACACCAGCAGCTCCTCACTACCCCTGACAACAACCAGACAGCACCTCACTGCCCACTAGATAGCACCTAACTGCCCCCAAAAATGACCCAGACAGCACCTCACGGCCCGCTGGACAGCACCTCACTGCCCCCAATATTGACCCAGACAGCACCTCACTGCCTGCTAAACAGTACCTCACTGCCCCCAAAAATGACCCAGACAGCCCCTCACTGCCCGCTGGACAGCACCTCACTGCCCCCAAAGATGACCCAGGTAGCACCTAACTGCCCGCTAAATGACACCTAACTGCCCACTAGACAGCACCTTACTGCCCCTAAAAACACCGGCAGCATGCACACATAACCAGGGGACATGCCCCTACAAACAACAACCAACAGACGTCATGACATCAAAGTTCTTGCACCGTAATGGCGCCAAAGTTCTTGCACCACCCCCAAAATATCCATGAAATGCACACATAATTGCAATTCCTCTGCGCCACAATCCCAGCATGTGCATGCAGTGAAAGCACCTCACTGCCCCCCAAAAATTGACCAGACAGCACCTCACTGCCCCTAAAAGTACTGGCATCATCCACACATAACCTGGGGTAATGCCCCTACGAACATGACAAACAAAACACTGCAGGACAACATGTAAAACCCACAGTAAGCGATAACCCGATCAAGTCCATGGCGCTAAAAACCCGGCGCCAAACCCCAATATGTCCCTGAAATGCAAAACACAAAATGCATGGCAAGTAATTGTAAATGCAAAAAATGGATGGAAGTGACATGGCGCTAAAGTCCCTGCGCCATACCCCCACCCACATGTCCACTTCAGCCAACCTGCAAAGAAAACATTGCATACACAGCATTACAATGTCCCATGGACCCCACCCCCACGAGTCCATAGTGAAAACCCAAAGACATGTCCTAACAGCAGGCCACCTACATAAACACGACATCAGTACATAAATGACAGGCCATAAACTGTTAACATCAACCAAGAACCCAAACCAAAATTGTACTAAACCCAGAGGCCACAACGTAAATACAAACAGCATTAACCAATAAAACCGGCCTCTCCAAACACATACCTCTATTTAGTGCCTTGTCAAATCCCTCATCACGTTACTTATTCCCCACTGGTCCGGATCCAGCGGCCGCCACCTTGCCAGCCTTCTTGTGAAATCACCTGCAAGTGGCAACCACCGCCTTCCATTGCACTCACTGTAGACGTCCATAAATCCAGACACGATCATAGAGCTTCCCTCCATTTCCAGTGACAAATGAGTTCTCACATCAATGCCATCCACTCCCACCAATTGTGCCAAAAAGTCACTTATTTCATTACTGCCCGGACTGTTTGTGAAGCACGAAACTCTGGCAAGTGTCCCACTCCAACTTCTGAGCATTTCCGAAACACCACGGCTCCCACATCCAGCACCGGCGTAACCCTCATGAAGAACGTTGCGTTCCAAACAAACGCCAGAAAGGCATCCCACATTTCGTTCCAGCCGATGTTGCTGGAACGCCAGTCCAAACACGAGTCCTCCTCCCATCAGCGTCGGCCCTCCTACAGCCGACGTCATCATAGCTGCTCCCGACACCATGAAAGCAACATCGCTGCTTGGACCCGTTGCTCCAGCCAGCCTCACGTCTGCAGTGACAGAACTTCCACATTCAGCGCCGGCGTGATCCTCCTGCAGAACGTTGCGTTCCACACCAACGCCAGAGAGGCACTCAACGCTGCGTTCCAGCTGATGTCGCCAGAACGCCAGTCGTAGCGTCGGCCCTCCCCCAACCGACGTCATCATAGCTGCTCCCAACACCATGAGAGCAACAACAACGCTGCTTGGCCCCACTGCTCCAGCAACCCTCGCGCCTGCAGTTCGGCGCTCCATCTTATATTCATCCGCCCGCAGAACACTTTGTGCGGCCGCGTCTCGGCTCCTCCCCACAGCGGAATCATTCGCCTGAATGCGTCGCCGCTCGGCCCACGGAGCTGGGACCCTCCTCACATCCACGTCCCGTCTACTCCTCCGATGCACTGAGGACACTTATGCCAACGCTGCCGTCTGCCCGCACTGCACCTCCGGCTCACCTGCAGAACGCCCACCAGCGGTTCCTTCGCTGGACGCTACGCCGGCCGACATCCCCTCTGTTGCTCCGGACCGCCAGTCAAGATGCCCTCAGCCAGCCACTGGGGTCACAAGATCCCACCCTGGAACCTGGCACAGAACTCTGCACCACCCGACCTGCTGACAGAGCCGCCTGGCAATTCCTCCTTGTGCCACCGGTTATGTGCTCCGCCAAGACAGGTTCCCAGCCTTGGACCTTCACTGCACCGCCCGGCCTGCAGCTCCTTGATGCTGGATGGATGTCACCCTGGAAGGCAGCGCCTCTCACTTACTGCCCCTTCCCAGCAGTCCCATCCTCGTCGCCAGTGATATAAACTAAGTCTCCTTCGCCAATCAAGAACACCAGAAGGTAAGTAGTTTACATGTAGGTTTATTCTCTTAGTCATTAAGTAGAGAAGACACTGGGACATCCATCTAGCCCAGCAGCTTAGGTCCAACTGGCACCAGTAGAACCCTGCACACCAAACATACATCAACATTCCACCAGAGTCCCAGTGACATCACCACACCAACACTCCACCTAGAATGTTAGTGACATCACCACCATCACAACACTCATAGCCATAATCAATCACAGCACAGATTATGACACTACACTCCATCCATAAACAAGCACACGTCAAAACTCACTACACAGTAGTATGATGAAATGCTAAGTTCAATGCTGCTTCCTCGCAGCTATTGGACTGAAAATCCTCGAAAATGTACATCCATCCAGCACCTTCTTCCAAGCTATATAACTATTGCCTTCAGTGAATTACATTACAGACTGGTCTACCTGCCATAATAATGAAAACAGTCCAAATAAGCACTCCTTATTTCTGTCTGGCAAGATAACGAAAACCGCACCATCCAGTAATACATATGCTTTACTTCCAGCAATAACTCCTATGGAGAGCAAAGCGAGGAAGAACTTCAGAATTGTCCCAAATCGGCATACAAAGACCTTTCATTCCCTGCAGGCAGCAACCCAGCCTGGTGCCTAGAAGTGAACCGACAATGCAAGGGAGAAATAGCGTAGCACTGTGACAAGAACGTGCACCTCTTGAAAAGGCACTTCAAAAGAAAACTGCGTTGTGCACATGTGTTCTTTACAACTCCTTACCATTGATCGGACACGGCACAGTCAAACTGGTTGCCGCAATTTCACCAGACACGATCCATCGAATGCCTGCAGCTTCCCCGGCAAAACCAGTGCTCTTGCCCACTCCCAGGGACCTCAGAAGACTCACTCCATGACGGAGAAATGCAACATGCCCTCCTCACGTATTCCATACGCCGAAGGGTTCTTTACTCTAAGCTGCAAGTTGACGTGCCGGTGTTATGTAATATTTGGTATCCCATGTCTTTCCGGAACGCCCTATGTTCGGGGATCGCAGACCAAAGTAGTAGAGTTCAAAGGCTGCTCTGGTAATAAAAGCATGTAATCACGCTGCAATGGCAGCCTCCTAGTGTAATTGTGAAATGCTTCATAAGGCTCGTATTTGCCTTTTATTGAACTGTGTTGGTGTGGAAAGCACTGACTTCTTTCCAAATGAACCTGCTACTGCGTGTATTTACAAGCTTTTAATGGAGCCTAAGTATTTCACACTGCAGCGTTTATAAGACTATCAAAACACGAGGGAAGACTTATAAACACGCTGCAGTGTGAAATGCTTTGGCAGGCTCATATTTTACTAAAAATTAGTTTGTGAAATGCTTCATAAGGCTCGTATTTGTCTTTTTCCAACTATGTTGGCATAGCTCTCAATCTTTAGTGTCGCTAAGGCGGGATTAAACACCCGAATTTATTTTTGGCTGGTGATAGTGTAGTGGATTACTTGCAGTGAAGACAGGAGTCAGGGAAGCCGTGGGGGCAGGCTCATCGCGCTCACAGGTCTCGCGAGAGCAGGGGCTCTCGCGATGCCTCTACACATCTCCCCTTTTTAACCCACAACACATTCACTGTAAAACATAGTCATTATATCTCACCGGCCTTCTGTGTTCCCTTCTGGGCCGATTGCTTGTTCCCATGCACTCTTCCTGTTGCACCGGTTCGGGGTCTATACTCGGTGGTTCTTGTTCAACTTCGATTTCCGTCCTTTCGCTGTCGTCTCCTGCTAGTTCTCTTTCTTCAGCTCTTTCATAGTCCTTTTCAGCTTCCATTCGAGATCTCTCCTGTGTACTCACTTTCTCCCGAGTCTTCTGGAACAACTCTTTCAATGTTCCATGCGCGTCCATCTTCCGTGCGGACGTGATTAGTTCCCCTGTGAACCACTTCGATGGGTTGGCTATACCGAGACCCTGTGACCTGATCTTTCTGGGGTAGTCTGATTTTGACCAAATCTCCTTTCCCTATGTCGGATGCTTGCTTAGTCCTTCTTCTCCAATCACTCCATGACTTCATGCGTGTTTTAATGTTTTCCATTCTCCACACTACCTCCGACATGTCCACTGCTTCGTCCTCTCGTACCTTCGACAACCATGGTGGAATCAGCGTGGATGCCGCACTCCTCCCTCTCAACATTTTGAACGGAGATATTTGGGTGATCCCATTTGGAGTGAGTCTGTGAGCCGCTATGGCTTCCTTGGTGATTTTGAGGGGGTCCTTACCCGAAGCGGTTGCCAATTGTATTGCACCCTTTATGAATCTGTTTGCCCTCTCCACGAGCCCATTTGCTTGGGGGTGATATAGGGCCGCTTTCTTTTGTTTGATGTGGTTTCTTTTCAAGAATTCGTCCATGTCCTTGGAAACCAGTTGCACCCCGTTGTCAGTGACCACTTCACTGGGAAGGCCTTCCCGCTGAAAGATTTCGGTGAGTACTTCTATGACTGTTTGGGTAGTTATGTTCGGGACAAACTCCGCCTCCACCCACTTGGATAGGTAGTCCACCATTACTATGCCATAACGATGTTCAGGTGCCATGGCTTCCAACGGCCCTATAAAGTCGATGCCCACTTTGGACCATACCGCCTCTGGTATTTCTGTGGGTATTAGTGGTGCTTGGCGGACCTTAAGTCTCTTATCACTATTTAGACATTCATGGCAACGCTCTATCATGGACCGAATTTCTTGGTCCATGGATGGCCACCAGTAGGCTTCTCTCACCCTGCGGCGCGTCATTGTGTTTCCCAAATGGCCTGCGTGGGCTCTACAGAGGATGGTGCGTCTCATTCCTGTGGGGGGGATAATCTGATCACTTTTCATGATCAACCCTTCCGTTTCAGACAGCTCCTCCGACACTTTCCAATAAGGCCTCATGCCCTCGGGCAGCGTTTTTTCACTTGGCCATCCTTCTTTGATCCATTGGCGAATCATGGCCATGGTGGGGTCTTTTCCATCCTCTTCCTCCCAATGTCTCTCACTGAGTTCTAGGTAAACAGGTGCCCTCAAGTCAGTGATGGATGCAACTATGCATTCTCCTTGCAGGAATGTGGTGGCTTTTCCTTTGCACTCTGGTAGTCTCGACATGCAGTCAGCTTGCGAATTCTTCCAGCCTGAGATGTGCTGGATTTCAAACGTGTACTCCTGCAGCTTGGCCGCGATGCGTGCTAGTCTGGGCGTGGATACCTTAGTGCCTCCCGGGCTAAGCATGTGAATGAGGGGCTTGTGATCAGTCACCAGTTTGAATTTCGTGCCCCACACGTATGTCCTGAAGTGCTCCACCGCCCATGTACAGGCCAACATTTCTTTTTCAATGGTGGAATAGTTCTGTTCCGCCTCTGATAAGGCCTTCGAGGCAAATGCCACTACATGTTCTGTGTCACCTTTCTTTTGAGTTAAGACTGCCCCTAGTCCATATGCACTGGCATCTGTGGTGACGACCGTTTCCCACAATGGATTGAATGGCTGGAGGCAGGGTGCATCAATGATGTGTTGCTTTATCTTCTCCACCGAGGTCTTCTGGGGTTCTTGCCATGTAAATTCCGATCCCTTTCTGAGTAATTCACGGAGGGGTGCCGTGGTCTCTGAGAATTTGGGTATGAACTTGGCATAATACTCGGCCAGTCCAAGAAATGACCTCACCTCCTCTTTACTGGTGGGTTCCGGCGCTTTTGCAATGGCTTGCATGAGGTTCTGTTTGGGACTGATACCCTTTTCCGATATTTTATATCCCAAGTACTCTACTTCCTTCACCTTGAATAGACATTTTTCATGCCGTAGTCGCACCCCTGCTTCTTGTAACTTGTTTAGAACGGTCCTCAGCGTGGTATCGTGTGCCTGCTCATCCGCTGCATACACCAAGATATCGTCCTGGAAGTACACCACATTTTGAACTTTCCTTAGCAGGACATCCATCATGCGTTGGAAAGCCGATGCTGCTGATGACAATCCAAATGGCATTTTGGTGAATTGATATGTCCCAAAGGGGGTGATGAATGCTGTGAGGGGTTTCGACTCTTCATGCAATTGTATTTGGTGATATGCATTTCTCATGTCCAATTTTGAAAATATTTTTTCTTCTTTCATCAGGAGAATGAGTTCGTTGATGCTTGGAAGGGGATAATTATCAGTGACCACTTCCAGGTTCAAGCTGCGCAGGTCTATGCACACCCTTAATTCCTGTGACTGGGGCTTCTTTATCAGCACGACCAGGCTCAGCCATTCGGATGCTTCAATTTCTTCAATGACCCCTTCCCTTTTCATTTTTTCCAATTGATTTTTAAAGGTGTCCCTTGCTGTGGCTGGTACCGGTCTCACACGGTGCTTTACTGGGACAGCGTTTCTTTTGAGCACAATTTTGTGCAGGAAGCCTTTGATGTGCCCCGGCTCCTCCGAGAAAAGTGTCGGGTAGTCACTTTTGACGACGTGTCCACTCGTCACCCTGACCGACAAAACCTGATCTTCGGTGCTGGGATCCAATCTGATTTTTAGTTTGTCTTGGTCATCCCAACCCAACACTGCCGGACCTTCGTGACTGAGGTACACTCTGGTTGTGGTTTCCCTTCCTTTAAATTCCACTCTGCCCTTGATGTATCCCAGCAGTTCGACGGACGCCCCTCCGAACACAGTGGGTTTGTGCTTCGTGGTTAGTACTTGTACCCTCTCCTTTCCCACCATTTCCTTGTAGGTCCGAAGGGGTATGATCGTTAAATCAGAACCAGAGTCTGCCATGACCCTCGTTTCCCTGCCATCGATTTTGATCGTGCAGTGGGGCTTCTCTCTTGTGGCTCTTGTGCTGTTCACCATGATGACAGTGGGTCTTCCTTCATCTTCTGAGGAAGAATCTTTCTCTGCCTTGCGATCTGCATCGAGACTGGAGACTTTCTTGTTTCTCCACCGACACACTATAGAGAAATGACCAATTCGTTTGCAGATGGAGCACTCTTTGTCTCTGGCTGGGCACTCCCTGTCGAACGCTAGATGCTTCGTGCTGGTGCACCTGTGGCACTTGAGGGGTTCTTTCCTGTTCCCTCTTCCTTCTCTCGTGTCTATCGTTGGCCTTTCTTTTTTTGAATGGAATCTCACCATTTGTATCTCTGCAGGACCCTGGGCTCCTGTAAGCTCCTTTCGTCTTCCAGCCGTTTCCTCAACTGCTCTGGCAATTTCTATAGCTTTTTCCAAATGCAGTTCCTTCTCAACGATGAATTTATCCTGGACTTTGCGACTGTTGGTGTGCACAACCAACATGTCACATATGAGACTCTCTGCATTGTTGCCAAAACTGCACAGCGCCGCTAGTTCCCTCAGTTTTGTGATATAATCGTCCACTGGTTCGGACATCTCTTGCTTTCAGGTGTAAAACCTTATCCTATGGAGCACTGTGTTCTCCTTACTGGCAAATCTTTTTATAATTCTCCTGACCGCCTCCTTAAAAACATCGTCATCATCGCCAGCCACCGGTATAGGGGTGAGACTCTCGAACACTCTTTGACCTTCCACTCCCAGGGCATTGAGTAACATGGCCCTGCGCCTTGCCGCTGAGAACCCCGCTCCTCCTAGAGCTTCCACATAAGTTGTGAACAGGGGTTGCCATTGTGGCCATGGGATGGCAGGCCTACCTGGAGTTTGTAGAAAGGGTGGCGGTGGCGTTGCGCCTTGCATGATTCTCCGTGGGTTCTGGTGATGATCCTCGTCGCCAATTTATGTAGTGGATTACTTGCAGTGAAGACAGGAGTCAGGGAATCTTTAACACGATTGTTTATTCCTTCACAATCCCATGCATCAATGCACACGACGTGCATGTAACAACAATAAAGGCCAACGTGCCTAATTAACATAGGGCATGCTGCTGTGATGTCCGTGCGCGTAATACGCACTGCAGGCCCTGTTTGTCCGAGAAGCCGGCGGGACGCTCCTGCGTTTGCGTCCGCTCTCTCCTCTCGCTCGCTCTCTCCTTGTGCGCGCGAAGCCGCGGGGGCAGGCTCATCGCGCTCACAGGTCTCGCGAGAGCAGGGGCTCTCGCAATGCCTCTACAGATAGGTCCATTGAAACGAATGGGCGTGCAGGAGGTTTGGCGGGTGAGTCAGCTGTTTTCAAGGCGGTGACACCCGCTAAAAGCGTGTGAGTTGAGAGCTATGGTCGCGGTGGGTTGGCGGCAGCGCGCGGTGCCTCGCCTGAAGCGCATGTGTAGGCGTACGGGCTGGGGTCTCGCGGGTCTGCGCGCCGATCTCCGGGCTCGCTGGGTGGTGTGAGTTTGGGGTGTGGTGTCTGTTGGTGGGGTGTGGTTGTTTGCGGTGGGATTGCGGGTGGCTGGTGTTGGATTGGTGGGGTGTGGTTGTTTGCGGCGGGGTTGCAGGTGGCTGGTGTTGTTTTGGGGTTGTGGTTGTTTGTGGCTGGAGGTTCGTGTGCGAGTGTGGGTGTCGCTCGGGTTGGTCGCGGTAGGTTGGCGGCAGCACGCGGTGCCTCGCCTGAAGCGCATGTGTAGGCGTACGGGCTGGGGTCTCGCGGGTCTGCGCGCCGGTCTCCGGGCTCGCTGGGTGGTGTGAGTTTGGGGTGTAGTGTCTGTTGGTGTGGATTGGTGGGGTGTGGTTGTTTGCGGTGGGGTTGCAGGTGGCTGGTGTTGTTTTGGGGTAGTGGTTGTTTGTGGCTGGAGGTTCGTGTGCGAGTGTGGGTGTCGCTCGGGTTGGTCGCGGTGGGTTGGCGGCAGCACGCGGTGCCTCGCCTGAAGCGCATGTGTAGGCGTACGGGCTGGGGTCTCGCGGGTCTGCGCGCCGGTCTCTGGGCTCGCTGGGTGGTGTGAGTTTGGGGTGTAGTGTCTGTTGGTGTGGATTGGTGGGGTGTGGTTGTTTGCGGTGGGATTGCGGGTGGCTGGTGTTGGGTTGTTGGGATGTGGTTGTTTGCGGTGGGGTTGCAGGTGGCTGGTGTTGTTTTGGGGTAGTGGTTGTTTGTGGCTGGTGGTTCGTATGTGAGTGTGGGTGTCGCTCGGGTTGGTCGCGGTGGGTTGGCGGCAGCGCGCGGTGCCTCGCCTGAAGCGCATGTGTAGGCGTACGGGCTGGGGTCTCGCGGGTCTGCGCGCCGGTCTCCGGGGTCGCTGGGTGGTGTGAGTTTGGGGTGTAGTGTCTGTTGGTGTGGATTGGTGGGGTGTGGTTGTTTGCGGTGGGGTTGCAGGTGGCTGGTGTTGTTTTGGGGTAGTGGTTGTTTGTGGCTGGAGGTTCGTGTGCGAGTGTGGGTGTCGCTCGGGTTGGTCGCGGTGGGTTGGCGGCAGCACGCGGTGCCTCGCCTGAAGCGCATGTGTAGGCGTACGGGCTGGGGTCTCGCGGGTCTGCGCGCCGGTCTCTGGGCTCGCTGGGTGGTGTGAGTTTGGGGTGTAGTGTCTGTTGGTGTGGATTGGTGGGGTGTGGTTGTTTGCGGTGGGATTGCGGGTGGCTGGTGTTGGGTTGGTGGGATATGGTTGTTTGCGGTGGGGTTGCAGGTGGCTGGTGTTGTTTTGGGGTAGTGGTTGTTTGTGGCTGGTGGTTCGTATGTGAGTGTGGGTGTCGCTCGGGTTGGTCGCGGTGGGTTGGCGGCAGCGCGCGGTGCCTCGCCTGAAGCGCATGTGTAGGCGTACGGGCTGGGGTCTTGCGGGTCTGCGTGCCGGTCTCCGGGCTCGCTGGGTGGTGTGAGTTTGGGGTGTAGTGTCTGTTGGTGTGGATTGGTGGGGTGTGGTTGTTTGCGGTGGGGTTGCGGGTGGTTTGTGTGGAAGTGTGGCCTGTGTGTTGATTGGTGAAAGTGGTGCACATCATCCTTTAGGATGGGGAAGCGCCTGCGTGGGTCCGCCCACGCGTTCGTTAATTAAGAAGAAGAAGAAGTTGAGAGCTATGATGTTGGTGTCGCTGGAAAACACCAACCACTTTCCAGAGTGATATCTATGCCCTGCTGTGGACAATAAAGCACTTTGCTTTTTGAAAAACGATGCAAGCTGCAGGGAGGGGACCATCTCTTTCCAGTAAGCATTGGGCAGCAGAGGCTCCTGCTATGTCAGAGGAGGATCCAGGGGCTGTGTGCTGCTCAGTGTGAGCATAGCGCTATGGCTGAGTTCTGCTTTCTCCAAGTTCTGTTTCTTCAGAGTCCTATCTCAGAGGGACTGATTTGTGCTGCTCTCTGTCTTAGTACTCCCCTGCCCTCCTTTGGGGTATCTCTGTGTATATTCTGAGTGCTGCTATTAAAGTTTCTGACCCTTTCCCATTGTGAATGACGGCCAATGTGAGTGCAGTTTGTGGTGTTGTCATTGCCTCATGTCACGTGGGGAGGGACATGGACACATGGAAGGGGAGGAGAGGGCCATCAGTGGGGGAAGTCAGTTCCTGTTGGTTGGAGTCTGAATAAAGATGTGTTATGCCACATCTCCTGCCTCCGCGTAATAGGCCTTTGCAAGATAGTGAAGACCAATGTTCCCTCTAAACTGTTGCATGTCCGCTGCCCAGCTTCCTTCTGGGTGCCGCTCAGAAGATTTTTAGCAGCGCACACAGACAATTCCCACCTATTCAAAAAGATTTAATAAGGCAGAAGCCATAGCAATTACTTGAAATGTTCTTTCTCTTAAAATAAGCAACTAGTCTTGATATTCTGCTAATTTGCATTAAACTACTATGCACCTAAAATCCCTAACAGCAAAATACAACACAAGAGGTTAAAAACTAATATGAAAAACTGGCTCCATGAACAAAAGAATCTAACCAAGATATGCCTGCGCACATTAACCAACAATTTTCCCTCCCCACCCATGACTCCTAAACCTGACTCTACCACACTTTTATCGTATGACTCGAACTTCTGCCCCAGAGTACATTAAGATACTACCAGACAACCTTGACTCTTCCTCTGTTGGCTCTGCGAAAGGTTAGTATACGTGTACCTACATCCACTTGTTTTATGTTTGTTATAACATGAATAACGTTCACACGCCAGAATTTCTGTTTCTCATTGTGCCTTACCAAAAGCATCGCCCACACTATATAATTGAACTACCAGCTCAAATATCGGATACTGACTGTAATTAAGCAGGCTACTTGGATGTGTAACCAAAGCCCATACTTCCTCTTCTTTGTACATATGGCACGCAAGTGCTTTGAAGCGCCCCCTTGTGAGTTAACGCATTATAAAACTCACATAGTAATTTGCCCTCTAAAGATTTTGAAAAGTCAAAAGTGAAGCTCAGCGTCTCCTACTTTAGCATTATTAACATTACCCTATAAGTAGAGAGCAACATTGCAATATCATGTATTTATTCCACAAGGGATAATGGATATAGACTATGCCTGGGGTTACTTGTCCATAGTATCAGGCACCAGATATTCAGAGAGGAGAATGATTTTCACACAATCTGCATTGTTTTCAAGTGTTCAGAGTTCCTTTGGGCATAGACCTTCACAAATTGATGCTGGAAATGCATCAGAGGGACAGGGCCTCTGAATCATTGTCCTTTACTGTTTTTTATCGTGTGTTCTGTCGTGTTTTCTGCCCAGGAGTCCATGTGGGACTCCTGGCAGTGCAGCTCTCTTTTGGTTTGGTGAACAGACCCATGGGATACCCTTATGGCACCCATGGGTAGGGGTACAACCCTGTGCCCCTAGTGTATGTTTTTGGGCACCTGTGGGTAGCCCACAGAGCAGGGTATGGGCTGGTGGCAGCTCCATGCTGAAATTGACAGGTGCTCTGGGTGTCCTCCATTTTGGGATACCCAGGCCCTGCCATTGGAATCAGTTGATTCCTGATGGAAAACAAGATGGCCCCTGTGGCCTCTTGCTTTCTATTGCCTCTTACCTTGTTTTCCCAAAGTCCTGGGAAGCCCTGACTCTGTCCCTTCCCCCTGACTGGCTGTTGGGTGGAAGTTCCATATATGGTGTTGTTGTGAAGGCCCAGCTAGACTGACTGGAGCCTTCCCATTCACTGTATGTTGTGGGTACCTCCTGTGGGTGGGACCTGGGTGAAGGGAGTGGGTGACCAATATACACTCCTTGTTGTGGTTGTCTGGTTTCTGGCATGTGAGACAAAGACTGAGACAGCCCTGCCCGAAACTGGCCTGAATGCAGTGTGTAGTGTTGAATGGCTGGGTACTTGTCCCAATCCACATTCCTTGTTGTGAGTGTCTGAAAGGGAGGAGTGTGGCCTGAATGCACTGTGTGCCTGATTGGCTGACTGACTGCATGAATGCCCTTCTGTGTGATTGGCTGCTGTGTGTGTGCCAGCAGTGTGGATGAGAGACAGAATAGTATATCTGGGGACCTCTCACCACTGGAAATTGTTCAGAAGCATTCAGAAGCTGAGTCTCCACTCAAGAGTAACTGGAACTGCTGACCCTCGACGCCCAGCTGGAAGAAGAAGACTTGCTGCTGCATTGGCTTCGACCGATCCGAAGGCTGCCGTGTTCGTCGAGGACTGATCCGAGAGAGGACCTGGTAAGGCGCCCTCTTCCCGTGCTCCGAGGGACCATCGAGCACCGCTACATCTTCGCCGAAGCGCCCTGGAAGTCAGACCCTCGAAAGGCTGCCGACCCGAGACGGGACCGCCGAGGAGATCGAAGTGAAGCACCCGAACATCGACGCCGTCGAAGTCCATTGCCGTCGACCAGGGTTTGCAGGTCTGTGTAACCGCTGGAGGCCCGTCGAAGTTGTGTTGCCCAGCCGTGGGAACCACTTGACGCCGTGCCGCCGACGACCGGAGCCGTCCGCTCCTTGCCTAAGAACATTCGAATCGAAGGACTCCCTCGTCCGCACCGTCGACCGCTTTATCCTGCCGGAGAAAGTCGAGGACGACCAACGCGCCAAGGAGAATCCGCCGGTGGGTTTCCCGCCACCTCACGACCCCAAAGACTCGAGCGACTCGACGCCCTTGCTGGGCCACCGTCATTCACAATCTTTGCGGTCCAGAACTAGTGTCGCCGAGGTGCCCCGCACGCCTCTTCCTCGCAGGCCGCCGACGTCTTGACGCCGACGAGCACCGCTCGGATCGAAGCCTGCCGCCTCATCGACGCCGTTCTACCCTGTTTGTTGTCGGACGTTCGACGCCCCGTGTCTCCCGCTTGAAAGGGAAGGCATTCAAGAAGGGCCGTCGATTCCCCGACACCGAACACCGAATTCCTCGACGCTTCTCGACGCCTCTCGACGATCCGTGACTCCTGCTTTAAAGGGGGTCATTCAAGAAGGATCTGTCGACGCCTCTTCGAAGAACTCGACTCCACCAGGTACATTGGGGGGGTAAAAACATTGTAGGAGAGAATAAGACTATTGAACAATACATGGATTGGGCTTGTGTTATATCTCTTTATTTTACAGGTTGCCCAGGTGGGGGGATCTCCACACAGAACTGTGTCCAGTAGCAAGGGCCAGTCTTCTGCCTATTGTTTCAACCCTCTGGTATTTCTCCTCTCTCTATTGCTGGTTTCCTTCTTATTGATCTGCGTGCCATTTCTACAGTATTGTGAATGCACTGTTATGAGGTCTAATATTAGTGGTACCACTTTAGAATTGTAGATATTTATCATTATTGGTTTTCCTGAGCACAAAGTGCGTTGTTGTGATAAGTGTACATAACCCTTGAATATTAATTATATAAAGACTGTGTTTTCAGTAATACAGTGTGTGGACATTCCTTTGTGGGGGCTTGGGGATACACTGTACTTAAGAACCAGCCTGCATCACCTCCTGAGAAGCTAGGCCTTGATTGCTCGTCCATCGCTACCATAATAGAGAATCTTGGCTGGGGTCCTCTGTGCCTCCCCTCTACCATATAGAGAGCGGAAGTACAGACCCCCCCACCGGTCTTTACAAGCTGGTGGCAGCGGTGGGATGCTTATGGTTTTAAGACTCAGTGTATAACCGTGCCACTTACAAAATATCCGTATTTATTAGATTAAGGTTTGGGTGTGTTCCAAATAACTGCATTACAAGCAATGGAGCCCATTGCGAATGGTAAATTGACTAGGATGAGCTTAGAGGCTCTCCAGAGTGCTTGTGAAGCCAGGGAGTTAGACTTTGTGGATAAGTCTAGGGCTGAGCTAATAGCTGCCCTGGTGGACTACCAGACTGATGGTGAAACACTTGATGAAGGGGGAGATGCAACCAGTGAGGACTCTGCCCCTGGGGTTGTCGCTGAATCTGTTTCTGGGAATGCCACCATTCCTGCTGCCTCTGTTCCAAACCCCAGCAATTCCATGGAACTTGAGTTATTAAGGATGAAATTGGCCTTTGAATATCGCAAGTTGGAAATAGAAGCTGAGCTTAAGAAAGAGGAGCTGGCACAGCAAGTGGAACTCAAGAATAGGGATCTTGCGCTCAAAGACAAGGACACTGAATGTCAGAGAATCCAGCTAGAGAAAGCTAGAGTGGAGACTTCAGCTAAAACCAGTGAGAGTGTCAGGTCCCCAGCCACCAAGTTTATGAAAGACTTGGTTGGTGTGTTTTCGGAGGGTTCAGATATCCTCCAATGGATTGAAGAGTTTGAAATGGCTTGTGCAATTCATGATGTGGATAAAAGAGATTGGGCTAAGTGTTTGTTAAGCAGAGTGCCTCAAACTGGATATGACTGTATTCTGAAGCTGAGTGTGGAAGAAAGGGGTCAGTATGAGTGTATGAAGTCTGCTTTAATTGCCAAGTTTGGCAAGACACCTACCCAATATCTTAAAAGGTTCAGGGATTTTAAGAAAAGAGAGAATATGTCTTGGGTTGACTGGGTGAGTGCTGCACACATGAACATGATGGGGTGGATTGATGGTTACAAGGTGAAAACTTTTGCTGAATTATCCCACCTGTTGTTTTTTGAGCATTTTTCTGAAGCCTGTTCACCAGAGCTGCGTCAGTATGTGGCTGACCAGAACATTTTGGACCCCTTTAAGCTGGCTAGGTTGGCTGACAAGTGGGTCTCCCACCGGGTGTCCCCTAAGGACTCCAGTGGGAAGGACAAGGACAAAGAAAAGGGGACCTCTCAGAAAGCTGAGGAGTCCCAAAAGCAATCACAGTCGGGTAAACCAAAACCTTCCTCTCCTAAGACCCAAAAACCTAGTGGGGATAAGTCATCTGTGGGTGGGAATAAGAGTAGTGGTCCACCTGCTGCAAAGCAGGCTCCCAGTGGTTCCAGTACCGTACCCCGCACTCCTGGCACTTGTTGGGACTGTGGGGCCCTGGATCACAAAAGGGGTGACTCCAAGTGTAAAGGTAAGGCACTTGGAGTACAGGCTGTCAGCCTGAGCTACCCTTACCCCATGCCTGAGGTGGAGGCCACTGTCCTCCCCTCCTCTAGAGGAATCACCTTTGGTGCTCCTGTAGAGATTTCCTTAGTGTCCCTTGGGGCCTGGGACCAGTACGCAGAAGTACTGGCGACTATCCCGCAGAACACCCGTAGGTTTTTGAGAAGTGTCCTCTTGAATGGCCAGCCTTCTACTGGCTTGAGAGACACTGGGGCAAGCATGACAGTGGTGGACAGGACCCTGCTCAAGCCAGAGGACTATGCAAGTGCTCCTCTGAGAACCACCAGGTTAGCTGGTGGGCCTCCCAAATTATCGCCTGTAGCCTTAGTCATACTCATGATTGGAGACAAGACAGCAAAGCTTCCTGTCCTGGTTCAGGACAAGGTCCCTGCTAACATTCTGTTAGGAAATGATCTAGTAGAGTTGGGGTTGATCTCGGATGGTCTTCCCATGACTGCGGCTGCGGTCACTAGGTCACAGGTGACACCGGGTCTGGCTGTGAGTCAGGTACCCGAGCCAAAGGCGAGGCCTAAGGCAAGAAGAAGGCGGAAGACCAAGAAGGCCACCTCTGTGGAGGGAGCACCTTCTCTTCCTGCTGCACCCATTGGGATCCATGCTCCGGACGGGCTGGGTCCAGTGGAAAACCCAAACTCAACTCCTTTGGGAGAAGAGGCAGAAGACTCTCCTGTGGGAGAGGTTCTCAACCCGGAGGATCATCCCGACCTTCAATGCTTGTTAGCTGAAGGGGGACCCTCCCGGGCAGACTTCTGTAAGGGACAGAGAGAGTGCCACTCTCTCGAGGGTCTGAGGAAACAGGCCCTGTCCCAGGCACAAGGTGAAGTGCCTAGGACCTTCAGGATTTATTGGGAGGGTGAGCTCCTTGTTAGTGAGCCCACTAAGCCTGAACCTGGTGCCCTCAAGAGGTTGGTGGTACCCCAGAATTACAGGCCCTTCCGGCTGCAGTTGGCGCATGAGGTGCCCTTGGCTGGTCATCTTGGTACCAAGAAGACTAAGCAGCGGCTCTCTGCCCACTTCTACTGGCCCCGGATGGGAGTAGAAGTGGAGTCCCACTGCAGGACCTGCCCAACTTGTCAGTTGTCTGGCAAGACTGGAGGCAGGGTCATTGCCCCACTGCAGCCATTGCCAGTGGTTGGCACACCGTTCGAGAGGGTGGGCATCGACATTGTCAGTCCCCTGGACCCTCCCACTTCCGGTGGACATCGGTTCATCCTGGTCTTGGTTGATCATGCCGCCAGGTACCCTGAGGCTATACCCCTTCGGACTATTACTGCCAAGGTGGTTGCCAGGGCTCTCCTGGGCATTTTTACCCGTGTTGGATTCCCCAAGGAGGTTGTCTCTGACAGAGGATCCAACTTCATGTCTAGTTACATGAAGACCATGTGGAAAGAGTGCGGGGTAACCTACAGGTTCTCCACCTCTTACCACCCCCAGACCAATGGTCTGGTTGAGAGATTTAACAAAACTCTCAAGGGCATGCTAGGTGCTTTGGAAGAGCCCCTAAGGAGGAAATGGGATCTCCTCCTGCCATGCCTGCTGTTTGCTTACAGAGAGGTACCTCAAGAGGGTGTTGGTTTCAGCCCCTTTGAGTTACTCTTTGGACATCCCGTGAGGGGGCCCCTCGCCTTGATCAGAGAAGGCTTGGAAGCCACCCCTCCCGGTCCCGCCAAGCAAGTGGGGGACTATGTGTTAGGCCTCAGGCTGAGGATGACACAAATGATGGGTCAGGCAACAGCAAATCTCAAGGCCAGCCAGGAATTGAATAAGTACTGGCATGACCTTAAAGCTTCGCAAGTGGATTGGACTCTGGGGCAGGAAATCCTTGATTGATCCTTGATGGAGCCTACAAAGCCTAGAGCTTTGGCCGATAAATGGACTGGACCCTTCCGGATAATCTCCAAGATGGGCGAAGTCAATTATCTGGTTGACATGGGTGCCTCTGGGGTAGCCCCTCAGGTATTCCATGTCAACAGGCTCAAGCCTTTCCACAGGCGAGCAGAGGTCTCATGTCTCTTGCTAGCTTCAGGGCAAGAAGAGGATGAGAGTGAGCCCCTTCCTGATTTGCTGCATAGCGACCCTCAGGATGGCTCAGTGGAGGGAGTGCGTCTCTCTCCAGATTTGACAACAGAGCAGCAGAGGGCCTGCAGGGCTTTGCTCCAGCAGTATGCCTCTCTGTTTTCACTGACACCGGGCCTTACACCGTGGTGTAAGCACGAAATCGACACTGGTGACAGTGTGCCTGTCAAAAGCAGGTGCTACCGTATGTCAGATACCGTCCAGAACCACATCCAGGCTGAGGTCGCCAAGATGTTGGATCTGGGTGTTATTGAACCCTCAACCAGTCCCTGGTCCAGTCCAGTGGTCCTTGTCCCCAAGGCAAGTTCCCAGGCGGGTACCAAGGATTGGAGGTTCTGTGTGGACTACCGAGGAGTCAATGCCGTCACCAAAACTGACGCGCACCCATTGCCCAGGGCTGATGAGCTCGTGGACACCATAGGTGCTGCCAAATTTGTGAGCACCTTTGACCTTACCTCAGGCTATTGGCAAATAGCTCTGACGGACCATGCCAAGGAAAAGACGGCTTTCTCAACACCTGAGGGACTCTACCAGTTTAGGGTCATGCCTTTTGGGTTGAAGAATGCCCCTGCCACCTTCCAGAGATTGGTCAACCATGCGCTCAGTGGGCTGGAAGCCTTTTGTGTGGCTTACTTAGACGACATTGCTGTCTACAGTTCCACCTGGGAAGAGCATTTGACACATCTGGATAAGGTGTTGCAGGCCTTGAAAAGGGCTAACCTCACTATCAAGGCCACCAAGTGCCAGATAGCTCAGGGGAAAGTTACCTATCTTGGTCATGAGGTAGGAGGGGGTCAAATCCAACCTCTCTCCAGTAAGGTACAGGACGTACAGAACTGGGAGACTCCCACTACTCAAACCCAGGCGAGAGCCTTTTTGGGCCTCACTGGGTACTATCGCAATTTCATGGCAGACTATGGAGCCATAGCTGCACCCCTGACAGCTCTAACTTCGCCCAAACAGCCTAGGAAGGTTAATTGGACCGAAGACTGTCAGAGGGCCTTTGAGGGCTTGAAAGAAAGTCTGTGTAGGGCACCTGTGTTGTGTGCGCCTGACTACAGCCGACCCTTTATCGTCCAGACGGATGCCTGCGACACCGGAATTGGAGCTGTCTTGTCCCAGTTAGATGACAAAGGGAGAGAACATCCTATCATATTCATCAGTAGACAACTCAAGGGTTGGGAACTTAAGTGGGCTACTGTTGAAAAGGAGTGTTTTAGCATAGTTTGGAGCCTTAGGCGTTTTAGGCCCTACCTTACAGGGTCCACCTTCAAGGTCCAAACAGATCATAAGCCCCTGAAGTGGCTTATGCAGATGAAGGGTGAGAATCCGAAATTGCTCAGGTGGTCCATTAGCCTGCAAGGGCTAGACTTCACCATAGAGCACAGACCAGGGAAGAGTCACGATAATGCAGATGGCCTTTCCAGAAGGTATGTTGACCGTCTGGATGAGGGTGTCTATCCCGTGGGAGATTAGGCACCCTCCACCTCAGTCTGGGGGGGGCGACTGTGATGCTGGAAATGCATCAGAGGGACAGGGCCTCTGAATCCTTGTCCTTTACTGTTTTTTATCGTGTGTTCTGTCGTGTTTTCTGCCCAGGAGTCCATGTGGGACTCCTGGCAGTGCAGCTCTCTTTTGGTTTGGTGAACAGACCCATGGGATACCCTTATGGCACCCATGGGTAGGGGTACAACCCTGTGCCCCTAGTGTATGTTTTTGGGCACCTGTGGGTAGCCCACAGAGCAGGGTATGGGCTGGTGGCAGCTCCATGCTGAAATTGACAGGTGCTCTGGGTGTCCTCCATTTTGGGATACCCAGGCCCTGCCATTGGAATCAGTTGATTCCTGATGGAAAACAAGATGGCCCCTGTGGCCTCTTGCTTTCTATTGCCTCTTACCTTGTTTTCCCAAAGTCCTGGGAAGCCCTGACTCTGTCCCTTCCCCCTGACTGGCTGTTGGGTGGAAGTTCCATATATGGTGTTGTTGTGAAGGCCCAGCTAGACTGACTGGAGCCTTCCCATTCACTGTATGTTGTGGGTACCTCCTGTGGGTGGGACCTGGGTGAGGGGAGTGGGTGACCAATATACACTCCTTGTTGTGGTTGTCTGGTTTCTGGCATGTGAGACAAAGACTGAGACAGCCCTGCCCGAAACTGGCCTGAATGCAGTGTGTAGTGTTGAATGGCTGGGTACTTGTCCCAATCCACATTCCTTGTTGTGAGTGTCTGAAAGGGAGGAGTGTGGCCTGAATGCACTGTGTGCCTGATTGGCTGACTGACTGCATGAATGCCCTTCTGTGTGATTGGCTGCTGTGTGTGTGCCAGCAGTGTGGATGAGAGACAGAATAGTATATCTGGGGACCTCTCACCACTGGAAATTGTTCAGAAGCATTCAGAAGCTGAGTCTCCACTCAAGAGTAACTGGAACTGCTGACCCTCGACGCCCAGCTGGAAGAAGAAGACTTGCTGCTGCATTGGCTTCGACCGATCCGAAGGCTGCCGTGTTCGTGGAGGACTGATCCGAGAGAGGACCTGGTAAGGCGCCCTCTTCCCGTGCTCCGAGGGACCATCGAGCACCGCTACATCTTCGCCGAAGCGCCCTGGAAGTCAGACCCTCGAAAGGCTGCCGACCCGAGACGGGACCGCCGAGGAGATCGAAGTGAAGCACCCGGACATCGACGCCGTCGAAGTCCATTGCCGTCGACCAGGGTTTGCATGTCTGTGTAACCGCTGGAGGCCCGTCGAAGTTGTGTTGCCCAGCCGTGGGAACCACTTGACGCCGTGCCGCCGACGACCGGAGCCGTCCGCTCCTTGCCTGAGAACATTCGAATCGAAGGACTCCCTCGTCCGCACCGTCGACCGCTTTATCCTGCCGGAGAAAGTCGAGGACGACCAACGCGCCAAGGAGAATCCGCCGGTGGGTTTCCCGCCACCTCACGACCCCAAAGACTCGAGCGACTCGACGCCCTTGCTGGGCCACCGTCATTCACAATCTTTGCGGTCCAGAACTAGTGTCGCCGAGGTGCCCCGCACGCCTCTTCCTCGCAGGACGCCGACGTCTCGACGCCGACGAGCACCGCTCGGATCGAAGCCTGCCGCCTCATCGACGCCGTTCTACCCTGTTTGTTGTCGGACGTTCGACGCCCCGTGTCTCCCGCTTGAAAGGGAAGGCATTCAAGAAGGGCCGTCGATTCCCCGACACCGAACACCGAGTTCCTCGACGCTTCTCGACGCCTCTCGACGATCCGTGACTCCTGCTTTAAAGGGGGTCATTCAAGAAGGATCTGTCGACGCCTCTTCGAAGACCTCGACTCCACCAGGTACATTGGGGGGGTAAAAACATTGTAGGAGAGAATAAGACTATTGAACAATACATGGACTGGGCTTGTGTTATATCTCTTTATTTTACAGGTTGCCCAGGTGGGGGGATCTCCACACAGAACTGTGTCCAGTAGCAAGGGCCAGTCTTCTGCCTATTGTTTCAACCCTCTGGTATTTCTCCTCTCTCTATTGCTGGTTTCCTTCTTATTGATCTGCGTGCCATTTCTACAGTATTGTGAATGCACTGTTATGAGGTCTAATATTAGTGGTACCACTTTAGAATTGTAGATATTTATCATTATTGGTTTTCCTGAGCACAAAGTGCGTTGTTGTGATAAGTGTACATAACCCTTGAATATTAATTATATAAAGACTGTGTTTTCAGTAATACAGTGTGTGGACATTCCTTTGTGGGGGCTTGGGGATACACTGTACTTAAGAACCAGCCTGCATCACCTCCTGAGAAGCTAGGCCTTGATTGCTCGTCCATCGCTACCATAATAGAGAATCTTGGCTGGGGTCCTCTGTGCCTCCCCTCTACCATATAGAGAGCGGAAGTACAGACCCCCCCACCGGTCTTTACAAGCTGGTGGCAGCGGTGGGATGCTTATGGTTTTAAGACTCAGTGTATAACCGTGCCACTTACAAAATATCCGCACTTTATTAGATTAAGGTTTGGGTGTGTTCCAAATAACTGCATTACAAGCAATGGAGCCCATTGCGAATGGTAAATTGACTAGGATGAGCTTAGAGGCTCTCCAGAGTGCTTGTGAAGCCAGGGAGTTAGACTTTGTGGATAAGTCTAGGGCTCAGCTAATAGCTGCCCTGGTGGACTACCAGACTGATGGTGAAACACTTGATGAAGGGGGAGATGCAACCAGTGAGGACTCTGCCCCTGGGGTTGTCGCTGAATCTGTTTCTGGGAATGCCACCATTCCTGCTGCCTCTGTTCCAAACCCCAGCAATTCCATGGAACTTGAGTTATTAAGGATGAAATTGGCCTTTGAATATCGCAAGTTGGAAATAGAAGCTGAGCTTAAGAAAGAGGAGCTGGCACAGCAAGTGGAACTCAAGAATAGGGATCTTGCGCTCAAAGACAAGGACACTGAATGTCAGAGAATCCAGCTAGAGAAAGCTAGAGTGGAGACTTCAGCTAAAACCAGTGAGAGTGTCAGGTCCCCAGCCACCAAGTTTATGAAAGACTTGGTTGGTGTGTTTTCGGAGGGTTCAGATATCCTCCAATGGATTGAAGCGTTTGAAATGGCTTGTGCAATTCATGATGTGGATAAAAGAGATTGGGCTAAGTGTTTGTTAAGCAGAGTGCCTCAAACTGGATATGACTGTATTCTGAAGCTGAGTGTGGAAGAAAGGGGTCAGTATGAGTGTATGAAGTCTGCTTTAATTGCCAAGTTTGGCAAGACACCTACCCAATATCTTAAAAGGTTCAGGGATTTTAAGAAAAGAGAGAATATGTCTTGGGTTGACTGGGTGAGTGCTGCACACATGAACATGATGGGGTGGATTGATGGTTACAAGGTGAAAACTTTTGCTGAATTATCCCACCTGTTGTTTTTTGAACATTTTTCTGAAGCCTGTTCACCAGAGCTGCGTCAGTATGTGGCTGACCAGAACATTTTGGACCCCTTTAAGCTGGCTAGGTTGGCTGACAAGTGGGTCTCCCACCGGGTGTCCCCTAAGGACTCCAGTGGGAAGGACAAGGACAAAGAAAAGGGGACCTCTCAGAAAGCTGAGGAGTCCCAAAAGCAATCACAGTCGGGTAAACCAAAACCTTCCTCTCCTAAGACCCAAAAACCTAGTGGGGATAAGTCATCTGTGGGTGGGAATAAGAGTAGTGGTCCACCTGCTGCAAAGCAGGCTCCCAGTGGTTCCAGTACCGTACCCCGCACTCCTGGCACTTGTTGGGACTGTGGGGCCCTGGATCACAAAAGGGGTGACTCCAAGTGTAAAGGTAAGGCACTTGGAGTACAGGCTGTCAGCCTGAGCTACCCTTACCCCATGCCTGAGGTGGAGGCCACTGTCCTCCCCTCCTCTACAGGAATCACCTTTGGTGCTCCTGTAGAGATTTCCTTAGTGTCCCTTGGGGCCTGGGACCAGTACGCAGAAGTACTGGCGACTATCCCGCAGAACACCCGTAGGTTTTTGAGAAGTGTCCTCTTGAATGGCCAGCCTTCTACTGGCTTGAGAGACACTGGGGCAAGCATGACAGTGGTGGACAGGACCCTGCTCAAGCCAGAGGACTATGCAAGTGCTCCTCTGAGAACCACCAGGTTAGCTGGTGGGCCTCCCAAATTATCGCCTGTAGCCTTAGTCACACTCATGATTGGAGACAAGACAGCAAAGCTTCCTGTCCTGGTTCAGGACAAGGTCCCTGCTAACATTCTGTTAGGAAATGATCTAGTAGAGTTGGGGTTGATCTCGGATGGTCTTCCCATGACTGCGGCTGCGGTCACTAGGTCACAGGTGACACCGGGTCTGGCTGTGAGTCAGGTACCCGAGCCAAAGGCGAGGCCTAAGGCAAGAAGAAGGCGGAAGACCAAGAAGGCCACCTCTGTGGAGGGAGCACCTTCTCTTCCTGCTGCACCCATTGGGATCCATGCTCCGGACGGGCTGGGTCCAGTGGAAAACCCAAACTCAACTCCTTTGGGAGAAGAGGCAGAAGACTCTCCTGTGGGAGAGGTTCTCAACCCGGAGGATCATCCCGACCTTCAATGCTTGTTAGCTGAAGGGGGACCCTCCCGGGCAGACTTCTGTAAGGGACAGAGAGAGTGCCACTCTCTCGAGGGTCTGAGGAAACAGGCCCTGTCCCAGGCACAAGGTGAAGTGCCTAGGACCTTCAAGATTTATTGGGAGGGTGAGCTCCTTGTTAGTGAGCCCACTAAGCCTGAACCTGGTGCCCTCAAGAGGTTGGTGGTACCCCAGATTTACAGGCCCTTCCGGCTGCAGTTGGCGCATGAGGTGCCCTTGGCTGGTCATCTTGGTACCAAGAAGACTAAGCAGCGGCTCTCTGCCCACTTCTACTGGCCCCGGATGGGAGTAGAAGTGGAGTCCCACTGCAGGACCTGCCCAACTTGTCAGTTGTCTGGCAAGACTGGAGGCAGGGTCATTGCCCCACTGCAGCCATTGCCAGTGGTTGGCACACCGTTCGAGAGGGTGGGCATCGACATTGTCGGTGCCCTGGACCCTCCCACTTCCGGTGGACATCGGTTCATCCTGGTCTTGGTTGATCATGCTGCCAGGTACCCTGAGGCTATACCCCTTCGGACTATTACTGCCAAGGTGGTTGCCAGGGCTCTCCTGGGCATTTTTACCCGTGTTGGATTCCCCAAGGAGGTTGTCTCTGACAGAGGATCCAACTTCATGTCTAGTTACATGAAGACCATGCGGAAAGAGTGCGGGGTAACCTACAGGTTCTCCACCTCTTACCACCCCCAGACCAATGGTCTGGTTGAGAGATTTAACAAAACTCTCAAGGGCATGCTAGGTGCTTTGGAAGAGCCCCTAAGGAGGAAATGGGATCTCCTCCTGCCATGCCTGCTGTTTGCTTACAGAGAGGTACCTCAAGAGGGTGTTGGTTTCAGCCCCTTTGAGTTACTCTTTGGACATCCCGTGAGGGGGCCCCTCGCCTTGATCAGAGAAGGCTTGGAAGCCACCCCTCCCGGTCCCGCCAAGCAAGTGGGGGACTATGTGTTAGGCCTCAGGCGGAGGATGACACAAATGATGGGTCAGGCAACAGCAAATCTCAAGGCCAGCCAGGAATTGAATAAGTACTGGCATGACCTTAAAGCTTCGCAAGTGGATTGGACTCTGGGGCAGGAAATCCTTGTGATGGAGCCTACAAAGCCTAGAGCTTTGGCCGATAAATGGACTGGACCCTTCCGGATAATCTCCAAGATGGGCGAAGTCAACTATCTGGTTGACATGGGTGCCTCTGGGGTAGCCCCTCAGGTATTCCATGTCAACAGGCTCAAGCCTTTCCACAGGCGAGCAGAGGTCTCATGTCTCTTGCTAGCTTCAGGGCAAGAAGAGGATGAGAGTGAGCCCCTTCCTGATTTGCTGCATAGCGACCCTCAGGATGGCTCAGTGGAGGGAGTGCGTCTCTCTCCAGATTTGACAACAGAGCAGCAGAGGGCCTGCAGGGCTTTGCTCCAGCAGTATGCCTCTCTGTTTTCACTGACACCGGGCCTTACACCGTGGTGTAAGCACGAAATCGACACTGGTGACAGTGTGCCTGTCAAAAGCAGGTGCTACCGTATGTCAGATACCGTCCAGAACCACATCCAGGCTGAGGTCGCCAAGATGTTGGATCTGGGTGTTATTGAACCCTCAACCAGTCCCTGGTCCAGTCCAGTGGTCCTTGTCCCCAAGGCAAGTTCCCAGGCGGGTACCAAGGATTGGAGGTTCTGTGTGGACTACCGAGGAGTCAATGCCGTCACCAAAACTGACGCGCACCCATTGCCCAGGGCTGATGAGCTCGTGGACACCATAGGTGCTGCCAAATTTGTGAGCACCTTTGACCTTACCTCAGGTTATTGGCAAATAGCTCTGACGGACCATGCCAAGGAAAAGACGGCTTTCTCAACACCTGAGGGACTCTACCAGTTTAGGGTCATGCCTTTTGGGTTGAAGAATGCCCCTGCCACCTTCCAGAGATTGGTCAACCATGCGCTCAGTGGGCTGGAAGCCTTTTGTGTGGCTTACTTAGACGACATTGCCGTCTACAGTTCCACCTGGGAAGAGCATTTGACACATCTGGATAAGGTGTTGCAGGCCTTGAAAAGGGCTAACCTCACTATCAAGGCCACCAAGTGCCAGATAGCTCAGGGGAAAGTTACCTATCTTGGTCATGAGGTAGGAGGGGGTCAAATCCAACCTCTCTCCAGTAAGGTACAGGACGTACAGAACTGGGAGACTCCCACTACTCAAACCCAGGCGAGAGCCTTTTTGGGCCTCACTGGGTACTATCGCAATTTCATGGCAGACTATGGAACCATAGCTGCACCCCTGACAGCTCTAACTTCGCCCAAACAGCCTAGGAAGGTTAATTGGACCGAAGACTGTCAGAGGGCCTTTGAGGGCTTGAAAGAAAGTCTGTGTAGGGCACCTGTGTTGTGTGCGCCTGACTACAGCCGACCCTTTATCGTCCAGACGGATGCCTGCGACACCGGAATTGGAGCTGTCTTGTCCCAGTTAGATGACAAAGGGAGAGAACATCCTATCATATTCATCAGTAGACAACTCAAGGGTAGGGAACTTAAGTGGGCTACTGTTGAAAAGGAGTGTTTTAGCATAGTTTGGAGCCTTAGGCGTTTTAGGCCCTACCTTACGGGGTCCACCTTCAAGGTCCAAACAGATCATAAGCCCCTGAAGTGGCTTATGCAGATGAAGGGTGAGAATCCGAAATTGCTCAGGTGGTCCATTAGCCTGCAAGGGCTAGACTTCACCATAGAGCACAGACCAGGGAAGAGTCACGATAATGCAGATGGCCTTTCCAGAAGGTATGTTGACCGTCTGGATGAGGGTGTCTATCCCGTGGGAGATTAGGCACCCTCCACCTCAGTCTGGGGGGGGCGACTGTGATGCTGGAAATGCATCAGAGGGACAGGGCCTCTGAATCCTTGTCCTTTACTGTTTTTTATCGTGTGTTCTGTCGTGTTTTCTGCCCAGGAGTCCATGTGGGACTCCTGGCAGTGCAGCTCTCTTTTGGTTTGGTGAACAGACCCATGGGATACCCTTATGGCACCCATGGGTAGGGGTACAACCCTGTGCCCCTAGTGTATGTTTTTGGGCACCTGTGGGTAGCCCACAGAGCAGGGTATGGGCTGGTGGCAGCTCCATGCTGAAATTGACAGGTGCTCTGGGTGTCCTCCATTTTGGGATACCCAGGCCCTGCCATTGGAATCAGTTGATTCCTGATGGAAAACAAGATGGCCCCTGTGGCCTCTTGCTTTCTATTGCCTCTTACCTTGTTTTCCCAAAGTCCTGGGAAGCCCTGACTCTGTCCCTTCCCCCTGACTGGCTGTTGGGTGGAAGTTCCATATATGGTGTTGTTGTGAAGGCCCAGCTAGACTGACTGGAGCCTTCCCATTCACTGTATGTTGTGGGTACCTCCTGTGGGTGGGACCTGGGTGAAGGGAGTGGGTGACCAATATACACTCCTTGTTGTGGTTGTCTGGTTTCTGGCATGTGAGACAAAGACTGAGACAGCCCTGCCCGAAACTGGCCTGAATGCAGTGTGTAGTGTTGAATGGCTGGGTACTTGTCCCAATCCACATTCCTTGTTGTGAGTGTCTGAAAGGGAGGAGTGTGGCCTGAATGCACTGTGTGCCTGATTGGCTGACTGACTGCATGAATGCCCTTCTGTGTGATTGGCTGCTGTGTGTGTGCCAGCAGTGTGGATGAGAGACAGAATAGTATATCTGGGGACCTCTCACCACTGGAAATTGTTCAGAAGCATTCAGAAGCTGAGTCTCCACTCAAGAGTAACTGGAACTGCTGACCCTCGACGCCCAGCTGGAAGAAGAAGACTTGCTGCTGCATTGGCTTCGACCGATCCGAAGGCTGCCGTGTTCGTCGAGGACTGATCCGAGAGAGGACCTGGTAAGGCGCCCTCTTCCCGTGCTCCGAGGGACCATCGAGCACCGCTACATCTTCGCCGAAGCGCCCTGGAAGTCAGACCCTCGAAAGGCTGCCGACCCGAGACGGGACCGCCGAGGAGATCGAAGTGAAGCACCCGGACATCGACGCCGTCGAAGTCCATTGCCGTCGACCAGGGTTCGCAGGTCTGTGTAACCGCTGGAGGCCCGTCGAAGTTGTGTTGCCCAGCCGTGGGAACCACTTGACGCCGTGCCGCCGACGACCGGAGCCGTCCGCTCCTTGCCTAAGAACATTCGAATCGAAGGACTCCCTCGTCCGCACCGTCGACCGCTTTATCCTGCCGGAGAAAGTCGAGGACGACCAACGCGCCGAGGAGAATCCGCCGGTGGGTTTCCCGCCACCTCACGACCCCAAAGACTCGAGCGACTCGACGCCCTTACTGGGCCACCGTCATTCACAATCTTTGCGGTCCAGAACTAGTGTCGCCGAGGTGCCCCGCACGCCTCTTCCTCGCAGGACGCCGACGTCTCGACGCCGACGAGCACCGCTCGGATCGAAGCCTGCCGCCTCATCGACGCCGTTCTACCCTGTTTGTTGTCGGACGTTCGACGCCCCGTGTCTCCCGCTTGAAAGGGAAGGCATTCAAGAAGGGCCGTCGATTCCCCGACACCGAACACCGAGTTCCTCGACGCTTCTCGACGCCTCTCGACGATCCGTGACTCCTGCTTTAAAGGGGGTCATTCAAGAAGGATCTGTCGACGCCTCTTCGAAGAACTCGACTCCACCAGGTACATTGGGGGGGTAAAAACATTGTAGGAGAGAATAAGACTATTGAACAATACATGGACTGGGCTTGTGTTATATCTCTTTATTTTACAGGTTGCCCAGGTGGGGGGATCTCCACACAGAACTGTGTCCAGTAGCAAGGGCCAGTCTTCTGCCTATTGTTTCAACCCTCTGGTATTTCTCCTCTCTCTATTGCTGGTTTCCTTCTTATTGATCTGCGTGCCATTTCTACAGTATTGTGAATGCACTGTTATGAGGTCTAATATTAGTGGTACCACTTTAGAATTGTAGATATTTATCATTATTGGTTTTCCTGAGCACAAAGTGCGTTGTTGTGATAAGTGTACATAACCCTTGAATATTAATTATATAAAGACTGTGTTTTCAGTAATACAGTGTGTGGACATTCCTTTGTGGGGGCTTGGGGATACACTGTACTTAAGAACCAGCCTGCATCACCTCCTGAGAAGCTAGGCCTTGATTGCTCGTCCATCGCTACCATAATAGAGAATCTTGGCTGGGGTCCTCTGTGCCTCCCCTCTACCATATAGAGAGCGGAAGTACAGACCCCCCCACCGGTCTTTACACATTGTAACTTGCTTCTATACAAAAACAGTTTCACTGAGCACTTGTGTAATCCTACACAATGATATAAGGGTGGGGTATGCTGCAAACAATCTTGTATGCACTGCAAAAGAATTGTGTACATGCAGAGTCATGACATTCTTAAAATGCACATCATAAGTTGAGGCATTTAAATATGCCTTGCTTGCAAAGTATTGTGGGTCTGCAAATACCCAGTGAGTGTTTACTGCTCCAATCCCTCACTTTGTACATTGCTCTATCAACTAGTATTAGAGGCAAGCAGAGGGGCTGGGGAAGGGTATGGGAGGATGCATCACTCCTTGCAGGTGATGAGCGAAGCAGCACATTTCAAAGACCAAGTCAGACATTTCGGCAGTACACTCAAGGAAATGTGTTGCGTGTTTGCTAAAGGATAGGAAATTTATAGGAAATTGTAGTACCAATCTAGGGAACAGCACCTTCTTTTTCTTTCTATGCTCAACTGCTGAGGGCTTTTCAATATAACTATGTGTTCTGTGTGTACAGTCTCCAGCCTCTCCCTGCGTATATTTAACTGATCACAAAGAATTACAGAAGAGGGATCCATACTTACAGAAGAAGGCACTCAATCAGTTGTAGCTCTGATGAATTGATGCAGTTACCTTAACAGGCATATATGTGTGGTTTTCTTCAACAGGGCTCCACAATAAACCTCAGTAATGCTCTTGTTTAGTTTTATCTAGGTTGTGGTGTGGAAGGGTGGGAAAAACTATACACTTTATTATGTGGCATGTCATTTCACTCCCTATGTCAGGTGTACAAGCAGGCTCTAATCAGATTTGGTTCTCTACTTTGAGGTCAAATGATTTTTCAGGAAGTAAAAAAATAATTAGCTTTGCCAATCGGGATACTTTCTGCTTATTAAAAGATGTTCTTTCCCCATAAAACTCCTTTTGAGATCGGGCATAAATATTATTAGAGTTCCTTCCTTCCTATGCCACTGCTCTACATGTTACTAATTCAAAATAATATCAGTGGAGCTTGGTGGGATGAAGCAATGATATGTTCATTGTGTCTCGTTTTTGTTAGGCACATTTTCCTTTTTTAGGGAGTATAAATGCATGGTGCATTTGTCTCTTAGCTCTAAAGGCTGGTGTTATCACTACCCACAGGAGAACGTACTGTGGATAGTTAGCAGAGGCACAGGAATTTTGGATCATCATATTCTAAGGTGCAGTTTTTCTGATGCAATTATAATCCTTACACAAATTAATAGAAGCAAGTTTTCCGGGCCCTTGAATTACTTCATTAAAGTGGCACTAGAACTCCTTTCAGCATGTTTTTGACACATTGCTTTTAATTGCCATTAATTCATCGGCAAATGTCTGAGTTTCTTGACAGCCACATCTGTTATGATGAGATATTTGTGTTTTGTAATACAAATGAGTGATTTTTCAGTGGCATAAAACATACAGGGCCTCATTACGACTTGGGGCGGTATCCCAGCGTAAATCTGCCAGAATACTGCCTAAACTAATGACTGTTACTGCCACTTGGTCCGGAGGAATTTAAGCTGGATTACAACTGGTGGTGGCAGTGTAATTTCACATTCATATTGAGTCCATATTGATTCCATTGGACTGAATGTGGCTTTTTTGGCGGAATTACAGCAGCGGAAATTCTGACGATTTCGGCGTTGAGTTGGAGGAGTTACCTGCAGTATTTTCCTGGAGGCAAATCCTCCACTCCAGGGCCAAAATTGTAATTTGGCGCAGTGGTTAAGTTGGCGGTAATGGAGTTACCACCAACTTTACCACTTACCACCAAACTCGTAATGAGGCCGACATTTTCCTCTGCGCAGAAGTATGTTTGCAAGGTACTGCAGCAGATATTGAAGACTTGGACTGGTTAATGAGTTTTCTGTGTAATCACATATGACATATTTTATTTTAGCCTATGTGTTTGGAAAAAGTGTTGTAAGATTTTTAAAGAATTGCAGTGGCTGGCAAGAGGAACATTCTTTCCAAAGTGTCTTCTGCGACAGTAGCTCACAAAGTGGCTTACCTCATTAGTCAGTTGCGCACATCCAAAGAAATTGGCACACAACAGCCAACCGGTTCCACACATAGAGAAAAATAATTAGAGGGAACATTGGTGAAGACCATGGAAACTCTACACAGTTGCTGCTTTGTGTTGCTGTGCAAGCTTCCCATTGTAGTGCTCTTCAGTGGGAGTGATTTCTCTGAGTGAGATCTGTTCAGTTTTAGTGCTGCTCAATGGGGGTGCTGTCTCTAGGTGCTGCTCAGTGTGAGTTCTGTATCTGAGAGCTACTCAGTGTGAGTGCTCTGCTGTTCAGTGGTGAGAGTGCAGCCCAGTGGGAATATTTGTGGTGTTTCCTTTTTAAGAACACGTATTGCCCCTTTAAGGATGTGTCATCATGACAACGTCATGACTGACTGGAAATAAAAGGACCATCCGCACACACGTGCGATAGAACGGCAACAGACTCCATGTAATGGCACTGAGTCACTGTGTCTCATTGTGTTGGGCCTGAAGGCCTACCCTGTGTGATCATGGTCCTGTGGCCCTGCTGGTCTGGGAAAAGCCAGACCAGCATGTGTAACCCTGGTGCCCCAAGGCCACTGTCCCTCTGCATGATCGTACAGCAGCTGCTTGTCCGGGAACCCCCAGCAGCTGAGGTCTTGCCGTGTGACCACAGCCATCAGGGTGATCCCTGCCACTGTAATTGTGTATTGGGTGCCCCCAGAACCCCTTAGGTTGGCCCAGAGTCAGTGTACACAAATGATGTACTCCCCAATCCAAGGGGTAGTTCAAGCAGTGTTTTGTTAAATGTTAACCATCAAAATCAAGGGGATACCAAATATTCCAACACTATATCAGCTATTATATTTGGTATCCCCAGAGAAAAAGATGGGAGGACTTAAAGAAATAGTCATAGTATAGACAAATGATGTACTCACCACCCCGATACAAGGGATAGTTCAAGCAGTGCTTTGGTAAATGTTAACCCTCCAAATCAAGGGGATACCAAATATTACAACGCTATATCAGCTATTGTATTTGTAAAACCCAGAAAAAAAGGATGTGATGGCTTCCAGAAGGAGTTGCAGTGTAGACAAATGATGTACTCGCCACCCCGATACAAGGGATAGTTCAAGCAGTGCTTTGTTAAACGTTACCATAAAAATCAAAGGGATACCAAATATTACAACACTTGATCAGCTATTATATTTGGTATCCCCAGAAAAAAGGATGGGAGTACTTATAGGAGGAGTCATAGTGTAGGCAAATGATGTACTCACCACCCCGATATAAGGGATAGTTCAAGAAATGATTTGCTAAATGTTACCCCTCAAAATCAAGGGGATATCAAATATGACAACACTAAACTAGTGTTTTGTTAAATGTTATCCCTCATAATCATGGGGATACCAAATATTACAACATGATATCATCTATTATATTTGGTACCCCCAGAAAAAAGAATGGGAGGATTTACAGAAGGAGTCATAGGGTAGGCAAATGATGTACTCACCGCCCGATACAAGGGACAGTTCAAGCAGTGTTTTGTTTTAAAATTCTAACCCTCAAAATAAAGGGGATGCCAAATATTGCAACACTATCAGCTATAATTATAATTGTTCTTTTATAACGTGCTTAATACCAGAGAGTGGTTTCCAAGTGCGGGATCGGGATTCAAGCCTGTGTGCGCTGCGTTGTCTTGCTTCCAAGACAAACGCATTGCCCCTGAGCTATCCTTCCTCACCCTTGCTATGTTGCGAACCAAAGAGAACATTCTACTCACCTACTCAATATAAGCGCAATTCAAGTGGTAGTTTGTTAAACATTAGCACTCAAAATCAAGGAGGTATGAAATATTACAACACTAAATGGGTTCTTCAAGTTGCCATTCCCCCAAAAAACAGGATGTGGGGACTCCAAAAGGAGAATTTAATGTAGACTCATAATTTCCTCACCTACCAATAAACGGGCAGTTCAAGTAGTGATGTTTTAAACAAAGCCTCTCCAAATCAAGGGGATACCAAATATTACAGCACTAAGGGCCCCATCACGAGTTGGGCAGTAGCCCTTAAATGCGGCGGTAACGGTGTTACTGCCACATTTACTGCTCTGCCCAATCGCAAGCAGATTTGTACATCTCTTATCTTGTAATTTTGGTTATCTCTATCATTACCTCATTGTGTACATTGCCGCAACATTGTAAGCTTCGAATTATCTTCTGCCTGCGCCCTGGTGCCCCTGGGTAAGGTGCGCCATATAAATAAATAAACAAACAAACAAACAAACAAGCAAGCCCGGCATGTCTACCCGCTCAGAGCTCATACGGCATGCTGATTAAGTGTTGAAACATCCCCCAAAAATGTGCTCAAGTTGCGATTCCTCATTTCATTCTCGCCTGGGCATTCCATGACGACATACTGGAGTGTTTCAAAAACCTTTGCAAAATCTACTATTTGGGTCACTTTTATTTCACTGTCTCCGTACCAACAAAATGTCCTTTGTAGGATACAAATTTAGTCGAAATCTAAAGAATTTAGCACGGTAGTCACTACACAGATATCTCTGCAGATATTTTGGTAGAACATCTCTTTCACGAGATTGCCATGGAGTGACAGGGAATAATGGGAAGCCTGCCCTTTGTTTGAAAGTTAGGCATCAGTCCTTCCTCCACAGTTCTTTTTTAATTAGCAGAGGATTCTGGGCCAGCATCTCCTTATTAGCGTCCAGTTCGGTTAGAACGGTTAAGCAAACTGCTTTCCATTCTACCAAAGTTCGTTCTTTCCCCTTCACAATGACTTCCCTCGGAATGTCAAATCCTCTGACTGCGTCCGCTAGCATACATTTCCTGAAAAGAGAGAGTGTTTTCGAGGTTACCATTGCATCTAGAGAAACTAGAGCTGGTTCATATCTGATAACCTGGACACCACCCCCCTGGCAACTGCAAGATTTTCCTCCAAAATAGCACTTCAAGTTTCACCAAGTCTTGTGGGAAGTTGCCATGGAACAGTCCGAACAATAGGTAACTATCGGTACTACCTTTTGACGTTAGAAAATAATTAGCGGGGCAAGCGTAAATTTGCATAATCTTTTTAAAATCAAAAAACCCTGTCCTGCCATGCTCCGTACTTTCACCCTTAGTGACTCCACCTTTGGTGCATCATTCACGCTGGAGTTTAGCAACATTCCCAAATATGTGAAGTTGTCCACTTTCAAAAGGTGTTCCCCAGCCAAGAACCAGCTACCCTGCTTCGCCCTTGTGCCCTGCAGTGTCTGCATTATTAGGATCCTTGATTTGGACGCATTTATTCTCAAACTGTTGTCTGCCACGTATGAGTTCAGTGTGTCCAGTTTCCTTTGCAAACCCGGTGAGGTTTGGTCCAAGAGGACCAAGTCATCTGCGTATAGAATGTGGCCAGTCGGTTTCCCATTTATTCTTGGTGGAAAGCCCCTTGCTGTGTTCAATGTATCCCCGATGTCGGAAATGAAGAGGTTAAACATTAGCAGGGGCAAGTGGACACCCCCGTTTCAGGCCACTTGATGTTCTTATAGGTCTAGAGAATAGACCTGCACCGTTCAACCAAACCCTTAAAGAGGTTTCTGAGTAAAGGTCCCGGATTGCCAAAACCAGATGTGATGGGCAATCCCACCGGGCCAGTTTCTCCCATAGCGCAACTGGATTGACCGACTCAAAGGCCTCTGCCAGATCTATAAAGGCCAGATAGATCTTCCTGCTCTTGGTCAGAGCTTGTGTCTTTAAAACATTTAACAACAGAATGTTACAACCTGTCCCCATTCCACACACAAAACCAGACTGGAAAGGATCGAAACAGCCCTTTTTTAGGGCCCATTCCTCTAGTCTCTTCATGAGTATGCCTGCAAAGAGCTTCCCGATCACTTCCAGGAGAGCAATAGGTCTATAGTTTCTTGGGTCTTCCCTGTCTCTTTTCTTAAAAAAAAAATCCTGCGACCAAAAAGTAATCAAGCAACTTTTTACATCTGCATGAGGCTCTTGTACACTAAAAAGACCTGCTTGGTGTACTTTAGAAATTAAAATTGGATAGTCTCTCTATGCTTTTAAAAAGAGACATATCTGAGCTGTCATCTTTTCAGCATGTGACATGCTACAGCTCTCTCTGTGGAAAAGAGCAGGGCGCTTCAGAAATGGAGACAGTTTCTCCTTTTACACAGGGTTCTGATGTTGAAGATCGAGGTCTCTGTTGGGGCCTGCCTCGGTTCACCGGGCAGGCCCCTGCGAGTGTCGGGAGCACCCGACACGGACCCTCATTGTGGCAGCGGACAAACGAGTGGGGATCCCCCCATGCGCTCCGGGTCACCGGAGCAACCCACGTGACTGGGATCACCCAGCACACGGCAGCCCCGGCCATGCTCACATGGCCAGGCAGCAGAAGAGGGTGGCGTTGCCCAGCAGGGGCGCCCACCTCGTGGAGGGCACCGTCCCTGGGCCTGCTCCACGCGGTGGTGAACCAGGCTGGTGCACACACTAACAACACCGGAGTCAGTTTCAGATTGACTGACGAGACGGAAACGGCTCGTTCTTTTTATTAACTTGGTCACATGGTTCTCCCACACTGGGAGGTAGCATGTCTCCCAACTTGGGTGACATGCAACAGTCTCCAGCATAGCATTGGTAAACTGTGCCTTTTCTTCTTAGACTGTCCCATGCACTGCAGAGAGGAAGGCTTTTTATATGTTGACGGATTGGCACTTTTTATCCCCACGCTTTATTTACCCTTTGCACGTCCCGGTACCAAATGTAGTCGAGGGCAAAAGAAAGCTATGTTGTATTCGCAGTCATAATGCCACAGATTAATATCTTACTACATGCCTTGTTTGCACTGTGGTCTAGGGTTGGAAGGTGCCTGGGCACAAACTCACATTTGTTTCCTTTTAGAAATAAGAATAAACAAATAATTGTCTTTTGATCCGTATGCGGTTACATAATGGGATTGAGTTACGCTTCTAATACACAGCTATCCTCCTGTGTTGTCTGATGGTAATTTCCCTCTGCAATGGAGGTCTCAATGGATGGTTTTTCCTTCTCTCAAACCAAAGATTATGAACTGGGTTTCTTTTCTTTGGTCCAGAGTGCCTTGCTTAACAAAAATCGCCTTTCGCCTCTCTCATTGAATCGTTTATTGTTGTTTTTTTTTGCCTTTTCCCTCAGCAGTTCACCCTGTTTGTGCCACCGATAAGCCAAAACAATTGAATTAGAGTACAAATGGGGAGAAATGGCATACGAGGAGGGACACAAAGCTTGAAGGTGTTTAGTTAATACCCACCCATTGACTGCCCATGGCCATGCTAATGCCTATGGCCTTTCCCATCCAGTACCTGCCCTCTCCCAAAACACCTCCTCATGGGAACTCTTTGAGCTGGCTTTAACCTTTCAATCAAACGTTGCTCTTGAAGTGCCTGCCAGCTACTAGGGCAATACAATTATCTTAACCAGGTCTGCCTTCAGCCTCTCGATTTATAAGCACTGTGCATGTCCTTCACTGAAGTCCTGTTAAAAACAAGCATTGGCAAAGCAAAACGTTGTGGCTTGTGTAGTTATTAGGCATTTGCCAGGCACTGGTATCAAATGTCAAGGTCCAGATAATACCAGTACTGCAATGCCGGGCAAGTGTCTTTCCCATGCCTACACAAAAGCCCAAACTGCTGGCATTGCCAATGCTAGTTTAACCAGCTTGGTAACGTATATATTTAGTTCATATATATGTTTACCTAAACCATTTTGGCCTGTTGACACTTAATTGATGGGCCACACCTCCTCCCCCCTGTTTTATTAATGTTCCCTGGTCCACCCGCCCCCTCCCATCCACCCCACCAATACTGATTTCTAGAGAGGCCACAGCAGCCTTATATTTAGATGATTTCATTGCTATAGGAGGATGCTTGCAGTACTGCCGAGTATTTGAGACTTTTATTGCAATAGGAATCTGGCTCTGCGATCTAAAGGTAATTTCATCAATCACCACTATGGAGTTGTGCTCGGCGTGTTGCTACTTCTGTCTGATAAAGCTGAGGCCGGGCTCTGAAAACCTCATATTTCTGCAACAGCAACACGCTGGGAGGGGACACATTTAGACATTACCAGCAGGCCCGAAAACAGGTGAAGAGGAGGGTAAAAAAGCATGGGATACAAATTATTACATAACCCGCTAACGCCCAGAGTTCTTAAAGGTCCTCTCAATCATATTCCAATTCTCACTGTTAGTCTGACCCCACCTCCCATGCAATTGTGTTCCGGATCCCAATTTGTACTCACAATAGCCAGCGATTCAATATTTTTATGGCCGCCATACCTGCTCGTACTCGCATCAAATCAGAAGGGAGCCAGCACTTTTCAGCGTGAAGTGCATAAAACCAGAACTCTACGTGACATGGTAGTCACACAAGGGAGGGCCGGGGCTAGATCCCTACCGCCTGCTACGGTGTATTGAATTGAATTGAATTGAATTGATATTTTATTTATATCGCGCTCGTACACAAGTGTTTCGGAGCGCGACAAGGCAAGGGAGGGGAACAGGGGAGAACAAAACAGCGATCTTACTAGGCCTAGTGACATTGAGAATGTGCAAGTGCATGGTGTAGCTTCGGGTTGGTGAAGATAGGTGTCAATCAGTCTCCATCTGCCCGTATGAACAAGTACCCTCAGAGCCCAACTATTTCTGTCCCACGTCCTTCGTCACCGCCAAGAAAGTAAAGGGAGAGGCAGTTTTAAAAGATTCTATGTCAAGACCGGAGTCTCTGATTATGCTTTCTCTCTTTACCTAAAACTCGAGCAGCATATAACAGTTACAACTCTAATAAATAATTTACACAATCAAAAAACTACATATCCCAGATAAAGTCTTTTTTGTGTAGTTCATTTTTTTTGTTTAAACATAATTTTTATTTGCATTTCTTAAACAAGTATAACATTCCCACCCGCCTCCTCCCCCAACACCCACCTTAGGAGCCCAGTCTCCACTTCGCTTCCTTCGGGTACCATGTCCATGTCTCTAAGCTCTTTGGGCTGTCTGATCTTAGCAGTTCATATCCAGTACCCGAATGTTCTGAAGGCACCATTGCTGGACGAAGTCACTTTTTGGAAACCGTAGCATTTCCCCACCTTTCCTGCTGAAATCTGTCCACATCCCCTTGGACCTTATAGTTGATCCATTCCATCGCCACTATGTCCCAGAGTTTGCGATACCAGTTAATTAACGCTAGTGGAGAGGTTTGTTTCCAGTCTTTGGCTATCACCATCTACGTGGCTATTAGGGTCGTAGTCAATGCTCTTTTTTGGGATTTCGTGATTATGTGGAGTTCTGGTCTCAACAGACCACATATGGTCTCCGATAGTGTCAGTGGAAGGACTTCCTGGACGATTTCTTGTAAGCATCCAAAGATCTCTTCTCAGAACCCCCTTATCTTAGGACATCCCCACCAGATGTGCGTCCAGTCCCCAACTCCTTTACAACCCTTCAGCATTCTTCCAATGCTGATCTGAACATCTTACGCAGTTTGCTGGGGTATAATGCCACTGTACCATCATTTTATACCGGGCCTCTCGGAGTTGCAGTGACCTGGTGAACTTCGGAATATTTCTCCAGTTCCTCCCAGTGGTCTATGAATATTTCCCGGCCCGATACTCCCTCTCATGCATCCTGGAATTGGCAGCGTGTTGGAGTTGGGCATTCCTGCAATATTTTATATATGTCTGCTACTAGGTGCTTGTCCCCCATGTGGGAGGTGATGTATTTCTCAAACTGTGTCTTATTGCGGCTGGATATGTTTCTTTCTGACACAGCCAGTGTCTCAGTTGTAAGTACTCGAATCTCTCCCCTTCACACATCCCCACTTGTGCTTTACAGTCCTTAAAAGACATTACCCTCTTGTGCCCAATCATATCTCTGATCGTAACACACCCCTTTTCTTTCCAGCGTTTGAATGCTCCCTTTGCCATGGCTGGGGAAGATTCTGGGTTGTCAAACATTGGGATGAAGGGAGATGGCATAGATGATAGGTGCCCTTTCTTAATTCTCCTGTCCCAGATGTCCCAGGTTGTGCGCAGAATTCTGTTCTGTCTGGCCGTTAGTCATTTTCACACGAGCTAATCAGCTTCAGATATAGATCCACTATTAACGGCACATACACATTGGAGGGCAACAATTTGAATTGTTCATCACATATTCTGAGCCACGCCTTGAGAACGACGTGAAAGGTCGAAACACGCGTCGGCTGTCTACTAACCAATAAATTGGGATTTGAAGCCAGATTCATTTGTCTTTTGGATTCTTAACAAGAATTTTTTGGGATCTGCGCACTGAACATATACGTCCATCATCATCTTCATGTTTATCTGTACTGGTGTTTACTAGGGGACGCCAGAGGAAGTGTAACACTGCAGCAGACCATACCTTTGTATTTTTTGTGGTATTAACTAGCGCACTGACTATATTACGACCCCCAGTTCTCCTTATTTTCTGGCCGTTAGTGGTCTCACATTCCCTCGCAACCACAATAGGCCTGATAGGGGCATCCCGGCCACCGCCCTATCCATGCGTGCCCATATTTTGTATGTGCTGCCCGAGAACCATTCCCTGAGCTGGGCCACTTCGTAGTACTGATATAGGTTTGGTAGTCCCAACCCACCTCTGTGTGTTGGGGCCCTCATCAGATCCATGGACACTCTTGGGTGTTTCTTCTGCCAAATAAATGTAGAGATCAGCCTGTTTAATGATGTGAAAAATGAGTTTGGGATCGCTTTGGGGAGGGTGTGGAACAAATAGAGAATCCTAGGGAGGGTCACCATTTTTACCGTATTTACCTCCTCCTAGCCAGGAGATATTCATCGGAGACCATTTAGTGAAAACCGCTTGCGTTTGTTTGATTAGCCCCGGGAAATACAACCTGTAGAATGCTTCTACTGTATTCGTCAGTTTTATTCCCAGGTATACTAGTTAGCCCTTCGCTATGCGGAATGGGGAGCCGTTCCTTACACGTTCCGACACCTCTTTCTAGAGTCCCACCTCTAGCATCTCAGACTTCCCCATGTTACTTTTCAGCCCGGACAACCCTTCTTGTTCTTTAAGAGTGGTGACTAGCGCGGGAATAGAGTTCTCAGGGTCTTCTAGTGTCACTAACATGTTGTCAGCGTACGCCGCCATTTTGTGGACTTCCCCCCCGAATGGGACTTCCTTGATAGACTGATTCTGTCTGATTGCCGCTAGTAGCTGTTCCAAGTATATGGCATATAGATGAGGAGACAGGGGGCATCCTTGTCACGTTCCATGTTCCACCCTAATTGCTTCCGAGATGTGGTTGTTCACATCCAGGCGAATCTGAGGGTTATTATAGCTTGCCCTTACCATTTGCATAAATATACCCCCAAACCTCATTAGTTCCATTGTCTGAAACAGGTACAGCCACTTCACTCAGTCAAAGGCCTTCTCAGCGTCCAATGATACCAGAGTGGTGTGTATCTGCTTAATGTTTAGTTTCTCTAACAAATGGGCTACCCTCCTCGTGTTATCCCAGGTTTGTCTCCCCTTGATAAATCTGGATTGGTCTTGTCCTATGATCCCAAAGAGCACTTCCTTTAGTCTATCGGCCAGAATCCCTGTAAATATTTTGAAATCTGTGTTTAGTAGTGCAATCGGCCTATAGAAACCACTGCAAGTGGGGTCTTTGTTTGGTTTCTCGAATAAGACCACTTTTGCCTCTGTCATGGATCCCGTCACTCCGCCGCCTTCTCTAAAGGTGTTGAATACTTTTCATCTCCTTACAGTAAATCTTATAAAAGCTCCCGTTGTAGGCATCTGGCCCTGGGGCTTTGTTGTTTGGCATCTTTTTAATCGCCCTTTCCACTTCTTTCTCTGTTACTTTGCTGTCCAACACCTACCTCCCTTTTGCCTTAAATTTATTCAACTCTATTCTTTCCAGGAAGGCCCATATTTGGGTCGTATCTGGGTTCCCTGTGGATACAATTCTCTATAATATTTTGTGAAGGCCTTTGTTATCCCCTCGCCGACCCTTCTGTTGTTTCAGGAGCCTGGCCTGCATTTTGTCAGCCTTATTGGCTGCAACATAATATTGCTGTTTAAGCCCTATTTAGTAGTCGTAATTGCCTCCGTGCTTCCTTAACTTTGTTGTAATTCTCCCTGGTTTTCTGAACCGCTAGGGGATTTTGGGCCTATGTCAGTGTTTCGTCATGATCTTTTTCTAGTCTATCTCTTTCTGTGTGCTTTTGAGCTTTTAGTGAGATAAGCTCCCCCCTCAGTACCACCTTAAAGGTGTCCCAGACGCTCCTGAGTGAGACCTCTCCAGTAGCGTTTATTTCAAAATATTAATAAGCGTATCTCTTATCGCCAGATCTCTAAGGAGATCCCCCGGAAACCTCCACAACCAAAGGGGACTGCATGGATTTAGATTCCCTAACAGTATTGCCATCGAAGCATGGTCTGATATAGAGGTCGGGCCTAAGTCTATAGTCTGTGGTGTGCCAAGAATTCCACATGCTAGATCTATCATAGAGTATGTGCAGTGTACATGCGAGAAGCATGTGAACCCTGCCTCCGGTCCTTTCTTTGCCCTCCACAGATCTTTAAGGGCTATGCCTTCCATTCTATCCCGCAGTGCCCGTGAGGGATGCATTGCTTTCTGCATGTTCTGTCCACACCTGTCACTTGCCGGATCCCATATCATGTTGAAATCCCCTGTGAGTAAGATTTCTCCCTTCGCAAACTGCTCTAACTTTCCTATGGCCTGGTTCAAGAATGGGGCTTGCCCTGTGTTTGGCACGTATATGGTGGCTATGGTGAATACCCCCCCCCCAACTGAACCTGCACAAAAACGTATCCCCCTTTCCTGTCCGTGAGTGCATCTCCTATTTTTGCACCGAGTGAGTTTTTAAATCCCACCATCACACCTGCTGTTTTATTGCTAGCATTGGCCTGGTATATTTGTTTATAGTTCTGTATCTTCATTTTATGGTTGTTCTCTTTTTTAATATGTGTTTCCTGTAATAGGAATATATCTGCTCTGTGGCTCTTTATTTGTGTCGTCACCTTCCTCCGTTTAATCAGAGTATTCAGACCCCGGAAATTATGAGAGTATATCTGCAAGGAGCCTGCCATTATTTTACTACCCTTGCCCATCTCTCCTTCCTGCTGGCCTGGTATGAGCTTCTGGTACCGTCCGTGTGACCTTCCAATTGTGGTTCCTCATCTCCCCCCTCCCCTCCTTTGTCCCTGCCTCCCCTCCCTCTAACCCCCCTCCCCTCCAGGTCTGACTCAGCATCTGAATCTGCTGCTCACTCCGTGGGCGCCGACCCAAGTTGTACCTGGACCCAGAATTCAGGTTAGGCTGACCATCCATTCCCAAGTGGTTCATCCTCCGCTCCCAGCTAGACCCCCTCATGATTCATCACGGGTAAGTCTGTAGGGCTCAAACTAACCCGTCCCCTTGCTCGAATGAGGGTGCCTAATCCTTGCCTGTCCGCTTCTCCGCTTTTGGGCCCCAGCTACCACCAGGGAATCTCTGCTTCATTTCCTGGGTCTCGGGCCTTTTAGTTTCTCTTTCCTTTTCCCTTGAACTGTAGACGACTCCCATTGACTCGTTTCCCATCTCAATATGGCTACAGCTCTCTCTTCTTCCCCTGTGGCCTCCTCTTCTATGCCTAGTACGGCCATTCCCTCTTCGCATGATGTCACTCTTTGCTGTCTCCCGTCCCACGGGAAGAGTAGGCCAAAGGGGAATGTTCATTTGTATTGGAATTTTCTTTTCCTGCAGCTTCTTTGTGATCGGGCCTATCGCCCTCCTTTTTTGAAGGGTAGATTTTGCCAAGTCTTGAAACAGGCTTACTGCTGAGCCGTTTACCACGATCGAATCTTGCACCCTTGCAACCCTTAGTATTTTCTCTTTGTCCTTATAAGATGTCAGGGCAGCCAGGATGTCTCTGGGTCTATTTCCTTCACTGCTCCTCTTCAGGCCTACCCTATGTACCCTGTCTATCTGGAACTCCTCTGGAGCACACTCAGTAAGTAGGTTAGAAAAGCATTATTGAATGGTTATTTTCAGCTCCCTGTCCTGAGTCGACTCCGCCAGGCCTTTTATCCTAATGTTGGACCGTCTCGAGCGATTTTCAAGGTTTTCTGCCTGTATTTCAAGGCAGTGGCTATTTGCTCCAACAATTCGGAATTCTGAAGTACCTCCTTTTCTATTTCGGACAAGCCCTGTTCTGTTCCATCTACTCTGCTGCCCAGCGAGTTGATATCTTCAGGCTTCCGAGTTGTTGCTGAAATGAAGTTGTCAGCCTCTCCTCCATCCCGTAGAGACACTTTGCAGGTCTTCCTCTTCAGGGCCATCGTCTCGGGTCCCGGTGTGTCTTCCTCGTCCCTGTCTGCCTCGTAGGAATCTTCTTGTCCTCCCTCCACCTTCTGCCAGTGTCTCTGCAGTTGGTCCATCTTATTGTTTTTTCTGGGGAGCAACTGACCGTGGCCCTGTCTGATTTTCGGGCCTGGCATCTGCAGGTGGGGTCTTCCTTCCGTTGCTGTAGTGTTGCCTTCTGCTTCTGCTTCCTCACACTGCTGGGGTTGGCCTGTACCATACGTCTCCCTCTGTTAGCTTGTATCCGTTAATGTCTCTGTGTCTTGTTCAGTCCCTTTGGTGTTTCACTGTTTTGGCTCTTCCGGTTGTATGTATCTGTATCTCCGGGTCACATGTGGGATTCCTTGCCTCTCCTCTGCTCCGACTTGCAGCCACCCACCTATGCTTTCCACCCTGTGCATTATCTTTGGCGGTGAGTTTAGGTCCTAGCTTTCATTTGCATGGCTTCTCCTCTTCTGCCTCTCTGTGGCATGGGAGCACCTCAGTTCTTCCTTGGTGATGTCCTTTGATGAGCCTTGCCCATGTAGGGGCCCTTTATTTATCTACTGAACCTAGTTGCTTCTGCTCCCCGGGGTAGTGTCTTCTGTCCTTCACCACCTTTCCCCATTCTGGGGTCTTGCCTTTATCCGCCCGAGGCAAGGATCTGTGTGTGGGGCCCTTCTCTCCCTTTGGGTCACCACTGTGTGGTCGAGTAGGTACCTTCCTACTCTTTAACCCGCTGTGTGGCAGCCTTCACAACATCCCATTGTAGATGAATGCAGTGCCAGTGGTAGTGTGCCCTTCCTCATGCCTCTGTGTGCGTCTGCTGCATCTTCTATGAAGTGTCTCTAACCTCCTTTGGTGCTGCCCGTCACCGGGCCTTATCTATGTGGAGCCCCCTTTGCTTGTCTCTTCAGCTCCTAGAGGCAGGGTGTCTTTTGCCCCCCTGCTTCCTCTCCACTTGCTGGTGTCCTGGCCTCCTCTGCCTTGGGCTCAGGCGTGTGCGTGGGGGACCTTCTTTCCCTTTGGAGCTCTGCCATGTGGGCGTGTAAGTATCTTACTATCCCTTGTCCCGCTGTGCTGCAGCCTTCTTACTGTCCCGTTGTGGCTGTCAGTGGCGCCGGAGGCAGTGTATACTTCTGCCCGCCTCCATACACGTCAGCCATGGCTCTTGTGGGGTGTCCCCTGCACCTCTGAAGGTCCGTGGGTGAAGCGTGTCTGTCCTCCGGTTGGCCCCCCGTCTCTCGGCTGAAATGGTTTGCTCCTCCGCCCTCACTGGCCTGGATTGCAGCCTCCCCGTCCGGGGCTGTTTTCCTTCCAATCCGTACTTCCAGGTTACCAATCCCTGTTGTCACAGCGAGAGAAGTACTGGATCCACACACTTGACACTTTGCAACCTAAGGGTCTGAATGATGAATTCTCTTTGAGTTGCTTTCTATAGTGAATTGTGAAACTCACATGTTACATCGCCAACTACTATACACAAGTGTCAGTATCCCGGACCTTAAAAAACATTTTTTTTCTTTGTCATTACAAGTGTTGTGACTTTGATGTTTTCTTCAAGGGAACTGTATTTTCCTATGTTTGACTTGCCTATATTCACTTAAATGTTTGCACCTGTTCACGAATGACCAATTGAACCATCTCTCCATTCGTTCGAACCTTGTATGAGTAATAGGCTACATCGCAATCTTTTATCCCCTTGCCATTGAATTATACTTGTCTCACTATATAATGAGTAGCCTCATGACTCTACATGATTTGTTTTGGACTATTAAGAGTAAACTGCATGTACCATTTGTGTTATCTATCATGACTGTAACGATTATTGTACTATTCACAAATTTCTGTTCCATTAGAACCAAAATTATAAAATGCGTTGCGATGGTGAACACCAGAATTCTTATGTTTCATTATGGAACATATTAACTCTACTTTTCTTATTTATCCTGATCTCTGGTCAGTCCCTATGAGTACGCTTGCACTATGCGCCATTGCATGATGGCCTCCATATTCCTCACTCACCGGCTTCTATGCCCTTTTCTATGTTTATTATTTAGTTTCCTTTCTACGTCTGACGGCGTGTCCCCAGCACAGCTCGTTACCTAGGTTACGACCGCGCGGAGCCACTGCCTGCCGGTTTCAGTTTCCACTAACAGTGTTCCCCGCACTGTACAGGTAAGCTACCGCTACTTGGGTCCCTTTGCCCGGTTGGGAGACCCCAGGTTTATTTTTCTCCAGTATAACAGAAATGTATATGTCCCCACTTAGGTGCCAGCAGTACGTGTCTCTTTGCAGATGCCCTGCATCGTATAATTGTTTCGAATACTTGTTGACCACACGGATGCCCCTGTTGCCTTGGCTACTCGTCCCGCAACTCGAGTGAGTGCATTCTTTAAAACCAATTCCGGTTTATTTTAAGTATTATTTATTTTATTCAGTAGCGCTCTTTTGGAGTTATTCTTTCTCCGTCCACAGGAGGGGTATGGTTTTTTCTTAAACACGCTCCCCATATTGACTCAGCTTTTTCACTATTCAAGGGTGGTCCTTGCTATTTAGAACCCACTACCGCTTTTGGCTTATCTCGATCTGTCTGACTCTTCATCACGCCATTTTCTAGATCCCACCATGTAGGTGGATCTCACACAATACATCTCCTTTGTTATGTGTTTAGCTATTAGTATAGAGTGTTTCTCTTTGATCTGTTAGTTCACTCTTTTCACCATACTAGATCTCCAGTATTCTGCTCTTCACCATCTCGCTAGCATCCCGAGTTATGTACAGCTTGTCAGTCAGTCCTTGACTGTTATGGAAATAAAATAAAAGATTTTACTTTTTGTCTCCTTGAAATGTTGTCAACAGTTCAATTGGGCCCTTATGAAGAAGAGGTTACCCTCGAAACGCGTCGGCCACTCCACAATTGGACAGCATCACCTCTCCATCATTTATTGCTTCTTCGCAATTTGTTTTAATATGTTAAACGTCACGAATTACTTTGTACAACAGAATGTGCCTTTTGGCAAATTTTGTTTTCCTCTTTGCCAAATAAATTGTTATATGCTCAACTAACAAACTGCTGTTATATATCTATATCCATATATTTGAAGGCCCTATGTGGCATCAGTAAACAGTGTGCAGGGGACGGGAGGGCCCCACTTTTTGGGTCCTCTTCTATTTTCTCTTTTCTGATTTAGGCTTTGTGCCAAGGCCTTTTTTCCTCCCCCGCACCTTTAAATTCTTAAACCAGCTCTTCTGTACATATAATGATGATTTGAATTTCTATATCAATTGTTACCAGGTGTGCACCACTGTCAGCATTTTTGTTTTCTCCAGCTGTGCCCACCCGGGCCTGAGCACTGCCGAAGGTGCGTTCTTCTCCCTGTGTCCGTTTGGCACACTGGGGCTCCCTGTGTTGGGCTTCTATGCTGTACGGCACCTCTCATCGGGGGTTTCGATCACGTCTCCCTCTTCTCCCTCTCTCTGACTCACTGCGTATGGACGTGGTTTGCGGATCCCAACTTCTTGTGCCGCACTGTCCTCCTTGCTAATCCCCCTATTATCTGTGCTCTGGGGACAATCCTCTTGGCTGACCGTCTTCTGCGGTCTTCCGTCTGCTGGGCGTCCGCTTCCTGGGCTCCGTAACATGCAGCGGTGGTGTACTGTGCCCTGCGGGGTCTCAGCAGCCGTGGTCTTCCTTCTGCCACTTCACTGTTGTTCCGCTCTGTGTACTACACCTCCCACACAGCAGGGCTTTGAGAACGGACTGCGTTTCGTTACGTTACTCATCCTCCCCTCTTGCTTAGGCTGTTTTTATTGTTCGTGTCTGCTTAATTGTACACCTTAATATTTATCCGGCCGGGAGCTCCCTGGAGTGCGTGTTCACTCCACAGTGGCCATCTTGGGAATCCTGTGTAGTTAATTTTTTGATATGTCCATACAACCATGTGACGCTTTCAACCAATCACGTCACACTATGCTCCTTATCTTCTTCTACATTACTGTGTCCTTCCTCTTTCTTTGCTGCTCGGGCAGCCAGATAAGTACTTTTGGATTATAATTGATATTAACTGTAATGAGGGATAACAGTGTTTAATGTGTTTTATATCTATGGAAAGCGCACGCAAAACTTAGAGCTTGCTTGGCGGAACATATCCGCAATCAGTAGAAGAGTATTAGATACAAAACGAACCCGTGACGGGACCTAAGGCTCCGGCGGGCGCAAAGTCTTGCTCCTCTCATAGGGGGCACTGCTGTACAGAAACGACACTGAGCGTGACGGGACTGTTGGAGGTTCTGGCGCTCAGTAGTCGTAATACACATAAAGAAGGAGCAAGGCAACAACGCTCTGCGAGACAAACGATATTATTCTAACGCCAAGGTTAGAACGACATCAGGGAACGCCCAGCAGTGCGACTGAGCACAAGCTGCTCTGGCTGACACAAAGAGAAATTAACACAAGGACGCCACCTAGTGGCTGCTAAGAAAATACCAACAAGGAACAAGTAGGTGGAGGAGAATTCCCCTATTAACATCTGAAGAGGCAGCAGCTGTCCTTTATAGAGTGCTAAGCACCGTTATACGGTTGCAGACCCAAGTTAAACTGTAAAATTGACTAGCCCAGACCCACTTAGCTGCAATTGTGAGATGGGGCAGGCCCAAGATCCCTGCAAAGAACCAACCTACATACAATGCACAGCTCCAGTGAAGAATGTGATGAGCTCCATACCAGCAGGCAATATGTTATGTTATGTTAGTGATTCTTATAAAGCGCACGGTCGCCCGAAGGCATCATGGCGCTAGGAGAGATGGAGACAGCCCCATGACATTCAAAATAGGTAAGTTTTAACCCGCCTTCTAAACTCCAGATAGTTGGGGTTTTTCTTTATGATGACTGGGAGATTATTCCACAAAACTGCTGCAGCAATAGAGAATGCCCGGGCGCCAACCCAGTCTCTGTTGTGCTTTTGAACAACCAGATGTTCGGAGGTGGCTAAGCGAAGGTGACGAGTAGGATGATAGCACATGAACTTGGCTTTAAGGTATTCTGCACCCTGACCATGAATGGCATTGTGTACAATCCACAAGGTCTTAAATTTAACCCGTTGAGCCACAGGGAGCCAGTGCAGGTTGTGTGAGATGTGCGCTCCAAAAGGGGAACCTGTGGCTACCCTTGCGGCCAAATTTTGCAGCCGCTGCAGCCGTTTAATCAAGCACTTGGGTTGGGCTAGATATATTGCAATAATCTATTTGCGATAGAACCATAGCAGCAACCATGGGAGGGTACAATGGGGCCGGGATCAGAGGTAATACTCTTCTCAGAATTTTCAGCTGAAAATGACCAGTCTGACAGACTGCAGAGACTTGTTGGTCCATAGACAAGGATGCAGATAGAACCGCACCCAAGTTTTTCACTTTCTTAACCAGAATCGGTAGGGGTCCCAGGGAGGAAGGCCAGAAGGAAGACACCCAAAGTGTAGGATCGGGCGGATAACCCACCACCATCACCTCAGTCTTGTCCCCATTCAGTTTGAGCCCATTGTGGTTCATCCAATCTCCAACCGCTGTAAGGCATCCCCGCAAGCACGACGACACTGTCTGACCAGGGTCTAATCTGATCAGTATCTAGGTGTCGTCGGCATAGGAGTAGCACCTGATGCCGAAGGAGCGGATGAGACACACAAGGGGCCATATGTAGATGTTAAACAAAATAGACGACAGGGAAGAGCTTTGGGGTACTCTACAACTGAGGACACAAGGAGCAGAAAGAAAAGGAGGCATAGAGAGAGTCTGAGTACGATCCGCAAGGAACGAACTGAACCAAGCTAGTACCTGTCCAGATATAAGAAACTGGGAGAGGCGAGATAGCAGGATGGAGTGGCAGTAGATAGCGCCCAACAAAGGCCGAGCAGTACAGTGTCTACTGGGAGCAGGTTTAGGGGGATTATCACAAGGTAGGAGCTTGGTGGAAGACCTTATTACTTTCTCCCAAGGGAGGGAGGCCCTAAGGGGAGAATCCCAGATGAGATACCGTGAAGGGCAAGGGGGAAGAAAGAAAGCCTGAAAGGTCTGCAGCAACTGACCCCCCCCCCACCGGGTACACCATGCAAGAGGAAAGGTGGTAAAATGAGAGTGAGATCATGGGAGAGGAGAGGCACGGAGTACACAGACGATGAGTCCTTCTCAGAGGACTTAGAAGAGGAGGAGGAATGGGACGTGATATCAGAGGAAAGCACAGAAGAGCAAAATACATCCTCCCCAAGCTCTCCAGACAAGCATAAGGCTGCCAAGAAAAGAAAAAGACAGAGAGAGGAAGAGGAAATGGGCGAGGTATTCGACCCAGACTCTCTCATACATCCCAGGTCGGTGGAGTGGGACCCCCTGACAAGATTACTAATTATATAAAAAAGAGAATCTGTAGCACCCTGTGTAAAGAAGCCAGGAGCAAACTACAGTCAGAATGCCCCAGGCACCGGAAAACATGGTGGAAATGCCAGAAATTGATGAGAAGATGCTGCCATTCATGGGGCAGGATAAACTCCTAGATGTCCTGGGCCCGTTACCAAAAATTTGGCAGATGGCAGAGAAAGCAAAACTACGGGAACAAAAAGTAGACCCAGAGATCTTAGCGGGCTGGGTGTGAAGAGCCATATGCCTGCTCGGCAATGCTAATAATGCCATAACAACTGAGTGACGGAGGTCCATCCTCGTCAAGATAGACCCCAAGATGAGCGAACTAGCGACTGCAGAATCAACATCCAGCAGTAGAGGAAAACTTTTCGGAGATGCATTTATTATGGAAATTGCAAAGTTTGCAAATACTTACACCACAACAGATAAGGCGCAGGCATCACTGAAGAGAGTCTTTGACCACAAGGTTTTCGGTAGGGTTGGCAGAAGAAGAGGCCACTCGGCCAGCTGATTCTCCTTTTACAGGCCCAACTTTAATACTAGAAATGACTGGAGAAACCAAGAAGAGCACCGCCCCAACCCCTTCGTCCAGTCGAGGGGAAGGGGTGGAGGCAGAGGCTGGAGAGGCAGCAACAGAGGCCAGCAGACAAACTCAGGAGAGAGGGAACACGGATCTACACATACACCTGGTGATAACAGGGACCCCGGTGGTAGGGGGGAGAACAGCACAGTTCTTAGAACGGTGGAGAGAGTTATCAGCAGATGCATGGGTTGAGGAAACACTACAAGGTTTCCACCTAGAGTTCTGGCAGGAGCCAGTACAGACTGAAGGCCCGAGGCCCATAAGGTTCACCTGAGAAGACGATGGGCTATTAGACAAGGAGATAGCAGAGCTAGAAAAGAAGGGGGCCATTGCTCTGGTGTCCGACTCCTGGAATGGGTTTGTGAGCAATATGTTCTTAGTCAAGGGCAAAAAGAAACAGAGACTGGTGATAAACTTGAGAAGTCTGAATGAATTCATAGTATGCAGGCATTTCAAGATGGAGGGCATCTATTGTCTAAGGGACGTTTTACAGGGGGAAGACTGGTTAGTCAGGAGAGACCTCAAAGATGCATATCTGATGATCCCAGTATCGAAAAAGGATCGGCAATTTCTACGGTTTAGGTGGGGAGGACAGAGTGGGAATTCACAGGCCTCCCATTTGGTCTAGCATCAGCCCCTTGAGCCATCACAAAGTTAATGCAGACAGTAGTGGGGCACCTCAGGGAACAAGCATCAGACTGATAATATATTTAGATGACTTTTGTCTGATGGGCCAGGACAGGAAGAGACTGGTAGAACATGCAGAGAAGACAATCCAATTGTTACAAGGTCTAGGATTTTTAATAAATTGGGAGAAATCTGTGTTGGAACCGGTGCAGACAATAGAGTTCCTAGGCTTCATACTGGACACAAAGACATCCACGCTCAGTCTACCGATGGACAGGGTGAATGCGATCAAGAAAGAGATAGGCTCAATGTTAACGAAGGAAGAACTGTTACTCAGGTAGTTGGCCAGACCAGTGGACAGACAAGCATCATCCATTCAGGTGATTTTCCCGGGGCCATTGCATTACAGGGCTCTACAACACTTGAAGATCCAACACCTGGGAAAAGGGTTATCATACGAACAAAGGGTGCCGATCTCCACCGAAGCGAGGACAGAGCTATGGTGGTGGTTCAGACATATGGAGGCCTGGAGCGATATTTGGCTCATCCCCGGACACCATCATAGAATCAGATGCCAGCCGCTGGGGCTGGGGAGCCCATCGCGCAGAGATGACAACGGGAGGCAGGTGGTCAAGCAAAGAGCTGGAGCTCCTCATCAATTGTTTGAAGCTACTGGTGGTGTCCTTTGCAGTGAGATGCTAGACCCAGGATAGGGTGAAATGTTGTGTACTGTCAAGTCTACTAAGGGATAAAAGGGTATCGACCCCCTCTCCCGAACCACAGAAGCCGAATAGATCAACCCTCCCACCGTGGTTGGCACGGGTGTCTGAATGTTAGTAATACAGAGAACCACATGGCAGCCAATGGGGGGAAGACGGAGTTAGGGAAATGGTGTGGACTGACAAAGGAAAGGTGGGGAAGAGAAAACATGCATATCTAACATCTACATTTAATACTGAAACATGCCTGAGCTCCTAATCCTGCTCTCCACACTTGTTACCAACTGTCCTGCTCTACTTCTGTTAACTACATACATAAGCAGCTTAGTAACCTTGATTGTTATTTGCCATACCAGATAACCGTGTTAACATATAAATGAAGCAAGGTTATGACACCACATAGCAAACATAAAGCAAACCACAAACTGTATGACACAGACAAGGGAATTTTCCCTAAAATGAATGAACAAGCAAAATCGGCCCATTGGGCTAACATTCAACATGAAACGGAACATAAATCATGGAATTCTCTGTGCATCTGTGCATGGAAGACTCTGCCCTTCCACACCTGGTACCCTGCACCCTTAGTAAAGATACTGCTCTTCACTGTGAGGATTGCCTCATACTCCAGTGTGTTACACCATACTACCTACAACCTTTCAATGCTGCAATATGGATGCATGTGTCCCATCAGAAATCACAACTTCAGTTCCTTAATTAAACATAGAACTCCAGACAAATTGCTCAATTCCTCAAACAAAATAATTGTTGAGCACTTATCTTAGTGTCCGGGTGACTCCAGAACTTGCCCGGACATCGTAGCATGCCGCCTTTGAAACGCTGTGGCCTCTTGTGGCCCACAGCCGCGTACTGCTCAGACTCCCCCCTCTGCAGGAGCGGATTTCATGCTCACCGCCATTGCCCAGGGAGGGAACGCGCTCCGACTGCGAGCGCGAAATCCCCTGATCTCCGAGAGGCACCGCCGCAGCCCAAGGAAAGCCGCTGAATCAGCCAGCCAAAAGTTCACCCTCTCACCGCCACGGCCCACAGGATACACCAGCCCGCCTCCAGCTTCCATTTGAGTCCCATCCAAGCCGTCGTGGCTGCCCGTGCTGCACAATCATCAATTATCAGCACATGTGCATGGGTGGTCAATGGCTAAATACAGTCCTGATTGCCTACAGCTGACTCACGGAGCAAATCTCCTGAAACTACAACCCACCCTAAAGCATGCTGGGAAGTGTAGTGTTTGCACTCATTTCTTTACAACCTGTATCCTGGGCTTGCCCCAAACCCTATTCCTGACATGTACTACTAAAGATGGACAACGTCTCAGCGGTATGGTACATAAACAGACCAGGCGCGACGAGGTCCAAGATGCTAGCAGAGCTGGCGAAAGACTTCTGGCACATGCGCCTGGAAAACAAGATCAGCATCATGGTAGAATATCTCCAAGGCCTGCAGAACGAAGTGGCAGACTGGAATTCAAGACACCTGAGGGATACCAGCGACTGGCAACTGGACAGGACAGTATTTGCATCCCTGATGGAGATGAGAGGTCCATGCAGGACGGATCTGTTTGCATCCAGGCTGAACACTCAGCTGGAGCGATTTTTAAGCTGGAGGCCTGATCCAGCAGCAGAGACAACAGATACATTCTTACTAGCATAGGGACCAGACAAGGAATGCGCGTTCCCCCCATTCGCAATGATTCTGAGGAGGATAGATCAGGTCAGGAGACAGCAGGTGACAGTAATTCTAATAACTCCAGACCCGAGGAGTCAGGTATGGTTCCCGGAACTTCTCGAACTGTCAATCGACAACCCTTTAGTGTTACCACAGTTACGAGAACTGATTCAGAATCCAGTGGTAGAGTATCACCCTCTGAACCAGGAAGGGGAATTGAGACTGATTGCGCAGGCGATTTCCAGACAACCTGGCAGAAGCCCGGACTTTCGGGGGATGCTGAAAATGTATTGAGGAAGCGTGGGCACCAGGTACCAGAAAGGCATACAGATTGGCCTGGGCAAGGTGGACTAGCTGGTGTGTGGAACGACATATACATCCCAATAGAGCAGATGTCACACAGATTGTAAACTTCTTGACAGCTTTGGCAGCTAAGGGGAAGGCATATAGAATGGTAAATTAGTGTATATCAGCCATATCTGCCAGCCACCCAAAGATAGAGAACATGGCAGTGGGGGAACACACACTTGTATGTAAACTTCTTAGAGGAGTGAGACTTTTAGGACCACCGTTACCCAAATACACTCAGACATGGGACATGAACATAGTCCTGAATATGTTTATCAACTGGCCATACAGCGAACGCTTGACAAGGAAAGCAATATCGGCAAGCTCACCACACATTTATTGGGGCGGTGAAGAGGGCCACCTTGAGATTTCTGTGGCAAGTGAAAAAATCAAGACTAGCATATGAGGTACTGACTCTATCCAAGGAGAAAGGGGTGGGGGGTTACCTGACCTCGAAACATATTATGCAGCAGTGCAATTGAGGATCCTAGTACTCCACTTGAGAAACCAAACACACTTGCAGTGGGTAAATCTCGACAATCATAGTTTTGCTCCGCCCACTTTATCAGAGTGGCTCTGGGTACCAAGGGACAAACTGACTCGCAGGATCCGACAACACCCCATTCTAGGCACTATTTGGAAAGTCTGGAGGGAGGGCGCAGATATGCGGGGCATCACATTGTGGCCATCGCTTTTGAGCCATATCTGGGCACCAGGGATTCGAGAGAAGATTCCAGATCATAGCAGATTTCAATCCTGGTTTGAGGCTGACCTTGAGAGGGTAGGACACCTTTGGAAGGAAGGTAACTTCCTCACGATTACAGAACTTGAAAGCGCATTGGGCGTGGGATCTCTCCCGGGCTTCCCTTTCCTGCAACTTAAAGGTACGCTACTGAGGGAACCATGGAGCGAGAACATACAGAGAGACCTCACTCCCTTTGAAACACTCTCACAGGAACAAAAGGGCTGATCTCAATTATATATAAAACACTGATAGATGCTGGGAAAGGGTCCATTGTCCCACTGAAAAATAGGTAGGAGAAAGATTTGAATCTGGAAATAGATCCTGAGCTGTGGACCAAATCGTGTAAGGGGGCCTCACTGGTATCGATTGCCTTGCAGTACAAATTGCATGCCACCAAGCTCCTCCATAGATGGCAGTATGACCCCCATAGGTTGTCTAAAATGTTTCAATCAGTGAGTCCCTTATGCTGACGACAATGTGGAGAAAGGGCGGACTACTGGCACATGTGGTGGGGATGCCCCCGGATCAGGGTGTATTGGGATGAGGTCCTTGGATGGATCAGAGATATAGATGGAATCCATTGTGAAGTCACGCCCTTTTTTGTATTGTTTGGTTTGGAAAAAAGAGATGATGAACTTATAAGGGCGACAGGGATAGTTGTGCCCCTTCTCTTGGCGGCGCGAGCATGTATTGTGATGCACTGAAAGGCAGTCATGACTCAGAGTAAGAAGGAATGGACGAGTGTGGCCACTAACATTTGTACTCACTATAGCCAGGTGATTCAATATTTTTCTGCCTGCCGTACCTGCTCATACCCACATCAAATCAGAAGGGAGCCCGCCGCTTTTCAGTGTGAAGTGCATAAAACCAGAACTCTACATGAGGTTATAGTCACGCGAGGGAGGGACAGTGCTAGATCCCTACCGCCTGCTATGAACGGTGTAGCTTCGGGTTCGTGAAGATAGGTGTCAATCAGTCTCCATCTGCCCGTATGAACAAGCACCCTCAGAGCCCAAGAAGAACATCATGGGCTGTTCCAACTATTTCTGTCCCTCGTCCTTCGTCACCGCCAAGAAAGTAAAGGAAGAGGCAGTGTTAAAAGATTCTCTTGTTGTTTATTTTCTGCTTTTAAATGTGCCCAGTGTCGTCTTAATGAATAGCCGCACAAGCAACGAGACTGCATGAGAAAAAAATGAATCACTTGGATAGTAAAAAGAACAGCAATACATTTTTCCTAGAAAACATGACGTGTGTTGGTTTACCTTTTCATTGAAAGAGGATAACTACACACAGACAAGTGTCCTACATGGTACATCTAGGAAGGAACTGAAGACCTTGCTCTTCAAGGAACATCTACACAATTACTGATTGCTCCACTCAGTTGCACTACGACCATTGGCAACATTGGGCTTTAGCGTCGCAAATCCTGAAATTTGACCTGATGACTAACAGAGCCATGGCAGGACATAGACCATAAACAGTGCCTGTGGCGGCACAGATAACACGCATTCCTATGCATACAATTATATTTTTAAGCAAGTAACATCATGATGGGGTCAGTGCAGCGATTGGGCGGAGCAGAGCTCTTGCCTAAACTGCCGTAACCCAGGGCGTGTCCCAGTAAACTCACAGATCTGTAGCCAACCAAGTTTCACGCTCAAACAGCCCATGCTTCATAAGACTTGCATGCAACATGGATACACAGACAGAGCCTTACAGCATGTTCAGAAGCTGAACAAAATGGTATATATATGTCTTGCGATTTAAAGACTTTTTTTGTTAGGCTGAGTATGGTGACCAATAAAAATAGAAGAGTCCAACTTACATTATTCGTGTAAGAGTTTCTTGCAGAATAGCTATTACAGTTTCACTTAAAACATGTATACAACATGAGTTCTACTCTTCCTTGAGCAGTTCCATCTTTTACTACCCTGAATCACTTATCTTTTTTGCAGACAAAGGTGATGTTAGTAACCTAATGAGTAACTTTTTACAATTTCAATTTAGCACAAAAGCCCTCAAATACAATAGTGCCGACAGTCAAATATGTTTCTTAAATGGTGTAATGGGGTACACCTTTAACGTGGCAAATCACGGCATTTCTGCCGCAATTTTTTGTAAAGGCGACATTTCTGCTGCGATTTTATCACTGCATATCCTTTATGAATGATTCAGAGTGATTGTTACACAGTGCCAAGTTCTGCATCCTCTAGCAGTGTGTGTGTGTGTGTGTGTTGTGCGTTCATTGTGATCTATTTCTTTTTGTACAATATGCAATTGTTAATTGGCAAACATTTAACTTGTGTACAGGGCTTTGTGATGGGTGTTTGTGTGCGATCTGTATGAATGTGAATTTAAAAACGTTATTTAAGACATCTTTTGCATGATGTAAATTTGCTCTATCAATGCCTCAGCAGTGTTTCTTAGCTGTCGACTTGCACACTTAACTACTACATTATTGTATTTGCTACTTACTCGGGCTGCTTTGCTGAAATAAATTGGTATGCTGTTATTTTGTATCTGCATTAAAGTATACAAATCTGGTTATTCTTAGTTGCTCACATTGTGACCAGTGTGCATGTCAGTGGAAACTCCAATGTGGTTACTCAAGCGTGTTGCCAGTGCCCAGTTTAATGTCGAACATCTATTTCATACTCCTGAATTGGTGCTACATGGCATTGGGTTTTAGGGTTTAATTGTCCATGATTTGAGTTAGTTTTAATTAGTGTGGTCAGAATTTTCTGTCTTTATTTTCCTCTCAAAACTTAAACAAAAGGTTCCATTGCAGTGGTACAGTTAGTTTTTGGAAAATACAACAAACCTCTTTTGATCCCAAAACAATCAACCATGCTTCATGACCTTACAGAACACCTGAGCAAGTCTTTAACAATCATCAGACGTTGTCGTACAAGTGCTTTTACCATCTTAATATTGAGATTAGTAAAAAGCAAACATCTTTTCAAATAGTCTATGTGTATTGTCCAGTTACAGATGTGAGAAACCTGAAGGTGTCTCACCCGCTAGACCCCGGAGATCTGTTGTCCAGGTGGCCAGGACATGGCCATCGCTATTGGATATAGTTCCTGGGGGTGGACCAGTGGGGGAGGATCACCTGGGCGAGGGGTTTTTGGGGAGTGGAAGTGGTACACAGAGGATTGACGCGGTATCCCCTTCCCTGTAACACCTTTTCCCCACCTACCCTGCAGGATATTTACAAGCTCTACCCCCCCTTTTCTCACACAAATACTTTCTTACACAGTAACAGACAACAGACTAACACCAGAGCCATTTACCTGACATGTCCCAACACACGGGTCAGGCAGAGTCAGGCAATTGACAATAACCACGCAGACCTGACTGCCCTTGACCTTCCCCACAGGGATAAAAGGTGGAGCACAAAAGCACACTTCGAGCAAGGCCGAACGCACGAGGAGACAGCTACACCAAACCAGCAGTTCAAATGGAGGAGAAAGGTGGCAAGACCTCGAAGGACGGCGAAAGGGGGATTACCCTTGCTCTTCTCAAGTCAAAACCGTGAAGCCTCCGAAAGGGAAAGCGTAAGACCGGGAGTTACAGCTGGCGTGCGAAGCAGCAGATGTCGACGGTACATGCAGGTCTCCCGCATTAATAACAAAGGCGGAGAGGCAAGCTGGCTACCGTGGTACTATCCTTGACTCCAGAGATCAGAGAAGCCAACGGGTTCAGCAAAGCCTGTGAGTCTGCGAAAGCTGATCGCAAACCGAACTGCGTTGAACCCAAGGTTGCAAGTAGCAACATTTTGAACGCAAGGAATTTGAAATTTAAAGAACTTGTGTGTGGGTTTGAACTTTAAACAAAGCCCAGTTGAGGTCCAGGTGTAGAGGGGTCCGCCACCACATGGGCGCTCATTCGAAAGACTCTGACCGGACCTGTTTTGAAACTTCAAGAACCAGAAGGCTCTAGGAAGGGGTGGCGTGAGGCATCAGAGTGGTCCTATAAGAAATGTATCGACAACCCCTGTGTTGCTCGAAGATACGGAGAGGGGGAGCGGCCTGGCTGTGTTCTGGCTAGGCTTCTCCACCAGGAAACAGGATCTCCTCACATCCCGGCTATAGAGAAACCTGATGGCACCTTGGCCTTTCTTGCGCAAGATATTAATGCAGAATTCCTCTCTGTTAACACTACTGCTGTGTGACTAAATTATCACAATAACAGTTTGAATCAAATGGTAATCTCACCTTAGCAGACTGCAATATTCAATGGAAAGCCAATGCTGAACGCAAGGACCACCCCGACCAACGCGCCACTCTCTGCTCGGAAACAATACCCCAAGAGGAAGTACGCGTCCGTCAGGGAAACCCTCTAGGGTAGAAAACCCTGGTTGGAAGTGTATCCCAGGGACTTGGATGCGGCTTGCAGACAGCGTCACCGATGTAATGGAGGTTCAAACTCGGGAAGGCTTCTTCTGGAGAGAATGACAACAGAGAAGGGTAAGAAGGAGGAAGGAAGTGAATATGGTGATAAGAAGGTAAGGAACAGTAAGATCTTCCCCTAACCTCTGAACCTGTCGAATCTCGAATACCTGGAGAGAAGCCGAAGAGGCGGCAGTTACTGAGGGTGTTGGAGCGAGAATCCTGTCAAAGATAGGAAGGTAAGTGAAGCACTAGGAGCGGGAATCTACGAGACCCAGAGGAATGCTTTGAATAAGATCTGATGTAAACTAAATTTTACCCGGGGGACAGTAGCACAAAGACCAAGAAACTGTGTCTTGTTACGAGATATGGGTAGCACGACGATGTGTCAGGTAAACTTCGGAAGCTGAGGAAAGATTCTGCGAAATAGATTTAGACAGAGTTAGTGTAAGTTAGAGATAGGGTAGGTAGAATCAAGGGAAGAGTGGAGCAATAATATCTGGGAGCGAACTCACGGAGCATCAGCTAGAACAGTAGCAACGCGAAGAACTGACCAACTTTGTCAAGTATAAGGAGTCACGTGAGCCTCACGCCGTGCTTCTGGCGAACGTGAAAAGACTGGAACTCTGCATATGGAACTGTTAGAAATGCTATCCGCCATCTTGGAATTACCGCTCCGAATGGAGCCACAGAGCCGGGTCCGGGACCATAAGGTCCAATTCTTGGAATGTGTAACACTCTCTTTCTATGAATCCCTATATTCGAATGTAGATACCGTTCCCACGACTGAGGTTGACACATACTTGGACAGCCTACCTCTCTCCGTTCTCTCTTACGAGACTAGCCGGCTGTCTCGATGTACCAATCACGGCCGAAGAAATATCAAAAGCCATTGATTCCCTAGCTTCGGGTATGGCCCCTGGTTCCAACGGCCTCCCAGACAAATTTTATAAACAATATAAATCCTGACTGGTCCCCCAACTGCAGGCACGATGGGACGAATCCTGTGAGGTGGGTACACTTCCCCCCTCCCTCCGCGAAGCCATCATATCTGTTCTACTTAAACCGGGTAAACCTCCCACTGAATTCGGGTCATACTGGGCCCTTTCCCTCATGAACTGCGATGTTAAGATTTACGCTAAAATTTTAGCCCTGCGATTGACCCCGTACATGTCCTACATTATTCACCCTGATCAGTCGGGATTTATCCACGGAAGGTCCACCTCCCTCAACCTTCGTCGTCTGTTCAATATTATCAGCCATATTGACCCAAATGCTCAGGCAGTGGCGGCCACCTTTGACATGCAGAAGGCTTTTGACTCTGTCTCTTGGAGCTACCTCTGGCGGGTCCTTGAGAAATGCAATTTTGGGCCCCGTTTCCAGTCCTGGGTCAAATTGGTATACTCAGATCCTGTGGCCAGGGTCCGTACCAAGGACAGGTGTTCTTCTCCCTTTCGAATAGCCAGAGGCACGAGACAGGGCTGTGTATTTTCCCCTTTTTTGCCATAGCCATAGAACCCCTAGCGGACAAGATGCGACAGATCCATTCACACCGGGCCTGAGATTGTCAAGAACGCTGGATATTATCTCCCTATATGCTGATGACGCCCTACTCTTCATTCACTCACCGGTGCACAACCTTGCTCAGGTCCTCGAAGACGTCATCCATTTCAGACAAATATCAGGACTGAAGGTAAACTGTTCTAAATCAACTCTATTTCCACTTACCGATGCCACGCTCCTCCTCCCCGGTCCCATGGGGTTCACCTGGTCGCAAACCGAAATCACCTATCTCAGGGTGGTGGTCGTCCCCCTCCAATTCAATTTAGTATTCGAGGCTAACTATCAGAAATATTTTACTGTGCTTACCAGGAAATGTATGGGTTGGGCAAAACTCCCTATCTCCCTAGCTGGCAAGGTCGGCATTTTAAAATTGATCATGCTCCCTCAAATTCTTTATCGTTTCCTTAACCTACCCCTGTGGCCAGGTAGAGAATTTTTTCAGTCACTGGACCGTACAATCAATACATTCCTAAGGCACTCCTGAGCAGTACGCCTTAAATTTGACAAATTAACTTCTCCCTTGGATGGTGACTTTGGAGCTCCCAACTTTGGAAGATATTGGTTGGTTGCGCAGGCGCAATTTGGTCGCACTGGTTTACCAATACAAACCCTCCCCCTCATATTAGCCTTGAGCGACTTGGGGTCGAGGGTCGGATATTGGTTCCTTGGTTCTTTCTCCCCCAAGTCTTAAATGTGACCCACTGGATCATGTGGGCACCACGTTCCTTGCTCTGTCTGAAATATGGAAGTTGCCCAGTGCTTCTCGTCCCTTTAACAGCAGTTTACCCCTCTGGAATTTCCTCCCGGAAGCCCCCTGTTTTCCCCCGTCTGTAGTGCACCATTGGGCTGCTGCAGGTTTTGAAACCATTCATGATGTATTCGACCAAGGTAACTTCCTAGAATGGCAGGACCTACCTGAGGCCTTATGGCAAAAGCCATCCGTCTGGCTTCAATACTCGGGCCTCCGCCGATTTCTCAAGAGGAGATTTCAGAATGTTCCCTCTATACCCCCTGATGACCCTATACTTGTGGAAATCATGAGTGCTAATGCTTCAAGAGGGAAGGTATCCAGACTGTACGCTTTACTACAGTCCAGAGCCGCGCCTCCGTTTGATAAACTCAAACGCTGCTGGGCGGAGGACCTGGAGATCGATATGACCGATCAGTGCTGGAATCGTATGTGTGCTCGCACTCACAATGTATCATTTAATTCCCGCTTTAAACTAATTCAATGTAAAATTTGACATAGATTTCACTACACCCCAATTAGGTTACACCACATGTCACAAGACTACTCCCTCAGGTGCCCCAGGTGTAAATCCGAAGATGCAACATATATACATATGATTTGGTCTTGCCCAAGCCTGGTTCAATTTGGGGGGGAGATCTGCTCCACCATGTCTGATGTCCTTGACCACAATAGCACCCCATCCCGCCGTTGTGTCTCTTTCATGAATTCCCTGGACTTGGTCGTGATTCCAAAAAATTAGCGGGGCTATGCATGCTCCTCGCAGCACGCGGTATCCTGCTATGTTGGCTCCGCCCTTGGGCACCTACGCACGCACAGTGGCTCAATGCCGTGACATGGGCCTCGGACACCGAGGAGGCCTGGGCGGTCCAGCAACCCCCGATGTCTAGACCCAGGAACAACTGGTCCCCGTTCCACTCTTACATTTCCTCCATCTCAGCCAATGATGATGATGAATCAACTGCGCCTTCTTCTCCTATCAACGTCTCCTCCTAAACTAGAGGCATTCATTGTTGTATTACACACAGGCCCCAGGTCTTGTCGGTTGTGATGGTTCGTTCGCCTGATTGTTGACACTGCATACCAACTGTTTGTGCCAATTCTCATTTGTTGCTTGCTCTTCTATTGCTATGTCAAGCTCAATAAATAAAGTTTAAAAAAAGAAATTGTGCATGTAATTTGCATGGGAGGGCATCTCCTTCAGTGTTCATGTGTTCTGCATGTGCATGTACCATATAGCAGAGCCCTGAACTGTGGACTTTTAACTTGGGGTTGATAGACAATTTGATGATTCCCCCTAACATTTTTTGCGCTACAGCCCATAGAATACAGCTGAGTCCCATGGAAATTCGGCCCAGCTGTCACATAGTCACAGATACAGCAGTCCTCCCTGTGCCTGAAAACGCTGCTTTGCATGGTTTTCATAATATCATTAAACTAGTCTTCTCTGCTAGTAATTGAAAGGTCAGCCTTAATTCTAATGACTATTCCCATGTAAGGTAATGCTCTTTTATCTCATGTTTGAACAGCCTGCGGTATTTCGAATGTCCTTCCACCTCACAGCACTTGGAGTCCATAACAATGACAGAAGGCGCTATACGAATACAAAATAACATAACATTCTGGATTCAGTGCAATCTATTAATTTGCACCACAACCTATGTAGTGTGCACTTAGATTTGCAAAAGTGTTCTGTTCAGCAAGGAGGAGCCTCTGAATTAATTTATTTAGCCTTTCAAACTTTCATCTGTTGTGGAAATATTGTTCTTTCATTTATCTTCACAAAATAAAGTTTGTAAGCAGAAAGTGTACAGAGACCATTTTAGCCTTCACTCTGGTCAGCTCTTTAAACTGTAATGTTAACCCTGCAGGTTCTTCGAGTGCCAAGACTCAAACCTAACCATGAATAATGGGCAAACGTGACTAAAAGTTGGCACTCATCTTTGGCAGACTCCAATAGAATATCCTTGATAAAGCACGTGCTAAGCCCTGGCAGAATAGTTTTTCTCTTACAAAGGCAGGTCTGTCGCATGTAATTCTCCTGTTATTCATGCATGGATATCCATGATAAGAATTGGCAGTTGGGTGATCCCTGCATGAAAGATAGGAATTCGCTCAGTCGAGTCACATTTCTCTCAGTTTAATTCTTTGTGAATGCCTAGTTACGAGTTGAAATTAAAGTGGCAAAGACTGCACTGATATCTGGTTGCAGGTTAGTTAACCCATATCCTCCGGCTGTGTACTATTTCAAAGCAGGTTTCTAAATTAAATCAACATCCTTCTTCATTTAATCACGTTATACATCGCTTTATTTACATAGCCAATATCTGATATTAACACAGTCTACACATGTTTCATGCAGCAGCGTTTCATCAGGGCTGTTCACGAATGAAATACTGAAAAAGGAGAAAAAGGGAAACGAGGGATGTGCTAGTGGAGGCCTTGCATTGTGTAGTAACGAGGTGAAACAGAAGGAACCCTGACACGTGCCAGGCTGTGTTGCGCCTGAGTTATGGTGACCAGAAACAAGATGGCACAAGAGTCTGGCTATTAATAGAATACAATGACAGTCCTAGTGCGATTGTCATGTAATATAAAAATGATTAGACGGTAAACATGGAAGACTGGAGATCATTTGCAGTTAGATTGAAGGAGGTGCACGTGTATTGGGAGTGGATCAGGATGTTGTTCATTTAAAGATAGTGGGGATTCTAAGGAGCTTTATTCATGTAATTTCAGTTATTCATTATGATAGAACATAAATACAGCCAATTGTGAGCGTATGGAAAAACTGCGCCCATTTCAGGATGTAAAGACTAATCCTAGTACCCTGTTACTCATGGAGATGACTATAGCATAACAACAACCAAAAAAGAGATGGGTGGAAGGTTTTTAATGAATCTGAACCACTGGCACTGCTCTGGGCAACCTTTCATGCCACCGTTTTTTAGCCTGTCTGCGCCATTGCAAAAGGGGTCCAGCATATGCAAATCAGTCAGGTACTGCCACCAATGGTAACAGCTCAGCCCGAACTGCTTCTCCAACTTTCTCAACAAACTCCTATTCTCATCACCCAGCTGTCCTCAATTTTAAAGCTCTCACCATCCTGCCATTGGCCGAGGCAAATTTTGTAATGGATGGACAATCGGCTTCCTATTCTGAGCCCGGGTAGGAAAGTCTTTAAAAATGCTTGCCACCGTTTCGGATTTATTTCAGTTAGTTTCCAGTGCAGGAGCTGGTGCAATGCTCCTGCCTTGCCTCCTGGCTGCCTCCCTGCATAGAATTTGTTTTGGTTGTTTTGTGGCTTTCAGGTGTATAAAGGTCATCAAAAGGGAAAGGAAAACCTCTAGTAGGTTCTCACGTGTGCAAAATTGTTTTTCCTTCCTTTCAGGAGGAGGAAGGATGTATTTCTCTCCTTAAATACTGCAGCTGCAGGGCAGGGAGAAACAGTTCTCCTTCACAAGCACTGCTGATGGGGGGAGGTGGTTGGGACAAGTTAGGTTTCTCTTTTGAGGATCCACACCCAAATAAAGGCTCTTTCTTGATGTACTTCTATCTTCCCATAGCATCCTTTTCTGAATAACTGAAACAAATTCCGTAGTCCACTCTGGGTTTTGGATTTCTGAACCTATGCATCTTGGTTGTGGTTGATGCAGTCCCAATTACCATGATTGTTTGAGACATAGTAGTTCTGAACTAGTTGTTCTCTCAGAGGGGTTGGGACTAGTTCAGGGCTTGTCCTGTCAGTCCTACTCTCAGGTGGATAGCGGACTGGATGAAAACATCTGAAATAATTCCCCAGTAACTTTTCAAGGTACCGCCTCCGTATGGAAACCTTTTTGAATTTTTCATGGACGGCTTTATATTTTTAATTATTTTACTTTGTGTTTTGAACAGCTTTTAACATGGGCTTTCCCATAGGATTTTTAATATATATATATATATATATATATATATATATATATATATATATATATATATATATATATATATATATTTAGTGACACAACTTTGTTAAAATGGACGTTATGGTTAAGTTGCGCTACTAAAAACCTATCAAATTCAGTAAAAAAACTTTGTTAAAGGGACGTTATGGTTCAAAGTAAAACCGAAAAACCCCTGAAATTCGCCAGTTATGGTAAGATAAGCAACTATAACTCGCGCCACCGTGCACTGCTAACACTAACACCCAGGACATCAAAGATGACATCACAAATGTAATTGATGACATCACTGATGACATCACATGTGCATTTACTTTTCATGAAAACTCTGTAGGAGGGATTCTTATAATGTTGACCAAAAAGTGTCAAGTGTAAATATCATGAGCTAATTAGTGCATTAAGCAATCCATTGATATAAATAGCATTCTATTATGAAGTTCTATCCAGTATACTAAGCAATTCATGCTGAAACTTAGGCAGTGTGTGCAGTATACATGATGAAGGTGCAATATTCATAATCTTGCCATGTAGAATAATGAAATGATAACTGCTTTCTTATTAGAGTTTTGCATACTGTGAAACATGTAATAAGTAGCTAATAAAACCCACTTAATACATAATTACACTTAATACAGACAAAACACAAAGAGACAACAACACATACAAATATGAGTATATACAGGGACAGAAAAGTAAGCAAAAAAGCAGAAGTAGTAGCAGAAAGAGTTCATAACCTAACTGATTATCTTTATGCAGAGAAATGATTGCTCTGTTTCAAAGCTGCTACTTACTGTATGTATGTGTATGAAATGATGTCAGTGAACCCCAAGGAAAGGAGTGTGAGTACAATGTATACAAATATGACCATATACAGGGAAGGTATAGTAATAAAAATAAAACTATGAGAAAATGCTGATAACTCTAATGATTATCTTCATGCACAGAAAGGATTGCTCTCTTTCAAGCCTGTGTCTTCCTCTATATATATGTTTCATATGATATGACTTGACCCTAAGTCTACAAATATAGTACCTTTTCAATTTTTACTTGCTGACTGTTACTGAAGAAAACTATGTGGCTTAGATATGTCAGTAAAGCAAAAAAAGGGAGAGCCACCCATGTGATGTCATCAGTGATGTCATCAATGACATTTGTGATGTCATCTTTGATGTGCTGGTTGTTAGTGTTAGCAGTGCACGGTGGCGCGAGTTATGGTTGCTTATCTTACCATAACTGGCGAATTTCAGGGGTTTTTCGGTTTTACTTTGAACTATAACGTCCCTTTAACAAACTTTTTTTACTGAATTTGATATGTTTTTAGTAGCGCAACTTAACCATAACGTCCCTTTTAACAACGTTTTTTCACTGAATTTCATAGGTTTTTAGTAGCGCAACTTAACCATAACGTCCCTTTAACAAAGTTTTTTTACTGAATTTCATGTTTTTAGTAGCACAACTTAACCATAATATCCCTGACTTTCTATACATGTAACATAGAACATACTGAACCCCTAGCTAGTGATTTCGATGTCCGCGGACTACCGCCATGTCCGCAGACATATCGAAAATCTGAGCGTGGTGAATGTAAATTTAAATAGTGTGCCCCATTTCCCCTTTGAGGTTGGCTCTGAAAAGAGACTTTTTTTGGGGGGGTTTGCAGATGCTTAACAGACACCTGTTATTTTGTATTTTTTTTTTCTTACTTTACTCCTAAAATCTTCACATAACCTTCTCCAAAGCAACCCTTACATTCCATCATAGAATGGCATTTCCCATAAAAGATAAGGAAATGCCATCTTCTTTAAAATAAACAGCATTACTGGAATCAATATTCTCATTATTACAGAAGAACATACCAGCTCTAAGCATGAAGGCACACATGCCTCGGTTGATTACACACCTAGCATTGTTTTGCTGAGGGAAAAAAACTGAACTATTGTCCCATATTGCCCTAGGTACTAATCCAGAAAAAATTACTTTGGCATTTGGAAGAATGTTCATTACTGCTTGAACCAAGTGTTCCAAATCTGACAACAAAGTAGGGGCACTGACATAGCCCAAATGGAAAGAACCATAGTGCAAAACTACCACATGGGGACTGTTGATCCTGCCCATATCTTCACAAACTTGTACAATTCCCTGTACATTGCAATCAGGCACAGTGCTCCACACCACCTCCACTCCTTTAACATCAAAATTCTTTGCAACATGCCTGCATTGAGCATACTGTTGTAAACCATGCACAAACATGTCTCCAAGCACCAACACCCTGACTTTCTCCACTTCTGCCATCTTCACTACATACAGTCTCTTTGAACACAAATCCACAACCTCAACATCTGATTGGCTGATCCCTACAGTCTTCTTTCCATGCTGGATTTGCTGGAAAACCCTGGATGTAGCACGCCCTGTCTGCAAACCGCATAACTCTTAGACAGCCCTTCTACCATTTCCACTTCATTCTCTGTGCCATTCCCTCATTGGATACAGCTAAGCAGGCACACAATACGGAGAACGTCCTCAGAACACCCCCATTTTGTTTATTTTCGAGCATTTCAGGACACTGCAAGTGTTCTTAGAACACATTCAACTTGCCAGCGAACAATACAGACAACGTCCTCAGAACACCCCCATTTTCTTTATGTACGAACATTTCAGGACACCGCAAGTGTTCTTAGAACACTTTCAGCTTGACAACTAACAATACAGACAACGTCTTCAGGCCACCCCCTGCGAACATTCCAGGACCCCATGAGTCTTCTTAGCACACTTTCAACTTGACACCGAATCCATTCTGTTTATTTACGAACATTTCAGAACAGCCGTGTTGTCTGCAGAAAAATTGAACACAACAAAAGTGTCTAGCACATAAAAAAAACAGAACATTGAACCTATCTCATACTCCCCCCACCCTCCCCAAACACTCTTACACACCAACACACTCCACAAAATACAATTTTTAATCAAAATTTCACTGCACTGTCCGCGTTCGTCCCCGAATGCAAGATGGCGGGCACCACAGAAAATCTGACGCGCTTCACGCACCACGCCGTCCAATCAGCGAACACGTCGCATGTCCGCTGACATCACGCAAGCCGCTCGGCCAATCAGGGCGCTGTCCGCAGAACGAACTGGGAAGTCCGTCCGCGGAGCAAACTGAGATATCACTCATTTTTTTTCCTTACATTTTGGTCATTTTAAAAAAAACAACTGGACGGATTTACACCAAATTTGCAAAAGCACGCTTTCGGGACCAAGCCCCCGCTCCTGCCGCAAATTTGGTGTAAATCCGTCCAGCGGTTTGGCCTGTAGGCATGCGCAAAGTTTTTTCCCATTATGTCTATGGGATAAAACAAAAGTTTTGGGACCCCCCCTATAACTTTGCCCCCCCTGGACCAAACCTCTCCATACTTTGCAAAAAAATTCAGAGTGGGCCATATACTTTTTCTGCAGAGTTTGGTGAGGATTCGTCCAGAGGGAGCGAAGTTATAAGCCACCCGAAAAATGCTCTTCCTATGGAAACACCAATTTAACCATAACTACATGGACGCTAGCATGTCCATGTAATATATATATATATATACATCTCCTTGGATACCAACTATATATTTCTTGCTCCTCAAGATCCACAAACCCTTTGAGAAGCTAACCCAGGTCCGACCGATCATCAGTGGCATTGGATGGGCCACAGAAGGCCTATCTGAATACATTGACAATGCCATCAGACAACATGTCTTTCAAATGCCATATTCTGCAGAGACAGCACGGCAGTACTTACACTTTTACAAGACTATGAATGGAAAGAGGTATACATGCTAGCTACACTCGATGTGGCAGCCCCATACACTTCAAATAACTACAACCTAGACATCAAGACCATAGACTATACCTTTAGGAATCATTCTGTGTCTTATCTGAAACTTGTAGACATGATCAAATCCTTTCTCCAATTCACACTTGGCAACAACTTTTTCCTGTTTAACGAAGAATACTATGCCAAAGTTGTTGCCATGGAGTACAAATATGCCCCACCCCTAGCAAACCTTTTTTATGGCTTAGTATGATTATGCACATGCCCTCAACAACAATGACTTTACACAACATGTCATCCTCTGTAAAAGATATATTGACAAAATGTTAATCATCTAGAATGGCACATCAATACTGTTCAGCAGATACATAGAACACCTAAACAACAATACCTCTGGACTCTGCCTAACGGGGCACTGCAATGAAACAGCAATAGATTTCTTAGACTTACACATCTACATGGAGGACAACAACATTCCAAAAAAAACATTTCGGAAAGCAACCAAAGTTAATTCAACCCTCCATGCTTCAAGCTGTCACCATAAAGCAACTGTGAACAATATGCCTGCAGGCGAGTTCCAATCAGGCACGTAGGAACTGCAGTGAGGGCAAAAACTTTGATGCAGAATGTGCGCTGCTGTGCATGAGATTCCAAGAAAGGGGATATTCACCTGCTCTGGTTAAGAAATCCCTTGACAAGATTAACCAACAGACAAGAGCTGACATATTGCAACAGAGACCTCAACATTCTCCTGACAAGAAAACAACCACTGATATTATAACACAGTACTCAGATGCCCACATTATTTATATTATAGTACAGAAGCATTGGTATCTCCTATGCATGGGCAAAGATTCATCAAACCACATCAATTATAAGCCCAAATTCGTGGAATCTGCTCTGCCCTTCAATTTTGATTAGCGAAAGCTCTGATACTGTCAGAGGCGCCAACTGGTTGAGAACCTTATCAGGCTTTCATCGTTGTGGAACATGCAACATGTGCAAATTTGCACATGAGAACTGTGACAAATTCTCTCCCAGGCAAGGTGGAGAAATCACCATAAGGGACTTCTTTAACTGTAAGACCACCTATGTGGTATATGCAAGTATATACGTATCCCAGAAACTCTATATAAGAAGCACCATAAGACAACTAAGGATCAGAATGAGGGAATACCTGGCAAGTCTCAACAGCCAGGAACCCAGGTTGCTACTAGCACAACACTGGCAGAGCTGCCATCAACTGTCAGATAAAAGAGAGATCAAATACATAGGCCTGATGAGAGCCAAAAGCAACACACACAGGGGCAACCACACCTTATTGCTACGACAAATGGAATCCAAGTGCATCTGTAAATACAGGGGCACCGAGGAGGGCCTGAATGCCGAGCATGAAATGAATGTGTTCTTATAAAGGTATATGTTTTAACTGATGGTTCTCAGTTCAATACCCGCTACTTGCGTGATTATGCCACCACAACTAACATTATTGATATTACCAATGTTCACAATTTTCTTAAGTCTGGCTTTCAAATGTGCTTTGTGATTTTATTCACCTACATTACTGTATTCTAATTATAGGAGCCTGCATATGTCATAATATCTATTTTTCTTTATACGATAAAAATGTACTTGGTCTGGCATTTTGGATTCTGATATTTCTTCTATTGGCAATGTCATTATGAGACTATAGGAATAAACATATTCAACCCACTAAAAAATATATTGTAACACAATGTAGTGTACTGTGTTGTACCTGTTGTAATTGCTGTCACCAGACCTGGCTGCGATTTGCACTGTTTTATTGTAAAACACATAGACCACTTCCGTTACTGATCTAATGCAGGAATCAAACTAGGTCATGTATTAATAATACTACTATAATAACAATGATAGGCGAGGAAAAAGTACCCTGCACCCCAATCATCAACATTGCAAACACACATGAGGATCATTCTGATTTAACTTTGCAGACCCCAATAGTCACTAACACTCATTTTAGTTTCGGAATGACAATGGTCAACCAACCATGTTCCTGCCGGCACAATGCTGTGCTCGCATCTGTTACAGATTAGACTTGCACCATACAAGGCCATCCGGCCGCCAAAGACAATAGTAGAATCGACAATTGCGCGTGCCGATGTCAATATTGACATCAGGATACTGTGACACGATGCGCATCAAGCGCGAGACGTCACATGCACGAGTGCGTGTGACGTCAAGCACAGTTTCATTATAAATATAATGGCACGAGTATGGCTGCGTGCTTCTCAGACGTGGGACACCTGGGCGGTTTTTCACAGGGTACCCCCCATTGCATTAGGTAAGATTTCATTTTGCACATCCCTATGAAGCCCCCTGAGGGCCAATTCGCTGTGATTTTCTGCTTTTTTGCTAACATACTAGATCCTGAATGATATGATCATATCATGGCGGTTTGCCTTAAACACTTGTGATCTAAGGACTTCCCTGCCTCTGCAGGAATTTATAACAGAGGAAAACCATCACGGTGACATACATGGCTATTTTGCTGAACTACTGCCAATCTCGAGGGGAAAGATTACCTCAATATATATGTGTTTTTCCTGCTGTGTACCGTTCCAGTACCACCCCCTAATTAGGCCATTCTGTCAATTGTCACAGCTTCCATTAAAGGAGCACTATTTTCTACCAACACATCAGTTTGATCTGAATTTTTTCCATGACCATCAGGGTAAGTGCCAAGCGGATTTTCAGACTCGCACCATTCTGGCATATATAGTTTCTCAATGTCTTAAGTGTCACTTATATTTGGGTTCCCCTATCATGTGATCTACAGGTCAGGCTAACAAGTTACCATTGGTAAGTCTTAGCCCTGTCATTTAGACACCTCATTTTGAGCGCTGCTCCCACCACCTGTCCATGAACCAACCATGCCCAATATGCAGTCCTAAATATTCTCGTGTCCAATGCAAATGTTACTTATCATTCCTGGCACCAGGGCACAGCACATCCAATTGGACCAACACACCAATATGGGGATCTGGGTGTTTTATCCACTCCACCTCACACCCAATTGTGAATGATTGACCCAATGCACACTTTAGACTTCAAGACAATGTTAAATGACAATTAGTGCTGGTGGGTGTCTTTTCGATTTTCAATTCTTATTTATGTTTTTCCCCATGTCTCTGTCTGCTGCCCTTTCCCTCCCCATCCACAACCTTGATTTGGTATGTATCGCTAATGTCTACTCATGTAAATGTCATTCCTCAACACAATGGTTTGTTTGATTTCACTTGAATACTGTGTAAATATCAACCTTGAAAAAGACCCAGTGTCGAAACAGGTGTTGGCTGAACTTTTTCTGATTAGCTTACAACAATAAACCAAGCTTGTTGTTAGAAAATCAACATGATTATTGTAATCACAATTATTACCAGGGCCTGCGTGAACAACTAGAACCAATCCACCATTATCCAGTTTCTGTCTAAGGTTGAGAGTAGAACCTCAAGGTTCCAGTTGCGCAGCACTCCCATATACCTGTTTGGACGATAGCGCACAAGGAGTCGGTTTACTCACAACCTCGTCTTTCTTACTCCTACAACAGGCGCTCTTATGACACATGCTCCTACGATAGACCCACCAACCACACACACTCCTACGACACATGCTCCTATGACACGCACTCCTACAACATGCTCCTATAAGACACACTCGAAAAACACACACTGTTATGACACTCAATCCTATGAAACATGTTCCTACAACACTCCACATATGACACACACTCCTGCTCCTACAAGACACGCTGCTATAACACATGCTCCTTCTACACACACTCCAACATTGCACACTCCTATAACATGTGCTGTACGACATGCTCTCCTACAAGATGCGCTCCTATGACACATTTTCCTATGACACATACTCTTACGACATGTGCTTCTACGACACACACTCCGACGACTCATGGTCCTATGACACATGCTGCTATGGCACATTCTGTTGTGACACACGCTCCTATGACATATGCGCCAACAGCACACACACCTATGGCACACGCTCCTATGACACATTCCCCTACAACACACGCTACTATGAAACACGCTCCTATGACATATGCTCCTACAACACACATGCTTACCATGCACCGTCTTACAACACACAGTTTCACATGTGCTTTTATGCCATTATGACACATGCTAACAATCAATATACAGCTTTTATACAATATGTCCATGTATATTTATAATATGTACAATACACTTAGTGAGAATCAATGACCAGCTTCTTTTCAAAATGTACATGTAGAATATGTACATTACACACACTCTGACTTTGATATCTGTTTTCAGGAGATATTAATAAATGTGCATCTTTGATGCAAACTCCACAAACAGACATATGAGTTTCGCAGTGCGTACATTACGCAATTTACATTTTCTGAAACCATATCAAAGCCAGGGTTAATTTCAAGTACATTTTTTGCAGGTGTAAATTGCATGCAAGCACAAAATGTAAAACTCATACCCGCCTCTTGTAAGTATTGAAAATTGACATTAAAGTTAGAATTCACTTTACATCAAGGAGTCATACGATGCATTAGCAGAATGAATGCACATTGTATAGACAAACATTACACATACATATGGGAGACAAACATTTCATATATGGATACTAATATAGTAATGCAAACTCATATAAAAGTCAAGAATTACTTTGCTGTGAGTAATCAGGAGTTGTACATTGCATACAAACTGCAAAACTAAAATGCACTTCTTTCACATATTGAAACCTCACATCAAAGTCATACCTGGCTTCAATGTGAGTTTTCATACATATAGGAGGCATGCAGGATATGTGCATTTTATGGCTTTATATCAAACACTCATACGCTGCTTTTGTGGCAATATACTCAAATGCCAAAGACTTACACACCATGCACTCATATTCCTTACATCACACTAATGACACACATTCTTACAACATTTGCTCCGACAGGCCCTCCAACCAAACACACACTCTTACAACAAATGTTCCTATTTACACTCTCCTACAACATGTGCTCCTAAGACGCTTGCTCTTACAACACAGACACTTGCTCTTACAACACACACTCTTAGAAATGCTCTGTAAGGGTGCGGAAGGAGGAGACTGAAACACAAGTGTCATGTATTTGAGCAAAGAGTTTTATTCCTAAAGTAATAAATGGAAAACCCTATCTTTCCCTAACTCTAAGAGGGGTTTCCCTGCCTCAACTGAACACTAAGGAAAATGTCAGAATGTCCAGAAATAGAGTACACCGTCCAGTGTCAAAATCTGACTTCTATCCCTTGCACCTGAAAACAAACTAAAGTGGTTTACTGTCCTCTTGGTCCTGAAGAATGACTCCCTTCTTCTGGACAGTCATAGCTCCATATAAAAAGGGGGTATATTTCCCTTCCCCTGGATTTGTTAAGGTTTCACTTAGCAGTTCAACAAAATAGGGGGAATGTCTCCGTTCCCCTGGCCTTGTTCAGGCTTGACTTGGCAGTTCACCAACGTAGGGGGAATGTCTCCCTTCCCCTGGCCTTTCACAGGCTGCTGTACACAGTTCTACAAAGTAGGGTGAATGTCTCCCTTCTCCTGGCATTTCTCAGGCTGATTTTCACTGTTCCACAAAGTCAGGGGAATGTCTCCTTTACCCTTGCCTTTCTCAGGCTTGTTGCACCGCTCTACTGGCTCAGTTGGGCAGACCTGGCTGATTTTCACTGTTCCACAAAGTCAGGGGAATGTCTCCTTTACCCTTGCCTTTCTCAGGCTTGTTGCACCGCTCTACTGGCTCAGTTGGGCAGACCTGGTATACTTCCCTGCCAGGTACTGCTTTGGCTCTCAGACCCCTTCAATATGGCTTCTCATGTTTGGTTCCCGACCCCTTTTTACTGGTTTATTGTACTCTCGTTCCAACGCCCTTTATATTGGCTTTTTGTTTTCGTTACCCAGACCCCTTCATATTGCTATTTCCTGCCCCCTCGAGGTTCCCAAGCAACCCAACTGTCTTCTGTATGGGCTTCCGTTCCCAAGCACTTCCTGGGAGTCAGGCTGCGCATACCTGCTGAACCATTTCCTTTAGCTGCTCTTCTGCATCGGGACCCTTGGCCTCTTCTGGCTTAGTTTCCTCTGTCTCCTCTGGAGCAGGCAGGGAGACCATAACTTCTCCAGCCATGTCCCAGTGAGCAGCTTCAGGATCAGCTTCACCATCTGGGGTATTCGAACTTCACTCGCGTTGCCTCGGTGGAGGGACTGGCAACATGGTTATGCCCTCTACTATTTTTATGTCCCTTCTCATAAAAGAAATAGACTGTTCATTATATGTCGAGATGACAGTTCAGTGGAGTGAACCCTACTCTTCCTCGTCCCAGTACTACAGTTACTTTTGGTCTGGCATAAGTACATAGGGAAGTTGGTAGGATTAGAGGGCGATAAGGAAGGAGGTGTGAAATAGGTAGGTGAATGGGGAAAATACTGTGCCCATGATGTTCACCCTGTATCCCAGAGAGGGAATCCCTTCCCATGAGATCATCCTGCTGAGTACCACCCCCAGGGGGACTATCGGCTAGTGGCCTCACCTCCTACGACACATTCTCCTACAACACATGCTTCAATGGCACACACCTTTATGCACGCTCCTGCGACATACGCTTCTACGACACATGCTCCTATGACACACACTCCTGCGACACACACACGCTCTTACCGCGCATGCTCTTACAACACACACTTAGGAAACACACCATGTGCTGTTATGTTATTACGATATACACTCAGAATCAATTTACAGCTTTTAGTCAAAATGTACATGTACATTTAAAATAGAACATTGCACATGCTGAGAATCAATGTACAGCTTCTATACAAGATGTATCTGTACATTTCATAATTGTAAACAGCTCTAAATATGAAAACTATTGCATACATGTAGCAAATGTAAAATATATGGCTCATATGAAACACATTTGATGCTGAATTGCACGTTTACACAGAAAGACATATTTGGCCAGATTTCCAAAAGATGTTTAGGCGTAGGTAATGTGATGGGCAATTGCACCCAAAAACGTTGTGCATAATTCACAAAGGGCTTCTAAATGTGTGCGTCAGAGATACATACTGTCAGTCCATCCGCATCGTTATGCGTGGGCCGGCCGCCGTTGCGGCCGCTACGTAAGGACGTCCTGGACGTGACGTCGGGAGAAGGGGAGGGGCGGGGGGGAAGTTCGGCAGTTGCCGCCTTACGTTAATAAAGGAAGGTTCTATAGCACCCCGGCTCCTGCGTATCATTGCCGCGAGACGCGCGCGCACTTGCGGCGCACCCGCAATCCCAGGCCCGTCCCCGGCCTGACAAATGGCGACGAGGATGATACGGCCCACGAGTGCCGAGGGGAGGTCCGCAATCGTGCGGCTCGGCGCGTCGGCGCACCTCCACGACATTTGACAGCAGGGAGCTGCCAACAGCCGAAGGCGGTGTCGGACCACACGAGCAGACGCTGCCCCACAGTCACAGCAGAGGTGCAGGAACAGCTGGCACAGCCCCACAGCTACATAAGGGTGCAGGACCAGCAGGCACAACCCCACAGCTACAAAAGGAGTGCAGGCGCACCCCACCGTTGAAGGCACACCGGTCGGCGGTAAGTGGGTTAAGATGTCGGATAACGCAAGCACGTCTGCCTCATCCACAGGAGGGGCAAGCACCGCAGCAGCCTCGCCAGGAGGTGGCGACGGCACTCAAGGCGTCAATCCGCCCCCTCACACAGAAGGAGGAGCAGCGCAGGTGATGCACATGCCAAACCCCTTTGAAATTAGAGACACTTCAAACTTGGGGCCCCGTTGGACGATATGGCTCAGGGACTTCAAATTTTACACGGGGCGATAGGACTTACGGATGACGCAAGACTGAAGAACACACTGTTCATGGCGGTCGGGCCAGCAGTGAGAGACATAGCCGGAGAGCTACTCGACGTCAACACAGTAACTTATGGTCAACTCCACACTAAACTATCTGAATACTTCGCTCCACACACAAACGTCAACTATGAACGTCACGTATTTCATACGACCAGACAGGAAAAGGGCGAATCCATCGACAATTTCGTGATGCGCCTGCGCATAAAACTAAAACACTGCGAATTTCACAGATATTCAAACGAAGAAGCTCTCAGATCACAGGTGATCGCAGGCTGCCTCTCGCAACCTTTTCGTAAACAGCTCCTGCAAAAACAAAGGTCACTTGAAGAGATCCTAGCACTGGCTCGCATGGAAGCCGCCGTGGACTCACAACTGGACAACCTGGGGAAAGTCTCCATACAACAGCCAGGGGAACCCGCAGAATCCGTCAACAAACTATACGCAAGCCCCGGCCAGGGCGGGAGACGCACAGAGGCCACCTGTTACAAGTGCGGGTACGAATATCCGCACGTTGGGGACTGCCCGGCCCTGGGACAACAATGTGCCGCATGCGGAGGCATGGACCACTTCAGGGCCACGTGCAAGAACGCCCCCATGACTGCACAGGGTAGACCCCGAACTCAAGATAGACGCCGATACAGCTGGCAAAGCCCGCCCAAACCCAGAGGAGAGAGCGACAGGAAGCCGACAAAAAGAGAGGACAGCAGCAGATCCAACCACTACTCCCGGGACGACAGGCGCTCGTCAGAGGACACGCGTCGCTCCCACAGAAGACGATATGTCCGCTACATAGAAACGCGATCCCCCACCAGCAGCGACACCCCATCTTCAGGGGATGACCTGAGGAAAAAGGGCTACGTATGGGCCGTCAAGACTAACACGTCAGCCACACAGCACAGTCCCATACTCACATTGAATGTAAACAACACGCCAGTGAAATTTCTCATAGACACCGGGGCCACGGTGAACATCATAAATGAACAAACCTATGAAGCACTGACTCCACCTCCCAAAATCAAGAAGGCTGAAATAGACATTTACCCGTATGGATCCACGACGCCTCTACCGTGCAAAGGCACCATAACAGCGTGGTGCTCTCATAAACAGCACTCCGCGAGAATCCCATAAACACAACGGACCTGCGCTCATTCCTGGGCCTAGCCAGCTATTGCTCTAGATATCTAAAGGACTATGCCACGGTCAGCAACCCCCTTCGACTGCTCACGCGAAAGGACACGCCGTTCGTATGGTCAAAGGAGTGTCAAGAGGCATTTGAAGCCATCAGAAGCGCCATTTCACAGGCAGAAGACATGGCGTATTACGACGCCCGGCGTGACACCGAGGTGATTGTAGACGCCAGCCCGGTAGGCCTTGGTGCCATCCTGACACAAAAAGATCCGGAGGACTCGCGAAACATCCACATAGTCGCGTACGCCAGCAGGAGCCTGACAACCACTGAACAGGCATACTCCCAGGCGGAAAAGGAAAGCCTGGCGGTAGTATGGGCCTGCGAATACTTTCACCTGTTCCTCTTCGGCAAGAGATTCACAATAGTCACGGATCACCAGGCCCTCCTGACTATCTACGGAAATCCCAAGGCCGTCATGCCACCAAGGATAGCCAGATGGGGTTTGAGACTACAAGACTACCAATTCACGGTCAAGCACCAGCCCGGAAAGGAGGACAATCCAGCCGACTATCTCTCTCGGCACCCCACGGCATCCACGGTATCTCAACCCTCCATCGCGGATGCGTACATTAACTATGTCATTCACCACCTACAGCCGCTACCCATAGGATGGGCAGAGATAACTGCTCAGTCGGAATCTGATCCCGCACTACGCATCGTCAGACATTGCCTTCTAACAGACAAAAGGGCCCTCATGAGGCAGCAAGCAAAGGCAGAAGCGGACGAAGTCAAGGAAGAAGTTAAGGGACTACATCTAGTCCGTGACAAATTGACAGTGGTGGAAGGCATGGTACTGCTAAAAGGGTGCAAGGTCGTCATGCCGAGGGCACTCCGGGAAAGGACGATACACTTGGCCCATGAAGGACATCGTGGGATAGTGGCCACGAAACGGCTTCTCCGGCAAAAGGTGTGGTTCCCGCAGCTTGACAGCCTAGTAGAAACAATCATAGGAGGATGCCACATCTGTGCACAGGTAGCTCCGCCGCCACACCCAAATCCGCTACAAATGTCACCGCTTCCCACTAAAGTGTGGGAGGAACTGACAGTGGACCTGTTCGGACCATTGAATGATGGCACGCACGTCGTGGTACTCATGGATGAACATTCGAGATATCCCGACGCCCAGATCGTGGACAGCAGCGCAACATCGAGTGTTATCCCTGCCCTCGACCGGATGCTGTCAGCGTACGGGATTCCCAAAGTGATAAAGTCAGACAACGGCCCCACTTTCATAAGTCACGAGTTTCAAAAGTTTGCACGATACATGGGATTCCAACACCAAAAGATAACTCCCCGATGGCCTCAGGCAAATGGCATGGTCGAAAGATTCATGACCAACATCAAGAGAACACTACAGATTGCCCATATCCAAAACAAACTGTTCGAGCAGGCTCTTAATCAACTGCTCAGGGAGTATCGTCACACACCACACAGCACCACCGGCATATGCCCGGCAGACCTGCTATTCCGGAGGCCAATCACCACAAGGCTACCAGAGGACCCAAGACCCAAGGGTACGACAAGCCTTGAACGAGAAGCAAGAGTCAACGACGAGAGGAATAAGGCGCAAATGAAGGAAGCAATGGACAGAAAGAGAAGGGCGAGAGAAAATCCTATGCAGACAGGCGATGAGGTATGGGTCAGACAACCCAAGCACAGGAAGGAAGAAGCGACATTCGCACCCGACCCCCTCATCATCACTCATAAGAAAGGAACAATGGTCACAGCACAAAGAAGCGACTGCACGTCCATAACCCGAAACAGCTCACAGTTCAAGCGGGTAAAGCCCCATCATGGAGAGCGGTGGGAATGGGACAGAGACAGTGACGGAAATGGCCTTTTAGAGGAACCATACCAAGGAGACGCCGAGGAGTCAGAGACAGAAAAGGACGGTGCAACCCCGGCCAGAGACTGCTCGACACCGTGCGGGGTGAGGCGCCCTCAGAGGAGTCGCATCAAGCCGCTCCGCCTGATAGAAGAAATGGGGTAAGGAGACAGGAGCACCCCTCATGTTAAAAAGGGGGGAGATGTCAGTCCACCCGCATCTTTATGCGTGGGCCGGCCGCCGTTGCGGCCACTACGTAAGGACGTCCTGGACGTGACTTCGGGGGAAGGGGAGGGGCGGGGGGGAAGTTCGGCAGTTGCCGCCTTACGTTAATAAAGGAAGGTTCTATAGCACCCCGGCTCCCGCGTATCATTGCCGCGAGACGCGCGCGCACTTGCGGCGCACCCGCAATCCCAGGCCCGTCCCCGGCCTGACACATACATTCAGATGACCCTTTTTACCCTGGGTGCAATGACTCAAATCAGAGGGCATGTGCATTGTGTAATGCTTCCTGAATTTAAAGTGGGATGTGCTTTGAAATGCATGGAAAGCAAACGCATTTGCCAGCGCCTGTTTGAAACAGGTAGAGGAGGATGCACAGTGCATGGCAATGCCATTTCTGACCCCTTTATGTTTTTTTAAAAAGTGGTAAGTGGTAAAGCGTTTTGTGAATCGTTGGTGCCCCACTTGCATTTCTATCCTTCAGAGACAGAAATATCTTAATATGTTTTCAGCATTTTACAATGATCTGTGAAGTGAACTTTCTACATCCAGGTGAGAGGTGGCAGTCTGTCAATCATTAGAGTCGGGAGCACATGTAAGGGGCAGTCTAGTGCACCTTTTGTGCTGCAGCTCAGCCCTCTGGAAATACACAGGTCACCTTTATGAATAGGGTGACCTGTGCATTTGTAAACATGGGGCATCTTAACAAAAGTGCATCCTCTATGCTATTTCTGATGTCCCCTGTTTTGAGATTTTGGCCTATAGTCCTTGGTCTTGATTTATAGCAGTGTCTTCAGTCCAATGTGTTTATCCAGATGGCTTCGTATCTTCATAATTGTAGTGATCTGTTACCTCTGCAAGGAGTTACTGGAACATGTGTCGAGCCAATCACTCTGATGTCACCATTGTTTGCACTGAAATGTTCTGCATGCCAGTGTGGGGCCAAAGGCTAGATTTTATTATAATTTCTTATGACAGTCAGATGCTCCTTGATCTGTACTTTTATTGTCCAAATAGTGCTTTCCACATATTTCATTTTGCATAGGTAATCAATACAGTACACCACACGGGTTTTGATTACAAAGTTGCACTCTGTGGGTGCTATTTTATTCTGTAATGAATATGTTTGCATACAGTACAGTTGTTGCATTTAAAAGAGCCTTTGGCAACATTAGCAGCAGTTGTCATGTTTTGTCTCCGATTTTCCTTTCTTTAGAAAGCTAGGACTGACAATGTTTTTGATTGTTTTTGCTTTTCTATAGGTGGTCTATGATTTATTTTAGTAGAAAAGGCATAGGTCTCTGGGCATCTCAGGTTTGCTCCTGGTACCTCATAACTATTTCACAAAGTAGACTGCTAGATCTAGAGTAAATCTGGAGCTGCTTGGGGCACCTCTGAGATGCCCTCCAGCAAATCTTTATGAACAGCTGTGCACATGGGCATCTCAAAGATGCTACAGATTTGCTGCAGTTTTAGTCTTTGTGAATAAGGAGTAAGGTAGTAGGAGCAATGCTGAGATACTCAAAACATAGCCTGATTTGCTACAGTGCAAATCTTTGTTAATCAGGCTCTTTATGTATTGATCCATGTGTGCTGTATGTCAATGGTGTGATATTATTCAGTGTGTTGTCAAACTGTGAGCCTTAAATTGGGTGTTGAGTCTGATTGTTGCTTTCTCAACCTTTTCTCTCAATGTTTGGTGTTTGTTGAGTACAAGGTTTGTTCTTTGTTCCTGAGTGGCTCGGAGTAGGGCAGGTTCTGCAATGTTTCAGTCATAACCTCTTTGGGTAAATCATGTTTGGCAGGTGGAGAAACTCAGCCTTCGCTACAGTTCTGCCTGATCCTCAAGGTTTCAGGAAATGGTCTGATTTTGATTAGTTTGCATGGGTGGTTGCTGCAGGAATGGAGAATTGAATTTGATGCAACTCTCTTTCTGTGAAGCATGGAATGCAGTGAATTGTTGTGTACATAGATCTTTAGATCCAAGAAGGCAATGGACTGGTGATCTCTTGCATGGTCACGTTGTACACATTATCATTCAAAAATGAAAGATAGTTGCTGAGTGCGACAGTATCACCATCCCAAATCAGGATGATGTCATCAATATAGTATCCTCATAGGACAACTTCACTATTCCAAAATGTTGGATGTTTCCATTCCTATGTGACTTTGAAGTAGCTCATATAGAGGTTGGCATGGAAAGGGGCACATTTAGCTCTGATTGCTGTGCCCTGTACTTGTCACTGTATTATTTCATCAATGAGAATATGTTCTCGTTTTGCATAAGTGCAATCATTTTCATAAGTATTTTGTTGTGCTGTAGCGAGGATCAGAAAATAGGCTAGTGTATGACCCCCAATAATGTTTGTTACATGTGTTTATTTCCTTTTCATTTCAATTGCTTGTCATATCTCAATTAGTTTGTACCATTATTTGGGTATCAGTTCAAGTAAATGTAATGTTTAGGCCATAGCAGTATCCCGTGATAATTTCAGTATCCTCCCCTATTTTAACTTGTCCTGGCCTTTGACATCTTGCATTCCCTTCCATAAGTGCTTGTACATAACTAGTACTGCCTGTCATGTAGTATACTGTTCTAAGCTACTGCTTATCGGAGATGGCACAAAAAACACTTTCAGTATCAAGGAAAGTTGAAGAGTTTTTATTGTAATTTATCTTTGTGAGCCCTAGGGCCGAACATATCTCTCTTGTCTCCTACACCCTTGACCCTAGCCCATGCATCCGTATCCCTATGTTAGTGCTACTGATTGTTACACACTCGGTATGCTAAATTCTAGATAAGCTGCAGTGTCTTACCTAAAGGCATGAGGCCATATTTCTCTGAACTCCCTCAAGGAGTTCATAACTCTCCCTACACTAGCTCCAACTTAGTGTTCGCCAGGTAGCTGTGTATACTGCCTCTCACTTACTCTGTTGGATCTGCCGAAGACTAATCATGTTCACTCTCACCTAGCCCTTCTGCTCTGCTTTGTTCCTCTACCAGACTTCTCTCTCCAAACTTCTGATCCTCTGGTTTTACTCCGCCTGTCTTCTGACTCCACCGTTTTATGTTATCTCTTCACCCACTCTACTACTACCTCTCCTCCTCCAACTACTACCACTCCTCCTTCCACAACTACCACTCTCCCTCCTACTACTGCCACTCCTCATCCCACTCCTACCACTCTTTCACCCACTACTATCACTTCTCCCCCACTAATACCACTCCTACCACCACTACTACTACTACTCAAAAAGCCTTCTTCCACTTTGCACCAATCTTCTCATTTTTACTCTTTACACTGGCCTTTCTGCATATTTATATTGCGCCCACACATACTCGCACTGCAGTTCCACTAGCATTTCTTAACCAATAACTCATATGCTAAAAATAAAACCTCCAAAAGACACCGCTCCATCCATCCTCCTTTTGGACTCTTTGTTGCCTTACTACTCCACCCCTGACCTCAAATGGTTCACCCACAATTTCCTGCGTCCTATTTTCCCTTAAACCTCCCTCCCTTCTTCCAGATTGGTCTTTTCCCCTATCCAATCTGTGCTGTCTTCACCATCTCAGGAAGTTTATGTGCATGGTGAAGCTTTGAAAAGGGGCTTAAACCTCATCCATTGGCTTTGCAGCCATTCGCCGAACGAAAGAAAACATATTTCGATATGATTGTTCATGGTTTAGGAACCTGTCTCTCCGACAGTGTTGGTAAATTTCTGAAACTTTCCCTGGTGGTTTAGTGACTCAGTTCTTGAGGAAGTTCTCCCGATTTTGCTCTCACTTTTTGGCATCCGTGTATGCTTGAAGCATACTCTTGCATCTCTCTTTCCATCCCCCTCTCTCTCTCTCTCTCGCTCTCTCTCTCTCTCTCTCTCTGTCTCTGATGCTTGCATGCTTTTGGAGGCTCTGGGCTGGATCCTTCACACGCAAGGGTCTCTTGGCAGTTATGGAGGCTTTTAGGTGTGGGTGATGTGATGAATTGAGGGAATTTGTCCCTTCTCCCCAAGGGAGTGCTCCCTCCCTGTGAGGCTATGGGGGGTGAGTTCGCTTTGCAACAATTTCCCTAGGGGTCGAGGCAGGTGGGACCTCATTGGGAGAGACTCCTCCTTTGGGGACAAGGACACCCGTTCCCGTGAGAAACTCCTTGATGGCCTCCAAGTGATGGCTTATATGGACTTATAAAAATATACCAAATTGTTATCAAACTCATGAAGATACAGTTATATTATGAACAACAAGAAATGAAAGATACCAAATTCAAGTCTCCAATGGAGGACAATGAGGAGGCTGAAAATTGGTGCAAGACTAACGAGGGAGAAGGCAGAGAGCAAAGAGAAGGTCAAGAGCAGAGAAAAGGTCAAGAGCATAGAGGAGGCCAAGAGCTGAGAGAGAGAAAAGACTCGAGAGATGCAGGGAAATCTCCCTGTGCACAATAGAGTGGAAGAAGGTGGGGCTCTGGGAGAACACAGAGCCAACGTGCGACAGAGTCGCTCCAGCGCGGAACCAGAAACACTGAGCAACCAGGGTGCGAGAGTGGAAGAAAGCCAAGTAGGGCAGAGGAGAAAGAGCAGTGTGGCATGACCACAGAATCAGAGTGATAGCCAGTCTGCCCATACAACAGCGCTGAATCCATCTAGGGGAGAAAGCAGCTCCCAATCCGAATAACAATCTCTGTGATGTCCCAAAGATGAGAACTGCACATCCGGGAACGGAAAAGCTGTGGAGAGGAAGCTGCAGAGCGGCGGCAAGAAGGAAAGAGGATTCAAGAGCCTGCAGGTATCGCTGATGATGCCCCGAAACTCAGAATGTAAAACGAGGAATGGGAATACCGGCAAACCACGCGGGACTCATGATATGCTAAGCACAACTTACCCAGTACTAATGGGAAAACTATTGGAAATAATCCAAAGAAGCAGAACTGTTTGAGTGAGATAAGAAGAAATATGAAAACCATAAAGTAGGAAATAAATTAAAGTGGAGACTTATCACTTTTGGGAAAAGGAAAGGCCCACCCTTATCTTGAAGAGAAGAAAGAGAGCCAGGAACCCAAACTCATACATGAAACTGCACATGAAGAGATTCAGGAACCCTGCAATGAGGAACAGAGAAATCTAAATAGACTAAAGTTAGCTAGGAAGAATAAGGATAGGGAAATACCAGTCGCCAAAAAGAACTACAGAACTGCACACAGTGGAGGACAAGGAACTATTTGTGTATGGTCTGTTGAATAGAGCCAGGGAAGTGATTCCAGGAAGAATAAGGAGAAGGAAATTACTAACCCCTTTAAAGAACTGCATAACTTGATACATTGGATGACAAGAGACTATTTGTGTATGGTCTACCGAAAGAAGTTAGAGAATTGAGAAGAAACTTATGACAAAATACGGCATCAGGAGAAGGGAGTCATTCTCCTGTCCTTAGTTATAATAGTGGTAGGGTAAGATAGCTTAGATTGGGGAAGAGAAGTGTTTCTGTGTATCAATAATTCTGGCGGAGGGTTGGGCATGCTACCGTGGACATCCTGGGCATGAATGTGGACGTAGATGTGAAGAGAGTACTTTTTAGTGGAGTTTAGAACATGGACCTCATTCATATGCAATTTTGTAATCTTGCACTGGCAACAGCTCTGATCGTTTATTTATATAGCGCCTATACACAATGTGTTTCAAAGCGCTTCAAGGCAAGGGAGGGAACAAGGGAAAATACAACCACATTCTTACAGGCCATGAAGAGTAAGGATGCAAAATTAACTAATTAACTATCGTACTCGGCCTGACGACATTTCAGATAGTGCAAGAGCTAAGACATAGATAAGGAAGGGAGGGGGAGAGTGGGAAGGAAATGGAAACAGACAGGCGACTACCGTACTAGGCCTGACGACATTTCTGGTAGAGCCGTAGAAAAACAAAAGGTGAGGGAGAGGGGTGCAGAAAGGGAGGGGAGGAACAAAACAAGCGACTTTCATACTAGGCCTGATGACATTTCAGATAGTGCTGGAGGGGTGGTGGGGAGGAACAGTAATGGGAGGGTGGAGGAAACAGACGAGGTTGCTATCATATTAGGTCCAGGGACAATTCTGATAGAGTAAGTTCATAGAAGAAAGTAAGGGGAGGAGATAGGAAAAGGGAGAAGGGAAAGGAGGAGAGAAAAGAGAGTAAGCAGTCAAAAAGAGTGGAGAAGCAAGAGTGGAGAGAGAATACAATTACAGAAGTCAGTAGTAACACATAATGTTGCAAGCCAGGATACACGATGAAGATGGGAACAGCATGATTCAGGGTCACCATGAGTACAAGATGCAAAGGAAGTCCAGCATGAGAGTTGAGAAAGAGTGATGCACCGTGAATGAATGAAGTCCATAAAAGTCAAATCCAGCATTGGCCACAAGACAGTGATGGTGAAGGAAGGCACCAGGTGGGTGGGGCTTGCTAAGTGGTAAAAAAGAGCAGCAGGCATGAAGGTACCAGATGGGCGGGGCTTAGGCCAGGTGACCTAGATCCACTTGCCTAGCGAAGCCTAAAGAAGCCTAGCACTATGCTCAATGAGAGACCATGTTACCCTGCATGGGTAGAAATTCTAGCCACATGCAATGAAATGGAAAAGGTATACAGAAACATAGCACCTTTACATCAGAGGCCTAAGGTCACATAGGGCTTGTTCAGGCAATGTATGAAATGCACAGATGGGGAAGAAAATCTAGACAATACACAGGTACATTGTTTAGTCGCTCCAAGGCTATACCATAGACTATTATAGATACAGAGACAAGCAAAAGCAGTGCGGATAAGATGTAAGTGGGACCTCACTGGGAGAGACTCCCCCTTTGGTTGAAGAAAGGGAGATCAACTTGATTTAACATCTGTCAGATGACACTGGGAATAACATACAGACTCCAAATCAATTCTCAGGATCTAGGCCTCTTATTAAGTAAAGATAAATGAGTAAAGGGTGCCTTGGCATCAGAGAAAACCCATAACCAAAAATGACTCCAGACAAATGTTGAAAGGTTCTAAGTTCCCTAAGTTATCCCACAGATTCCAGGTTGGAGAACGGTCTCAGTCTCTTTTGACTTAATTCTCTCTGTGCAGGTTTCCCAAGGGAAGGGCCCGAATCTTCTGGCACGGTTAAACAACAAGCGGTTGGTTCCAGGGTAGGATCCCCAATGGGTAAGCAACATCCTTATCCACAATTTCGGGGTCTACTTCCAGTATCTCTTTCTCTATAGTCATGAGGATACTCTAGTTTTGGGGTAGGACACAAGCTATCTGGGACAGACGATTGGGAAAATGACTATTCTGTCAAGTCCTCTATTTCCCTGTCAACTCCTCCTAGTATCCTGGCTGGTCCTACCCGCCTTGTTGCCATACCATGCTCTCGTACATCTTTCCACTTTGAGCTCCTCCCCTTCAGATTAGGGATTTGCCCCGAAGCTAAATCCTGTTCTATGAGCCCTTTTCTTGACCTATGTCTTTCTCTGCTACTTCCCCTCTTTCCACATCCTGGGTCTTCCGATTGTCCTCACACCACCTTTTACAGTTCTGAACCCTCTCTTTACCTTTAGTTCTAACTCTGCCCTCCTGATCTTACTCAATGTACTGTGTTTAACTCTCCAACCTCCTCTACTATGTCGCCTACCTACTCCTGCTGGGCTTGCCTGGCCAATTCCCACAAACCTTGACCTTCCTGCAACAATTCTTTGACTTTTCCCCAACAACTCTTCAGCTTACTCTTTGTCATTTGTTCTACCTTCCTGCAGAAATGCTCTATCCCCCCTTTACGATGCTGCCCAAACTCCTTCTGTAATCCTCCACCCTTCTCTACCAATTGTCTAAGCTCTTGCTTCTAATGTTTTTTACCCACCTCCACAAACTCTCCAGCCTCCTTGTTCTGCTGTTGCCCAAACTTCTTCAATAATTCTCCAGCCTCCTATACCAACTATACCAAAAGTGCAAGCTCCTCCTTCTGGTGCTTCACAGTTTTCTCCAATGATTGACTCCCACCTCCTACTGATATTTCCAAACTCCTCCAATAACATTTTATTCTTCTACTTCTGATGGTCCCCAGTCTTCGCCTTTTGATGTTCCCTAACCTCCGCCAAATATTCTCTATTCCCCACCATTTAATGTTTTTCAACCTCCACCATCAGAGCTTGGGCTGTCTTTCCTAGGCCCTTCTTCCTTTCAAGCACACCGTCGTTCTGACTGCACCACACTCTTCTCCTTCAGTCTCTGTTCCCCTTCCTTCTTATGCTTGCCCACTGCCTCTGAAAACGGTTCTTCCTCTACTACAAGAACACACAAACTGGGCTTTATGGTCTGGCTTTTTAAAGTGTCTTCGCCCCTCACCTCGGTTGGCTCACTGGCTATTGGCTTTCTCCTGAATTCTAGGGGAGCTTGGTTGTGATTGGCTAGTCTGTGTTACCTCCCCTGTGGCCAGTCTAGTGAGGCAAAGGCTATAAGAAGGGGGGCGGCCATCTTGTATTCCATTAGGTCCACCTGGTTTATCCCTCACTGTCCATTGCAGTTCCTGGCACTAAGTTTAATGGGTAAGTGTGCCTATGTAAAATCCTCTCAGGGACTTTGAAACTCCCCACTGGGTATTTAGAGGCCAGTGGCAGCCTTGTGTAATGTCTGCAATAGCGTTCAGGAGTTCCAGAGTCCTTAGACTCGGCATCAGGTTCACTGGTCTCATAGGGCTTGAACTTTAACTGAATAAAGTTTACAAATGTAGCAGCAGGTTCAGGGAGCCCGAGCAACATCGGAAGACCAATAGGGGGCAAAGGGGTTGCTTACACAGGATTCTTGTGTCCACATTAATTTCTCCCAGTTCTAAAGGGACCCAGATGAATTTCCTGAGGGACATGCTGTATTCCTCAGATTCTCTGGTCCCAACTTTTAAGGGCTTCGGGTACCAGGAAGATAAAGTAGGTGTTTTGGTCATTTGTGTGGATTGATTCGAAAATAGGGGAATTTTGAAATGGGTAGTTTTCTTGTGACAGTCTACTGCTAAGTGAGCGAGCTGAAATGTGAAGTCCCAGGGGACACCATGTATACCTCCTGTATACCATTATATTAAAAAAAGACAGTCACAAGGGCCAGGAGGATGGCAGGGCCATCCTCCTGGAGTGCAGAGGGGTCTCCTAATATCCATGCACTGCTGGCACAAAATGACATGCAGGGGACCTTGCCACATACTACACATTAAATGTGGTATACCAAAATATTGTATACACCACTAAAGAACACAGATGGAATGTCTTCACCTAGCTACCATCTTCAGTCTCTCAGGGATCATTTAGCTATTGGCCAATACTTACAGTTACATTGCAATAACAGCGAGTGGAATTATTTTGAGGGATATTGTAAGACACTAACCAACACTAACTTAAAATAATAAATGGAAAACCTGTAAAAAAACATATTTTTCTCCTACTACATACTCAAAAATAAGCCTTCAATAAGCCTACAAATGTTTACACAATTTGACTGAAAAGCATGAAAGTTAAATTAGTGCCACTTTTCAAGACAAGCAGTACTTATGAAAGCTCTGAAAATACATTTGCGTAAAGCCAGCTAGATGCACCAGACAGACAAGTGGCAGAGGCAATGACAGTAGACAGCAGTGTTTGAGAAGGGGTCAACACCGGTTGCTCATGGGAAGAGTAAGGCCTTAAAACACAAGGACCACTAGAGTACTGAGGCAGAGGCAGCAATATTTGAGAGTGGTTTGTAAGTAGGGAATATCAGCTACACCAATTTTGTATAACAGTGGAAGAGAGATCATGCCTGCTGCCACCATAGTACCTACATGGGGATGAAGTTATCTGTAGTTATTGGTGGTGTGAGAGAAGGCATCTGTGTCAGATGCTCACTGGGGGAGGAGCGCATACTGCGGTCATGGTGACTTATATGGTGGAGTACCAGAGCTGTGCATCTCGATCCTGGAAACAGGACTGTGATTGATAGCTATTGGTAATTAGTATATGTTCATACCAAAACACAATCTATACATGCTAGCACTTTGAACATGTGTATATGGCCTAGTGCGTTTAAGTCATGATTCAACATAATGCCAGGAACTAATAGTGAACTCTGGCCCCCTTGCCTTAAGTGACAGTTTTGAATCATTGCATAAATAAATGACACATGATAAGAGAATAGAAAATGTACTTTAATGTTGATTTTCTCAAAGCATATGTGTGCATCATAAAAGCAGTTATAATAACCATTAGGGCGAAACATACAGCAAACAGCAGAAGAATCACATAAGATATAGTAATTCCAGTTGGATAAACAAAAAGTCTTCTTGGTTTGATGTAAACACTTTAAAAGCACATATTTTTCTGCCCTACGCCTCACGCTCAGTCTACATGCAGCACAGCAATCACCATTATTTCTCACGTTAAAGGTAACAGTGCAAGGGTAGTGACTTCCTTCCTATCTGTCCCTCACCAGCCTTATCTGCTCCCCCCATTCCCCAGCTCTGAGTATGCAGCGCAGCTCCCACCATCCGTATAATACTGCTGTCCTTTGTCTCTCTTGGTCTGGCTTATATATTTTAATCTGATGATAAAATGGTGATTTGCAAGAATGAAAATACCAATCTTCATTTCTGAAGCTAGTTGGCCACATTTAAATTTTGTACAGAGAGGAGATATTTGAAGATTGGAATTCCATACCTTCACTTATTCACCTGCTAGGTCATGCTGTTTGAGAAAGTCTATTAAACAAAAAAGTCTGAATTTAGCATTCCATTCGGCTTCAGGAAATAGCTTTTAGTCACTCCCTCTATTTTTCTAGTGAGTGAACAGAATGGCTAGGGTAATTAAAAATCTCTAGCACACATTGCATTTTCTTCACTTTGCAGAACTTTGACTAATCAATAGGGAACATATACATAATAATGTATTGTACTGATATCATTTATTTATACAGCATGCAACACACATTGCAGTGGCAGATCATGCACATTGTAGTTTGTCACAGCGGTCTAAAACCATAGATTGAGGTGGCCCATGATGTCATTTTGCGAGGTCATATGGGCTGTCATCATATAAATGGCTACCGAAGGACTCATGGAGAAGGGGATGTAGTATCAGTTTACAGTGATGAAAGAGGATGGATTGGCACTGGTTTCCCATGGGATCAGGAGGATCCTAAGAGACCAGGCCCAATATGGGACCAATGCAAGAGATGTAGATTGCAACAGTTGAGAACAGAAAGGGCCAAGAGAAACTACGGCTCCAAAGAATCCACCCAAAATATTTAAACGTTTGAGGACGCTGCAGGAGGAAGGCCAGCACCTGGGAGAAGGGCCCAGATTGACCTTGGGGAGCAGGACACATTTAAATAGTATATTACATGTCACATAGTGAATGGAGTTATCTTCTTCACCCCAATTTCTGTGTGCAGGGGTTTTTGCAAAATCTTTGTGAGCTCATGGGAACAGCATCATGGGACTGGTTGTCCTCATAGGCTTTGAAGATGGAGAGAACATCATTAGCATTATGGCAGTGAAGAAGGAGAATTCAGGAACACAGAGATCAACATAGTGTAGTGGGGCAATTGTTGGCTAGAGAGCAGGTGCCCCCCCACCATAAAACACAGAATTACAAAATCAGAAAGAACACATTGGAAACTGCACTTTAAATCCACCAGGAAATTCAGCTGTACAAAGAATAGTTAGTTTTGCTACACAAGTAGGGACAGACGAGGCATTAGCTTTCACAATTACTGTGTCTTTTTAAATAGTATAGACTAGGTGGCAGGCACGCGTGTACCAAGGATGAGGGACTCACGACACTAGTAGGGCAGTATTTCTATAGGTAGGGATGAGGTTGCAGCATGCCTATATGTAGAACTTTTATGTGCCAGGCATGCACCAGGTTCTCGGTAGGCAGCAAATAAATGCAGAGCAAATGTGTCCTGCAGAAGAAACATATTGTGCCATGTTAAAATTGCACCAGCATAGAATTCAGCTTGCTGCTTTAAGAAAAGCTCAGTTGAGCACGATTGAACAAATCAGGGAAAATGCTGTAGCGGGCTAGATGGTGGCTACCCAAAGGAATGTCAAGGCCAAGCCTTTGCAGGAAGTGTACATGGCAGAATAAGATATTATTGTGTTCAGTCAGCTGTCAGATAAATCAAGTTGAAAAGACACAGCAAGTTTATGGGATGAAACTGGGCATCCCAGGAAATCAGAAGGAGTTGACAGATTAATGTATTCTGCAACTGCCTAGGTGTGAAGGGAAGACACAAGAAGCGGCTAAAGAAAAAACAACTAAAATACTGTGATGAAATCTTAGCAGGATGACTCAGAAAATAATTATTCATAGATCTTTCAAGAGAAGGATGGCAATCACGGATTATGAACAAGGCCTTGCGCCTCGGCAACTCATGGCATGGGAGGTAAACATGGGCTATATGATTTAATTAAGATAAGGTGATGCACTTGTCTCTCTTGCTCTCCCACCTACATAAATGTGTCATCATGCAACCAGTTCATGAATAGTGTGACCACATTGTACCCAATTAGCCCATTTCTTTTTTTACAGCAGAAGTAATTTAGGGCCTACCAATTAATTTTCAGATATAATGAGGTAGCACTTTTTAGGGGTAGGTGCATGGGTGGGATTTTAGATGACAATTGTCCAATACATAGTTGTACGCATATAGGATTCCATATGTAGCCTAGTAGAGGGAGCCAATGATTAGGAATGATATGTTTTCATAACTGTGACATGACAATGACTCATTCATATTTTATAAACTCCTGTTTTCTGTTCAAACATTGGAGAATGTTGGAGTGAGAGCTTGGCTTTTATCTTGCTTTTTTCCCAATCTATTGCAATACACTGGTGACCTTGCATTTGGCATTCACTCTGTGTTGTTTCTTTTTTGACAAATACCAGTTAGAGGACTATTTGGCTTTTGACCTCTGGTTTCATCTGATAACAGGGTCTGGTTAAGGGCTGTGGATTTTTCTGGGTGCCCTACCACCCTCCTTTTGAGCAGTGGATCGGTTAGGGGAACAGATTTTCTTTTGTGCACAACTCAACAGGAAGGACAGCAGGGCCAATTTTGGAGTGGAACTGTGCTTGGTCTTCCACCGCCCACTGGAAGCAACAGGAGGAGCTGGCCAGTGAGGAAGCCCTCAAAGGTCCACTGAAAAACGTGAATGTACTAGGTGCATGGTAACAATTGGGGGGTTTATTGTATTATATAAAAGAAACTGAAGTTGATTAAGGATAGCTGAAGACAAAGTCTTGGAAGACTGCGCAGTAGGGCCACTGAGAGCCCAACCTTCTTTTGAGGGTAGAATTAAAGAGACAGAGGGATAAGGATACCCCAGGGGCGGGGGTGGGGGGAACCAGAAGACAGCTGTATTGTATTGTGTAGTATTGTGGTTTTGTTGATTAAGTTGTTGTTTGCCAGCATTGTGTTGTGTTGTGAGACAGGTCCTTTAGTAGTGACTTTTCTTTTGTGTTTTGTGAGAGTAGCAGTAGCAGTATATTGTTTGATAGAGGTTGATGGGGTAAGTATGAACATTTAGATTGTGAGCAGATTTTTGTTGTTGTGATCCAGAGGCAGGATTTGGATATTGGGGTGTGGCCCTAAGGGAAAAGTGTGGGAAAATTGTCAAGAAATTATCAGAAAAATATTTTCTGCTTCTAAAATTTCAGTAAGCTATCCACTAGTTTGCATTGTTTATTCTGTGTAAGTGCCAAGCTGGGCGCTGCTTAAAAGTTGTCACCATGTCAGATACCCCATTAATTCACCCATGTGAAGCATTCCCTAGATATATTGCCAAAATAACTAAGTATCATGCTGAGTGGGTGCAAAGCACTGCTGGGAGGATCTACCTGTTGTGGCTACAAGGGGGCACTCACTGTAAAAATGTACTCCAACAAATATGCATATACTTACATACCACAAACAAGGGCAGGAAGCCCAAGAACAGGCTAAGGGTATTAGAACTCTGGAAGGCCTTTGAGGAAGAAACAGAGGTGCCTAGGAAGGAATGGAAGCTTAATATGTGTCACGGGGAGTGCAAGCAGCTCACAGCGCCGCTGCCTCCTCCCTCTGAGAAAAGTGCTTACACACAGCCAACAGCTCCACCAGCCGAGGCAGGCAGTCACACACAATTCACAGTACCACCTCCATTTGAGGCGAGCACATCAGGCTCGACCATCCCAGGAATATACCCGGTGCAGGCATCAGCTGTAGGGTATAGTAATCCCAGGTATGAATACCCTGATGAGGAAAGTAATGAAATTAGGAAAGGGGGAAAGTCGTAAAAGGAAAGGCGTCATTAGTGCAAATGGAAAATGAAACATGGCACAGCGCAGAGACACAGTTAAGGGATGGGGAAAGAATATAGAGTGCTACATAGCTTAGAAAAGCAGCTAAAAGCAGCTAAGGAAGTGTTCCAGAGAGTCAGAGGCATGCAGATAGATGGTCACAGGGCAAGAAGCATACCTATAGGCAATGGAGATAGTGGTGAGACCATGATGAAACCAGAGGAATGGGTAGGAAGAAAAATCTTGTTGAAACTCGATGGGAAAGGCACTGAAAATAGTTATGTGAAGGTAGTAGAGTATGAAGAAATGAAGGAAGTAGCCAGGGCGGTAATCAGAAGGGAGACACAGGAAGACATAGAGCAAAATGTACAAAGGGAGAAAGAGAGGGAACAGAGAGAAGCATCAGAGAAGATGCAGAGAGAGGAACAGGAAAGACAAAGAAGGAAGAGGGAGGTAGGAGAAAGGGAGTATGCAAAGAGGCTAAATAAGAAGAACTAGAGAATGACAAGACAAAAGTAAGAAATTGAAAAGATGAGGAAGGAGATGAGCCAAAGAATGAGCAGAAGTATGATGCCATAGATGTGGGGAGAAGGGAGTCGGACACTGACCCCGGAGACCAGGGGCAGGGATGTCTTGCCAGAGATAATGAGTGGAATATTGTAAGGGAGCCTGCTACGGGTGTGAGTTTTAATCTCATACTTGAGGATGAGGAGAGTGGAGAAAGTGACAGGGAGACAGATTGGATAGACATGGATGGTGAAGAGGGGGGAGAAGAGGCAGCGCAAGCCCCACAAATGGATACCACAGGACCAGGCATGGGAGAGATAGCAGATCTACTGGGGCCAAACTTGAGCATGTATCCACCTCTCACTTCAGTACTGCCCATAAATGAAGAAAATAAATCACCATACTTCTTAAGAAACTTGCCAAAACGCCAGCAACACCGTGTAGCTGAGATATTGAAAAGGAAACCTCACACAGAATTACCTTTGCCCTAATCTCTCTCCACAAGAGATTAGGGCAACCCCACTACACTCCATGGAATCAGACAAACAAAAATAACTTGATGAATAAGCTGCCATCACTGATAGTAGGAGTGGGCCGTTGGATCTACAAGCTAGAGCGAGAGACAGCCGGGATAGCATTAACTGCAGTAACAGAACATAACACCACTAAATATGACGGGTCACCATTTAATAATTGCAGAGCTAATGTATGGAAGGCACTGAGGGAGCCATTTCCAGATCAATCTGACATGGGTGTCATAATGACTAGAAAGATGGGGCCTACTGAGCACCCTGCTGCCTATATTCAAAACATTAAAGAACGTTGGCATTTGAGAACTAAACACCATTGGGATAAAAATATACCAGTGTTTTATCATATTCTATGTCAGGGCCTACCTGAAGAAGTACAGGGACAGTTAAAAAGGATTGTGGGGAAGTACAAAGACAGTTAAAAAAGATTGTGGGGATTGAAATGGTCAGCAATACAATTGACTATCGTCCATCACTGTAGGTTAAAGCAGGAGAAGGATCAAAAGAAAGTAGTGGAAAGGCAAAAGGAAGAGGCAAAATTGGTACAGACAAAATTAAGGGTGGTAGAAGGAGTGGTATTGATAAATACAGAAGACAGGAATAATGGACAGGGAGTTATCATGCTACAGCAGGGCATGGGTGGTTGTTTGCAGGAAGAGGGGAGAGTAGTTTTTACATCAGAGGAGGAAGAAAATTTGTTCACAGAGGGAGTGGATTTAGGATTGGTGGGGGAACGGCCCCACTTTGGAGGCCCTGGAGGAACTGGAGCAGTATGTTGGACATGTGGGAGAATAGGATACATTTCACATGTGTGTAGAAGTAGAGGAGCAATGCAGCAAGGTGCAATACAGTATAGACCAAGAGAGGGGATGGCATATCCAGCACCATATGGTGCACCATAGCAAAACTATGAGTACTATGATAACACACAATATTCACTAGAACAGACACAAGCACAGCAGGTGCGGCAACCCCAAAGGCTTCAGATACAGCCACAGGCAGTGCCACAACACCCACAGCAGACATTGATACGGACACCCCAGAGTACAGTGCAGTCACAGCAAGCAGTGACACAGTGGGATACCAATATTCTGCCACAGACACCGGTTCGGGGAACACTTTTACAGGGGCAGGATTGAACATGTATCCCCAATAGGACAGCCCACAGAATAACTTGATGTGCCCTATCCTATCAGCAACCACAGACACTGAACAGGAACAGAGGGTGGGGGTATTTATAGGCAACCAGACTCTTTCTTTCTTAGTTGACACTGGAACAGCAACATCCTGTGACAGTAGAAGAGTAGACAATATCTATCCCATTCCTATATTCCAGGAAAACACCTGTTAACATACTGGGAAGAGATCATATGGCCAAATTCAATATGTCAATATCATTAAAAGAAGACAGCATAATACACTGTACACCAGGCATATACTTCCAGACAGAAAAAAGAATACATACAAGCCTTACATTAAAAATAAAATAGAGTATACAGAGGTGCCACAACAAATAATGTTAGCTAAAAAGGTACCATCAATTGTGGGAAAAGATCTGGCAAGGGTACCTGGTACACTATGGATGACCAGTCCATATGCTTTGGGGTTGTTAAATGGAATTGAAGCAGTACAAATAAAATTAAAGAAAGGGGCAATTTCACCTCAGTAAAGCATTACCCTAATGTCCAAAGAAGCAGATGAGGGTATTTATGAAGAAATACAATTGCTCATTAAGCATGGAGTGATAGTGCCTTCAGAATCTCCTTGCAACACTGCTATATACATAGTGGAAAAATCGCAGGAAGGATCATGGAGATATATTTATTTATTTATTTTACATTTATAAAAAGCACAAAACTCTTGGGCATCACGGGTTAGCAAGATTAGCAAGAGTGCACATGACTCCTTATGAGCTGGTGACATGTCGTAGGATGCATGTGCCATTACCTCACCCATGCGTGCAGACAGATGCCCAAAAAGCCCTGCGACTGTGTTTCTAAATGTTTTACAGGACTATTTGATGTCCATGACTAAATACATCTCTCTTTCGGTTCTTGACAGGAAAGGAACGGCGGGGAGGTAACGCAAAAGGCACAAAAAAAGACGAAATAGAAATAAATACTGCTGCAGTTGTCAACATTTTTCTTTTTTCTTTGGGTCAACATAACCAACATAAAAGAAGATAAAAGAGTGCCACCTCCCTGCCAGCTACCAGGATCCCAAGGGAGAAGAGAACGAAAACAGACACAGGACAGGAGCTCAAATGCATGCTGAGAAAGAACATAAAAGGAATAAGGAACTTGAGAGTAAAGGAGATATAAATCCCATTGCACCACTTGAGGAACACTGATTTTGAACTTTGAGGTTAAACTTTCACTGGAACAATAAGAGGGGAGGTGGTGCTATAAGTAGATTAAAGGTTCCTAACACACATATACCAAAGGAACAAAGCGGCAAGCCACATCTAGGCACAGATTTAAATTACAGTATGCTGAGGACTTTTGAATACATCACCAACATAGTATTTCTACTGATGCCAAGGACTATTTTTCACAAGGACAATAATCTATAACAGACTATTTTCTCTACTTTCCTATCTCAACATTGTATTGGGACTATTTTATAAACTATGGTTCACAAGAGCATATATCTACAGCGGACAGTTTGTTTTACTTTTTATCTTTACATTTTTTATTGGGACTATTTCTGTTTTCCACATTTTTATTTTTTCATGTTTTTATCAGCACTATTTTTTATTTTTTAATGAACCATATAATAGTGAAAGTGGTTTGAAAATCATCAATCAAATATTTTATTATTGTCAATGGATGCAAAACGTTTTGAAAATAGTTATATACAGCTCGCCTCACTCACTTGAAAAAATACTAATTGACTATCGCGCCGTACTAAGTAAACTGTAAAAATGTTTTCGTATCCTTATGTACCTGGTCTCTTCATAACACCCAAATCAATACACTTCAGGACACATCTACAAACAATTGACATCATGGCTATTGCAGTACTTCTATGTTTCTTTCTCTTTTGTTGTTTTATTGCTTATTTTATCTCACATTACATTTAAATTGATTATGATAAAGTGGATGTGTCCCTATAGCATAATGTTAGTGAAGAAGTTAGAAAACAAGTGGATTTCCAGTTAGAGCAGGAAATGGTATTCCGCCCAGTTGTGGAGACAGTAAGGGCTAGGAAAAGCATTACAGATGAGGATTTCATGAGAAGGTATTTTGATAATTCCATAAATATTGAACGAAACTCATGGTGTAAGTCCATGGAGAAGGTGGAGAGAGAGAGAGAGAGAGAGAGAAATAGAGAGAGAGATCAAGGGAAAGCTGTTTTGTTTGCTCATTTATCCCCTATGCCAAGACAGCCTTTCAAGTATTTATATATCAAGCAGTACCTGAGTACAGAGCACACTGCTTGCTACATCTCGCAGTATGCCAGGCCAGAGTACAATTTCAGGGACAAATGGCCATGATAAAGAATGTCACAGGATCAGAATTACCATACGTAGACAACTATGTAAAGAAAAGCACACATGATGGAGAATATAAGAATGAAAAGTAAGGTTCTCAAGTACATACTATCAGGTCCAAAAAGAGGAGATGTTGAAGTAGTGGATAACGAAATATTAAGGTGTGCAGATGCCCAATTTAATTTGATGCCTCATTGTGCCGACAGACCACAATTACAAATAAAAAGGCAACGTATATTCCTCAGGAGGATGGGTTAATGGAATAATGGAATTCAAAGCATAGGCAGTATGGACTGAGCCAATAGAAGTGATGAAAAACGCAGACAGACTGTGCCGTTAGGAATGGAAAGAAACTGCAAAATATTTAACATGGGCAGAAGATAGAGCAGGACCACTACCCATAACCAAACTACGAATACCAACATTATGCTTTAGAAATAATTGTTCAGTAAAACTTGGTGACAATGAAGGGTCCAAACGCATTATGGTTTTCCCAGATATAAAAGTTGGCACAGCTGTAGCAATGGACCATTAAAGGGCTTGCGATACGAGAGCGTATATGCAGCTTCCACCCAAATGGGGTGGCACATGTACCTGCACAAAATGAGGAGAATGGGACCTTGTGTCATGACCACTGTGAGGGGGCACAAGTTGTGCCACAAGCAGGCTCCCACCAGAACCCTGAAGGCCTTAAAACCACTGCAAAAGGGCTCCTGGAGCCAGTCCTGGCGCCTTTGGCACCAGGCTCACATGTAGGAAGGAAGGGCTGTTCAAACGAGGTCCCATTTATGTACATGGGCCTTTAAATCCAACATGGAAGCACCCACACAGTCTAGTTCTAAGAACCAAGCCATGCGGTCTAGTGTTTTGGGTGTGGCAGGGAACTATTTTACCTGGGCTATATAAACCACACCCTGACTGCAGAACATGCTTCGTGTTATTCTGCAACCTGCAGCGTGATGCTCACCATGTCCAGCTCCTGGTCTTCAGCATCTTCCTGTAATCCTGCAAGAACAAGATTATTCTGTTTTACCTCCATCCAGCACTCAGCATCTCAACTGGGCTGCAATCTGTGGAAACCGAGAGAAGAAGAAACATCCCTCACCTGTGAGTACTAGCTTAAGGACTTCTGGCGAACCGCTACCACAGCTGCTGTTCCAACATTGCAACCTGCAATAACGAGAAAGGGAAAAACAATATTAGAAGGCGCGCTTCCAAAACATCGATTCCATCAGTCTTACCTGAATTTCATCACGCTACGCCACGCTTCCATCCGGAGCACCACAGCAACATTTGCAAAGGAAAAAAGACATATTCATGTTTCCTTTCAATATTAAGCAACCGTACAGCGCTGTACTTACCTTAACGGATTCCGGGGCCCTGTTTTTCATCGCTTTCTCATCCACTCGCAGCACCACAGTGTCCTGTGAGGAGAAGAATAAAACACAGGTTAGCTTTAAAATACAATAAAGGTGCTGTGCTTCGTGCTTTCTCTTACCTAGAAAACGTGCCTCTCCATCCGACATGCCAGCATCAAGACATTCGCATCTGAAAAAAAGGAGATAAAGACATTAACGAATTCAAACCACAAACAGAACAGAAACTTACAATTAACAAACCTACCTGCCTACCAGCAGATTTGGGGTCACAGCAGGCCTGGGCCAAAGGAAGGCGTACTGCACCAGTGAAGCCACTCGGGCAGCTCGCCAACAAACGTCAAGCGCCCCTGCACAAGAAACGCAGGATGAATAGCTCACCCTACAAATAACTAAGATTCATTATTCAGCACTGGGCAACTACACATCCAGGGTTCCAGATCTCAGAGCCTTCCAGACGCCCCCGGGGATATCAGGTGAGCGTAACACCTTGACAGAGGCCATATACTCCTTGAAGGAGCTGCATGATAAAATGGAGGAGGAAGTAATTGACATTGAGGATGATAGCTGATTCAGTTATCTATTGTCCTGGATGCCTACATGGCTGACATATGCATTCAAATGTCTGTTGGCAATTTTGGTACTGGTCCTAATGGCTTTTTGCATCTTGAGAATAGCAATAAGCCAATGTTAAAGGACTGGCAAGAAGGCACTCCAAATGACATTAATGGTTACACCAAACATCAGTACACTCAAACTGATGAGGAAGTTTACTGTCCCGTGCACCCAGTGGGGCCGCCAACTAGATAACCTGGAGCATTGCTTACATGTCCAAAAGATACCCATAACTACAATGAGCACTGTATGAAATGTAACGACAATGGCGAGTGCTGGCTTATGACATGCAGTACAGCAGAATATGTAGCACAAGAAGATAACGTGAGGGGGTTTACCAGAGTTTGGCTGCCCAAGGATGGTTATAATATGATGAGAAAAAATTAAGGTGTGGTCGATGACTCGACCAAAGGGGGGGATGTCGTGGGGCATGCTTGAACAAATCAGGGAAAATGCTATAGCCAGCTAGATGGTGGCTATCCAAAGGAATGTCAATGCCAAGCCTTTGCAGGAAGTGTACATGGCAGAATAAGATATTATTGTGTTCAGTCAGCTGCCAGATAAATCAAGTTGCAAAGACACAGCAAGTTTATGGGACGAAGCTGTGCATCCTAGGAAATCAGAAGGAGCTGACAGATTAATGTATTCTGCAACCGGCTAGGCGTGAAGGGAAGATGCAAGAAGTGGCTAAAGAAAAAACAACTAAAAAGCTGCGATGAAATCTTAGCAGATGACTCACAAAATAATGATTCATATATCTGTCAAGAGAAGGATGGCGATCACCGATTATGAAGGTGATGCACTTGTCTCTCTCGCTCTCTCACCTACATAAATGTGTCATCATGCAGCCAGTTCATGGATAGTGTTACCGCATTGTACCCGATTAGCACGTCTTTTTTCATTGCAGAAGTAATTCAGGGCCTACCAATTAATTTCCAGATATGATGAGGTAGCACTTTTTAGGGGAAGGTCCAATGGTGGGATTTTAGAAAATGATTGTCCAATCCATAGTTGTACACATCTAGGATTCCATATGTAGCCTACTAGAGGGAACCAATGATAAGGAGTTATAGGTTTTCATAACTGTGACATCACAATGACTCATTCATATTATATAAACTCCTGTTTTCTGTTCAAACATTGGAGAATGTTGGAGTGAGAGCTTGGCTTTTATCTTGATTCTTCCCCAGTCTATTGCAATAAACTTGTTACCTTGCATTTGGCATTAATTCTGTGTTGTCTCTTTTTCGACAAATACTAGTTAGAGTGCTATTTGGCTTTTGACCTCTGGTTTCAATAGACAGAGCTGTTAATGGACGTACCATATCTACATACAAAGTGCGACATGCAGCAGTGAGGAGAGAAGGAACAGAGAGACTGAAAATAACAGAATTTGCCAGGGTCAATGGAACATGCAAATGTGTGCATGGCGACATATGGAGAGACACATGGGCACAGAAAAAGATGGAAGAGAGAAAAGAAGGAGAAATGGCAAAGCTCTGTTGAAATCTTAGCTGTTGTATGGCTGGAGAGAGGAATTTCCCACTTCTGCATGCATAAAATCTACAAAGTCTGCTTAAAATGTTCTGGTGCACCAACCATGCAGATACAAAGAGAAAACATGTATTTGCATAGTGAAGCATGACTGATACAGATGCACCTCACAACACTAGTGCAGACAACCCCAAAGTTTATGGGCATAAATTGTGCCCACAGAAGGATATAATGTATCCAAAGTTACTTAGGCACCGGTTCCTCTATTTTTGCAGACCAACACGATAGGGTGCCACCATTGTGAGGGAAGGTAACAGATCAAGGCATGTGCCATATGGCCAGAAAGTGCTTTCACATACTAGAAAGAGCTGAGTGGTGGGCATGTCTAAAGGTGTGTATTTTATGCCTGCTCGCATCTGATTGTTAAGGCAGCCAATTCTATGATGGGAGTAAACATCTGCCACTGTCTGCACCCATAAATGACACATAACTTGGTTACCTCAGGAAAGATGAATTTTACTGGTTCTTAAATAACATTCAGTATCACAACTAAGCATAGATGAAACATTCAGCAATAACATGAACCACATAACTTCTCGCTCTTTTTCCCATAACAGGCTTCTCCAAACGTCATAGTGTGTTTGGGCTGAGTGGTTGGAGTGGGTTGGGCTGAATAGTATAAATAGGGCTGCATGGTTAAATTTCAGAATCAGTCTTGCGTAGAAAGAGCCAGAGGCAAGAGTTTGAACAAGAGTACCCTTATTTTATACTCTCTATAATTTCCTCACCCTCCATTTTCTTGCACATTTGGAGGTCATTACAACCTTGGTGCTAAGTGCACCAACTTTACCACCATGGTGTAAACTACGTTTACACCAAGGTGGATGGCGGATTTACTGCCCCATTCCAAGGTGAGTGGGGCGGTAAATCCCCATTTCCCATTTTCCCTTCCCCATTCCCATTTTTGCCCCATTGGGCATAATGGGAGTGGGGAAGGCGCTAATTACGCCGCCGTAAATTACGGCGGCGTAATTAGCACCATGGCGGGTTAGCGCCATGGACTTTAACGCCTGCCAAAAGCAGGCGTTAAAGTGGGAATCCGGCGTTAAGGGTTAACGCCGTCGTTAACCCTTAACGCCGGGGTTGTAATGACCTTCTGACTGTAGATTTTGATATATTGGTATATGTATTTCATTTGTGTTTTTTAACTTGGTTGTGTCAAAGCCAGCAACATGCGTCTATATTTAAATCATTAAAAGTGATAAAAATCAATCATTTTTTGACTTAATTCGAACTTCATTACCCCACCTTTTGGTAGCTACCTATATAAGAAGAAAATGTATCATATTTATTTGGTAACATCCAATTTGATTGAAAAAAACTGCCCATATGGATGTTTTTATCAAATTGGGTGTTACCATTTTGTTCGAATCCAAACATACCGAACATGAGTAGCAGGGGTGGCGAGGGTGTCGCCTGCTTCCCATGTTTGATATTTGGGGGTTTCAGGGCGCACGGGTGTCCCCTGCTTCCTTACCATTGGCGGCGAAAATGAAAAGTCAAAAGGGGGGCCGAGCAATTACCCTGCGAGCAGTTCAACCACGAACAAAACGAGCACGAACTAACAACCCAGATCCATTTCTTTAAGGTAGTGGCGGAAAATGTAATTGACGGAGAGAAAATGGAAGTAAGACTTAATTGAGGGAGAGGTAGGAATTGAAATAGGGTAGGACATTTCTTATTACTACTACTAACCTTGCATAAAATGATCACACGAGCCACTGCTGCTCAGATTTAAAGTAGGACCACAGACATTTGTTGAGTCAAGGGCAGGCAGGAGATTACATTTAGTGTGCCTTATTACGAGTTTGGCAGTGATTCTACTTTTTGCCAGTAAAAAGTCTTTAAAGTCTTTTTTTAATGAATGAGAAGTTTTGGAAATCTTTTTCCGAATGAAAAGTCTTTGGCATCTTAGTAGGCAAGAGAATGCATTTGGTGGCTGTAATTGAAAGTCTCATCTTTTTGGGCTCATTCACATGCCTGTTGCTCGACTAGAAAAGTCTTATGTTCTTTGGAGGTACAAGGACAGTGGCTGTGTGTGCACCATCTCTGTAATAGGGAGAAGAGAGCACCAGTGACCCCTTTACATGACATAAACACATGTGCCATTGCTTCTCAGATTGAGGAAAACAGGAAGACAGAACAATGTGGAAGCAGCAGCAGGCAGGAGATTAGATTTGGTGTTTCTAAGTGCGCCATCTTTATGTGGCCAAAACGACTGCATCCTTAGGATGTTTTAGTATTCATTTTTCCAATAAAAAGCCTTATAAACCTGTGCCGACAAAAGAGTGAATTCAGTGGCTATAACTGAGGGTGTTGTATTTTTGTGGCCAGCCCACGTATGAATTATTGAGAGGTAGGATGAGATTACATTCCCTCACTGTAACTGGCTACTTCATATTTTCATGGGTGATCCATGTATTAGATTCTGGGGAGGTAGGAGGAGCATGGCTTCAAGTGAGTGTACAATCTCAGTAATCGGCAGAAGGGAACCCCAGTAGCCATCTTGTATGACATAAACACATGTTCCACTGCTGCTCAGATCAATGAGAATAGAATGACAGAATTTAGTTGAGGTAGCAGCAGGCAGGAGATTACATTTAGTGTCTTTAACTAAGTGTGCCCTCTTTATGTGACAAGTCCACACATATGCTTCTTTCCTAGAAAGTCTTAGAATTAATTTTGTCTTTATAAAGCCGAGAAATGTAATTTCACCAAAACACCAGGGGTAGTGGAAGTGACATCAGACGACCCTTGCCTTCTGATGACATCACAGGAAGTGATGTCATTTGACCTCACCCTGAAGTGACAAGACGGGAAGTGATGGAACACGACATTTCACTATTTGAAAAAACGGAAAGTGGCATCACATAGCATTGTTCCTAAGTGCACTATGAAAAATATGGTTACAATATCACTGTAATGTGATATACATGTCATACAAGAATGAATCACCATATGTATCAATACTATCAGTATGTATAGGCCCATATTACCAAATTACTGTGAATGCAAGCAGACGTCCAAGGCCAAATGATAATGATGTGTTATTATATAGCACTTACGCTTAAGCGCTTTATATAGAACAAATATACATACAATATCACCCAATCTGTGTTGGTACTTATTTATCAACCTCAGAAGGATGAAAGGCTGAGTTAGCCATGCCAGGATTTGAAACTGCAACTTGCAGATCACACACATCGCAGCAACAAGCGCTCAACCCACTGAACTATCTTACCTCCTATCGCTATCTTACCGGCTACAGCAAAATGAGCAATTACATGTCTGAATTTCTCAAAGTCAGAAAGCAAATTACACTCTGTAGTGGATACCATTAAACTGGTAGCTGAGATTTAACCGCAGGCCAGTTCATCTGCAGTTCTGGTGCAAAGTTAGCCACATGTCAAACCTGCGTGGATCTACTTTTCAGGCTTCAGAGGTTGGCAAAATGCATATCATTGGGAGAGTTCATAACTGTGTATTAACGAATTTAGAGTAGCACAGGGAAAGCAGTCCACTCACACAGCATCCCGTACTCTGGGCACTCGTTACCTCATACATGCAAACAAACATCCTGAACAGCATGCCATGGAGATAGGAGACACAATACAACAAAGCATGAATTGTGGCACAATGAAATCAAGGGCCATTTTATGTGCTATGGTCGAACATTTCTACACTGTACACAAGCTTTTAGGCACAAGGATTTTGTCAAGTGACCAGGGACACTGAGATGGAATATCTTGTGATGATCGTAACAGAGGAAACGGCACAAAAAACATGCTATAACTGCAACTTGCAAAAAGCAAAATACATAGTCCGAAATCATTTTTTTAATGAAATGTCTCACAAATCATTTCAGTCAAGAAAGTTCATCCAGTGTCATTTTGTTGCCCAATCCAAATACTTGTTGCTTGCGCAGAAAAGTCTTAGAATTCTTTGGAATATCATAGTCCAGAGCTCCACAACATCAGTACCACACAGACCATATAGTCATCAGCTCTCCACACAATACCACTAATTCCATCTATTGCGTAACTAACTAATATAACATTCAGGCTCCTACCCGGGGTGCCCAGCATCCCCTCATACGACCTCTTCTACAGAAATGGACAATGAACATAGTTTAGTAGAGAATATTGTGCCAGGAGACAGACCACACAGAGCAGAGGCATAGAATGAGCCAGGACAAATACACAGTGCAGTGTAGGAGGAGAAGCCAGGAGAAACAACACACAGTGTACAGGAGCAGGATACTGAACGTTCCTGGTCTGCACCCATCACAGCTAGTGAGTCTGAGAATAATGATGATGATGGGCTATATAACAAATATGACCCATCCGACCACAGGCAGCAGCAACATATGATTCTGGATACCAATGACATAGATGAGCAAGAGGAGGAGGAACATTCAACCGTTCAGGGATGGGAGGAACACCTCTTTACTCATTCCGGTGTGTATAATGTCTTTTAAAGATAATCTGTAACATATGGATGTACAAAACAACAATGTATGGTAGTCCGGCCACAAATGCCAGCACCACACCTACCATCACCTGCGCATTCGAATGTGCACAGCAGGTTGGCTCTTTGCCCACCAAGTAAATCCAAAGTTTTATATCTGTTCAACCAGGACAAAGATCAAAAACATCTTGCCACCTGCACTGTGCAAGACAACTCTTTTTCTGGTTACAACAAATTAGGTACGACACCTTTGCAGTGCCATATGATTCTGCATCATTCACAGGATTCGAATGAATATACCAGGCTTGAACCCCAGCCTTCCTCCCAGCAGTAAATCACCATTGCGCCTCTACTCCCGTACCGTCACTGCAGAAAGTATTGCTGATGAGCTAAGATTTTTCCGGGTGTCGAGCCCCAGCACCGCTCCCACAGTGGTAAGTCCCTTAAGTGCCAAGACAGTGTGATGGAGGCATTGCAGCTTGGACAAACATATCACAGGGTGCACGACAGTATGTGATTTCTCACTTCTTACCTTGCAGTAATATTGGCTATTGACCTCTTGCAGTATTCCTATGTCGAAACCTCTAGTTTCTGTCAGTTAATGAGTAAAGTGGATCACTGCTGGGAAGTCCCTGGTATTCATTAACTTTCACAAAAGCCTGTACTTGAGTTGAACAATGAGGTTCTTTATATAACGGGGAATTCTCTTGATAGGCTGGAGAGCCAGAAAGCCCTCTTTACCATGGATATGGTGACTAGTGGACAGAGCATTGACTGCATGGCTGGGATTGCCCATTGAGTTATCTTCCCTTCCCCTGCCAGCTCAATCCCTAAGTAATCCTAGAGCACAGCAAGTGCATGTAGTCCAGCATCGGGCCACTTTGTTTATGCAGGGATTTGGAGGGAGAGAACCCAAATGAGATTATATTTGGGAGAAGTTGAAGGATGTGGTGGCATACTGGCTAAAACCATGACACCTACTGCTAGGATTTGTTGTGCTGCTAATAACGGGATTGAATATCGATGCTGCCCTACATATTGGCAAGAGCATGCATGTTTCCTGCTTTTGATATGTCCTTCACCTTGTGGTGATAAGATTTATCCGGAATTGCCATCCATGAAGTATGGGGTTTTGGTGGTATAGAAAACCAGAACACACTTCAACAATGGATGTGCTGCACCTTATTAAAGGTGTGCCACAAGCATCTACAGCCCCAGCTGAAGAATGCAATTCCCACCTGTTTTGCTTTTCGGGACACATGCAGGGCCCCCAAAACCACGTACCCTATCACATGGACCCAGAAAAGTTCTTGGACTCAGGTAGGCAATAAAGCACATACATACTAATACTTAGAATATAAACGGCTCGTTACAGGTCTTTTATTCACAAACAATATGAAAGCACAACCACCTAAAACATAGGATATAGTCGGTTATACATAAACAGAGAAAGCGTAGCATAGTTGCAGAAGAGAACTTCATCTCAGCCACCACAACACAGCCTAATCCGAAAGCAGACAGGCAGAGAGATTACATGTGCTAACGGGGGTCTGGAGCTGAGCGTCCTCCCTCTCAGCGAGACTTCACCCTCCGGGGTACCATTCTCTCTCTTTTCCATGAGGACTACCTCTCCTCTTTATGGGAAGATCTGCGCCCCTTCATGGTTACCAGACTGCCCCCGGCCGAAGGACAGACAGTAAGCATGGGGAGAAAAGAAAAATTCCAGACAGAAATGGAAAAACTCAGCTTCTCTCCCTCGCGCTTGTTCTCAGCACCCCTTATCACTGTACCTGCATAGCTCCAACTCCCTTCTTGGCTCGTCTTTCAGCAAACAATACAACAACTATCCTCCACAGTTAGCTCATCTGACATCATTTTGTGACCTTGCAACCATTGCAGAATTCATGTTTGCTTACTGAGCCCACAGAAACGTAGGCTTTCATTGTGGTAATGGAAGTGAATGTCCAAAATGGCTGCGCACTGGGGCCATGTTGTTTTAGCTCATTTTCACACACGCACTAAACTCCACCCTTTGCACAATCAAATGCTATAACCCAATGGACGAAAAGATGGTACCTGAAACTGACTAAACATTTCCCATAACTTCGGGATACATGAAATACAACAACAACAGCTAATCAAAACAATAAAAACAACAAAAACCCAAATAAAAATATAACACATTGCATCTGGCATCCATGAAAACACCTGATCCCACCAGCTCCAGCCCTGGTCTTCGGTAACTTGAGAAATTAGGTCTTTTAACATGCCAATATGCTTCTCAATAGAACAGGAACGATCATCCAAATCAAAACAACACATTCCTTCCACAGCATTGCAACCCAAGTTATGCATCAAAAACAAATAATAAATAGCAGCCCTGTGCTGTAGAATAGCCTTTCTGAAATGTTTGTTATCTAATAATAACTCTGTCAAAGCTTGAGAAGTCTCATTAAGTCCTTTAACCACCAACAAGCTAGTTTGATTAAGGATTTATAGCACCCAGCTGCTAAACCCTAAATACCTATACATGAAAAAGCAAGTGCTAATACTTCACCTTAAGACAATAAATGCACATTAGAATCACAATCAGGTGTAAGGCAGTATAATGACTAGATTGCGTAGACCACCGAACATCAGTCTGCAAAGGAAACATCATGAGGCGGAGGCGTGTTAAAGCACAGGGACCACCCGAAATGTTAGTAGGAATAGATGAGTATGTGTAGTTCCCACAGGAGAAAAACCAACGAGTAGGAAGTTTCACATGATTCAGGTGACTGGCAGTTAAAACAGTAAAATTGCAAAACATGTTATTGGATACATCAATACACACACTTGCTGGTGGAGCACATAAACGTTTCTCAAAATGAATGCCTCCTTGATCATTGTTCAAATCCACTTGTTGACATTTACTGATATAGTTCGGATCACATTGATGCGTCAACCGGCGCAGTTGTTGTAGCAAATTTGTCAGTCATCAGCCAGATCTGGATAACATCTACAGGATGGAGAAATTGGCCACCTCTTCTTGCATGTCCCGGACCCTCCCAAAGACACTCCACACCTCTCCACATAGGCAAAAAGCACGCCCAGTATCTAAAAAAACTAAACTGAGAAAAAACAAGATATCAGTGAAATACATCACTCACATAAATAGCATTTGTCAGCGGGAACATGAGTCCATTTCTTCTTCCCGGGTTCCATAACAAAACCACCTGATCGTCTCCTGCTGCAGTTACATCCGCCGGACCTGGCAGACCATTAGGCTTCTCCAACCACACCTTAGCTCCCTGGACCATTTGATCTGATGAGCCAAAACCCTTATCCCCACAAGTTGTTATCACAAGTTGTTATCACAGTGGGTGGCTCTCCTTTCTTCCTTTCTTCACCATGGACAATTTCACAGGCACAACAATTAATTGCGCCACCTTATCCTCCTTCTGGATGGATAACATATTTTCTCCACTGTTAATCAAAATTACTTGTATTTCTCCTTGGAAGTCTGCATCAACAATTCACTCTTAATACCTGTATACCCCTCAATGCTAATCCAGATCTCGGGGCAATTATTCCCATGTGTTCTGACGGGATCTACACCCCTATTCTCGCATGCAAATCCACCCCTGCAGACTGTGGCATGGCTCAATAGGAAGCCAAAGTCCCAGGTGACACTTCCCAATACACTAATGTTTCCACTGCTTTGTTTGGTTTCATTTGCAAAGCTGGCGTTTACATGCACGTCAAAGGAGTCTCACCATTAGCAGTAGGATGGTTATTGAGAATTTGCACTGCATCCAACACGCGCTCATGCTAACCTTTCAGGGTGCCCTCACCAGTCTTGCGCAACTGCTCTTTCAACAAACCATTAATTCTCTCAATTAACACCAAAGTCTCGGGTGATAGGGAACATGGAAGATCCATTCAACACCTTTTTCCTGACCATAATCTTGAATCAATTTCCCTTTGAAATGCCACCCATTGTCACTCTGAATCTGCAAGGGTACTCCATATTACACGGCCTCTTGATCCAACAATTTAATGATATTCCATTGCGTGGCTCTCTTGCATGGCAACACCATCAAGTAACCAGAATACGTGTCCACAATTGTACACGCATATTGATATCCTCGGCTAATTGGCATTGGACCGATATAATCGATCTGCCAAATCTGTCCGGGCAATTTACCTCGTTTCAATGTACCTTGAATCGCATGCATAATAAATCTTTGTTTCTGATGCTGACATACTGGACATTACAAAATCACTGTTTTCACAACCTCTAACGGAAGGCTAATTCCTCTATCTTGTGCCCACCTGACAGTAGCCTTTTCTCCGAGGTGCCCACTCTTCTGGTGTGCCCATTTAGCAATCCCTTCCAGATTATATTTCTCAGACCTCGTGTCCATGACTGAAATTTTGGCATGTTCATCTGCAACAGAATTGAACCATCGTTCTAATGAATCTGTCGAACAATGGGCGTCTACATGATAGACAGTCACTGTGGTATGAATCAACATTTCTTGCCACAGTCCTTTTCCCCATAATTCTTTGGCATGAATCTTCCATCCATTTCTCTGCCATGTAGGCAGCTAAACAGCCAACCCATTCGCAACAGAAGATGAGTCTGTGTAGATATAGCAACAACCGGGTGCCTCTTGCTTCAAAGCCTGATACAAGGCATACCATTCTGCAAATTTGCTACTTTTTCCTTTTCCAGATGTGGTTAACACCTTCTTCAATTTGGGATTATACGCCACCGCTTTCCAGTGTCGTTCAGTCCCCACATATATGGCTGAACCATCATTAAACCAAGCATGTTCAATTTGTTCACTTGTTAACTCTCCATACGGGACTCCCCATTTTACAGGAGACTCACCAATTTTGGTCCCTTCCGCAGGCTCCAGATCAACTAACGGAACACCCGCCACTTGCTCATGTAATTTCGCAACCCCACCCTTCCGTCTTGGCACGGTCTTGAATGTACCATTTCCATTTGATGATACTGGCCTCTTGGGCATGCCCCAACCAATGTGTCTTAGGGGAGCTGAATACCCTTTGCATGATCGCAATTTCTGGTTGGATCAATACATCATGACCCACTGTCATCTGCTCCATATCCACGAGAACCCAAAAGCAGGCCAACAGCTGCTTCTCGAAAGGAGTGTATTGGTCGCCAGCATCTGGCAACTTACGACTCCAAAACCCTAAAGGAACACGCTTCCTCTCCTGTTTTTGCCACAAACTCCAATTAGCGTACTTGTCCTTGCCACAACACATTTAACTCCACTTCCCCTGCCCGTAAGGCCCATAAAGCAAGCACCCTCTGTATGGTGTCTTTCACTAACAGATTCTGCCCCAAATGTGGTATATGCTGTATCCAGAATCCAACCAACCCTATGAACTGCTGGGCTTGTTTCTTGTACATAGGAGTGGAAAACTCAAGAATGTTTTGCTTAGACTTTGGCACCATTTCGCGATGCTCATTATGCAACTGAATCCCCAGAAAAATCACGTTCTCTGCTGAACCCTTGGTTTTGATCTCATTAATCTCCCACCCATCCATCCTCAATCCTTCCATAATGAGGTCTAGGTGCATCCGCACACTATGATCATCCTTTCCCTGTATCAAAATGTTGTCAATGTAATGCACAATCTGCACATACGGCTTGCACAGAATTTTGTCTAAATGCTCTGCCACCAGCCGATGACAGATGGTTGGACTATGCATCTATCCCATGGGCAGACGTTGAAACATATACTGCCTCCCATTCCAAGAAAATGCAAATTGCTTCTGACATTCTTCAGCAATCGGTACGGTAAAGAAGGTGTCTGCCAAATCTATCACTGCATACCAACATTTCTGCACATTTTATTTTTTTCAAACTTTGGTTTTATTAACATTTTCTTATGGTTACAAACAGGGTCAATGCGGGTATAAAAAAGCAAACAGTCTACTGACCCGAGAAACCCTTACCCCTCCCCCCATCCCCACCTCAACAACGACCCTCCCCCTCATACCTGCGCTCGAACGAGAACTTTGATCTTGGGAGACTCTGAATGTTCTCTTCGTGTCCTGTACATAGGAGATGATGTGATTGGTGACCATTATTGTTGGCTGAATTGAGGTCGCCATCCCCCGGGCCGTGGGCACATGGTTTGTTAACAGGACGTCTCTGGCCCTGCCCCCCCTCTCTCGATCAGGGGCATCATTTGGTGTTAGTGAACGTCCCAACCCCAGGTCTGCTGGACCCCATACCAATTCGCTAGGAATGAACCGGAATCGTTATTCACCATTCACTTTCTTCAGCCAGTCTTCCTTGGAGGGGATCTCCGGGCTCTTCCACTTCTGTGCCAGGGCCACCCACCCGGCCTCAACATTGCTTCCAGCATCCTTGGATATCTGTATATTTCCGTATCCTCCGAGGGGAGGCCCAACAGCATAGTCAGAGAGTTTAGTGGAAGAGGGTCGTCTGATACCTCTGCAATCCAGGACCGCACCTTCCCCCAGAAGACTTGGATCTTAGGGCATTGCCACCACATGTGGCTCCTGGTGCCCACCTCGCCGCATCCTCTCGGGCATCTTGGTGTCCCCCCGGGGAACATTTTTGACAGTTTCACTGGGTCCATGTGCCACCCCTGCAAAATCTTAAAGTTATGCTCCATGTCCGAGGTAAATCAGTTCCCGTGGAAGGCAATTTTGAATATCCTCGACCAAGCGTCCTCTGAAATAGCTTCCCCCGCCAGGTCGTTCCAGAATGAGCGAAAGCTCCTTCTCCCCGGAAGGTTAATGGCGTTTAAAATTTTGTACATTCGGGATACAGCCCCCTTCCTTGAGGTCGCCGTGTCCAGGAGCTTCTCGAAGGGGGTCAACTGCCTCCTCAGGTTTTGGCCCCATGACTGGTCGCAGAGTATGCCCTTGAGGCGGAGGTATTCAAAGATGGAAAGAGACCCCTGTCTGAGAGCGTCCCTCAATTCCTCATATGTTAGAAACTCGCCCTCTCTGAACATCTGCTACGCCCATTCCATTCCCATGTCTGACCAGGTCTGGGAGTCCCGGAACCCCCTATTACCCAGGTTGAGAGGATGGTCCCAGCGAGAGGTCATCGGGGACGGCCATGAAGTAAGATAAGCAGTCTGTGGGCCCTCTTTCCAGATCCCCCAAAGGACTCCCAGGGTGAGATGGGTTCTCAGGTTTCTCAGAATTGACTTTCGCTGGGCCCACAAGAGGTCCCGAACCTTCAGCGGATGGGTGTCCATGTCCTCCAAGTATGACCAGTATATCCCCATCCCTTCTTTCATGTGTTCCAGGAGGATGCGCAGCTGCGCGGCGTGGAAATAAAGATGAAAATCCGGTAACCCAAACCCTCCCTCTTCCCTTGGTAGGGTCAGGATTGCCCTCCCGGTCCTTGGGGTCTTCCCTTGCCATATGAAATCTCGTACTGCGTTTTGCAGTTCTGTAAAGGTCTGATCGGGGACTCTGGTTGAGAGTGCCGTAAAGAGGTACAGAAGCCTTGGCAGGACATTCATCTTTACCGCCGTCATCTGACCATACCACGACAGGATCATCTTGCCCTATCTCCTCAGGTCAGATGTGATCCCTGCCATTATGGGGTTGTAGTTGGTGGTGGCGAGTTTTGAGAGGTACCTAGTGAGCAGGACGCCCAGGTATCGTATGGAATCCTTCCCCACCGCAATCCCGTTGTACCTGTCCAGGAGGTCAAGCTCAGGGTCTTGGGCTCTCATTGGGAGTAGAACCGATTTCGTTGTGTTGATTTTCAGCCCAGAGAAATGCCCGAACGTGGCCAACAGGGACAACAAGGGGGGGAGCGAGGAGCCTGGATCTACTATGTAGGCTAAGATGTCATCCGCAAACAGGGATAGCTTAAATTCTACGTCACCTCTACTAATCCCCCTGATGTCTGGATGTGCTCTGATCGCTACGGCTAGTGGTTCCATCATAAGGACGTATATCAAGGGGGAGAGAGGGCAGCCCTGTCTTGTTCCTCGTGAGAGGGGGAAGGACTCTGACAACTTCCCGTTCACTTGGACCCTTGCTGTGGGGGCCCTATAGAGTGCAGATACCCAGTTCCTAATGTGAGACCCGAAGCCCATTTTTTGGAGGAGGAGTTCCATGTATCTCCATTCAACCCTGTCGAAGGCTTTCTCTGAATCTAAGGAGAGGACGCATGCCTCCAGTTCAGATTCTTGGGCGTAGTGAAACAGATCTAACGTTTTGCGAATGTTATCCGACCCCTGCCTTCTTCTTATGAAACCCACCTGATCCCCATGGACCAACTTCGGCATTATCCCTTCCATCCGCCTCCCCACCACCTTGGCCAGGATCTTTACGTCTATGTTTAACAACGATATAGGGCGGTAGAAAGAAAACTCTGCGGGGTCCTTGCCCTCCTTAGGCAGCACTGCTATTAGGGCCCCCATCATGGATTCAGGGAGAATGCCCCCCTCCAACACAGAGTTGAAAACCCTCGCTAGGTACGGGGCTAGGGTGGAGCGGAACCTTTTGTAGAAATACACTGAGAAACAGTCTTCCCCGGGGAAAGTCCCCACCTTCATACCACTAATCACCCTGTCTATTTCCTCCTCGGTGACCGGGCCTTCCAACTTGGATGGAGCTGAAGAAGGCCTCAATCTGGGTGTCGCCCCTTCATATTCGGAGGCATACAATTTTTCATAGTATTAGCGGAAGGCCTCTCCTATGTGGGGAGTATCATAACCCATTGACCCCTGGGCGTTCCTTACCGCCTTCACCATTCTACTTCTCTGGACCTCCCTCGGTTTCCAGACCAAGATCTTGTCAGCTTTATCCCCTTTGTCATAGTATTTTTGCTTAACCAGCTGGAGGCTCCTTTCTGTTTTGTGTAGGAGGAGGTCCTTCAGCTGGAGCCTGTAGTTCTCCATGGCGGACACCCGATCGCGTTCAAGGAGCTGATCCGGATGGCCCTCCAGCTGAAGCCGGGCTATTTTTTCTTTCAAGGTCTTCTCCCTGGCCTCCCTCTCCCTTTTCTTCTGGGTGCCTATTTTTATGAGAACTCCTCTCAGGGTTACTGTAAAGGCGTCCCACAATGTGTGTTTGCCAACCTCCCCGTTGTCATTTAGCTCCAAAAATTGTGTTATGGCATCTAGCACTTCCTGAGCATGGACCTCATCTTTTAATAGGTCATCGTTACATTTCCAGCGCCCTCTGCGGTCTTTGCGCCATCTCTCCACTAAGGTGACACGGACCATGTCATGGTCCGACCAGGGGACCGGGTCGACCCTGTGGCCGGAGATATATGGGCAGAGGGTCTCGTCCACCAGGATGTAGTCAATTCTGGAGAACGAGGTGTGAATAGCAGAATAATATGTAAATGCGGGGTCATCCGTCCTGGGGGTCGGGATTGTATCTACCAGGCCCAGCTCGAGGTTAACCCTCCGGAAGATTTGCGCCATGGCTTCATCTGTGGGCCTAATGCTTTGGGGACCAACACGCTTTCTATCCATGGATGGGTCCAGGACCATGTTGAAGTCTCCCCCCACTACCACTGTGCTATGTACGAAAAGTTTAAGCCTTTCCCTCACTACTTCCCAGAATTGAGCTTGACCCTCATTCGGGACGTACACCACCGCCAGAGTTAGGGGGTGCCCTGTAGAGATCCCTTTACCAACAAGTAGCGGCCCTCGGGGTCCTTCAGTGTGGTCTCCTTTTTGAAGCCTACATCCCTCGCTACTAAGATGGCCACTCCCCTTTTCTTGGTCCTGTGAGATGCACAGAACACCTCTCCAATCCCCCCCCTCATTTTGGGTTCCTTCCCCTGTGCCCAATGTGTCTCCTGCAAGAAGAGGAGGTCCAGTTTTGCCCTCCTGAATTCTCTACAAACCAGAGATCTCTTGGTGGGGGTGTTCAGGCCCTGCATATTCAGGGTACCCACTCCCAGGGCTGGCAGATCATCAGCCATAATGTAGGTGTCCCTCCCTCATGGTCATCATCATCACATCGTTGCTCCCTTCTCGCTCCCTTTGTCTCGCTTCCTGATTTCTCTGGTTCCCCTTTCCTCCCTCTCGGGGGGTCCTAAAACTAACCCCCAACTGCCCCCCGAACCCTATCCCTAAAAGAACAACCCCAACAAACTTGTGACCTCCCTCCCCCCTACCCGGCATCCAGCCAGTTAGTTCCGCCATTGCTGGTATTTGGCCGGACCACCAACCTGCCCTCCTCGGCTAGGTCTTTAGTACAACGCTCATGTCTTTGAGCCCCCTACCCCCCACTGTCTTTTCCCATCAGTCGCCCTCATTATACTTGCTGTTCAACGGGACTTTGCATCCAGTGAAGCCCTCCGAGTGGATACGTTCTCCTTCCATTGCAGGCGGCGGAGTGTTCAATTTTTTGAATTTCCTCGAACTGGTTTTCCTTCTCCTGGAACCCGACTGGCCGGGGCCGCCCCTATCGAGTGCCTCTGGGCCAACTGGGCCCCTCCGGGGGGTAGGTTCCGTCACATAATCCTGGATGGCTCCCTTTATGTCCTCTTCCGTAACCAGAAATGTTCGTTGGCCAGGGAGAAGGGATACCCCCATCTGTAGCACACCCCTTCTCCTTTAGTTGTTGCATTAGGGGGAGGCACATTCTGCGTTTGGCCAGGATGTAAGCGGAGAGGTCCTGAAAAATGGTGATCTGGGCGTTGTTGTAGGTGATCACCCCCGCCTTCCTTGCTTCCTCCAGAACCTTAGTTTTTTCCGTGTAATAGTGGAACCGGGCCAGGACTGACCTGGGGCTCCCCGCCTTTCCCCCTGCCCTGTGCACCCGGTCAAACGTGAGTTCTGTTGTCATCTCCTCTGCAAACAGGAGGGTAATAATGTCTCTCACCACTCGGAATAAGTCTGTCTCAGTTTCTCCCTCTGTTTCAGGGATCCCAAAAAATCTAAGGTTATTCCTCCTTTCCCTATTTTCATAGTCACCCATCTGCCTGGCTCTTTCCTCGTCCCTCTTCTCCAGAGCCGCAAGTAGCATATCAGTTTGAACCTCGTGGGATGCTCAAGACGACTGGTTGGTTTCCACTTGTAGAAGCCTGTCCTCGACCTTGTCCACCATTTGGTCCATCTTTTCAAATTTCTGAGCGATATCTGATCGCATTTCCCTGATTTCCTGTAGGATAGAGGCGAACCCCTTTCCATCGCTGACGTGGACTGCATTGAGGCCTCTAAATGGGCCATTTCCCCGGTGTGGGTAGGGCCTCTTTTATTGCTCTCTGTTCCCTTGTAGTGGAAAGCCTGCAGGGCCTCTTGCCAGCTCATACGGTCTTCCAATGTGTCCGCTGCGGGGTCCGCCGCGGACCGGGGGCCATTTAAGGGATCTCCTCCCAGCCCCAGCCTGTGGCAACCTGACTGGGGAGGCTCGGGGGAGCCCTTGGAGGGATTGGCACCATTCTGTAGGGGGGGCAGCTTCCAGGCAGGCACACGCCCTACCAGCTCTGGATGGGGGCCTCTCACCTGGGTCTCTCCTCGATGTTGACGATGTTCTTCAGGGCGGAGGGGCCGCCCTCTCCGTCCCACTGCCTCCGTCTGATGCCTTCAAATGTCAGGCGGGCACACGCCCTGGGGCTAGACCCAGGGGCCACCACCTGTTGGAGTCTGGCACGGGTGATCACTGTCCTTCCGCTGGCCGGGTGCAGGCCGCTGCGACTCTGGGGCCCCTCGGGGAGGGGGGGTTGCGCTCCAGACTCAGCGACTTGTGTGCTGTGGTCCGATTCCACTGTGGGGGCCCTCCACGGGTCAATGCGGCTGTTGATGGGCCCGCTCCGTAGGGGGGGCGCGGCTGCAAGGAGGCGGTGGGCGCGGCCCCACTTGGTCTGCAGCGTGGCGTGGTGTGTTGCGGGGGCCCAAATCTCGAGGTCGAGGTTGTGTGCTCCCCCTGCGGAGGCGGGGGAACGGGTGGGTGAAAAAGGCAGGGCTCACCGCCGAAACTCCCCCGCTTCGGCGGGCCGCTCCTCCTCCTTTGGCACCGAGGCCGATGCTCTCCTTGCCGCACCACCGTCACTGCTCGAACTACGTCTCTCTGTGGTCCTCGAGCTTCGCTCTTTCGGGCGGGGGGATCACGGGGGGGGTCACTGGCTCGATTCTGCCAAGTGAGTCCGCCTGGAGGGGTCCGGGGGGGGCTCAATCCCCTTAAAAGGCCCAGCCTCGGCGGGAGCATGGCGTTCAGGCAGCCATTACCTGTGTGCCCCCTGGTGGCCATTTCTGCACATTTTCAATCAACGTAACTGCGTCAAGGACTGCAGGTATTGATGGAGGAGTGTACTTGTTTAACTCACGGTGATCTACAGTCATCCTGTAACTTCCGTGCAGCTTCTTAACAGACCAGACCAGATTGTTCCAAGCTGTGGTTAGAGGGCGTAACACGCCTGCTTCAACATATCCTTTAATGGTGTCTGAAATATCTTTCTGCTCCCCGGGAATACAATATTGTTTCATAGACACCCTTATTTTGGCCAACGGAACCTGCACAGAGGCATCTTCAATTTTCTTACAATGACGGGGGTACATGCCAATGCACCCACCCTGAACTGAAAAAGTTTACCTCCCAATCCCAGGGTCAAACCCTCCAAAATATCAAAACCAATGATGTATACGGGTATGGGAACAATCAACACTTCATAGGTATCCCTTTTCAAATTACCAGTTTTCATGTCAATTTTGGCCTGGACTGCAGGGGTTTCTTTCCCCCCCAAGCCCGTAGTGGTAAAATGTCTTCCCTTAAACCTTGAGGTATTCCCATGTATCAATGAGGCCTCTGCCCCGGTATCAATTAAGGAACGGACCTCCTGCATATTCCCTGATTGCCAAAATAACTACACATTCACACGAGGCCGCCTGTCTACCTTAATTCGGCAGTTGTCATTGAAGTTTGACCACAATCCTATTCGTACTTTGAATGCGTGTATTTGGATTCCATCTCCACCATCGCACTCACCATTTTCCTCAAATCAGCATAGGTCAGTGGTATTGTGAGGATGTACCTAGTGTCTCTTTGTCCACTTCCTCCGCAGGCAGCGCGGAAGGGACCTGGTCCCTACTTTGCTTATGTATGTTCTGCTGCTTCACTTGTTTGTACCACTCTTTCCCTTCGAGTCCTCACTTTTTATACAGTTGATACATTTCTCGTGTTTCAATCCCATCTATGTCTTCCCGTGGCACTCCGTAGCCAAAAACATATCTTTCCTGGATAGGCGAGTGTCTCTGCTATTAAACCTCTTACCAGGGGTCCGTCTTTCACTCCGCCCCTCTCTCTCCCGTTCTCGTTTTTGCTCCTCAGTCTTTTCCCATTCTCCTAGGTCTGCCAACTATCTGATGGCATCCACCACTTCATCCGTCAGTCTGCCAGTCATTCCCAACAGCAGAGTCATAATGACATTCATAAATGCTGGCGGAGCGGTTCGAATGATAGCATTCCTGGCTGAAACTGATAATGCGACCACTCCCATTTGTTCGGGGGTATCGATCTGAATAGCTTCTTTCATTACATGTTCTCTCATTCTTTGAATAGCCTCTCGCAAGGTGTACCACTTCTTCTCCTTGCTGGGCCAGTCCGATGCGATCGGGTACTTGCGGTTACACCCTTGGGCCGCTAACTCCAATAAAGACATTTGTACCCCCCCCCCATCCTCCTCCCGGGGCAACCTACCCGTAATACCTACTGAATATGTGTTTCCTGTGACAATGGCAGAAACCTAGCAGTGTCTGTGGCGTCTACCCGTAGACCCGCTGCCCCTCCATCAAATAAAATGACCATCCAGGTTAACAAGGACTGTCCAGCCCTTTGTTTCAATCGGCTGATTACTTCCCTTACCTCTTGCTGGGAATAATCCTCTAGCATTGTCAAATCCACCTACCCCCCACCCCTTCCGGGATTATTGGGATTCGGGCCAGCTCGCCTGCGCATCACTGGTTTAGCTGTCACCTCCTTCCGACCAGGCTCTGGTCTGGACGGTACTTCCGTTTCCGAACCACGGTACTAGTGCTATCGAATACATCTATGTCACATTGCACATTGGTCGGGGTCCCAATCAACCCTTGCGGAGGCAATCACCATTGCCACTTTATGGGAATTCACCCTACTTCTTCACTTTCGATATTTGTATTCTGCAACCCTTACAGCAGCTCTCTCAGCCGCTGCTTGAAATGTATCTGCCTTGTCATGATACAATTTCATTTGGACCTGCTGCATTAGCGCAATCTGTTTCTCAGCAGCCAGCTCCTTTTCCAACCTCAGGACATTCGCATGCAATTCCACATTCTGTTGATGCACCTTTCGGAATGCATGTAACAGAATCCAACCTCTCCTACCCAACGCGGAACACTCTGTCCCTTTTCCCACAGGCACCTGTTGTAGGCAGCCCGCCACTTCGTCCGGACTCGCCTCTCCTATGCTGGTGTCCCAGGTCTCACTCAGACCCACACCACACGCCCAGGGCTGCGCCACTTTGTCATATGGACCCTTGGTTCACCCTGAGATAGTCACTTCATGACAGACTCCACCTGCGGAACTTCCTCTTTTCCTAAATAGGGAACTCATAATGTCAATGGAAATTTCACATCCCTATCAACAATACCTTAAAACACACCCACTCTCCTCTCCGATATATCTTCACAAAGAACAATTGCCTTTCTGAGTCCAAAACTTCAAATTTATCAGATTCGCAGGGCTTTTTGGCATCAATACCAGCACAAAGACCCTGTTCCCAGCACCAAATGTTTTGCTTTTCAGGACACATGCAGGGCCCCAAAAACCACTTACCCTCGCACATGGACCCAGAAAAGTTCTTGGACTCAGGTAGGCAATAAAGCACATACACATTAGTAATTACAATATAAACGGCTCGTTACAGGCCTTTTATTCACTGACATTATGAAAACACAAACACCTAAAACATAAGACATAGTTGGTTATACTTAAACACAGAAAGTGTACTTCACCGTGAGCATACTTGCAGGAGAAAACTTAATCTCGGCCACCACGACACTGCCCAGTCACAAAGCAGGTAGGCAGAGAGATCACATGTGCTAACGTGGGTCGGGAGCTGATCGTCCTCCCTCTCAGCGAGACTTCATCCCCAGGGTTCAAATTCTCTCTCTTTTCCACGAGGACTACCTCTCCTCTTTATGGGGAGATCCCTGCCCCTTCATGGTTACCAGACTGCCCCCGGCCGAAGGACAGACAGTAAGCATGGGGAGCAAAGAGAGGAATATTACAGTTAGAAGTGGAAAAACCCAGCTTCTCTCCCTCGTGCTCTTTCTCAGCACCCCTTATCACTGCACCTGCACAGCTCAAACTCCCTTCTTGGCTCGTCCTTCAGTGAACAATACAACAACTATCCTCCACAGTTAGCTCGTCATGATGTGACCTCGCAACCATTGCAGAATTCAGGTTTGCTTACTGAGCCCACAGAAACGTAGGCTTTCATTGCCGTAATAGAAGTGAATGTCCAAAATGGCCACGGACGGGCGCCGTTTTGTTTTAGCTCTTTTTCGCACATGCACTACTCCACCCTCTGGAATTTTACATTGCATATAACAGGAAACTAAACCAATTACACACAAATCAAGCCATAAACACTCATACACCAAACACCACATAACGTCCACCAACTAAAAACAAACCAGCACACAGTGACCGTTTTTTTGGATATGAAGCTACTAATGGCACATCAAAGGTCTCTTGCGCTTTTCCCTCTCAATCCCACTAACTAAGCCCTCTCAGCCCTCCTTCTCTTTCGGGTCTGCCAGAGCGCCTGGAGACATGAAAATGGCAGTGTGTGTTATAAATCAGCATAACAAAACATAATGGATGGGCTCAATGAACAATGCAATACCATCAACGATTATTGCAACAGTCAAAGCCAAGCTTTAGAAGAGGCATTCTTTATGCTAAAACAGTAGCAGCTGGTGTCTGATTTTTTAGGATGCCCCCAAACATGTTAGCCAGCACAGTGCCTCACTCATTTGGGTACGGCCACTGGTGCACCTGCTAAAGCTCATCCTATCCAACCAGTTAAGGACCAAGGTTTTGCTGGTGAGGTGGATACAGAAGAAGCTGGTAGGGGACGTGCTTTGCATGCAGATCCATGCGTGGCCTCAGTGAAAGATAACACTGACCTAATTTCTTGAGCAACTCTTCAAGATGAAAGTGGCTGCTTTTCACCTGCATGAGAGCTCTGAGAATCCAGCAGAATGAGACGGTTCTATAGGGCCTCATGAGGAGTCTGGCGGTATCCCGGTGGTAGTACTGCTGGGATACCGCCAGTGCAAATAGCGTTTCTGCTACATGGTCCAGCGCTATTAGCGCCGGATCACAAGTAGCGAAACAGCAGTAAGTTCCCATTGCCCATTAGGACCATTGGAGGTGTGCCACAAATAGGTAAATGGGGGGATGAGGGTAGAGTGTATTCCTAATGTATGGGTTGTTTGACCGTAACAGTCAAGTTAGTAGCGGTCTTTTCGGCTGCAAACTTTTCCGGTATGGGCAAACATCCCAAATCCGTAATAAAGTAACCTTAGCACGGACCAGTTTGACGTCAATGGCCGGTGCAAACATGAAAGATGAATTACATGTAGCGTTCAGGCCTTTCGTGCTAGATGAACCCATATGTTCGCATGGTAAGCTGTCCATTGGTGAGACCAGCAACTGTGCGTTCTGCCCAGGTGTATAATCTGAGGGCCAAATATCCATATCTAAGTATTTCTGAAGGCTATCAGCTGCTTTGTTGTTACGAGGGTGACCATTATGTGCAGGTAATGCCATTGACGCAGTAGCAGAGTAAGACGCTGTAACGCCGTGCTCTGGCACAAACCGGCAACAACCTGGCCTTGCTCATACGCTGAGGTGCTGCTGGCGGGAGTTAAGGCTGCAAAGGGATCTTGTAATGTAGTACTTTGGAACTACTAAGGCAAATTCAAATACCTAAGTACAACAGATAAACAAGTGTGTGTGATATTGAGTAGCAGCACTTGTGAAAGGAAGAGAGTTCCCGAGTCAAACAAGTTGCTTCCCAGTACAATTAGGCTAAATGCAAATCTTTTTTGTAAAATCGAATCTGCTCTTCACAAAAGTGCTTAATACAATTAACTAGTGAGAAATTCCGCTATCAGTAAAGTCGAATCTGGCTACTTCAGTAATACAGTTTTAGCACTGGTGGCCAGCAACAGTTAACACTTGAGCAGGTTCAAAGAATGTTTAGTTCCAATTAATAAGGCAGCATTTATAAATTGCTAGGAACACACACGTAAGTACCCATACAAGACGTTCAAGCAGTAACAAAGTCTACACTGAAATGTCTAGATCCTTTAACATCCCAGCAGCCATACTCAAGAAAAAACAGAGAAACTTTCAGAACATTTCTAATAAATGGTTTGATTAAGAATGTAACATCACGCAACGGAATTGAGACATCTCGAACACAAATGAATAGAAATCCAAGAAAATAAGGATAAAGTAGCCTTCAGCATCATGCCGAGGCATCACCAATACATGATCAACAGAAAAAAGAGCATTCCAGCAAAACCTCATTGCAAAATCACAACAGAACCATTGACTGTTCAAAATCTAGAAAGAGCTTGCCCCCGCCCAGCGCCTCATAAATGAATTAGCTTCTGCATTTCAAGAGGAAATCCTGGCCATTCAGCCAAACATAGACTCCATCCCTACTATGGGGACCAAGTGCACCACACCATCCCCGTTTCATTTCACCATCACCATTCCTAAAGCAATAACTGGAACTGCTCAGAAAATGAAGGCCTCAGGAGGACCGAATCACTCTTGTTCTGCTGCACTCATGAAAGAGCTGCCTCCCACTGCATCTTCTCTAGCTCCTCTCAAGGTTGAGTTCTGCAACACATCCCTCGCATCAGGAAAGACACCCACACTTCTGAAAGAAGCTACTGTCACACCTTTGCTAATAAATTAACTTAGACACAGATGACAGATCTGTATCTAACATACAAGTCCTACCTGAGATCATGCAAAGAAATGTAATTGTACAACTCTCAGACTTCCTCAATCTGGGTTCACACACCATATAAGTACTGAGATAGCATTCATTGAGTAAGCAGATTCTAGAATCCCTTAATTATAACACCCAAGCATGTCCTCTACATATGATGCGATCAACCATGCCATCTTCCTTAGTAGACTAACTACAGAAATGGGCATTTACAGAATAGCACTGACTAGTTAGTATCATTCCTTGACTCTGTAGGGTATTTTGTGGAGATTTGGGGCCTGACGGTATTTTATTACCGCCGAAAAATAACTTAGCAATAATCACTCTTTGTATTCAGATTTGGCCATGTGCAACAATAATACAATGGACATGCATTATTTCAGCACCCAGACCTGCATATTTGGTATACGTGGTTGGTGGTATTTTGGTGAGCATAATTCCCTTGTTTTATTTGTGGCCCCAATGTCCAGAATCCCTTATCTTTGCTTAGATTTTTCGTGTGATCACTAGAGAGACCTCAGACCTGCATTCTAGGAATACCACATTTTCCAGTGATAGTGTTGGTGTGCCACCATGGGCGAACTCACTGACTTATTTACGACAGAGAGCTATATGTGGTAGTCTTGTGGTAATTTCCACTACCTTATATACGGTAGGGAGCTATGTTCAGAGAGTCTCTCTTCCCGTTGGCTCATGTACCTCCAACAAGCTATGCTACAGTCACTCACAATTATTCATACTGATTTTGACATGCACACATCTGTCTTAAAATGACCATTGCACTGTTTAAAAATCTCCCCACATCATCAGCATTGTAATGGTAAACAATAAACATCACCCGTCTGTTTTCAAATATTTTTCTGTATTATAAAAGTTGTATTTAAAAACGATCTCATTCTTTACAGAAATAAAATGGTACAGTCAAAGCATTGTCTGTGACACTCTGCAAAGAGAGTGGCGGAGAACAGAACTCAAATTGCAACATTAGCACTTGATTAAGACACGCACAGGAATCCTACACTGACTGCATATTACCGTACACACTCAGCTCCCACACTTCTCATTACCTTATCTTTTTAGTTGTTCTCTTTGTGAATGTGGCTCTCTTGGATTAACTCCAGCAAAAAGGAACGCTTGCCTTCTCAAACCGGGGTCATTGCCTGGAATTCTCAGCTTTTGCAGATAGGAATGCCTCAGCCAGTGGAAAGGTCCTTCTTTCAGCTCTCCCCAATCTCGACTGCAGCAGGACACAGGAATCTGCATTCAGTCAGGAGCCCCACAGCCAGGTCTTCTCCCCAATAGTGCAGAAAGATGTCTGCCTGTCTTTTTCCCTGATACTGCCCACTAAAACTTTCCTCTCAGCCCTCTGTATGACGTGTCCCAATGAAATCCATCATCTCTCATCCTCCTACTCTTCAACAATAGCTTCGCTTATACATTTGCAATTGTTGCAAATCTGACTTCCTTCTTCCTGCAGTTACTGTGCACAAAAACACGGAGAATCAGGCAGAGAAGAGAAGAAAAAATCTGCACACGCATTTAAATGGTTTTCAGAGTATGCCTAATTCTGCAGTGGAGAACACATTTTATTAGTGGGTTATGTTAAATAAGGTTTTATTAGTCAGGTTAATTGTTAATAGGTTAGCTGTTAATTTTCAAATGTGTCTCTAGCAATATAGGCATTTCAGGTGAAAAATAGTGTGCATTTTTAAATGAGCACGTGTGCTTTTAACTGTAAAAATAGATTTGCATCTTATATGTTAAAATCGTTTTTGACTGAATAGCCTGTCTTTCCTTGTTAATCTGGTAACCCATATAGCAATGCACCGCACCCTTGTGGTGGTGCTGCAAAAAAAAAATGTGCTACTTGTGCAGTATTACTGTACTCTGTACTGTAACACGCCAAATATCCTTACATATACCCTCCTTTTGTTTTTAGAACTTGGCTATAATCCAAGCCAATTCCTAAAAACAACTTGTTCTATTTTTTTTTACAATATAGCAATCCAACAAAATGAATATTCATGTGCATCAATGAAAATTTGCAATCAACATTTCATCTGAGTCCATCAGTTCATAAAATGTTCCACATTTGCCTTCTCAGTGGAAGTGGCATTACTTTAAGTTTAAATTTTCCAAGTCACTTAAAAACAATGAAATAAAACAACTAACTAAAACAAATAAGTAATATAACAAGTTAAAATAAATAATTAAAATAATAAATACGTGGAACTTCATATGCCGGAACTTTTGTTTTGTCTCTTTTGGTATGTCCCGACCAGCGATGTTATTCGGTTCATTCGAGTACTCTTTCATCTTGGCAATCTTGAATCCACAGTAGTCATCTCTTTTGGCATTCCGGTTATTTTGTCTTCACCTCCACCTGGAGGCAGGCATCTTTTGGTCTTCATCCAGGGGACTCCAGGACTCCATCGTCTCCCGTGGCCTCTGATCCCAGAACCTCTGACCAAATAATGTTAATTGTCTAAATCAAAATAGAAAATAAACAGATTAAGTACATAGCACAATACTAACTTCATCCTTTTGCCAAAAATAAAACATGCTTGGTAAAAATATTTCGTTTATATTTTTTTCTGTTTTTTTTTTCTGAAATCAAATACAAGTTAAAAGAAAACAAGCATATATAAAACAGCATTCAATATTTAATACACTTTCTCTCTGCACACCAACCACGAGCTTCCGTTATATGTGCATTTATTTATTTATTTATTTATTTATTTATATTATATATTTTTACATATATTACAGTGTTTATGTGCCATCATAACAATCAACTTTTTTTTAACTTCTTTGTCACTGCCTCCTGATTACACCCATTTATTTTCTCAAGGGACTCTATCTGTTTCTACATGCTCAAGCTGCCTGATCTCATGCCTGGGATGGCATGGTTTGATTTGATTTACATGGACAAACTGCTCTATTGCTGTTTCACCTTCATTTTTCAAAATTTTATACACTACAGGAGAAACCTTATCTATAATTCGAAATGGCCCCTGCCAGGCTGCTAGAAATTTAGAATTTTTCTGTTTACTTTTTCCAAAATGAAACTTGTACACCTGATCCCCTACATTGTATTCCTTTACTGATGTCTTTTTGTCATAATATGACTTAGCACTGTCAGCAGCTCTTTCCAGATTTCTCTGCACAAAAGCAAATGCATGTTGCAAATGCCTCCTCAGTTCATCAATATATTCATGAACTCTGGATGCACTCACTAGAGTTTGCTCATGTGTTCTGTATAGTAGGTGTTGTGGTAACACCATTTTCCTACCTGTTAAGACCTCATGGGGGCTAACACCTGTTGCTTTGGCAGGAGTCGACCTGATTGCCATCAGAACCAATGGTAAACGTAAATCCCAGCTGGAACCTGCTTCTGCCACAAATTTCTTTAAAATATCCACAACAGACCTATTGCTTCTTTCAACTGTACCTGAAGACGCCGCCCGATATGCGATATGTAGTTTCCTTTTCACACCTAGTATTTGCCATACCTTACTCATTAGAGTACTTGTGAAATGACTTCCTCTGTCTGACTCAATTCTTTGTGGCAACCCAAACCTTGAGAACACATGGTTCACCAGTAATGTGGCTGCTGTTTGCGCACTACAATCTGGTGCAGGAATGCACTCAATCCACTTCGACATCAAACATACCACACTCAAAATATAACGGTGTCCCCTGCTCGACCTTTTTAAAGGACCTACCTAGTCTATTTGCAAATCTGACCATGGGAGAGTTAGGCCTCTTTTCATCAATGGTGCTCTATGCATTGGTGAAGCAGGTTTAAATTGGGCGCATACTAGACATCCTCTAGTATATAATTCCACATCTTGGGACATATGAGGCCAGTAAGCATAATCTTTTAGTATTTCTAATGTTTTTTGTGAACCTCTGTGGCCTGCAGTTATGGCATCATGTGCATGGTGTAGCATTAGTCCTCTGAATGAAAGGGGTACTACCCACTGTATTTGTCCTGTTATGGACTCTCTAATCATGAGTCCATCCTGTAATCTGATTCGTGTTTTGTTCTTTAATAACACCCTCAACTCTTCTTTTCCCATGCAATCTTTTTCTGTTAAAGGATTTTGTTCAGGATCTATCAAATGATTATAATAGATTCCCAAAATTTGATCATTCTTTTGTGCCTCAATCAAATCTTGGTCTGGCGTGTCATGACTCCACTGCACCACCGGTTGATCTATCTCCTTTGGTGCTTTAGAACGTGTCACTGCATCAATTTGTATTTCACCCATTAAATACTCAATATGTAGCAATTCTCCCATCACAGCCCCAATCTTAGCCAGATGGTCTGCCTTATCATTTCCCTCCTTATCCTCTCCTGGTGTTTTTAAATGCCCACGAATTTTTCTCCAGTATATTGTTAAATTATTTTCTGACACCAATTTGTCTATGGCTTGTATCATTTTTCCATGTTTAAGTGGCTTTTTGTTGTATGTAACCATGCCTCTTGCTTTCCAACAAGGCAAATACTCCACAAAGCTATTCCGTGCATAGTCAGAATCAGTCACCAGGACAATTTCACTGAACTTTTTATCAACTGCAGTAGCAATTGCTTTATAGATGGCTGCCAATTCCGCCACCTGACTGCTCCTATCTCCAATCCTCATCCCTATACTAGGAACGCCTTCACATTTCAACCAGACATTTCCTATTCCTGCCACTAATTGTTTATTACTGTCATTTTCAATGTGAAAAGCACAACCATCCACATATACAGTTGGCAAATCCTTGCATGTTTTTTCATCAAAAGCTTTGTGTGGTGATTGTTCAAATTCCTGTAAACTAGCTTCCACTTCCATTTCATTTGGTATTTGTTCAGCTGCACAGTCATGTAAGTCAGCTAACCCTTGAGCAATTGGGCTCTTTTTATTTTGTCCATATCTTACTTCTACGGGAAAACCTTGTAATGCCAGCGTCCATGAAGTGATTCTGGATTGCGCTAGATTGCCTGATCTAATTCTTTTACTCTCTAAAAATTGCAAAGGTTGATGATTTGTTTCAATAATCACCTTTTCTCCCTGAACAATGGGGCGAAGATGTTGTAGCGCCCACACAGTGGTTAATAGGGCCTTCTCACATTCATTAAATTTCATTTCAACTTGGGAAAATGCCTTACTTGCATATGCAATGGTTTTGTGATTCAAATCGTGTTTTTGTGATAACACTGCTGACATACAATGTTCAGAAAAGCCTATTTCTATAAAGAAATCCCTGTCATTTATGGGGTATGCTAAACATGGTGCCTTTACAAGACATTCCTTCAATCTAGCCACTGCATCAGACTGCTCTCTTTCCCATCTCCAGGGAGTATTTAGTTTAAGCAGTTTAGTCAATGGTTGAGTGATTTCTGCATAATTCTCAATGAACTTTCTGTTATAGCCTGTCATCCCTAATAAACTTTTTACTCCTTTCACATTTTTAGGATCTTTTAATCTTTGTATGGCCTCTATTTTCTTCCTTTGTGGATTTAGCCCATGTTCAGTCACTTCATGCCCTAGAAAGTTCACTTTTTTCTTGCACCATTGTGCTTTTTGCAAAGATACTTTGGCGCCTGCTTTCTGCAATTGGCCAAGCACATGTCTTATTTCATCAAAATGGCTTTTAAGGTTTTCATTTTTTATCAGGACATCATCCACATAAACTATTGTTCCTCTTTCCGCTGCATCCGGCATGGCCTTTCTCAAAAATATGCCAAATTCACTCCCACTATTGATGTACCCGAACGGAGCTCTAAGCCAGGCATATTGAGTCCTGTCAAATGTAAAGGAAAATAAGTGTTGTATGTCCTCTGCCAATGGCACACACCAATATCCAGAGGTGAGATCTAACGTGGTAAATACATTTGAACCATGTATCTGAGCTAGGCCCTGATCAATGAATGGTAGTGGCCATCTAGATACTAGTACTCTTTTATTTAACTCTCTTAAGTCTGCACACAGCCGCCATTGACCATTTGGCTTTAACACACCTAAAATAGGCGTATTGGATGTGCTATGAATGGGCCTAATTATTCCCCGTGATTCCAAATTTTTAATAATCTCTGCCAATGATTCTAAACATGCCAGCGGTAGTCTATACTGGCGTACAAACACTGGATTTCTGCTACAACCTTCTGGTAGTGTGGCCACATGTAAATCAGTTAAACCACAATCATAAGCATCTTTTGCAAATACATCCTTAAACTCCATAAATATTTCCCTCAGGTCGTTTCAATCCCCATCGCTGTCACATGCATCCGCTAAGGAGATCTGCTCTTCTACCATTCTGGAAAATTCTGGAAACTCTTCTGGTAAAGGAATCTCAGCGCTTTCCTCTAACTGTGTGGCTGTGTCTTTTTGTAGAGCTGCCACTTTTAAATATTTTGGCATATCAGCTTCCACTTCAATGGGCTGATTTCCTGTTTCATTTTCATTTAAATTAAATATTATGCAATCCTCTTGATGGCAGCACACTGTCTCATTTGAATCATAAGGATACACAGAATGAATTTTAAATATTCCTTTGGGCTGAGAGTCCAGGTGTTCTGGCAACTCGCCCTTGGCATCTACATATTTTTCAGGAATATTCCCAATCACCATGTTATTTAAATCTGCCGTATAATGTGATTTTTGTATGGCCATTCCTAATGGGGAGTTTTCCTCTAAATGAATATCCTGACAACCTTTATTATTTACCATGATTTTTACAGATCCCTCACCAATGTCTACCAATGGAATGTATTCATAATCCAGGCCTTGCTGTTTTATGGATTCATTCAGGCATACAAATGCATCAGAGCCTTTCATCTGCTGCCCATTTTTGCATTTCAGTGTTATTGCAAACTGTTTTGTAAATGCAGGAATAATAGTATCTTTCCTTATTTGTAATTCGATGGCATAAGGAACCAGTTGTGCACAATGATAAGCCCTTCTTTTGTCTTCAAATTCAGGTGCCGGCCCACCTAGGCGTGACCATATTTTTTGATTAAGGAAATCTAACACCATACACATTCTGTGCATGATGTCATTGCCCATGTAAAATTCATTTTGTGCTCCATTCACTATCCATACATTATGGTAAATTGTTTTCTGCCCAATGCTAATTTTAAGCATGCATCTGCCTGTAATTCGGTTTTCAAAGTCTGGACTGTCCAACCCAGAAATATATTGGTTTTTAATCCTAAATTTCGGGATTTCTTCCCTCTCCATAATTTTTTGCAACAATTTCTCATTAATGAAACTCCTTTCATGTTCAAGCGCTAAAGTGGCTTTTATTGTTTTAAGATAATCATTTATACCAACGTGAACCCATGGTTGCTCATCTTCCATGTGTATTTCTGCCAGAGTGGTAATGTGTTTTTCTGAATCTGTTTTAGGAACAATATTCTGTTTGCATGTATTCTCTTTTAAATAGAAACGTAATGTGTGCTCATCTATAGCAGTCTGCCAATCTTTCCTTGGGTCCAAGTATATTTGTACAGGTAGTTTTTCATTGTCGCTCTGATCTTTGTCTTGACACATTAATATAACAATGACACTAGGTATGCAGCTATTCTGGAGATATACCTCCACAGCATCATTTGTTTTGGCAACGGTGTGACATTCATTTATATTGCTGTTTTGTGATTTTAGTTTCTTAGGCCTCAATGGTTTTTTGGTTAAGGACCACAGCACTCCATTCACCCCATCTATGAGAGGAGACAATCTTTTCAGGCAATCTGTCCCCATCAGAAATGGAATTTCACAAATAGATGTGATCAATACCTCTTGTTTCATTCTGTGCTTTCCTATTATTATGTCAACCTCAGTTACACCTATGATGGGCACCTCCTCCCCATTAAAGTTATGCACTGGGCCTTGATTTGCCTTCACTGTGATCTGACTCTGTGGAGGCCTCCCTTCATTGATACTCTTTACCAGCTCCTTGGACATAATTGTGGCCTGTGCGCCAGTGTCAATCATAGCGAAGGTGTGGCATTTTTCTTCTACAGTGATGGGTGCATAATATCTGTCCTCAACTTCCTCTAATACACATAAGAAATGTGAATTCTTACTGATTTCAGGGCTCACCTTTCTCAGGTCTTTTTCACTTTTGGCTAAGCACATTGGTAAATGAAAAGACATTTTTCCCTCCTTTTTACCCATTTCTGTGCGAGATATTTTATTCATTTCTCCATGTTCAGAGGTTTTTTGGAGTGTGGCCACTGTTCGCCCATCCATCTGGGTAACATCAGAGACCCCATTACAACCTTCCAACTGAACATGTGTAACAACATCATTCAGCAATTTGTCATTTTTTAATTCTGTGCATTTGTGATCATTTAGTGTAATACCAGCCCTTGCAGCCTCGTCAAGAATATGTGGCTCAAAGAATTCTTCAGGTGATTGACTTGTACCCTCCTTGTGAGTATTTCCTTTTTCTGTCTGTGTTTGGTCATTGTTTTGCTTGCCCAGGGAAGGAGCTATGGCATCCCCACTTACTCCCTGTTCACTGGTATTCCCCATGCATGAGTCATTTTTCTTAAATCTGTTCCTTTGTTCTTTTGGAATTCCTAATGTTTCTTTTTCATTTGTGCAAATCTTTACTGTTTTATTTAGCTCTAAGTTAAACCGTACCTCTTTTTTAGAAGTATTTGCACTTTCTGTCACAATTTCATTTACTGGTACTTTCATTTTTAATCCATTAGGCATCTCAGAGTCGTTATGCAAAATTATATCAGAGCAATCTGTCATTTTGGCACTCCAGTTATCATGAGTACTTAGTCACTTTTCGGAAGCCCCCCGGTCATTGCTATGGCCATCAGCCCCCTCTTTGGAAGGTTGTTTTTGCGCTGTATAGAGCTTTCCTATTTGCTCAGCTAACATTTTCACTTGGGCCTCAAGGTACTGGAACCTTTCCATCTCTCTAGGATCCTCTTTCTGTGGCCTAGGTCGATATTGGTTGTTTTCCCCCTGATTGGATCTATTCTGATACCTCTCAGGTGATTGATACCGGTTGGGATGGTTTCTGAACTCTTGATTCATTTGTGGAGGGGAGCGGGTTGCACCCATCCTTTGATTATAGTCCCCTGGTGGGGAATCATTGTACTGGCGTGGACTGTAGTTCACGTTTTGCCTCATGTCCTGTCTCTCAGATTGTGGGTACTGGCCCCTATGTTGATTTCCATTATCAGTAAATCGATCCACATATCGGGGCCTATCCTGATTACCATATATCATGGTGTTGGGATCAAATCTGCTCTGTGTCCCCAATGACTGGTAGGGACCATCATTTCTTTGATCTTGATTTTGTCTCTGGTTATTGTTCATACCTGCCGTATCAGACCGGTATCTTACCCGGGGTCTATCCCCTAAATATCTAGGGCTGATGTAGCTCTCTCTAATACTAGGATCATGTGATTGGAACATTGGTACAGGAAATGGCGATCTTTGTTGATTACCCCTTTGTTCAGGTGTCACATTTTTACCTTGACTTTGAGCAGACTCAAGGGACATTTTGGCTGACCTGATTTCCATTACTGTGGCTGAGGGTTCTTTAGATTTAGGCCTAGTATCTTTCATTTTATCACTTTCTCTACCCTGACAATAGAGTACCTCATATAGCTTTGTGCTTTGATGTACAATCCATTCAAGGGACTTGTCACGGTCAAATTCACGGACCAATTGGGATATGATGTCTTTCTGTAGCCCATAGAAGTATGCAGTTTTAAACTCATTGGAATTTGAGTCAAAAGATACATCAAAGCGAGAGAATGCTCTTTTTAAGTCTTGTAAAAATTGGCGAGGGGATGTATTAGGTCCAGCAGTAATTGTGTACGCGACTTTCTTTGCCTCCTGCAATGACTGAAAAGGAGAAAAATGACGCCTAATTTCTTTTTCAAACTCCAGCCATGTCATATTCTGCTGTTCATTTAATCCCCTTATGATGCTGGCCGTCGGGGCATCTAAAGTTAAATGAAAATATTGTCTGTACTGTTCCTTAGGTATCTGGAGTGCTTTAAAAATGTCATGCACCGCTTCTAAGTGATCCTCAATGCAGCATTCACCTCCCTTTTTAAATGGTTTGATCAGGGCTTTAATGGATTTCATTATTTTTATGGGGCTACTTGTTGCAATGCATGGAATTGCACTATTTTGTGATTCAATCCTGTTTTCAGGTGTATGAGATTGGTGGCTGTCCCCAATAGGAGTATCAAATCCCCCAAGGGCGCTGCAACCAAGTTCAGTCACCGGCCCAGTCACTGGGGCACTAGCTCTTTGGGCAGAGCTAGAATTCACCTCCACTCCATTGAATGTGGTACCCTGCCGCCTCTCTTGGGACCTGGGAATGCACATTTGCTGTTCTAAGTCCTTACACTTTTTAAGGAGTCTGGTTGCTTCATTCTGCAAATAATTATTTTCATTGCTCATTTTATTAATCGCCTCCTGCATGTCGCACATTTGCATTTGGCATTCATTGAACTCTTTATTTCTTTTGTCTCTTTCTTGAATCATTTTAATCATTTCTTGTTCTGCACTCTGGAGATCACCTTCTTTTTCACAATGTTCTTTTTGTAAAATCTGCATTTCTGAAACAACCTCATCTTTATCCTGCCTAATGTGATCCACTAAGGCTTTTAAGTGTGTCAATTCTTGCTCACTATCTTCAAATTGTTTCTTGCTTTTGGATAACTGAGTATCAAAGTCTCTGCATTTTAATTGCATGTCTTTTTGGCATACATCCAATTCTGCTCTCAACATTTCCTGATTTTTACTTGCCCCCTCTAATTCAGTCTTTAACCTGTTAATTAGCTGAGTATCATTCTCTTGCATTCGCAGGGATTTGTTTAAAATAAACCATATTTTGCCGCATAGCCGTATTAAACAGTCTTTCTCTGCACTTTTATCGGCTGCATTCAATAATCTTGTAAGGCAGACCTGAATTATGCTGCCTTCTGCAAAAATACTGTCTAGTTTTTCTTTCTGCACCTCACCCTGGATGCGGTTACTCCATTCTAACGTGCTCTTCGAAGACCAATTCCCATGTGCAAATAACTTTGCCTCTAAATATTGCACTAGATCTGAGAATGTGGTTTCCCTTTGTGACATTCTGAAATTCGTTTTTAGTGGCACACTGCTATTATAAAATGGGTTCCCTTTAATGTGCAAATGGCAGTGTGAGACACGCTTGCCACGCCCAGTAGGTACTCTATGATCACTTTCCCGGCCTGCAACGCACCATAAATATGTAGGGTATTTTGTGGAGATTTGGGGCCTGACGGTATTTTATTACCGCCGAAAAATAACTTAGCAATAATCACTCTTTGTATTCAGATTTGGCCATGTGCAACAATAATACAATGGACATGCATTATTTCAGCACCCAGACCTGCATATTTGGTATACGTGGTTGGTGGTATTTTGGTGAGCATAATTCCCTTGTTTTATTTGTGGCCCCAATGTCCAGAATCCCTTATCTTTGCTTAGATTTTTCGTGTGATCACTAGAGAGACCTCAGACCTGCATTCTAGGAATACCACATTTTCCAGTGATAGTGTTGGTGTGCCACCATGGGCGAACTCACTGACTTATTTACGACAGAGAGCTATATGTGGTAGTCTTGTGGTAATTTCCACTACCTTATATACGGTAGGGAGCTATGTTCAGAGAGTCTCTCTTCCCGTTGGCTCATGTACCTCCAACAAGCTATGCTACAGTCACTCACAATTATTCATACTGATTTTGACATGCACACATCTGTCTTAAAATGACCATTGCACTGTTTAAAAATCTCCCCACATCATCAGCACTGTAATGGTAAACAATAAACATCACCCGTCTGTTTTCAAATATTTTTCTGTATTATAAAAGTTGTATTTAAAAACGATCTCATTCTTTACAGAAATAAAATGGTACAGTCAAAGCATTGTCTGTGACACTCTGCAAAGAGAGTGGCGGAGAACAGAACTCAAATTGCAACATTAGCACTTGATTAAGACACGCACAGGAATCCTACACTGACTGCATATTACCGTACACACTCAGCTCCCACACTTCTCATTACCTTATCTTTTTAGTTGTTCTCTTTGTGAATGTGGCTCTCTTGGATTAACTCCAGCAAAAAGGAACGCTTGCCTTCTCAAACCGGGGTCATTGCCTGGAATTCTCAGCTTTTGCAGATAGGAATGCCTCAGCCAGTGGAAAGGTCCTTCTTTCAGCTCTCCCCAATCTCGACTGCAGCAGGACACAGGAATCTGCATTCAGTCAGGAGCCCCACAGCCAGGTCTTCTCCCCAATAGTGCAGAAAGATGTCTGCCTGTCTTTTTCCCTGATACTGCCCACTAAAACTTTCCTCTCAGCCCTCTGTATGACGTGTCCCAATGAAATCCATCATCTCTCATCCTCCTACTCTTCAACAATAGCTTCGCTTATACATTTGCAATTGTTGCAAATCTGACTTCCTTCTTCCTGCAGTTACTGTGCACAAAAACACGGAGAATCAGGCAGAGAAGAGAAGAAAAAATCTGCACACGCATTTAAATGGTTTTCAGAGTATGCCTAATTCTGCAGTGGAGAACACATTTTATTAGTGGGTTATGTTAAATAAGGTTTTATTAGTCAGGTTAATTGTTAATAGGTTAGCTGTTAATTTTCAAATGTGTCTCTAGCAATATAGGCATTTCAGGTGAAAAATAGTGTGCATTTTTAAATGAGCACGTGTGCTTTTAACTGTAAAAATAGATTTGCATCTTATATGTGAAAATCGTTTTTGACTGAATAGCCTGTCTTTCCTTGTTAATCTGGTAACCCATATAGCAATGCACCGCACCCTTGTGGTGGTGCTGCAAAAAAAAAATGTGCTACTTGTGCAGTATTACTGTACTCTGTACTGTAACACGCCAAAATCCCTTAATTATAACACCCAAGCATGTCCTCTACATATGATGCGATCAACCATGCCATCTTCCTTAGTAGACTAACTACAGAAATGGGCATTTACAGAATAGCACTGACTAGTTAGTATCATTCCTTGACTCAAGGGCAGCCCAAGTCAAACTTTCCCCATTGAAATCACCCTCCAACTCGAAAGAGCCATCCCCCAAGGAACCACCCACAACCTGGCTATTCAACACTTACATCAGATCTCTAGCCACTCTTATCAAAGCATTCACCCCTTTTTTTCCAATAGTACGTGGATGATGCTCACATTTTCTCCCACCTTAAAAAAAACCTTTGATAACAAAGCTATCATCAAATGATGGCTAAGCACACATGAGTGGACAGTGGCAAACATCCTCTGCCTCAATCCCATCAAAACTGAATGCCTCTGCTTCAGAATTACACTGCCACCAGCATCTCCTTTACTTGGTCAGACTCCATGGGCTCCCTACATAGCACTACTGGGACTGAGAAAAACCTGGGATTTATTTTTGAACCCTCTCCCCTTTATTCCACAAATAAATGAGATCGCCAAACAATTCCAATGTAAACTTCACTTTAAACAAATGTTCTCTACCTAGAAAGTCCCCAAACGTTGACCTAACAGGAAAACTTGTGCTCTGAGATCTGGAATACGGAACTAGCCCTGCTAAGTCTACTACACATCAGTTACAAATCATACAATATAGGGTTGTCAAACTAACTTTAGAACTCAAACCCGAGGACCACATTACAGCAGGTTTGTCTCCCATCGAGGCAAAGACCACCTTCAAAACTCTATGTATTCCCCATAAAAATGACTTCTCATCAGGCCCCAAATAACATGATTCCACCTAAAGTTAAATGTTTCTATATCTGGAGGAAACACCCGAATCCCTCACAACTTCAAGAAATCCCAAACAGGAAGCCATAGTGTTTGCATAGTGAACATACATGCCCCCCATTTTCCCTGCGAAATGAGGAAGAACATGTGCAAACCTAACTGAATTCATGGATTACAAAGCACAACATCACATCGGGAAAAGGCACATACAAACCTCGTGATTTTACTGCCACATAATATGAGACGCAATGTACAAAGCGCAAAGGAAACGTATATAAAGCACGCAATGCACACCATTCAAACGTCACTCTACCAGGATGAATCCATCTGTAGTGGCAGCAATCGTATATAGGTCATTGGAAGAAGGAGGAGGAGGAGGACGGTAAGGGATATGATTTCCGACCAACGTACAATGCTCTTTGGTATGCCAGATGATGAGGTGTATGCAAGGTACAGATTCTCTCCCCATGTCATTCTAGACCTGGTCAGGCAGTGGGAGAAAGACCTTGCATCACCTGCCATCTGCTCCCATGCCCTCACCCCCCTGGAGAAGGTACTGAAAGCCCTACATTTCCCATATAAAGGCTCTTTTCAGCATATCTCCGCCATTGTTGGCGGCATATCACAGGCCACACAATCTCAGTGCCTACACCAGGTTTTGCGCTGCATCACATCATTTCTGCATAGGCACATATACATGCCACGCACACTGCAAGCAAGGCAGAGCATGTGCCAGGAGTTCTATGCCATAGCACACTTCCCACGGGTACTGGGAGCCATCAATTGCACACATGTTGCGCTACAGCCCCGCTGAGCGACTGAGCACATTTACTGCAACCAGAAGCATTGGCATTCAATCAATGTCCAGGTCATCTGCTACGCAAAGGGAGTCATAATGCATGTCAATGCAAATTTCCCTGCAAGCACACATGACAGCTTCATTTACCGCCCATCATCACTATACCAGGCTCTGGCATCTGGAACCTTTTTCAACACCTGGCTCATCCATGAGTAACAACTATCATGCACATGCAAGCAGTCACGTGAAACACAGACTAACAGACCATGACAATCAATGCTAACAACAATCATTTACACATTTGCAGGAGACAGTGCCCATCCGCTCTCACCATTCTTGCTCACACCACCAGCCAAGGTAAGGTACAATGCAGCACGCAAAGCCACTAAGGCCATAGTGGAGCGCACATTCGGGGTGCTCAAGTCACATTTCCGCTCCCTTAACAACTCTGGCAGCACATTTCTATGTGCCCCACCAGTAGTCTGCAAACACATTGTGGCATCTATTGTTCTGCACAATGTTGCCACATGGCGTGGCATATCAGTAGAGATACAGGAGGGACATCACCTTCAGCCACAGGCACCGTACATGCCCTTGGCAGGTGAAAGGGCACAACAACGGAATACACACAATCAGCTCATGCAAACCTACTGCACATGAATGGCAGCCCCTTTGGAGCACACACAGTGAAGCCACATCTCTGGTGCCCTTCAATGATGAATCAGGGCTAATCCACTTTACCCATAACATCACCCTGTAAATGTGTGTCTGGGAGAGGCAAACTGTGTGTGTCCATAGTCATAAAATCAACTGCACCAACCACTGACACAGTCATAGCAAGTGGAAACAACAGTATACATGTTGCTCACACAAAATCACACAACACAATCAATAAAATCTCCTACCATTGCCACATGCTCACCACCAACAATTGTGCACTCAGACCCCCAACAAAACACAGAAGAGCACAATTAGGAAGGCTCAGCATATAATGTAAGCAGCAACTAACTCATGGGAGGACTGCCTTGGCCACCCTAGGTGTGTCTCACAACAATATACAGGTGGAGTGGCTACCCCATTCCCTGATAACAATTTAGCTCATAATACACAACTACATATACATATTTATATAGACTGAGAAAATTGAAAGTTCAGTTCAAGAAAGATTCCATCTCACCTCACATCTTTACCCTTGCCTTGCAAACCTGCTCCAGCTGTACCCAGTTATCTATGCATGCTTCCCTCCATTGGTGTCCACACCAGACTACACTGCTGAGGTGTCGCGTGCAGGCCTCCCACAGCCCTGTGTCTTTGCATAGCAGCAAGTATTCCCCTTAGCAGAATGCCTCACAAGAAAAAATAACACAAAGTCAGACCAGGTAACACATCCATGCACCCAATGACACCCTGCGCCCCCTGAGTGCCTCGTAACAACTGCAAGCAATGACACGGCAGCATTCCATCACCATGTCTCCCCTGGACCCATGCAGCGGGACCTGCTCACCTCAGGCTAACGCAATGAAAAACACCCTGCACAGTGACATCATCCCCACCCACCACACCACCACTATGTGCCCCCCTGAGTGTCATGCAACAACTGCAAGCAATGACTCGCCAACCTCCCATATCTCTGTCTCCCTCTGCACTCATGCAGCTGCACCTACTCACCTCAGACCAACACAATGAAAAAAAACCCACACAGTGACAGCATCGCTGCCAGCAATGGCACAACCTCCTGTGTCCCTCTGAGTGCCCTCAACCTACATGCACAAGGTACATACATGGCTTACATCAACAGCATGTCACCAAAAATCACCAGAAATCTCATTCTCGTCTTGTAAAGGCTTTTCGTACATGAAAGTAAACAAACGGGACAGCCTTGAGGTGTCCCAAATTTAACAAGGTAACCTGGCAGCCATGCTCCACCCAGTATCAACAACCGGCAGGTCACATTAGAGAGTGTGAGCACCAATGAATTCAACAAAATCTCATCTCATTGACAGAGTCATCACTGGCAGTGAAGCAAACAACTTGCCACCAGAGCACGTTATGCACTCTGGACACAGGGGTAGTCTTCCCTGAGATGGGGCACAAGCTGGGCCATTGATTGCAGGCATACAAGTTGGGCACACAAATCGTCATGTTTCCTCAGTGCCTTCGGGGTACCCTTGGATACAGGGGTGGGTAAGGGACACCAAGGGGGGAGTGGAAGGTCTGGGGAGTGGAAGTGCAAGCGGGGGAGCTGATCTGAACAATGAAAATGGGCAAGAGGGAGAAAGGAGATGGAGTGAAGAATGCACAGCTGGGGATCGGATAGAGAGAGAGAGAGTGGGAGTGGGAAGCAAGGAGGAGTTTGGTTGGTGGGGAGATGAGGACAGAGACAGGGGCTGTTAGAATGGGTGAATGGGTGAGGGCTGAGAATTTTTGGATTTTTTAATTTTGAAGTATTTATAGAGCGTTCACAGCAAACTTAATCATATCCTGGCGCAGATGGTAATATTTCATGGTAAGGAAGAATAATCATAATGAAAACAGATGTCCCAAAAATTAAAACACCGGTTAAATACTCATCAGACTTACTTAAATAAGTAGGTCTTTAGGTCTGTTCTTAATTTCAGCAATGAGGTTGCCTGTCTCTGGTTCAATGGAAGACTGTTCCATAATCGGGGTCCAGCCACTGAAAAACATTAGTCACCTCTTGATCTATAATTTGGCATAACAAGACGGAACAGATCTTTAGATCTAAGGGCTAGTTGGTTAGTATTGCTTCCATTTATTGACCAGATAGGCCGGTGCAAGCCCATTCAGGCATTTATAAACCAAGCACTCTATTTTAAATTTGATCCGATAATGCACCGCTAACCATGCGGAAGTGTGGGTGGTTTTGGTTGCACCAAAGACAAGTCTTACACCCGCATTTTGATCCTTTTGAAGGCGATGAATCTGGTTGACTGCAACTCCAGTCAGAAGTCCTTTCCAATAGTCTAGAGTCTGAGAGAAAGGGGGAAAAGAGGAAGACAGAGAAAGAATGATAAGAAAAGAAGGAAGCAGGGGCAGAGAGCCCAGGAGGCACACTGATGGAAAAATAGCACAGGTTGTGGATGAAGAAGGATAATAGGGGTAGGGTGAAGGGCAGACTGTTGTCAATATCCACGCAAATAAGGTGTGCCACCCCCACTCCAGACTCTGCCCCACTCGCCTAGCCCCCTGTGGAAACCACTGTTCATGTAGGGGTCATCAATCCCCAGCTGTTGCTTCCCCCTTCAGCAGATCAGACACCCCAGACAAGCTGTTCCCAGGAAGGGTGCAGGGATCATAGGGTGTAGTGCAAACACTTGTAGGGACAACAAATGCAGAGAAGCTGTGGGGAGAGGATGATGTCTCACATACATGTGCCCACAATGTACAGACACATAAAGTGCAGACACTCACAGTGCTGGATTTGAACAAGTATTAAAAACAAAAGTCATGCAATACATTTAAGATGAGAGAACATACAGAAAAACAACACTAATAAAGAAATGACTTGTATGGGGAACAGAGGTAAAGGCTGTCAGGGGTCCACATATGCAAAGCAGTACAAACCTAGATGGTCCAAGTGTACTAAACCGGCCCTGCAGAGTGCAGGGAGACATATGACCAGGCTGCCCTGTCATCTCTGTTCAAGTGAGCTGATGTGCACCCCTTGGACAGGCAACCTGCTGGCCTAAACAAGCCTGATTCCAGAAAACCAGCACAGCCATGACATGCAGTGCAACACTCTCATGGACTGGCAGGGTGCCCCCAGCAGGACATTCTTGGCTGGGACATTGCATGGCGTGTGGCCTTTGTCCTTCTTGGGGAAGGAAAGAGCCAGGTACCTTTTGCCTCACAGTATGAAAGGTGGCCCAACACTTGACTGATGCTGAGTGGGAGGGAGTATCAGGGTGTGAGAGCCTTGATGGAAAATGTAAAATTCAAGTTGAAATGAGGGAAGGGATAACAAGGAGTAGAGCAGAGTCTGATGTGAGTCTGATGTGAGGTATCTGTTGTGTCGTCAGGCTGTGAGCCTGTGTCGGAGGAAGTCAAGGCACATCTCATGGAGGGCCCAGTAGTTTATGCAAATGGGCATGAAGGTGGTGCATCGGGCAATGGAAAGCGAATGGAGCACACAGAGTGCATGAGACATGTGCAGCCTGGGAGTGAGTGCAAGGGTGAGGCAGGATGTGTTGTTATTGATCTGTTGTAGCTTATTTGGATGATAGGCAGGGCCATACACATAAATTGAATAAGAGAAATCGAGGTAGGAGAGGATAGTTGCCAACATTGATGTAACTCTGTGAGGGTAGGATAGGCAAGGGAAGGATCATCTAAGAATGTGGAGGTGTAGATGTCAGTATCTATGAATAGTGTCCCTGTGGTGACAGAGTGTTCAGTCATAATCCATGGTGCATCACAGTCTATGATTTCCAAAGAGTGGAGTCTGTGGATGAGGATGGTGTCATTGAATGTGTCAATGTCTGCCAATGGCTCAAGGGGAATAGGTGCTGCAGAGCCTCAGGAGTCTGCTGTCCTTTGTGGAAGTGCAACCAGAAACACAAAGCACCAGAAACACAAAGCGCACACATGGATGAACAAAGGAACATACACACACAGACATGTGGACAAACATCTGCAATGATAATCACCATCCCAAAATCACATGATCCATGCAAACCCTACGTGTACCAGTGCATGCCAATATTGTGGTGCACACTTAACCAGCCATGTGATTCCCTCATCCCCTCCAGCTAACACTTTGCATCTGCTTTGGGGAATGGGGGGACAGTGTCTGACAGAGGGCACAGGGACTAGGGGGGTGAAAGGGTGTTGGGTGGACTCCTCATGGAGTGTAGTTATTGGATGAGGCAGGATACCTTCAACAACATGCAACATTGGATTTCACCAGCTATAGGACTAATTCATGCAGACTGCACATGTGTACATCAATGTTTAGTGTGATATGCAACTGTATGCGTGATCCTGTTGCAGTCAAGTGAACCATGGCAGTTGACACTGCTACGCATGACTGCATACCAAGTCCTGCACTCATAAAGGCATCAAGAGGGCAACAACCTATCTCTCAAGGTTGACATAAAAATGTAGATGTGTCCATCCCAGACAGGGGTTACAATAAAAGGAAAATATGTCCATCTTGTACAGGGGTGAACAAAATAAAGTGTCCATTGTGGACAGGGGAGAAAACAAATGTCCACCCTAGAGGTGATCGGGTGGCGGGCGGGGTTTGGGGTGCGTCCATGTCCACACGAATGTACAGAAAAGAGTCAAAAACAGATCTAAAAAAAAACCCATGGGCTCATGGATATCAGGGCAGACGTGGCAGAGGTGGCGTGGGTGGCTGGGACTGCCATCCTTTGGTGGATCCTCAGGTGGTGGCAGGGGTGGTGGCAGGGGTGGTGGGGTATGCTCTCCGGACAGTGCCAAAGCATGGTCTACATTGGCTAGGGCCAATGGTGATAAATATGCATGCATTAGCATCCCAATGGCAGAGAGGTCTCGATGAACTTCCTCCCGAATGACCAGAGAGTCTGCATGTGCACTCACTTGTGACATATTAGATTGCTGGGAGAGCATCTGCCTCAGAGTCTGCCTCAGGGTGTCCATCTCCTTGTTGAGATGGGACCTTGTAGCCAAATGTTCATCATGCAGTGATGTCCTCAGGCTCTCCATATCACAGCGATTGGATTCCTGAGATGTCAACAACTCCTGCTGCAGGGCTTTTCTGTCTGCCAATGCATCGCAATGGAGGGAGACCTGCAGAGACACCAGATCAGCCACACAGCATTTGATGTTGGTCTCCATGCCCAATTTGTGGGAGAGCCTTGAGGACCTCATCTCAGCATGCAGTATCTTCATCAGGTTGTCCATCAGTAACTGCTGATGGTCCTGAGAGGCCAGATGCTGTGCTTCACAGGCAGCGAGTGAGGAGCTGTCTTCAGCCAGGCAATGGATGTCCCCAGCCATCTCCTGCATGATCTTTCCATGTCGGATGGTCTCACGCAGAATGGGCTGCACCCACGCTGACTCTCTATCACGGACACATCCACTACATGTGCAGGGCCAACAGCGGTGGGATGCTGGGGTCCTGGTCCATTGCATTGGGACACCTGTCCTTGGCTGCAGGTATGCAAACCTCCATTGGATATCAGTCTCGGATCCTGATGCCAACACAGGTGAAGGCGATCTTGCAGCCATAACTACCGTGGATGCCAGGCTTATCACAGACCAGACCTGTGACTCTTGGCTCACCTCCTGGGACTCAATGGCCCCATCTGGACTGCCCACTAGTCCATCCTCCATGTTCCTCACTGTGTCTTCCAAATCCAATTCAGAAGCTTTACTTGAAGAGTATGAAGATTCAGAAGAGTCAGTAACTCAACCGAGGAGTGCCTGCAGCACCTGTGGATTCTCATTGGGCACAAAACCCTGGCCACCACTGGTGGTCTGTCGTGTGACCCCCTCCACCTCTGCATCCGCTGCACCATCACACAGGGACAGACAACTACATTTCGAGATATACAAAATGGCCAAACACACATACATAACACATTGTGACTGGGCACACTGTGAGCTGTATGCCACAGATGAATGGCATTCGTTGACATACATAGACATGGCTATGCATATCAGGCTATGAAATATGGCATGGTTGGCGTAATCAAGAGCAGAACATACACCCGGACCTGAATGAGAGTTATTCCCATCAGTGGAAGGGTCAAGTGAGTCCATACTCCACTAAGACGTTTCCTTGTTGCAACATGTGGGAGTGTGACCTGTACATCTGATGACCCAAAATTTCATGCAGGCATATGTGTAGACATGATATCCCTAACCACCATTTCAACCTTTCCCCCCACAAGATATGCGGCTGGCCACAGTCACATGCCTTGCAAACATGTGTGAGAAGACTGCAACATGGAACTGAAAAAGGCACGCTTGTAGTGCCATTTCTGCGTTGACATTCCATATGTGGAATGTACTACACTGAGACAACTATTGGCCATCCACATCTTGTCCCGCCTGGAAGACGGCCTCATGCGTCTATGCACAGACATTGTTGCCCATGCATGTCCACCAGCTGCCTGGGCCAGGCAATGGGTGACTGTGACTTTATGCACACAATGTTGTGATCCTGCGTTAGTCATGATTGTCACACCCAGTGGACAATACACATGCAAGAGACTGTGAATGTGTATAATTACATGTGTGTTGCATGCCATTGCAACACATACAAGCAGCACTGTTTCTTTGGCCATGTGGAGGGGCGTCTTCCCATGGAGCAGAGCTCAAGGTACACAGGGCTGGGCACAGGAAGGGTCAGACCCAGACAGGTTTTGGTTAAAGCGCTTTATCAGCTCATTACTGGTGAGGATAAGGTTCGTAAGAAGTACAATCCTTTTGTACATTTTTCCCTCATTTTTGGGTGTCTCTTGTAGGGCATTCGTCCCTGTGTATCGACATTATTCACTAAATATGTTTCTGTATTTGTGACTGGGCACGCTCAGACTGAGACCCAGCACATCGTCATCTGGAATTCTCCTGAAACAAAGAGCAAGAGAGCCCTTACACCCCATCTGAGTGGCTGATGTTGCTGCCATTTATCCCATAATAAGATGAATTAAGATGTCTGAATAAGCATGTATGTTTCATGGCCCCAAACATTTCAATGTTACGGTGAGTCATGTGTCTGTCATGTATGCACTGATTCACACATTCAACCTTTTCATCACAGACTTGTACATCAAATATAAATATCGGGCTCTCTGATCATTGTTCCAATTCCCAAATGCTTGGTGATTTAATGCAATGCATATAGGAACACTCATTGGTGCTATTCATTCCCTTACCCTCTATCATAGGGGTATTTTTAGATAGTACAATAGGAGTGTACTAGACTGTCCACCTTGGAATGATAACCTGCTAATACCAAATATTTCCTATGGTTGGTCTAGTGTAACCCCTTGCAATATACAAGTGAGGTTGTTTGAACAGAATTCCTGCAACAAAGGGCAGAGGTCTGTGGGCATTCAGACCCCGGCAGGCTGATCACACCACAGTGTGTCAGTGCGTGCACCTTGGAAATGCATTCAGGAAAGGTCTTCACTAAGAGCAGGTGACAGCAGCAACATTTACTTGAGCAGCAACAGCTGTGTTTCCACATCAGATATCATTTGTAAAGTACTTGAATTTACAAAGCAATGAGATTGGCTTAATTTCTTTAGCAATTATTTATTGATATTGATTATGCTTTTTTTGCATGACACAGAGGTCTAGCTTGGGAACGATGTGTGCCGTCAGTAGGGGGCACATTCTAGGGTTTTGCAATGGGCACCAAGTTAGGTAGAAACTGCCCTGCATACAAGTACTGGCACAGCTGTGAAAGCCAGCAGACAGTGATGTGTACTGTGACACCAACATACACTGTGCACTACCACCTCCCTGAATGCAGGTCATGTGGCAAACGTACAGTGCCCATGGATGGCTGCCAACTGCAGCCAACTGTACTACAACACATATATGAGCTTGTTATGCATAATTGTCTACACATACGATACACACACATGCCAATCACCAGATGTGTCCACATAGGCGTCCTTGCCTCCCACACCTTGCACCTGCTCACTGCTGATGAGTCCACTTGTGATTTCTTCCAATGAGTCCAGCTCTTCCTCCACTGGTGGCCCCCCTCCAGTGGCCTGGACAGAGGCCAGGCTGCCACTAACCTTATGCTTAGGCCTTTGAAGGAGGTTGCCCATCTACTTGTGGACCTCTTTAGCAGTGCGCCACGCCACACCACAGGTGTTTATGAGGCCCATGACCTCCTGCCAGATCCCCGTTCGTTGGGTGTGAGTATGGGTGCTGCCTGCCGAGGGGTAGAGCTTGACACAGTTTTCTGTTGCATATTGCGTGAGGATTTCCAGCTCCTCATCGGTGAAGCGCTTCTTCCTCTATGGGCCTCTTCTCCTTCACATGGGCCTAATCATGGGGTGGTGGCACTTCCTGTTCTGCAGGGTTTCACCTCTTGGCCCTAGTGGCCCTTGCTGGTGCTGGGCCACCTCTAGGCCTCCCACCATCTCCTCGTCCAGGTGCCGGTCACCTGTGGGCTGAGGCTCACTACATCCTCCTCCTGGGGCTGGGGCACATATGTCCTTACCATGTCCCTGTGCTCTCCCTTTCCCTTTTGGAGCCTTCCAACTCGTGGTGCAGACAAAATGAAAAGCACCCACAAAAGCATATCACAAAACAACAGGCTACTTGATGGACTACATCGATGAGGGTCCTGCAAGGCTCCAAGGCACACCAAAACCAGAAAAGGCGGTACGTGATAGGCAGAAAGCCTAAGCCTACCAAAATCACAAAAATTCATATGCAATACTCAAAAAGCTTCCCAAAAAGAAAAAAAGCCGTACGCGATAAACAGAAAGTCTCCAAAATGCAAGAAAATGCATACTCGATATTGTACGTGCACCCCAAACCCCAAAAATGCGGCGCGCTATATGCGGAGGCCTCCCAATACAAGAAAATGCATACACGATACTGTACGGGCACCTCAAAAGAACAGAAAGCAGTATGCAATACGCATAGGCACCTCCAAATGAAAAGAAAAAAATTGGTATGCGTGACATGAAGGCAACGGCTTGCAAAGTTCCCCAAATGCGTGTCTGGGATAGCAAATCTTCTGTTTCCCCTTCTCACGCACATCTGGTAATGCGGAACACACCTCTTAAATAGCCCTGTCATTGCTGTGTGCTCCGTAGGCATGCTGCGTGCAGTGCGTACCACATACTTTACGCACTAAGGCCCTTTAGTCTGATATCTGCTGCCTCAACGTGACACATGACACAAGCCTTCTCCTGCATCTGTGCCATTTTTTTATTTCTTTTTATTGTTTGGTTGAAAAAAAATGTATCAACCTTTAATAAGGAGCTAAAATACATACAGTACATTTACATTGCAGTTAAAAACAGTAGTTCATTTTTCAATTATCAATCATACACTAAAACAAATATTAAAACTGTGCATTACACTAAGGCTCTTCTACGTTAAGGGTTCTAATGAAAGAGGTAATGCCAATTACTGTGGATGTAGTTCGCTCTGCCAGACACATGTTCCAGGAGGCATTTGAGTTGAGTGAATAGAGGCCAAATGAAACAGGTTACCCAGGTAGCGAGTACGCAGAGCAGTTACCCCTGAGCAAGTCACTACTAAATGTTTCATCGTTTCCTCCATATCAGGTAACTTACAAAACCTGCACCCTCCATAGTTGGGTAAAAGCCTCTTGTGTCTTATCAGGATTTCTTTAGTTATGTGCAAGTTCCAGCGGAAATGTACAAATATGGCTAATATGCCCCTCCGTTTATACTCTTCCCTCAGATGAAATAGGGAAGGGTAAGAGTGAAATTGATCCAAAGTCATGGCCCAGTCATAACAGTATAGAAGGGCTTTAACTGCGCTAGGATACTCTACAATGGCCTCTGCTGCCTCCCACCTCACCACCTGCTGCTGCCTGGTTGTGTGTAAGCGCCTTCTGCCCACCAGCACTGCTTTGCAGTGCCTGCTGTCCCACCATTGTCTATGCTCCTGTGGCTGGCCTATATGGGCCTGTGACCACCTCATCTGCTGGCTTGTGACTTCCATCTCTCAACTCCACCATCACATCTCCACAGCCCATTTTCAGGATCCAGTTAGCCCACCCAGGCCTGCCTCAGGGGTTGCCATATCGGCTTCATCCTCCTCACCAGCGAGCAGCACCCCCATGACAACAAGGCAGAGAGCTGCCAACTTCACCAACACCAAAGTTGGCATCCTGGTGGATCGGGCCCTGGATAATCATGATGCCCTCTTCAACCCAGCGACGCAGCTGGGACACGATGGACATCACCAGATCTGGGCGCACATCACGGCAGCCATCAATGTGGAGGGGGTGGCAGTCCATTCCGAGAAGACCGTGCGTAAGCACTGCAAGGACCTCAAGACCCAGAGCCACATCAAGGAGGTAGCAGCCCTCGAGGCAGGTGCCACCGTGGTGCTGCCTTGAGCTATGGGGATCGTACGCAGTATCGCTGGGGTGCTGCCTTGAGTTATTGGGGACAGTATGCAGTTTCACCAGGCTGCTCAATTGTAGTGCAATGGCTGGCGCAAAGGTTGCTTGTTGGTGCAGGCTTTTGTTGCATGGGGGCATGTTGTGGGTGCTCCAGGCGCAACTTTATTTTGCGCTGCAGGTTACCTTGAGCTTTTGGATCCATAAATACGTGGAACGCGCAAAGAATTTCAATTGCTCAAGTTAGAATAAAACTGTTTATGACGCTAAGTAGTTTGGCAGATTTACTTAGCACTTTTGTGCAAACATGTCTTTGTTCTTTCCCGCTTCACCATCCATGTGTTTCTATTTTGCGATATATTGGTGCTTTGTGCAACAGGACTAGATCAATTGTGATCATCATGAGCTTGTATTCCTTCCTGTCCAGCCCTGCAGGTGCATTTACACTTGGAAGCAACATGGCTTGTAACATGAGGCTATGCAAGTTAACAATAAAATAAAAATACACATTTCCAACACTGATGCCTATTTGCGCATTATTTCACACTGTTATTGTTGAAACATTCGGATTTATGAAGCTGCTTTTTTAACGAAAGAAGGCCATTACATCAAAATTCGCCGGAATCTTGTAGTTTTTTTAAGGTTTATTTTGCAAGGGGGATTCAAGGATCTAAACCCAGTGGCAGGCTGCACACAAAGCAATGTGTGTGTATGTTTGTGTGGGGTGGGGGCGGTGGGAGGGAGCACAGACTGTGAACCTGAGCTTTGTTCTTTCTCACCACAGAAATGTGTAGAAAAACATTATGTGGGGGCAAGAACATGTGCATGACCAGTGCCACAGGAAATGAAACGAGGCAGTGCGAATGTGTCATTTCATGCACGAGGGTGACACTGACTTGGAGTAAAAAAAGAAAAAGAGCGGCGTTCTGTGGCTGGTGTGCGCTTGAGCTGTGATGATCTTAAACACTGCCTTGTAAGGGCAACATTTGTAATTTAGGACCTTATTAGCAAATGGAGGAGCCGCGGTGGCACCGCTGCTCCCAACCCATGCATGAAAGGGATTTGTTCTCTGCCTTGTGACCTTCAAAGGGAAGTGCACCCAGTGTGAACTCATTTAATCAGCTTAAAGGTTATGAGGTGACTTACGCTAAATACGGCATATTATATCGCATGCCCACGTGAGCTGGAGGCTGCTAAATGTGTTTAATAGCTACTAGAAACCTCAGCATCTCTGCATGTTTTTTGCGAAGGTTGTGCAAAAATAACTACCCACGTTGAAAGATAAAAAAAATGTGTACGGACATATTTTCAAAATCTGATATGGAAATGAACCCAGTTTATGTATTTGTTCGGCAGGCCTTTAAGAATTGCTCTTGAAACATGCCTCTCTGGGTTAGTGCACCAAACTCTGTGCCCTTCAGCAAAGGCATTGCAGTGCATTTTTATTAGGTTTGAGGATTATTCCTGTATTTGACCTACAGTTTTCAGATTTCTAATGTAGGTATATGGATCGTTTTACACCCCCCAAAACTCTCTTTTCCAAATCTCAATATATGTGCAAGGATGTAGATGCCAATAGGCAAAATACTGTTCTTAAAATGTCATTTTCTTTCTTTCCATGCTTTAGTGCGGTCCTTGCTGACTGGCCTGGCCCTGCCTTCTCTGTAGTCAGAATGTGTACGGCCCTAGTGCCTAGGTTCGCTATATTCTTTGCCTTGGTTATATGTCAGGTGCCTTGTGCTCGTGCCCTGAACCATAATCTGAAGGACTGGCTGGTTTGCATACATGGCAGGTCGAATATTTTAAATTTGTTTGGACTACAAGTACAACAAGTATACTAACATTTCATCAAAGGACCAGTTCTTCTTTCCCTTAAAGGGTTAAAGGGAAACATTTAGCTTTTCACTTTACAATGTGAATATATGAGTTGTTGGTTGTAATTTATAACTTGATATTTCTGCCAAATTGTAACTTTAAGGTAATTTGGCAAGGTGCTCCAGCCTTACAGCTGACATTGCTTCAGTTTCAACAGCACCAGCTGACATCGAGATTTCACCCTAGAACCGGGGTTTGCAAGCTTTGGCTCTCCAGATGTTTTGGACTACAAATCCCACCAGTCCCAGCCAGTACAGGGAATGACGAGGAACCATGAGATCCATATTCAAAACATCTGGAGAGCTGCAGGTTGCAGACACCTCAAAGATGTCAGCGGTTAAGTTGTCAGCAACACAAGTCCGGGAAGCCTTCACTTTGGCTATTGGGCATGTTCATCCCATCAACAGTTTAGGTGAACAACACGCACACACTATACTAGTGGGTTCCATAGAATGGCTTTGCTACAAACAAACATTACATGTCTGTGTTCTTTACAGGTATCTGTTTAAGATTAATCTGGTGAGGATGCCAAGGTAGTAGGGGTTCGACAAGCCCATAGTTTGAGAGACAACTTTTCAACACAGGAATCCATTCATGGGATGCTTCAAACTTCCACAGTCCTGATGAAGGCTACAACAATGAGACAAAGAGCACTGCAGTAGCTCAAGGGTCCGAAACACTGCTTGTCGGCGTACACTTTTTACACAATGTCAACCACACACATTGTTTAATAGGTCATGTCTTCACTTGAAGGTTTATATAGCCCAATTGTCAGGAGGGTGTCCTAGGATGAAAAATGTTGTCTTCCCATAACGATATGATTCAATCTGGATTCAAGAAATTGATCTACTTGATGTGTGTTTAATCATTCCTGTGTGAATTAAGGTGTCATGATATCTATGTGTTTCCCATAGTGAATGTGATTTATATGGGATATAATCAGATTTCTTTTAAGAATTCAGTTGTCCTATTATTTGTGACAGTTTGTTTTATTCATGTGCAAATAATTTCGGTTTTTATATGAAAATTGGTAAACAAAAGGCATTTGTTTTTAATTTGTGGGTTTTTGTAATAATTGAGGTATTGTTGGGTCTATCTAAGCTTCACCCCGATCATTTGTTGTGTTACTTTAAGCATTCCATACATGCTACTTGCAGAGACACAAACGATGTCTTCCTACTGGGACGTTCCCATTGATTGTGAATTGCATTTAACAACAAAAGAAAATGCATTAAAAAAACACAATTGTTGATAAAGGCCTGCTACCAAAAATATCCACAAATGCAAAATACCCCACCTCCCCCCAAAACTTTGTTCAAAACAGGGAACAGTGAACAGAGTCTTTGTAAAGCCAAGACAATCGTTTAATTGCACACACATAAACAAAACGGATATAACTGATTTTAGTGAAATTGGATAGACACGTGTTAGGGCATTGGGTTAGGGCAACTTCGTCTAGGGACGTAATTTCACCAAAATGCCAGGGGTATTGGAAGTGACATCACACGACCCTTGACCTCCGGTGACATCACATGAAGTGATGTCATTTGACCCCACCCCAAAGTGACATCAAGGGAAGCGATGGAACACAACCTTTCACCCCACTACAAAACAGGAAGTGGCATCATATAGCATTGTCAGTACACCAAGAAAAATATGGTTATAATATCACTGTAAAGTGATACATATATGTTTTATACGAGAATGGATCACCATATCTATCGTTAATATCAGTGTGTATAGGCCCATATTACCAGAATACTATGAATGCAAGCAGACGTCCAAGGCCAGATGATAATGATGTGTTATTATATAGCACTTATGCTTAAGCGCTTCATAAAGAACAAATATACATACAATATCACCCAGCCTGTGTTGTTACTCATTTATCAACCTCAGCAGGTTGAAAGGCTGAGTTGACCTTGCTGGGAGTCGAACCTGAAACCTGCAGACCACACACACATTGCAGCAGCCAGCGCTCAACCCATTGAGCTATTTTACGGGCTATAGACATCAGAAAACCAGCCACTCCAGAAACAAACAGCCACATGCTGCTAGCCACAGCCTATGAGCTTCAATGTAAAATAAAAAAAAAATAAAAAAGGTTTATTTATTTATTTATTTATTTATTTATTTATTGTTGTATTTTAGTCCATAAAGAACTTTTACAACACTACATACAAAAATAGATTTACAATGAAAGGTTTTTTACTTTTTTTTAGGGGTAACAAGGGAGACCACAGGGGTAGCAAGAGAGACCTCAGGGGTCGCAGTTGCGACATCTAGCGACCCCTCAATCAATGACGTCCATGACTTCGTCACAGCACAGTCATTGGATTTTAAAGATTGTTAGCCAGATGTATAATTTTGTTGTGTCTCTGGGAACACTGCTTTCAAAGAGCTAGAACTGCGCTGCTCGGAGTACAGTGTAGATGTATTTACTCAGTTATTTGTTAACAAGGTTTGCAAAGATCAGCAGTCACCGCCATACTGCCCCTATGGCCTGGCAGGCAGAGAATAACAGAGAGAGCGAAAGGAAAAGCCTTTCGAGTGTGAATAATCAGGCCTCAATGCCTTGGTGAAAGGGCAGGGCCCACACTATCTGTATATTGGTAAGAAGAGTTTTATTAGAACTTGTAATACAAGTGACTGACTCAACACTTGTTTCATGTTGAATGCGTTTCCTTAAGCCTCTGATTTACATAAATAAAGTATCAAAATAATGTTGTGTGTGCTTTCAACTGTTTCCTAAGAGATAAGTGATAATAACATTTAGGATTTGTCTCAATTACAAAAGCGGAAGTGCCTCTCATGGCTGTATTGAAACTTGTGTTTCCGAAGGGGCGGCCTGAAAAGCCACGATCGAGTTTAGTTGTACCTTATTATTGGACTGCTTGACAGAACACAACAGATTCAGCGATGTACTGCATTTGTTCAGCTCAATCTGCTGGGTCACATTCCCTATTCACGGCAACACAGGCATGTTTTGCCCTTGTTGGCCCTCATTACTGGGGTAATGTTTGCTTCTTGAGGACCAGTGATCCAGGGGCACATGTCTGGGCATACCCTCTTTCATTCTGTAAGAAAAACCGAACCAAAAAGCGATGGACCGAACGCTTTGCATTTATTCTAACCACTGCCATTGTTCAGGGCAGCCTTCCGGGGCATAGTTTGTAGCCTCGCTACATAAATCCGTCCAGATTCTGCTACCAAGGGGAGCTTTCTATCCGGAACTGCTTGGCCACGCCCCGCCCCTTCATGTTTACACAAGCAATCCCAGACATGTTCTGAGGTGTTGTTGTTTTCCCTGGGAACAATGAGCAAGAGACCCACTTCTGTGGATTACCCTTCTTCCTTCTTCTCTCATTTAGACTGACAAATTAAACACAAGGTATGCCTGGGAGGCTTTTAATTAATCATAACCACTATAGTTATTGTGAGCAGCCTTTCAAGCACTGATTTTAACCCACTTGCACCATTACAGGAGAGGGTCAGCCATCATTTTTGGTCCTGATGAATCTAGCCCATTGAGTCCACCCACGAGTGAGGCAAATTCTCCCATGTCAGTAACAAGTCTTTAATCCTTATATGGTTCCCTTGCACAAAGTAACCCAGACCGTAACACGTAATGACACCATGCCGTTATCACAACAGGTCCAAATGTCAGAATTCTCCCATGCTGCTAGTCCATATAATTGCCACCTACATAGCACACTGAAGTTAGAGTATAAACACGCCATCGCTGTATTAGGGAGTTACTGGTAAGTATGCACATTGCGCTTCAGTGACGTCATTTGGGGGTCGTCGGAGGTTGCAGCAGCAACCCCTGGCAACTCCTGTGCGACCCCTGCCACTGCCTTTGTGACCCCTGGTTAAGGCTTGAAGAGGCAGAGAAAAACCAAAAGTAAAGAGGGGTCATACAAGAGCACTCTTTACGTAAATTTCTTTTTGAAGTCACTCTGACCTAAGATCGACATTTTTTCCGTTATGGTTTTTCTTAATGGAATTTTTTTTTTTAAGTCAGAATGACTTCAAAATGAAATTATTTCTTAGATCCGAGGGCCCACCCTCACTCGCAGAAGACCTCGAAGTCTTAGCTCCCCTGCTCTGCGCATGTCAGTTACAAGAGCTGGGTCTGTGTGTGTGTAATGCCTGGATTACTTACCAGTACTCCTCATTACTCCTAGTTCTACTCTTCCTCATCCCAGTACTTGCCTATGAAGCACCTTGCCTCATACGTAAGTACTGGGACGAGGAAGAGGGACGTGGAGGTAATGCTGGGCCAAGAAGCAGATTTTATGGGTTTGAGGAGTAGAGTGGGAGGGAGAGGGGATGTGTGGGGAAGGAAGGAGGTACGCTAAAACATAATGGGCATCCATGATAAAGCAGGAATGATATGTGTTTTTAGTGGTTAGAGTGGCGCTTTGGTACAGCCAGTCTAGTAATTTCTTACTGAGGCATGACATTTTTACTGGGAATCTATAATAAAGTAAGCATGATAAGTGTTATACCTGTCAAGACTGGCATTTAGGTGCAGAAAGTCTAGCCATTTCCTACTTTGTCATGGTATATTTTTCTGGGCATCTATAATGAAGTAAGCATCATAAGTGTTATTACGTGTCTAGACTAGCATTCTGGTGCAGCTAGTCTAGCCATTTCCTATGGTGACTTAATGTTTTGTACTGGGCATCTCTGACAAATCAATTATTATGAGTGTAATTACCGGGCTAGATTGGCATTTGGGTGCACTTTGGCAGTGTGTATTTTTCTGGGCATATATGATAAAGTAATATCATATTATTATGATTACATGGCTAGATCAGCGTTTTGGTACAGCAATTCTAGGTATGTCTTTACTGTGGCATGTCATTTTTTACTGTGCATCATCAAGGCTATAGGAAACATGACAAGTGTTATTACGTGTCTGACCTTCATTGTGCAGCCAGTTTTTACATGTTTTCTTATGGTGGCATTGCATTTTTAATAGTAAAGCGGTAAGATAGATGGTTGAGCACTTGCTGTTGCGATCTGTGTATGATTTGCAGGCTACAGGGTTGAATCCTGGCAAGGCCAACTTCGCCTTTCATTCTTCCGAGGTTGATAAATGAGTACTTTGGTTGGGATGATAATTGTATGTACATATGTGCTATGCACAGGGCTTTGGTGAAAGCGCTATAGAAATAACAAATCATCATTAATTAAAGCATTAATGTTCCTGTGAACCGTAGTGTCTTGCATCTATTGGATTTTTGATACTGTATTATCAAAGCTGGCAATGTAGGGGCTCTACATTTCATATAATGACAATACCTGAAATGCAGCTATAATGGGCATAATGTGGAAGTAACTGGCCATACAATGCTGAAGTGGCATATCTATGGCAGTGCCTCGTCCTATGTTGTTCTATTATTTTATGGACTTGTTTCCTATTTTCATTTTTTATCCTCATTTTATTTAATACTTTTATCTTATGCTGCTATGTTTTTACTGTTCTTTATATGGTATTTTTAGCCTATATTTTATTGTGTTTTTTGTGTAATTTTTTTGTGATGTTCATTTGTGTTTTGTGTTATTTGTGTGTCCGTTTGCCTTTGGGCTTAAGGCGCTATACAAATGATTAAACATAAACTTAAACATAAACAAGTTTCATTGTTTCAAGTTTCATTTGCTGTAAATTGGAAGAATAAGAGACCACCAATGTTTCCTCTAAGCTGTGCATGTGCGCTTGCCCTCAGAAGATTTGCCGCTCAGAAGATATTTAGCAGCGCACACAGACAATTCTCACCTATACAAAAAGATCTATTAAGGCACAAGCCACAGCAATTACCTGACATTTTCTTTCTCTTAAAATAAGCAACTAGTCTTGATATTCTGCTAATTTGCATTACACTACTATGCACCTAAAATCCCTAACAGCAAAATACAACACAAGAGGTTAAAAACTAATATGAAAAACTGTCTACATGAACAGAAGAATCTAACCAAGATATGCCTGCATACATTAACTAAAAATGTTCCTTCCCCTCCATGACTCCCAAACCTGAATCCTAAACACACGTTTGCCATATGACTCTAACTTCTGCCCCAGAGTACCTTAAGATACTACCAGACAACATTGACTCTTCGTCTCCTGGCTCTGCAAAAGGTTAGCAGACATGTACCTACATCCACTTGTTGTATAGTTGTTGTAACTTGAATAACGGTCAATGGTCAGAATTTCTGTAACTCGTTGTGCCTTACCAAAAGCGTCACCCCCACAATGTAACCCAACTACGAGCTCAAATATCGGATACTGACTGTAAGTAAGCAAGCTACTTGGATGTGTAAACAAATCTCATACTTCCTCTTCTTTGTACATATGTCACGCAAGTGCTTTGAAGCGACCCCCTTGTGAGTTAACGCATTATAAAACTCAAACATTATTTTGCCCTCTAGAGGTTTTGAAAAGACAAATGTGATGCTCAGCGTCTCCTACTTTAGCATTACTAACATTACCCTATAAGTAGAGAGCAACATTGCAATATCATTTACTTAGCCTACAAGGGATAATAATGGGTATGGACCATGCCTGGTATTACTCGTCCATAGTATCAGGACACCGGATATTCAGACAGAAGAATGCTTTTCACACCATCTGCATTGTTTCCAAGTGTTCAGAGTTCTTTGGGCATAGACCTTCACACATTATATGGTAAGTCGCTTCTATACAAAAACAGTTTCGCTTATCACTTGTGTAATCCTACACAGTGATGTAAGGGTGGGGTATGTTGCAAACAATTTTGTATGCACTGCAAAAGAATTATGTACATTCAGAGTCATGACATTCTTAAAATGAACGCCATATGTCGAGGCATTTAAATATGCCTTGCTTGCAAAGTATGGTGGGTCTGCAAATATCTCTGTGAGTGTTTACTGCTACAATCCCTCACTTTTTGCAGTGCTCTATCTACTAGTATTGGAGTCAAGCACAGGGGCCAGGGAAGTGTATAGGTGGAAGCATCACTCCTTGCGGGTGATTGAACAAAGCGGCACATTTCAAAGACCAAGTCAGGCGTTTCGGCAGTACACTGAAGGAAATGTGTTGCGTGTTTGCTAAAGGATAGGAAATTCTAATACACATCTAGACAACAGCACCTTCCTTTTCTTTCTATGCTCAACTGCTGAGGGCTTTTCAATATAGTTCTGTGTGTCCAGTCGCTAGCATCTCCCTGCATCTTATTTAACTGATCACAAAGAATTACAGAAGAGGGATCCATAGTTACAGAAGAAGGCACTCAATCAGTTGTATCTCTGATGAATTGATGCAATTAACTTAAAGGCATATATGTGTAATTTCCTTCAGCAGGACTCCATAATAAACCTTAGTAAGGCTCTTATTTAAATGTATCTAGGCTGTGGTGCGGACGGGTGGGCAACAATATACACTTTATTATGTGCCCTGTCGTTTCACTCTCTATGTCAGGGGTACGAGCAGGGCTCTAATCAGATTTTGCTCCCTACTTGGAGTCAAATGATTTTTCAGGGAGTAAAAAAGTAATTAGCTTTGCCGAAAGAGATACTTTCTGCTTATTAAAAGATATTCTTTCCCTATAAAATTCCCCTTGAGATCGGGAATTGATATTATTAGAGTTCCCTCCTTCCTATGCCACTGCTCTACTGGTCACTAATTTGAAAAAATATCAGTGGAGCTTTGTGGGTTGAAGCAATGATATGTTCATTGTTTCTTGTTTTTGTTACATTTTATTTTAGCCTGTGTTTGGAATTGCAGTTGCTGGGAAGAGGACATTCCTTTTCAAACTGTTCTGCGATGGTAGCTCACAAAGTGCGCTTTCCTCATTAGTCAGTTGCGCACATGGAAAATAATGTGTGCACAACAGCCAACAGCCAACCGGTTCCGCACATAGAGAAAAATAATTAGAGGGAACATTGGAGACCACCTGTCATATCATGATCCCATCTATGGAATATGAAGGCAGTACCATTGTTAAAATGTGGTTGGTAACTAAAATATTTTTGTCTGCTTTAGTACCCATTTGGTATTTTTAATTTGTTACATTTATGTACTTTTTTAATGCCCGCAAGGCACTTCCGGTGATGTCAAACAAGTTAAAGAGGAACGAATGTCACTCGGGTCAAAGGTTAAGTGGTATCACTTCCTGTGATGTCATCAGGTCTGGGATGTCACTTCCGCTAACCCTGGCATTTTGGTGCATCAACGTCCCTGTTGCCCTTCACTATACATTTGCAGTTTCCACAATGCCCGAGTGGACACACATTACAATTTTGCATAATATATTGGAGGAATGCACATAGTTGCCCAGTGGCCACAATGGTAATGTAACTGACATAATTAGCAGAGTGGCTAGAAAAGTTGCCGTAATTCACACATTTTCAACAGAGTGCCACTGTGCCTAAGCAATACACACATTTTGCCAAGTGCTCCCAAAGGCACAGTAGTATGCAAATATAATATTGCTAGGTGACCACAATGCTATCATAACGCACACATTTCCACAAGTGAACACAGTATTGCAGGCATGCACATATTTTCCCCAGTGTCCAAAATGCCTCAGTGACGTACACCTAACCCTGTTACCACGCCTAAAGGAATACACATATGTTGCACAATGTCCACAATCTGTCAGGAATGTGCATATTTTCTCCAGATGCCACAATGCAGCAGTAATGCACACATGTTGCCTAATGCCCACGATTCTGCAGCAATGAACCTATCTGCAAAATTATCACTATTTTCAGTGAACACACATTGCTATTTTCATACAAAGACGTACCTAAGTACCTAAGTTACAAAAAGGTACAGGCGGGTACAGGCAGACCAGAAAGCAGGACGAGGCATTGATTAACTGGTGGGCTCACTTTGGTGGTACTGTGATGCTTGGTTTTACCGCTGACAAGCCATGTGGCAAGTTTGAAAACTAGAGGCAAGGGACAGAGATAAAGAGAAACAAGGAGAAGGACAGATGCAGGCACCCACACAAAGTAGCACACACAAACACACACACACACACACAAATGCAAACTCTGAAACGGGCAGGCACATTCTTGCCAACGTGTCCCATTCCCATCTGTAAGTGCTTGTCTAGTCCTGGATTTTTCTTTGCATTCTGGGACTTGTAGTTCCAATTTTCCCATATGAAAAATGAAATGAGTAGAAACGTCGAGTGTGCATTATGTACTTGGTGATGCAAGCATGAAACCCATTTAATACAGAAATATTTGTCAAATATAAACAAATATAAATCTGTGGTAACTCATCTCTTCCCAAAATGCCTTTTGATTTTATGCAAAGCAACAGGAACCCTCATTGCCTCAATTTCTTCTCTTCCTCTTTCTCATATTTTTATTTTGAAAGAGCATAAAAACAGTGTACCATACTGTACACCTTGGAATTTTAAACATCTACAAGAAAATAAGGACTCTAGGTCAGCTCCAGGCAGATAGCATTGAGTAGGCTGCTTGTCACGTGACCAGGGCCTGCCACTCAGAAAAGAAAGCCCTCACAGTGCAAGGCTGCAATGTTTTGCGATGCCGGTATGCAGGAGACGCTGCCCGACGACACGTAGCACGCAACGCAATATTCCACGCTTCCGAGCCTTTAAGAACGGAGGATCGGACCCTCTGTGGTAAAGCCCTCCCAGGACAAGGCTGCAGTGTTGTAAGACGCAGGTACGCAGGAGACGCTGCCCGACGACGAATAGCATGCAACGCAATCTTCCACACTTCCGAACCTTTAAGAACCGAGGATCAGACCCTCTGCAGCAAAGTCATCGTAGGATAAGGCTGCATTTTTGTGCAACGAAGATATGCAGGAGATGCTGCCTGATGACACATAGCACTCAATGCAATCTTCTACGCTTCCGAGATTTTAAGAACCGAGGATTGGACCCTCTGTGGCAAAACCCTCGCAGGACAAGGCTGCGGTGTTGTGCAATGCAGGTGTTTGGCGGCAAAGGGGTAGCGGTAGAGATTGCGAGCGGGGACAGCACTCCGTCCATACGTATCTGTAAGGTAAGAAGGTGCAGGGAGGGAGAGTAGAACTGCTGCACTCCACGCAACTCCCGCACTTGCGCGTACTTCCTTTCTCTTCCTGTCTCTACGTGCTCTTTTCACCTGCAACTCAGGCTCAGCTTCTCCACGCCTTGCGCGTCCTTACCCTTTCTTCCTGTCTCTAAGGGTGCTTTCCAGCCCCAACTCAGGCTCGGCTCTACCGGCCTTGCATGTCCCTGCCCTCTCTTCCCATCTCCACGTGCGCTCTCCACCCACAACTCAGGCTACGCTCTCCCGGCTTTGCGCGTCCCACCCCTCTCTTCCTGTCTTCATTTGCGCTTTCCACCCTCAACTCATGCTGCATTCTCCCGGCCTTGCACGTCCCTCGCCTCTCTTCCTGTCTCCATTTGCGCTTTCTACCCACAACTCAGGCTCTACTTCCCCTGCCTTACGCGTCCTTCCCCTCTCTTCCCATCTACACATGCGCTTTCCAAACATTCTTGGGTCCTCCTGCCCCTCTCGTCCTCCCCCTTCAGGTCCCCCCTAATTGTCAATTTCTATTGTATACTTGCTGTATTGTGTGCATTCTCTTATTCCCCTCCAGGTCCCCCAGGGTTCTTCTGTCTTGCGTACATTGTACTCTATTTGCATTCCCCTCTCACTCTATATTGTTTTGTGACGTATTCTATTGTGTGAATTCTCTTCTTCTCCTCTAGGTCCCCCAAGGTTCTCATGTCTTGCGTTCACTGTATTGTATTTGCATTTCCCTCTTGCTCTATATTGTTTTGTGACTATTGTATTGTATTGTATTTTTGTGACGTTGTGCATTTCTCTTTTTACTCCTCTACATCCCCCAGGGCCACTAGTGTTCTGCATATTCTGTACTGTATTGCATTTCCCCACTAACTCTTATTCCCAGGCAGTGGTCTCCAGTGTTTTATCGCATATTTTTGCACTGTCACCTTCTCATTAGGTCCTCCCCACCTAACTGCAAGCATTATGGTTTGGTCCTCTTTGCTCACTGTACCCGTCCTCCTTGTGTGCCTTCCCCGTTTGTGAGCCCCTAGTGTGTGACGCCCCCCCATCCCTCCTGCTTGGGCTGCCTTCAATTGCTCTTCGCATCGCTCCCCTCCATGGTGCTCTCTGTCTCCCTTATCTTCTCAAACTGCTACTATATCTCGTATCCTATCGCTCTCACTATGTCTGGTAGGAAGAAGCTCAAAAGGGACATACTTGTTTCCAACACTGGCCTCCCTATCACTGATACCTACACCAGTGCTTCCACCAGACAGACCCTCACCGACATCCTCTTTGTCTTTCCCTCTCCAGGCCTATGGACCAGACATATGGTCTCTGTTCTCTCTCCTTTCTCCTCCTCTCCCATTAATAAGGGCACTCGGTGGGAGGTCCTCCTGGCCACCTTCCACTCCTCCAAGACCATCATTAATGTCTATCTGAATGGCACTGCCTTGGTCCAGGGCCCTCAGCCCAATCTCCTCCTTTTCAATAGATGCTCCCTGCATATTATCAAATTCCTTCCTTCTTCTGCTACACCTACCAATACCTCTTTGGCTCCTCCACCATCTTCCTCTTCCGCCAACTCTCTGGGACCCTCCTCTGCTTCTCTGGCTGCTCTGCCTCCTCCTTTCTCCGCCACCCCTCTGGCACCCTCTTCTTCTTCTCTGACTACTCTGCCATCTCCTTCTTGCTCCTCTGCCCAGTCTTGGGCACCCCTAACACCGCTGCAGGGTGTACCTCATGCCTGTACCACTCCTCGGAAGTCTTTCAAATGTAGCAATCTGCTCCACGTCACTACCCTTAACTCTCACTCTGCTGTCAAAGACTCCTCTGATGTCTGCCAACTGCTTGAAGAACTTGATCTGGATGTCCTTGGCCTCAACGCGACATGGTTCACAGCCAGCTCTGTCACGAGTTTCGAGACTCTCCTCTCTGATGGCTACAAGGCACTCTCCAAACCCAGAGCCAACTATCCAGGAGGTGGAGTAGCCCTGATCTTCCCGGAGTGGATCCCTGCTTCTGTCATTCCCACGCACACTCTGCCTGGCACACCCTTGATGGTCTTATCTCATCAGACATCCCCCTCTCCAACCCTCTAACCACTCCTATCTCTTGGACTGACCACTTTCTTCTCTCCTCTCACCTATCTCTCTTTTGCCAATGGAACCTTCCCCACGAAAGCACTCCCTTGTGCACCCCCTCCTCAAGAAGCCCTCTGCCAATCCCTCCTCTCCGGCAAACTACCGCCTGAACTCTATCACCCCTTTCCTGGGCAAACTCCTGGAAAAGCTGGCCATCTCCCAGCTTAGTCTCCATACTGAATCTGTTGATTGTCTCCATGACCGCCAGTCTGCCTTTAGAGCAGCAAGAAGCACAGAAACTGCTCTCCTAAATACGTGTGAAGACGTGCTCTCAAATCCTGACTCTAACCTTTCTTCTGTCCTCATTCTCCTTGATCTATCCTCTGCTTTCGATACGGTCAACCACTCCATCCTGGTCAATCATCTCTGTGACAACCTGGGCATCATGGGTCAGGCCCCAGCATTGTTGACCTCCTTTCTATCCGATCGACCCTCCCAGGTCCAACTCGGGTCCTTTCTCTATCCCACCTTTCTCTCTACATGTGGTGTTACCCAGGGTTAACACCTCTCACCCCGGCTCTTCAACCATTACTTGGCTCCTCTGGGCCATCTCATCTCTACCTTCTGTTCTAACTTTCAGTGTTATGCGGATGACACTCAGCTCTCCTTCAGTTTCCCCTCAGCCTGCTCTGATTTCTTGGTCATTCCTGACTGTCTTTCCACGATTCAGGAATGGTGTGCCTCCAATGATCTCTGCCTTAATGCCAGTAAATCTGAGATCCTTCTCATTGGGACCCTTGCTCCTGCTTTCCCTCTTGCTCACTGGCCGCCCACCCTAAGCCCTCAACCCGCACCTTCCTGTGAGGCAAAAAACCTTGGTGTCATCTTCGACTTCACCCTCTCCTTCTCTCCTCACATCTCTGGCATCTCTAAGAAGTCACATTACCAGCTGAACCTCCTCAAAGATATTCTTCCTTTTCTCTCTTTCCCCCAGAAGCTCACTGTCTCCAGAGCCCTGGTTCTCTCTAGGCTGGACTATTGCAACAGTCTCTTTCTAAATTTACCCGGGTCCACTCTTCGCCCTTTGCAACTAATCCACAACAGAACTGCAAGACTTGTCCTTGGCCTTAAGTCCAGGGATCATATCTTTCCAGCCCTCAAATCTCTCCAATGGCTTCCAGTGGCTGCAAGAATCAAGTTCAAGACTCTTTGCATCATTCCAAAAGCTTTCTGGGACGGGCACAACACTACATCCAACTCTCTCTTCAAAAGCATCTTCCTTCTCGAGCCCTCTGCTCATCCACCTCCAACTCTCTGATGGTCAGATGCTTCTCCAGGCAGAGAGAGGGGGGTAGATCTCTGTCCTCGGCTGGGGCCTCCCTCTGGAACAGCCTCCCTGCCTCTCTCAAACTTAAGCAGGACCAACTAAGGTTCCAGAAGCAACTCAAGACCTTCCTTTTCACTTCTGTTTCTCCCTCTCACTCTCCTGCTGATGCTCCTGTCTGCTGCACTAACTGGTTACCTGGCCACACACTACACCTCACGGGCACCAGGCTCCTGCACGACCAGTAGCCCCTTGCATTGCTTCCAGGCCTCCTACCCACTTAGGGACTGTATCTGCAACCATACATTCCCCTGCCTCTCTGCACTTACTTGAGGCACCACCCTGGCAGTACCTACTGCATCTTGCCATTGCACTCCTCCCCCACCCACCTGGCACTTCTCCTCTTTCCTCCCCCTCGCACTTGCACAATCTGAATGACACAAGGCCTAGATCGTTTGTTTTGTCCTCCTTCCATCTACCATTCCTTGTCTTCTCACGCCTAGAAACACTTGTGTACAGGCGCATTTTGAATGACTTATCATATATCAGAGCTGGTGCACCCACCACCTATTTCACCAGTCCTCCGTATGCATCCTCAGCAAAGGATGGATAAAGACAAGGATCTCACTCGTTTGTGCCTTTTCGGGCCTGATCGGGCCATGGGCCAGACCCGCTATCCTGCATTTCACCTTAAAAGCAGTCACTACTAATGTTACTCACCAAAAACCTCACCATGTGTTTCTTTCATCCACAGCCAATGCCCACTCTAACTAGGGTTCGAATGGCCAAGCGCTCTTGGCAGCCTCAGCTGGCTACCCTAGCAAACCTCATCAAATATTGGACTTTCCCGCATCCAACACCCATGGACCCCACACTCATGCCCTCTCATGTTGATCAATTCTTGTTCAGCAGTCACTCACACTGCACAAATCGCTGACCTCATGTACAACAACCTTGATGCTCATCACTGAAACATGGTCATTCCCGGAGACCCTCAAGACTGGCCTCATGCAACCATTTTTGAAAAGAACAACCCTGGATCCAGACGATCTGGGCAACTACTGGGCAGTTACAAACCTCCTGTTTATTGCCAAAATCTTGTACAAAGTAGTCACAACTACTCACCAGAACAGAACAACTTCACCTTCGAAATGACTTCACCTTCAGTCAGGGTTACTCCCCAAGTGTGGCATCAAGACAACCACCATCCAGATGGTGTATGATGCCCTCCAAATCATGAATAAGGGTGACTCATGCCTCCTCGTACTCCTTGACCGCTTGGCTGCATTCAACACCATCGACCACCACATCCTCCTCTCCCTTCTTGCCGACAGGATGAGATTCTCTGGCCCTGTCCTGAATTGGTTTTCCTCCTAACTCTCGGGCAGACATCAGGCCGCCTTGATGCACTTGTTGCGATCTAACCAACTCTAGGTCTCCTGCTGAGTCCCCCAAGGCTCCATCCTCTCACCAATCCTTCTTAACCTTTACATGGAGCCTCTGGGAACCCTCCTCAAATATCCCAGAAAAGTTATCCACCAATATGCGGACAATGCTCAGTTTTACATGAGAGTAAATAGCACTCATCCCTGTGATTACCTAGCCATCATCCAGTCCTGGATGTCGACTGCATACCTCAAACCAAACTCATCTGAGACTGAATTCGTCATCATTGGTCTTCCTGCTAAACAACCACTTGTCCAACAAGGGATCAATGATATGCGAATAAAAGGATTTGATCCACAACTCTCGGACTCTACAACATTCTTAGGCTTCATCATTGACAGCAGCCTGTCCTTCCAGAAACACATAGCCAAAAAGCTCCAAACAGCCTAGCTCCAAAGGGGATGAAGGGTTTCATGTGGATTTGCAACATCAAAGTCTTCATCCCGTCTCAGGACTTCTGGATGATACGGCAGGCCCTTATGGTCTTGCACATCAATAGGAGAAATGCCCTCCTGATGGAGCTCCCAGCTGCTCACTTGGCTCCCCTAAAAGCAGTCGACCATGGTGAAGCACGACTTACTACTGGTGCACATGAATTTGACTGAATCACCCCGTCCTATGAAAACTATATTCGTTTCCACTCTAGGTCAGGATACTGTTCAAGACTGCATGTATCATCTACAAAGCAGTCACAGGTAGCACACCAGTGTACCTGGTGGCGAAGCTCCACATACATGGTAGCACATGCACCTTGCACAGCAAACTGACCAACCAGCTTGAATTGCAACCCATCTGCAAAGAGAGAGCCCGCAAACAATCCTTCACTTGTCATGCACCCAAGCTCTGGAACTCGATCCCGGTGTCAGCTCGGAAGGCCCCCAAAATTCTCAAATTTTGCAGATTTCTCAAAACATGGCTTTTTCAACAACACCTGACTAAGGACTTATTCCAATTGATGGACATACTGACACATAGACCTCAACTCACAGTACTGTTAAAAGATGTCACCCTAACGCTGGCTATTTACACTCGGTAGTGCTCTGCTGCTCTCAAGCTAGGTACGTGCTTTAAACAATACAAATACAATTCTTAGTCATAGGGTCTTTTTCTCAGCAAGGCAAATATAGAATTTTTATCATGCCTACAATATATATTGGAAGTGATCATTAGAAATTAACATTGTACATTTTTAAAACACACAATTTTACTATGCAATGTTACTACCATTAAATAATTATCTTTTTTAACAATTTCTTTTACGAGCCCCTAACCTCTAGCAAACCCGCAATCAATTAAAAGAAACTAACATAATCACACTGCTTCTTATCAAGATATGGGTATGTGTATTTATGGTGATTGGTCATAAGAATATTAGCTTTGGATTGTGCAGGAGTGTTTTCTTTTGAGTGTGTTGTGAAGTAATATATGTGACTGATTTTATTATTATTGTTTTTATATTATTGGTATTTATTGAAAGATTTGATATATGTTTTTTGTAAACCTGATAATGATCTGTTTGTATTTGAAACTTGGAAAACAAATTGGGCGATGATGGTTTTAGACACATGAGAATTATCCCAACCACGTGTACACTGTATTTCAAGAGGTTCAATAGAAACAGGGGTCCTGTCCAATTCTGTACCTCCCAGGACAATGAGGTACCAACCCAACCATTTCCAGACATTATTGAAGCAATTAGGAGTGGTACAATAGTATAAAAGAAGGTGTTATAGACTGGGGGAGTTAGGAAAACAATCCAGAGAGGTGGTGGAGCAGGGGGAGAAAGAGAGAGGTGCAGCAAGAGAAGTACAATACTGAGCAGTTAAGCTTGTTCGCTTTCCAACCCTGGACTGGAAGAGGATCCCACTGCCAGAAGCCTACCAGAGGCAACAGTCTAGATCCTGGCAAGGGCTAGATACATTTAAAGAGGAAGAGGCGCTGATGGCTAGTCTGCCAAAGGCGATAGTCCAGAGACTGGTGTGAGCCAGAGTATCCTAATGAGAGGAACAGCATACAGAGCCTCTGATGGACTCAACCCCAGGTCCTCTCACACTAAACACTCATACCTGTTTTGCTATACCTCCACCTTGTCAATGGTGTGTCTCTATTGTGTTTTAATTGCAGTCCCACAGTCCCTGAAGAAGGTCATCCAACCTGTATACCCGAAGCCCAAGCACATGGTGCAACACAAACCCTGAGGTCAAGAACTTGAATCCTGGCAAATATGGATCATGGTTTGTCCATAGACTTTGACAACCATTCGCCAAAATGATGGTTTGTTCCTGCGTACCCTATTCACTGTGTTCCTAGGGAAGTCAAGTTGGCCATCTCATTTCCTTAGAATGGGCCTTGTTCCCCATGGGTATTCACACAACTCATCTTGTGTCAAGAATTATGGTTAACTGCTGGCCTTTTGTGTCAAGGTTTTTGTTATTCTCCACCATGACAAAATGGTGTGAAAGTGGAATCAACACAGCTCGACCCAGGTGTCCAACCCAGAAGTCCACTTCCCACGCTGAATGTGATGCGGCTATCTCCTGAGGTTAAAATACCTTAGAGTGCTACCGCAGAGGCTGCAAGGTTCGACTTGTTTAGTGAAGAGAACGGGGTAGTCCCTCCCTGCGAAAGGTGATTGATAAAAGCAAACCTCCATATACTGCATCCGTGGGGTACTTATGGTCAGAAGCAACTATGCCAGGATTGATAGCAAACCTCTATAACAATGTAGACGCCTGGGTGGTGGACCAAGACTATCTGGGAGTCGTAATCCTTCTGGGGCTTAATTCACATTCTGTGCATATAGGACAGACCATTACCCAGTTAATGTGCAATTTTGTATTTATTCTCGATATTGAGGAAGTGTACAGTTTACCTCTCAGGTGGAAGGGTAACTTGTAGGAGGGTTTTTCAGAGCCACTGCTGGTATGGAGTTCTGAGAGACCAACGATAGTGGACCCACAGGGTTTTCACCAAGGAACACCACATATCTCACTGGGAACATGACTCCGTATTAAGGCTTATCCTAAGATGGGGAGCAGTTGGGTGTAAAGTACAGATCACATACACAATGATTGCCACCAAATGTCCACGCAGGTAGGTCTAAAGAAAATATTTATTATAAAGAGAATGCATTAAGTTCAGTAAAGTACAAGTTAAGTAAAAAGATTCTATAAGCACAGCATTGATGGTCAATTGAAATGCATCCCATACTTTATATCAAAAGAGTTGTACACACCATACACAGGAAGGGGGGGAGTTGTTATGTTAGAATCCAATCTGTATCATTTTATAAGGTGCACGAAACACAGCAAAACAGCCGTAAAACGTCAAACCCTATCCTAATGACATTTGTCCATTAATAGTCTCAGGTAAGTTAACAGGTTTGGAAAGTTAAGGGGAGTTTAATGTTTATAGAAAAGTCCTCTCGTAGAGTTTAATGGGCTCAATTCAATAGCCAGGTGTGGTTATAGTAAAGCAAATAATAAGATGGCACTTACATGTTTTCCTTGAAGGAAGAGGGCATCCAGTTATCCGGGGAGACTAAGGATTCCCCAGAAAAGATTCCTGTACCTAGCTTCCACCACCAAAGGTAAAGCAACGGTGGTGACAAGAGAGAACGTTAATCCCTTTTGGATAATATGGAATCCAGTGGGCAACCAAACCCCTTGAAGCCCATCAAGAAAATCAGTGACTCCAGATAAACATTGGGCATTGGAGAGGATGGCTCTCTGTTGTTCCCTGTGATGGGAATCCAGAGTTGCAGGTGCAGATGTAGGTTTCGGTGTTGGGTTGGGCTCTGGCAAGGTATTGATTTAGGTCTCTATTTCAGACCTTATGGTTCCAGTTACTAACAGGAGCTAGACCTCAAACTGCCAGTGATGCGTGAATCTCTGTTTCAGCACCCAAAAGGGATCACCACGATGATTTAGCAGCCTAGAGAAGCATCTTGATGACCCAGCAAGTGTCTACAGGCAATGGTGAAGGAGGGGGAAGGACTTCAGCTCTATCAAGGCTCCTCTACATAGCGGGGGGCAGCATAGCCACAAGTCAGTGTATCTCATTAAAGGTTGCACAGCAAGTTGCACATCACTGAAAGTCTACACAATGTCCAAATACAGAGATGTCCCCACTCTGGAAGATGCAGACCAGCTATTGGCCCATGACTCATAGAAGCTCCAGAAGGACATCTAATGAGGTGCAGAACTTTGAAATCGTTGTGCCCACAAGCTCACGGAAGGGAAACACATTTGAACCCTCCTCTCCTGGTTGAAAGAGGACACATCCTTGAATTCAAATGGTTGTTGATGGCAATGGTTTTATAGCAGAAGCTTCTAGCATCCATCTTCAATGTCTCGTGCTTCAGATACTAGGTTCCAGTTGTCGACTTAAGAAATGGCTCGTATCCTGTCCTGATATTCAGAAACCTCGGATGGGGGAGCTCCCAGCCTACATGTCAGAGTATCTGCAACAATCAAACTAACTCTGAGTTGCTATCCAGTCATGGATAACCAGTTCAGAGACACTTGGGATATCATTCTGGTTTGCATATGTATCAGAGTTTCTGCAAATCCCTACCAAGTTTGAACCAGTTCTGTACACTCCTCTGCACTTCCTGGGCACTAGAGAGAGCCTCAAAAAGTGCATGAGTATGTATGTCCATGTCATACCTCGAATGAAAGGAAGGCAGGAAATAAAGTCAGCGAACCCTTAAGCCGGGACTCAACAACAAGGCTAGCCATTTTGATCACCATATTGGATAAAAAGCTACCATGCAGTAAATATCGGATTAAGGTACACTGGATAATGAAATAAGTGGGTATCACAGCCACCAGCCTGTTTGGGCCAAGCAACTTAAGTGCAACTGATGGTAAAAAGAAAGGGGGAAGATGGTTACCATGCTGTACTACCCTTAAGGGAGGAAGTAGAGCTGCACACAGAATCAATGGGGAATAGGGCCCCACTGTACTGGTAGGCTTTAGTACTAACCAGTGCCACCAAAAGGAAATAGTTCAATTATTGAGTGAGGTTAAACAATACCTCACTCACTAAAAAGAGGTCAGGATCACACAATCAGTCAAACGATAGGCTGTGGTTCCATTGAGGGAGATGAGGAAGCTGTAAAAAGAAAAGGCTTTCTTAACAGTAATCAAGCCTTTGTGTCCACTCACCATGTAGAAGCCCCGACCATCCCTCTTAGGATCTAGAGGCATCCCCAGACATTACACTTCCTTACTTCACCAGGGTCGGATCCACAAAGAAATATCTGTCGATCAAGTGTGTTATTATTCATGTTTAAACTGATGAGTGAAAACAAAGACTCTTTGTGAATTAAGACTTTAGACACCTTTACATAATGACCTCAAACTGACAGATTAGATGAATGGTTTTGCTAGACCCATTAAAAAGCTATTACAAAATGCATGATTAATTTGCTGTCCTGAAAACTCTGTGGGCTTTCCCAACTTTGAACTTGAAGGGGATGTGCTTAGCATATTAAGGGAGCGGCGTGAACATCAAGAAGACCACACCTCTAATATCCTTAGTTTGTCGGGAGAACAGGTGATAGGATGACACTGGTCCAGGATCTGGTACATCAAAAGATGAGGTAGATCAAGACAAGCAAACGTGGTTGTATGACCAAAACAATTGACTTGAGAAGTTTCATGTCGGGGATCAGTTGATGGCCTTATTACAGACCACAGATAATACACTCTTGGCCAATGGCACAGCGCATTTATCCTGACAGAATTTCTAGAAGTTGTCGATTACAATGCTCAGAAACACAACCAGCAAAAGAGAAAGCAATTATATCACATTCGTTGGCTAAAATCATGGAGTCAGAACAGTAATCCCACCAATATAGCATCCACGAAAACTGAAGACCACGATCAACCATGTCCAAGCCTGGCAACCACGTTAGTGTCTGAAAACCTGACCCCCAACCAGAAGCAGGACGTACAAGACTTTGTGAGCCATATCACAGATTTCGTCTCATAGATACCGGATGAGTACTGGATGCATTTAACTACATTCATACCCTCACTGAAATGGTCATCTATTTCAAGCACCATAAACAACATGAAGCCCAATGGCAAGCTTTAAGTGACAAGATCAATAAAATGCAAAAAATGAAAGTCAAAGAGAGGTTCACCGGTGATGATAATCTCAAATTGTCCTCGTGTGGATGCTGAAGACAAGTTGCCGATTCTATAGCAATTTCAGACAAAATGAATGACCCCCAATTTGGTGTGTGCCTAATGCCATGGGTTGGAGAGGTTGAAGAGAAAATGGTGATCGCTGCTGTCTTTTCTATTCTCGACCTCACAAAGGGATGCTAGCAGGTGCTGCCAAGACAAGACAAGAAGATTGCATGTTTCCCCTCTGAAGTATTATGCCAGATCCTGATTACCCTCTTTGTGAGACATGGTCTCCAAAAACCTTTCAAACAATCCTAGAGGCCATCTTAAGTTCATATCAAAGTTTGCAGGGTCTGACATCGACAACATTGTGAACCATACTCCATCATGGAAGGATCATATGATTCACTTATATTTGGCCAGCCATCTACTACGTTTAGCTGCCAATGTCATGAAAGTCCAAGGTAAAATAGTTGGGCTACTTTGTGGGATGCAAGCTACTCCATACTCAAGTGGCGAAGGTAAACGCTATCCATAAGCTTCCTCTCAAATCAACTAACAAAGAGTTAAAGTTATTTCTAGCACACAAGGGATAATGAAGTAGTTTCCTTTGCAACTTCTCCACATAGCCGAAGACTACAAACGAACCTACACCATGGTGGAAGTGAGTGCCATTTATTAGCGCCCAGAGACAACTTTCTAGAACCCCCTGTTTCCCATCACACTGGATTTGAACCATTTCTGTTGCAGACATGTGCACCAAAAATGGGTTTGGGTCAGGTATCATTGCAAAAATTACAAGATAGGTCCTCTATATAAGTTGAACATTGTTCCCTTTAGAAATGTAATATTCAGTCATCTAGTTTGAATCTATGACCATTATACGGGCCATGGACACTTTGAAATACTATCTGAAGGACCGGAAGTGCCCCCCTGATCACGGACCACTCACCCTTGAGGTGGTTAACCCATAACAGAGGCAGTAACCCTCGAATCATGAGACCCGTAGGACATGCACTTGAATCTTGGTCAGGGCAGACCAGGTGTGGTCCAGAAACCTTGGCAATCATTCCACACACTGATGTTTTGGTCATCCCGGCTGTGTCCATTGCTTGCACCGGGCAGCCAAGTTGGGCATCTAATTTTTTATAATGTATCTTGTTCACCTTTAGCTTTCACCCAAACCATCATGTGCTAAAAAATAAATGTGTTGCATTTTGATCCATCATATAAAATACATATGGAAATATTAGTGATATATCAATATGTACTTTATTACATTGGACTTGATACGCCTCTCACTGTTATGCAGTCTACGAATTCCTTTGGAAGCATTTCATGTGCTAAGAATAACACAATAAGCCCCCGAATGAAGTAACATATATTAGGCATTGCTTCTGCAAGGTCTCCACTCTTCCTCCACCCCACCCTACCCTAGGAGGAGATAGACTCACTAACCAATAAAATAATGAGCCTACCTCGGCCTGCCCAGTCGCAATAATCAGAGCTTTCTGTAGATGTATTACTTGCATTGGAAGGCGGTGCATCGAGCCGGGATCTACCTGGCTGGAACTGGCAGCCCGAGCTTGAAGACCCCCTGCCCTCCTCCTCTGAGGCCTCAGAGATCCTAAAAGGATTATCTGCTCCCCTCCCTGCATATGCATTTTCCATGTGGTAATTCTCTACAACCTGTGGATGACTTTGCAGAACTTTTTTTTTTTTAATGGACCTTGATCTTTGGGTTTTAGAAATAGAGCATATTTGCGGAATGTAGAGAGAGTGGACTCATCACATTGTGCAGTTTATAGAGAGAGAATGATAACCGCTTATGTACTGGACCACAAATAACAGACCTCCACGGGGCGTCCACAATAACACCCCTTCCCCATCACTGCTCTCCTGCGCGCCTGACACACAGTTTCTATAGAAGCAGTCTAGAATGTATGAACACTAAAAAAACCAATAATGAAATAAAGGGGCCACGAGTGGCATGTGTTGAGTTGTTGACGAGGAAAAAGAAGACTAAATAAGAGCACGGATAAACACAGTGTATGACTTCTGTGATTTTTCTTTGACACTAATAAAGAGCAAAAAAGAAATACAAATTACAAAACGATGGTGTGTCTCGCTCATGTGTAGGGATTCTTGAGGAGAAACAGAAGATGCAACAGTCTGGTGAGGGGGAATAGAAGAGAGGGAAGCAAAGGAAAGATGAGATGAGGGCTGGAAAAGAAATGGCAGGAGTGGGTAAAAAAGATCTGACACGACAGTGAATTTAAGTTTTGGGTGCAGAGAGAGAAAGACTAGGACAGTGGGCGACATTCTGTGTCTGTACAATCTTTCCATGTATTATTTCTTAGCTCTTAATAAGCAATCATTGGAAAAGCCAATAGTTTGGCTTTTATATAGGCATGAGAAAGGCGTTTTCCAGGCCCTGACATAATGGTACTATCTGGCCATAAAATGGCAACAACTGGCACATGGTTTTATCATCTCTGGATATTATGACAGTGCCTGGCAAATGCCTGTCTAAGGCCTAGATGCGTGCCAGAACGATTGGCTCTGCCAATCCTCGTTGTATTAACAGGAATTCAGTACAAGGTACATGCAAACACACATATTGTTTATAAATCAAGTGTCTGCAGGCACACTTGTTTGCGACTCTTTTATCACCCCAGAGCAGTTGGTTTATAGATGCAAAGATTCCATTGTCTAAATGAAGACTTCTCAGAAATAACATCTGCTTCCCCTTAAAGCGCGTGCTCAAAGAGAACCTTGGGGAAGAATGTTTTTGATGGGAAGGGGCAGGTAGTGGTTGAGAATGGTCATAGAGAGTAGCCTGGCTATGGGTGGTCAATGGGTGGATGAAAACCCCAAAAATATCTAAATCATGTGTGTTCCGCCTGACCTGCCATCTCTCTCCTAAATTCAGTCCCCATGTCAGTAGCTGCGAATCGTAGCCAGTGCCCAAGGCACTATCTAATTGTCAAAACTTAAAAACCTTTGGAGAATCATATCCTAAGTCATTGTTCTCATTATTGTGCATTATTTTTCAAAATCACATGTTATTGCCATTTTATTAATCATAAAACAAACATTTAAACAGGTTTCAAACAGTGACATGTTATCCCTATAAACTACATGACCTTTCCTCCCCTCAGCCCCCCCCTCACGCGTCACGCTTCGGTCACAATATCTATCAGAAAACAATCTTAGTCCAACATATAGGGCCTCATTACACAGTAGGCGGTAACCATGGCGCTATTAGTGCCATGGTTGCCGCCGGTACCGTACAGAGTCCGCCATGGTGAATGGCGGAATTACCGCCACATTCCATGGTGTGTGGGGGCGGTAATTCCCCATTCACCATGGCACTTCCCCATTCCCATTTGAGCCCCCATAGGGCTCAATGGGAATGGGGAAGGCGGCAATTACGGTACCACAAATTGCGGTACCGTAATTGCCTCCAAGGTCCCTTTGCGGGCCCATTCCTTAACGGCTGGTAAAACCAGCCGTTAAGGTCGGGTTCCACAAAGGGACCTCATAATCAGGCGTTAAGGGTTTAACGGCGCCGACACCTTGTACGGCGCCGTTAAACCCTTAACGCCAGGATCGTAATGACACCCATACTCTGGTTCTGCTCATCAAGTGGGCTATTTGTCATATTTCGTTAAAAAGCAGAGCCAAATCTCCTCGATACTCGTCATTGATTTATCTAAGATATATGTTAAGTATTGCATATCATAAATTGCTATGACTTTCTGGAGCCATTCTTTCTCTGTAGGGGTTCTATTTTGTTTTCAACTCTGTGCAAGGCAGCACCCGGTTGCCACTAATAGGTTACATACCATGTGGCTCCCCCACTTCTTCCACCTCATCCTCTTCATGAACACCAAATAGCATACACCACGGTGAGATCCGCCTAGAGATCCAGTCCATCCTCTGGATACCAGAGAGAACCTCCCCCAGTATGTCTGTATATGGGCACACCCCCACCACATATGGAAATAGTCTGCATTCGGATGTCTGCACCTCCAACAGCGAGAGTCCACCCCGGGGTACATTTTGGCTAGAGTGGCTGGGGGGTACTGCCAGCAATGCATGAGTTTTATCACTTGCATCATGTACTGTAGGGATACTGTGAAGTGTGAGACTCTCCTATACATCCTAGACCATAATTAATCCATTATATCTCTCTGTAAGTCTGCTGCCAATTTCTCCCTGGCTGTCGAGCAGTCCGTAGATTCTGCATGCAACAGTGTCTTATAAATAGTCCTATTTAGCCTTTTGATCCTGTGTTCTGCAGGAGAACCTGCTCAAAAGTGGTTAAGCCCCTCTGTAAGTTGTCCCCCGCCTAAGGTCAGTGAGTATCCCCTTAAATTGCAAGTATCGGAAGGGAGACAGCTTTGGTGTAAAGTGCTATAAAAGCCTAATAAATACAAATACAAACTTGCCAATGTCAAGGCATTCCTCCAGTCTTTCAATGGATACCAATTTCGCATCCTTCCACAACTGGCCAGCTCTACTGAGGCTGGCCGGGTGTCCGGTCAAAGGATCGAATACAAAGGGTCAAATGGTCAAAGGATCGACACCAAAGGATCAAAACCAAAGGATCACATTTTTTTTTCAATTATATATTTTTTTTGAGGTTTTCGTTTAGTGAAAAAAGTGGTTTTTACCACAAAAACGTGGGTTGGGGGGAACCCCCCCAAAAAAAAAATGTAAAAAAAAAAAAATTCGATCCTTTGGTTTTTGGTCCTTTGGTGTCGATACTTTGACCATTTGACCCTATGGTTGTCGATCCTTAGACCTACAACCGGCTGGCCGTATACCAAGATTGGAACTGCAGGGGTTCAGCTATTATGTTTCTCAAGGTTGGGGCCCAGATGCAGCTGAGGGGTGAGGGCCATGTTGAGAAACAACTCGTGGCTCCAGTTTCTTGCCATACTGGCCAAAATCCCTTTAACATTGGATGCTTAACCAATCTATTAGGGATCGTCCCTCTGGGGAACCCCAAGTCACTCCCCCAGTGTGACTGGGACCAATATCACATTATCAATTATCACCCATTGCTTCCCAAAGCCCTGGTTCATATGGGTTTTCATTATATGAAGTTTGGATGCCCAATAAGATGCACCCAGATCTGGGAATCCTACCCCTCCTTCCGCCCGTGGCAATATGAGGGTCCTGTATTCTATTAATGTCTTGCCATGGCCCGCAAAAATGTCGAGAGCCGCCTTTTGACCAATTCCAAAAAAGAAGGTGGAATGATAATCAGAAGCACCTGGAAAAGGAATAGAAATTTGGGGAGGATCGCATCTTAATGCAATTCAACCTTGCCATCCCAGAGAGATTCAGCTGAGTCCAGCCCTCCACATCTGCCTGCACCTTATCCCAAAGGGGCGGGGGAGTTCACTGAAAATAAATTATCAAGATCCCTAGGTATCTCTCTTCCTAGGTATCTGAACCCATCTGGTTGGATGTGAAAGCCTAGGTCTTCCACATACTCCCCGTCCATGGGGTCACATGGTCCCACATGGTAGGCCACTGACTTTTCAAAATTTGTTTTAAAGCCTGATAATTGCAAAGATGTGGTCGGACCCTCCAATAAGTTTGGGTTGAATACAGAAAGCAACATCTGCAAATAGGCCTTATTTGTATTCCTTCTCCTCCCATCTCCACCCCCTTCATGCTCTTATTCGTTCTGACGTCCGCAGCCCCCGATTCCATGGCTAGCGCATACAGGAGAGGTGGCATGGGGCATGTGTGAGAAGGTCATCCATTAGAATTCTAGGAACCTCTACAGTTCCAAGCAAAAACACAACTGGATGGCTTTCTCATAAATGACCACAGGAAACCTGAGAGCTCTGTGATTCCTGCTCTTCTCCAAATCTGGAGAGTTAAACATTTGAGCTTGGACTTCCATGTTACCAGTGAGCTCAGACATACTTCATGATAGCATTTTGATTTGCCTCTGTCTCCAAACCAATGGTTAGGGTAGTATATTGTGATTTGCCCATAGCCCCCTTTCCCCTGCAGCACTCCACTCCAACCTCTGAAGCAGAGCAACCTGAAAATAAAAGGAGTCGCAAATAATATTTCAGGAAAGGTTACATGCGCACTCATGACTTTTCTTACCTATTGTCTACAATAAACTTGGACCAACAATTACCAAAGATTTTTATGTAACAAAGCACATGAGTGAATATGACATTTTGATATTTCATTGGGCAAAGGTTATTTATTCTGAAACAAAGTGATGGATGCTTAATAAATATTTGGATATAAAGAATATATTCACCCAATAAAAAAATGGCGTGAAATGTTCAACTCTGGTTTAAAGCTGATCATTTGCATCACTAATCAGGACATGTTATTGTACCCATAAAACATGTCTTTATCAGCACACTTTAATGAGGGGAATCTGCCTTATATAATAGTCAAATAACATCACATTACTTTACAGCTACAATACTGTCCCATGTCAGGCGTGAGTAGTCTGAGAAAGTCAAATGAAAATGTTGGCTTTATCATGCTCGTTTTTAACAGCACTTCTGTGCAAGGAACAGATTAAGTGGCAGAAGGCACACTTGGAAAATACATTTTGATTACACCAGCAGTGCATTTTACAGCTGCTATTAAGGCATTAACCCTCAGCAGAGTGGTTAGAAATAATACTGACAAGCCAATTGCTGATCTTAATGCTTGATAATGAACCATCAATGAGATCCCAGGAGGAGGTGTTTTAGGCAGGGAGGAGCAGGTATTGGGTGGAAATGGCCAAAGGAATTTGTATGGCCACGGGCAGTCAATGAGTGGGAAAATAATCAAACAACACCCACAAGCTGGGTGTCCCTCCTCACATGCCAATTCTCTCCTAAATGTACTCCAAAGCAATAGTTTTGGGTTGTAGGTTACACTGAAGAGCCACATAATAGCCAACACTAATACATAAAATGCATTACAATTAATTTCCCAATGGAGAATCATCAACCTTATGTGCTAGAAACCCCTGTTTCCATTTTTAATACTGCCATGTGTTTTTTGTGCTTGAGTGCCCTGGCAGCAATAATCAAACAACAGCTCTCTCAAGCAGGTTTTCAGGCACTTGTCATAAACAAGTCTAAAGAAACACTGTATTGTTATAACTTTCATAAATCCTGCGTGTGTCTTTATAAATACATTGTTATTGCTCTTATCAGGAAAAGACTTGCAATTTTCCTGCAATGAAGAATCTATATATATAAAACGCTTAGGTATGTTTCCATACTCAGCTGTTGCAATTCATGTGTGTTAGGTTGCCCTATGCTGTTCAAATGGCAAAGTGAACTTCTGTGTGCCTTTCCACTTCAACAACATATTTCATTTTAACAAACAGAATGAGCATGGTTATATGCGGTCACCTTCACCTTCTACTACTTCTTTCCACCCCCACTTCTCTTCACATAAGGCACAGCGATTCCAGTGTAAATGAACAGTTAATTACCAGCTCAGGTTGCAGTCTCTAATGAGTGAAACAATGTAGGATGACTGCCTCCTAACAAGGTAAAACTGAAAGTAGGTGCTGTAATTATGGTACTACACAATCTTATGCCATCACAGAGACTCGGAAATGGAACAAGGTTGACAAATACGCATCACAAAGACACATTATAGAGGTCTGTGTAATCGATGGAACATAGATGCTGTTTGCATACCATGCATACCTTTCATTCCATCTGATACAAATATTCCATCCAAATGTGTTACCTATACGGTTAGCCTTTTCTATGACCATTTATAGGTCACAGGGACCTACACCTCCTTCCTGGAAGCTATCGCTGGTAATTTCGATATTTAAGAAGGGGGAGAAAAGTGACCCTATGAATTACCGATTGATATTGACCTTTAAGTAATGCTAGAATGATATAGGTCATGCCGGGAACGGTTAGTTTATAGAAATAGCTTAAGAAATTTTGAAACTCATGATGGCAGTTCTTAAGTGATACAATATTAATAATTGGTTGTTCTCAATTATACAGAATGACAAAACTCTGAATGTCTGGTTTTAAAAAATAAATTAATATGTGTTTAACTAGAGATTTATGTATTGTGCATTTGTTAGGCTTATACAGTAAATCAGTTCTGTTTCAAAGTGCCCTCCAGGCAACAAGGAGGGTGAACATGGGATTGAAAAACAATGAATACAGTGGAAGATAAAGACAAGCCTACTATGCCTTGTGAGTATTCCGAACGTGCAAGTGCAGCGAGAAGGGAGGAGGTGGGGATGGCGGTATGTGTTGGAATGTCCGTGCTTGTGTGTGAGCAGCAGATGAAGTGCATAGTAAGGTAAGTGCTATGGGCTGCATTTGGTATAAAGTGCAAGCCTACAGGATTGAGGCCGGTGGGTGCCGAGGCAAGTGCTGAGAGGTAGACAGAAGCTGGGGTGATTGGGTATGGGAGGCAAGGTCCCTGAGAGATACATAAGGGCCGTGACCACCAATCACAGCGACTGTGAGATTAGCAGAGGAGGGACGAAAGGAAGGAGGAGGCGAAGAGGAAATTCTTGAGGAGCTTCTGGAATCTGAGGAAGTCCTGCTCAAGACAGAGAGGGAGGAGAGGCTGTTCCATTAGAGGGAGTCAAATGAAGAAAGTGATCGGCCTCCGGTCCTCCATTTAGCTAAATGTTTTACACACAGAGAGTTGGTGCCAGATGTCCACAGAGGCCTAGAGGGAAATATTTAGTAAGAGAAAGTTGCAGATAGCATGGTCCTAGGCCCCAGATAGCCTTGTGGATAGTGCAGAGGGATTTGAATTTAATCTGTGCCACAGCTTGGAGCCAGTGAAGAGTTTTCTAGGGCAAGAGAGATGCGGTTCCTGGGCTTGAGGCCAACGATAAGTCTTGCTGTCCTAATCTGTATTTGCTAGAGGGGTCATAAAGTGGAAGAAGGTATATTCAGGAGAAAGCTATTGCAGTAGTCAATCCTAGAGAGAACCAGGACTCAGGTAACATTGAGCTTATGGGGGAAAGTGAGAAAAGAGAGAATTCCTTTGAGAAGGAAGAGTTGAAAGTGGGACTTCCTGTCAATGTCCTGAGTGTGAGGGAGGAAGGAGAGAGAGGAGTCAAAGATGACTCCAAGGTTTCTGGCTTCAGCAGAAGAAGCAGGGGGACAGCCCATGGAGGATGGCCAGAGTGAGGGGAAAAAGAGGGAGCAGGGGTCTTAATGGGTATGATCTCAGTCTTGCTGGCATTGAGGCAGAGATTGTTGGAAGTACACCCGGACTGGATGGTAGATAGGCAGTCAGGGATCATGGAAGATTCAAGAGTGTCAGCAGGGAGTTAGAAAAAGGTTTGTGTTTCATCTGCATAGCGTTGGAAGTTGGTGGAGGAAATAAGGAGTGATAGATGAGCAAGATAAGTGTTGAAGAGCCAGAGGTAGAGGATTGAGCCCTGGGGGACAACACAGATGGAGAAGAAGTAGGTGAGGGGAAGGTGCCCAAAATTACTTGGGACGAAGTTGGGAATGAGGTAAGCCAGTCCAGTGCCCGCTCTGAAATACCAAGGGTATCATGGAGCTGTTTTATGAGGATGGATTGGTTAACCATATCGAAGGCGGAGGAGAGACCAAGTAGGATGAGGACAGCTGGAGAGTTAGAGTCCAGAGATCCAAGCAATTCTTCACGGGGCTACAGAAGCGCAATTTCTGTGCCTCTGGATGCTCAGATTCCAAATTGATTGTCGTGGAGACCACCAACAAGTTCAGTGCGTGGGGTAAGTTTTGGAAAGGCCAGCTTCTCCAGCAGTTTCCCAAAGAAGGGGGTGATAGAAATAGGGCAGTAGTTGGCTGGACAGAAAGGGTCTGCAGGAGGGGGCACACAAGTGAGTTCTTGAGGGAATATGGCAAAGCTCCAGTGGCAAACAGGTGGTTACAGAGATCAGCCAGTGCAGAAGCAAGAGAGCCAATGTTGTCCTTGATGATTCTGGAGTAGCAAGGGGAAACCTGTTTATAAGAGACCTTCACGGAGTAGACAACTCTGGTGACTTCTTTAAGTGTGACACGGAAGAAGGAGAAGAGAGAGGAAGAAGGAGGGTGGGAAGCCATAGGATGCAAGGGAGTGAGGGATGGGTTGGGTGGAAGGGTAGCAAGGGTGTGCAGGATGTCTAGAGTTTTAGTGTTAAAGTGTGTGGCCAGTGCATTGCAGAGGACCTGGGATGGAAGAGGGGAGGTGGAAACTGCGGAAGGGTTGGCTAGTTTGCTGAAGATTTTAAAGAGTTCAGCCGTGTTGTTGGATGCACCCGATACATGTGCCTGGATGTGGGCCATTTTCTTGGCACCGATGGAGAGTCTCTATTTCCTTTGAAGCAGGTGAGCAGGCCAGTTTGTCAGAGGGTGATCCTGAAGTTTGGCACTTCCGTTCCACAGCTCTGCACTTGCGTTTCAGGGCTGCAAGTTCAAAGTCGTTCCTTGTATTCCGTTTGGAGGTGGGTTGCAGGCGGATCCTCATCGCTGGGGCAAGAATGTCAAGGGTGTTGGTAATGGCAAAATGGAGGTTGCTGAGAGCAGAGTCAGTAATAGAGTCTGGGGTTAGGGGAGAGAGGGGAATAAAGGTCTATGCAAAGGCAACAGCTGACACTAATTTCGTCAGACAGATGCAGGTGAATGTGGTTGGTAGGGCTTTTGAAGGGGCGGTCAAAGGGCCGAGGTGACCCAGCTGCGAGGAGAGGAGAGTATGGTCTGATCAAGAGAGTGGAGTGACCAGAGGCAGGGAAAGAGAAAGGTCAGAATGGATGAGGGCGTCCAGAGTGTGTCCAGCTAAGTGAGTTGGGCCAGAAGGGAGAATGGAAATGCATAGTGATGTGCAGAGCTCAAGGAAGAGAGTGGATGCTGTGACAGGGGAGTCCAATTGGATGTTGAAATCGCCCATGAGGAGGACATTAGAGGTGGTTGCGAGTAGGGAGGAGCAGAAAAAAATCAGCCCATTCAGAGAGGAACAGGGTGGTAGTGCCAGGAGGCCTGTAGATGGTAGCAATGGATAGAGAGGAGGAGGGAGAGATGACCAGCTTGCAGACCAGGATCTCAAAGGAAGAGTAGAGCTGGGAGGGTTAGACAGAAGAAGTAACCCACTCAGGGAAGATTAAGGCAACCCCACTGCCAGCACGGTGAGGTTGTGGCTTGGAGATGATCTTGTAGCCATCAGGGAGAAGGTAGTCAAAAGCAGTGACTGAGTTGGCATTGAACCATGTCTCAGTGAGAGCGACAATGTCTTGGTCAGTGTCTTCAAGAAGGAGGCAGATGTCGGAAGATTGTTGGTTGGCAGAGCAGGCGTTAAGACTAGCCAGGTGAAGGAGGTCTCCGCCTTTGAAGGTTTTCTGAGGTAGAGTGCAGGGACGTGGTATACCATTCAGAGGTGAAGGGACAGAGAGAGTGGTAGGTGGAGAGGCAGGTGAAGGAAGGAATTTAATGTGGGATGGCAGGTGCCGGTCAAAGAGGAGGAGGTTGGGTTGAGGGCCCTTTACCAACATAGTGCCTGTGTGGTAGACATTAATGATGCAGCGTGATATATTTTTTGTGCCTTTTCCTTCCAGACTTTGTGAGAGAGTGAGAATAGGTGATAGTGCAGCAGTTACAGGCGAAGGGTGGGATGGTGAGAGCCATAGGGGCGGCAGAGGTAATCTATTTCAAAACACTATATGATTATCATCACAGTAACACCCTCTTTGGCAAATTGTTCTCCTGGTGCGGCGACCAGCCAATGAACTCATCCCTTTCTTGCTTCCACACTCTTTCCAACCAATTCCACTTTAGGCCAAAGCTCCCACAACCGCCATTGTCCGTGATCCACCTGCCCCTGCAGGCGGTCCATGTACTTGCAATGCCTGTGAATTAATGTTAAATGCGCATGTGTACCCTTGTGACTTTGCATGTTCATAAATCACTTACTGCTTACATCACATTGCTTTCCCAAATCGCTAACACCACAAAGCATCCAATCACATAGAATCGAATTCACAAAAACACAAGGTACACACAGCAATGCTGCCATCAATGTTACAGTGTGATTTTATTTTAAACAATTCTTAAATAACATATAAGCACCAATAAGTACTTTTATTAACCAGAGAAACAAGGGAGACACATTTTATTAGCATCAGAACACAGAGACCTCTGTGTTACAGGTAAACATGAATGCCAAATTCTAGTGAAAAAAAGGCATGGTTTGGGCGGGAATGGGTGTAAATAGATTTATCCTACAGATGGGCATAAAATGGGAGGATACATAACCAAACGACACCACAGGCTATGTATACTTTGCATGCCATAATTTCTCTGAAGGCCCCATTCCCATGATAATAGTTGTGGCTTATAGTCCGCGCTTACAGTGCCCCTAATAGCTAAAACTAAAAAAAGGCATCTCCTTCACAGTTATTCTATTTTATCAGGTCAATTTATTTTTCACATTTAGGTCTAAAACCTATTTCCATCATACAGCTGTTCTCATACTAACATGACCGCACAATCTCCCCATCATCCTAATAAAACACAGCTAGCTGAGCACATACCGCTAGCTAAGGCGTCTCCTCAGGCCTAAAGCAGCCAGAACTCATTCTGGGTGTCCACCCTCCAGACTGAACACATCGAACTGATCTCCTCAGCACCACACATACCGTTAAGAAGCAGCTATCATGCAACAACCACACCGGCTGCACACATAGCCGGTGCACCCACGCACTATACGACACTCTCTCTCTACTGTTTAAAGATGTGAAGGCAGGCGCTCTGTTACCAGTCTTTAGCTTCTCCTACTAACGCACGTTTTCATGACTTCATCAATCTTCAGGGAGGCTGAGTTTCTTTGTTTGTTCAGGTGGGTCTGTATTTCTGCTTCAGGTGTGACAAGTTAATTAGCTCTGAGGATTCTGGTACTTGTATTTTTCGCACTGGATTTTGCTGGCAGGTGACTGGAAACAACTCCCTCCATAGCACACATCTTCCCCTTGATGGGGGAGGGGGAAAGCCATGGTTGTGGCTCTCCAATGTAAGGCATGATGGCCCTGCTGCACTGCCTTGTGAGCCCGGGACTCCTGCAACAATGTTTAAAGATGTGAAGGCAGGCGTTCTGTTACCAGTCTTTAGCTTCTCCTCCTAACACACGTTTTCATGACTTCATCAATCTTCAGGGAGGCTGAGTTTCTTTGTTTGTTCAGGCGGGTCTGCATTTCTGTTTCAGGTGTGACAAGTTAATTAGCTCTGAGGATTCTGGTACTTGTATTTTTCACACTGGATTTTGCTGGCAGGTGACTGGAAACAACTCCCTCCATAGCACAAATCTTCCCCTTGATGGGGGGAGGGGGAAAGCCATGGTTGTGGCTCTCCAAGGTAAGGCATGATGGCCCTGCTGCACTGCCTTGTGACCCCGGGTTTCCTGGAACAATGTTTAAAGATGTGAAGGCAGGCGCTCTGTTACCAGTCTTTAGCTTCTCCTCCTAACGCACGTTTTCATGACATCATCAATCTTTAGGGAGGCTGAGTTTCTTTGTTTGTTCAGGCGGGTCTGCATTTCTGTTTCAGGTGTGACAAGTTAATTAGCTCTGAGGATTCTGGTACTTGTATTTTTCGCACTGGATTTTGCTGGCAGGTGACTGGAAACAACTCCCTCCATAGCACAAATCTTCCCCTTGATGGGGGGAGGGGCAAAGCCATGGTTGTGGCTCTCCAATGTAAGGCATGATGGCCCTGCTGCACTGCCTTGTGAGCCCGGGACTCCTGGAACAATGTTTAAAGATGTGAAGGCAGGCGCTCTGTTACCAGTCTTTAGCTTCTCCTCCTAACGCACGTTTTCATGACTTCATCAATCTTCAGGGAGGCTGACTTTCTTTGTTTGTTCAGGCGGGTCGGCATTTCTGTTTCAGGTGTGACAAGTTAATTAGCTCTGAGGATTCTGGTACTTGTATTTTTCGCACTGGATTTTGCTGGCAGGTGACTGGAAACAACTCCCTCCATAGCACAAATCTTCCCCTTGATGGGGGGAGGGGGAAAGCCATGGTTGTGGCTCTCCAATGTTAAGGCATGATGGCCCTGCTGCACTGCCTTGTGAGCCCGGGACTCCTGGAACAATGTTTAAAGATGTGAAGGCAGGCGCTCTGTTACCAGTCTTTAGCTTCTCCTCCTAACGCACGTTTTCATGACTTCATCAATCTTCAGGGAGGCTGACTTTCTTTGTTTGTTCAGGCGGGTCGGCATTTCTGTTTCAGGTGTGACAAGTTAATTAGCTCTAAGGATTCTGGTACTTGTATTTTTCGCACTGGATTTTGCTGACAGGTGACTGGAAACAACTCCCTCCATAGCACAAATCTTCCCCTTGATGGGGGGAGGGGGAAAGCCATGGTTGTGGCTCTCCAATGTAAGGCATGATGGCCCTGCTGCACTGCCTTGTGAGCCCGGGACTCCTGGAACAATGTTTAAAGATGTGAAGGCAGGCGCTCTGTTACCAGTCTTTAGCTTCTCCTCCTAACGCACGTTTTCATGACTTCATCAATCTTCAGGGAGGCTGAGTTTCTTTGTTTGTTCAGGCGGGTCTCCATTTCTGTTTCAGGTGTGACAAGTTAATTAGCTCTGAGGATTCTGGTACTTGTATTTTTCGCACTGGATTTTGCTGGCAGGTGACTGGAAACAACTCCCTCCATAGCACAAATCTTCCCCTTGATGGGGGGAGGGGGAAAGCTGACCTGACCTGAACTACGGTTCCCGAGGGCGTTCAACCTACCAGCGTTTTGAGGTCATACCAATGATACATAAGGTGCTATATTAATGCCAAGTAACATAACATAACATAGGCACATATTATGGGCATAACAAATGCAAGACTATATTGTTTTACATCCAACTTATAGGGGTGGAACATGGTAAGATACCATTGTATGCAGGTACTTAACCTACCATGCATGATGTGTGAAAGCCACAGATCGAGATTTATGAATTCGGACCAGGTTTTTCCCCAGTCCCACCCTAACCATGTCACCTATAAAATATACAGATGCAACATCATGTTAGATCTTGTTCATTGGTTTTTATAAAGCGCTGCAAACTGGATAGATACCTTATCTCCCAGCTGTGTGCCAGCACTAAGGAGTCTTTCTGAAGCTTGTGGGCACTCTATCATAGCATTTGCATCTAACAGTTAAATGGATATTAGCACCCACGGAAGTGGTGCCAGTCAATCAGGTATCCAGGAACGTGGCCCAAACCCATCAGTAACCACCAGGCTCTTATCCTGGCCGCCTGATCCTCTCATGTGGGTCATCATTTCCTTTTCTCTGCTAGCGCACATGGCCCTGTTTCCCCCTGACCAGCCCCCCAGGAAACACAGCCTGCTGCCCACATGTCCCCCAAGTCCCAACATTTACCTGTGTGCCCTCTCTGGCTTCTCACTCGCCATCTTGAACACCATCAGCACGGCTAACAAAATAGAAAAGCGCCTTACCCCTTTTATTATTTACTGCACTGCCCATCTTGTTTTAATGGTTTCTTATCGTAAATGAGTACCCGGCGAGGGGTCACGTGTTTTCGAAACACGCATGCCATTGGCTGCAGTGCGAGTATTTTCCCGCAAGGGAGTCCCTCACCTGCAGTGCTTTTCTGCACTGTTGTCAGTGTTCCTTCCCCTTCCGTCCCCGGCAGGGGGGTGTGGCAGCCACACGGCAAATGAGGAGGCTCGGAATTGGGGAGTTACCAGCGGTAATCCACCGCTCTGAGTCGCCACACGATTGGAGGCTGCCATCCTCCCCTGCCGGGGAAGGAGGTAAGTGCCCCCCCAAATCCGCCGAATGCCCTCCCCGCCCACTCAACCCGACTTATCTTCTTTTCTGTCCACTTCGGGAGCGGGCGCGCTGGGAACACTTCAGTCCCCAGTGCGTCCAGTCCTGATTCGCAACAGGCCGTCATGGAAAGGAAGAAGGGACTGCACGGAATACCTTCTCTCCTTTCCATCGTGGCCATTTTTTTGTTAACTTTTTTCCCTTTTTTCTGACTACTTGTAATCCCTTCTTCTTTTCCATGGTGGCCATACTGTTTGGTTACTTTTTCACAGGTATTTTCAATGGCTGCCAGGGAAAGGGAAAACAGACTTTGCTTTTCTTTCACCGGTGGCCATTTTTTTCACATTGATTTGTTATGTTCTGAAATGCCAGAGCATTTCGGAACAGAAAACAAATGCTCTTAGTACCCCAGTCTTACGGGCTGGGGTACTAATAGCAATAAGCCTGAGCAGGGGGGGCATTACCACTTCAGGTAATGCCCAGGGACCTTCGTTAAGGCAGGACATTACCACTTCAGGTAATGCCCAGGGACCTTCATTAAGGCCCTCGCTTCCCTCAGGCCTGTAACTATGGGCCCCAGGGCATTGCCTGAAGTGGTAATGCCCCCCCCCTGCTCAGGGCCTATTACTTAAGTGGTGTGCAAGTCAAGAAAAGGCTATAAGCACCCTCGCTGATGGCCGCTGGTCCTTACAGTATTAAGCCCTTCATTTGGGAGTGTTCACAGCTGTTACCACCCCTGAACCTATGCGGATGGTCCTCGATTCACTTTGGCCTGCAATGCTCGAGCTGATGCCTGTTACCGGCTTTGAACGCCCCTGAATGCGAGGATTAAACTATACTGATGATAAATAAACACTTTCAGAACTTTGTATCCTGCCTGTTCCCCTGCCTGCTGCCACACCATTGAGTATATTTAATCTCTAGTTAAGTCTTTTTGGCTTACTGCACAAAAACCCAGACTCATTTAAAAGTGGAAAAGGTCGCTTTAATGTGACAGGCCAAAGCTTACAATTAAACGCTTACCTGGCTCCATGGCCTTACAGACTAACAAAATATTTAAACAACCAATTAACTAATTACACATTTTTAATTTTCCCCCAACAATTAAATAATTAAATAAAGCCATTTCCTCCCTAACTATCCCTTGGACCCTACCGTCTCCTTACCCCTTTTCCAGGCGTCCCGCTTTCTCCCTGGGGCCATGCCCCTCCAGGCTCAAACCCTGTTCCCCTGGGGTGGCCCGCTTGTGCAAACAGCACCACCCCACCCTTACCCGTGTCATTCCCCCATTGTGCTTCCCTCCCGCCACATCAAAAGGGGCCATGCCCCGGCACCAGAAAAACCCTCCCCCGAGGTGTTCTTTCTGCCACACCCCCCCCCCACCACTTTACTTTACTTCCAACTCTTTAACCAATCTCCCAGCCAAGAGCCCAGGTCCGCCAGATAATGATTATTCCCATAAATCGACAAGTGTACACCATCCTCCCTAAAGATCATGAAACCTTCGTACACTATTTCCTTATGTTCCATCACCTGCACCGCCACAGAGGCACAAAACTTAACCATCTCTCTGTTGATCCCTTTCCTAGCCCGCTCTATCGCTCTCTCACTTCTCGCTCCCCTCCACACTCTCTGCGGCAACAACTTAGTCCACAACACCTCTGCTTGAGGCCACATTTCCCGCACCCAGACTAATTCCCTCTTCATTTTCCTTAGCAGAGCCACCCCCGTATCCCTTACCAGGTCATTCTCTCCCGCATGAATAATCAACACCTCTGGAGCCCCATAGCGTTCCCGCAGCCCTGCCAATATAGGAAGCAACTGGTCACAGCGCAGACCCCATAACCCATGCCATCTTACCGCGGTTCATAGTGATAATTTCGACAACAAAAATGTCGAAAGTCAAAATTTCGAAAAGAAAATGTCGAAAAAAAAATGTCGACTTTTTTTTTCAATGCATTTTTTTTTTAAATGGGGGGTTCCCCCCAAGCCCCCCTTTTTTAATTTTTTTTAAATGTTTCCCTTTTTTTTAACTCCCAAACCCCTAAAATAAATATATAATTTAAAAAAACTAAAGTCGACATTTTTTTTTTCGACATTTTTTTGTCTGTCGACATTTTTTTTCGAAATTATGACTGCCCACCCTTACCGCCACATCCTTATAGCTACACCCCAGTTGCCTACCTAGAACCCTTTTCTCTGCTTCTTTCCCAGCCCATTCAACAATTGAATGGCCGACAATCCACACTTGCGCCAACTCCCCCTCCTTTCGCACAGCATCTGAAAAAAGAAATTGCAAAATTACTACCATAATACATTCTCCCAACACGCTGTTGTCAACCCAGACCTCTTCCGCCTTCCTTCAAAATTCCCCTTTATGAAATTCCCTGACATACCCCTTGTATCTCCTGGACCTCCACCGCCCCAAACTTCACCTTATCCTCCGTGAAAACCCAGCCTATTACCCTCCGATGCTGTGCCCATCCTGAATGAATGTGTACCAAAATCCCCTGCCTTTTCTCCTACCACTACCAGAGCCTTCCGCAATACCCCCAGGACTTGTGCCGCTGAAACCGGCGTCCTATCCTCATGCTTAAACACCAAGCCTGTCTTACCCCCACAACGCTCCTTCCACGACCTGCCTGTCTGCACTGGGCATAAGTCCTTGCTCCCCTGACACAACAAAACCCAAGAACCCTTTCCCTTTTGGTCCGTTTTAGACCTATTAATCTTGATGTCCAAACCCACTTAATTTGCACATCCTCCCACTGCAATCCCCCAGAACCCCTTTTTCCCCCCACCAACTCCGAGACCCGAAAATAACCAAGTAAAACAGGTCGCAAACAGCTCCCCCTCCCATACCGACCAGCAGACTCCCCCCACTGCCTTAACCAACCTCTGCAGCAATTCCGCCGAAATCATCCTCCTCTTGTCCTTGTCCCTCTTACTCACCCTTGCCCATCCTTCCAACATCCTACTCGCCATTTCCCCCCCACTCGGCTGAAAACCCCAGAACCATTTCCCGTAGAAAGCAATCCCTGCTAACTTCCCTGCTATAGTTGCTCTTGACCAGCCCCTGTCAATGCACCTCAGGAGGAAGTTCATGACATCATCCCTCCTCCGCTCTTCCGCATCCCATGTACCCTTCCAACTACAAGCTTCCCCTCCAATAAAATCCTCCCAGGCCCTCCTGTATGACTCCTTAGACGCCCCGGCCAATGAACCCTCCACCAAAGCAAGCAATCTCATCTTCCTATCTTCCACAGCTCCTCCGGAATCAGCTGCCCCTCCTGATCCGCATCTGGAGCCAATCCACGGAATCTCTGCCATTGAAAACGAGATAATGCATCAGCGATGCCATTATCCTTCCCTGGCACATGTGTTGCCTTAAACACCACATTCCAATCCATGCAGCACAGCACAAACTCTCTCATAAGTCTTGCCACCCTCTGGTCCCTTTCTGACTGCCTGTTTACCACATGGACCACGCATTCATTGTCAACATTGAAATTCACTTTCCTATTCTGCAAATCCTTCCCCCACAACTCCAACGCCACCAGCAATGGGAAAAATTCAAGGAATGCTATACTCCTTCCCTCCTTCAACCAAAGAGCTGGCCATTTCTCCGCACACCGTTTCCCCCCCAAAATACTCCGGAACCTACTGCTCCTGCTGCGTCAGAAAATATCTGTACTTCCCATGTCACCGGGTCTCCCTGCAACCACATTGACACCCCATTAAAATTCTCCAAAAAACACAGCCAAATTCTGCAGTCCACCCTCACTGCCCCCGATACTCTTATCCGATGATGTGGGCACTTTGCTCCCGCCATAGCCCTCACCATGTTCCTACAAAAAGTCTGTCCTGGGGCCACCACCTCGCATGCAAAATTCAAATGCCCTACCAATCTCTGAATGTCGACCAGCATCATTTTCTTGGCCCCTACCGCTCTCTCTCCAGCAGTAACACCAGTTTGCTCACCTTGTCGTGCGGCAAGCGTGAGGTCATGGCCACTGAATCCAGTTCAATTCCCAGAAATGTCAACACCACTGCAGGCCCCTCTGTCTTGTCTTCCGCTAAGGGCACACCCAACTCCTCCATTAGCTCCTGAAACAACTTTAGCATTCCCTTGCACTCCCCCTTTCTTTCTGCCCTGCTAATGAACAGAAAATCATCCAGATAGTGCAGCACACTCTCCCAACCCGAGTTAAATGAACAAACCCACTGTAAGAAGGAGCTGAATCGTTCAAACAGCGCGCAGGACATTGCGCACCCCATTGGCAAGGCTTTGTCTATGTATATGCGGTCCTCGAACTGCAAACCTAACAACCAAAAAGCCTCCGGGTGCACCGGCAATAACCTGAAAGCCGCCTTGATGTCACACTTGGCCATGAAGGCCCCTCACCCTTCTTTCCTTACCAGCTCCACTGCCTGGTCAACACTTGCATATACAACCCCACATTGTTCCGGGGCAATGAAATCATTGACTGACATGCCCTCTGGCCATGACAAATGGTGTATTAATCTGAACTCCCCCGGAGCTTTCTTGGGCACCACCCCCAATGGGGATATAACTAAGTCACCCGGCAGGTCATCAAATGGCCCTACAATCCTTCCCGCTGCAATTTCTTTGCTCAATTTTTGTCTTACCACTTCAACATTTTCTTTGGCCGACTTCAGATTTTCAGCCCACCGTCGCACCCTTCGGCCCTGGTACCCTAATCTGAAACCTTGACAAAACCCCTCACTCAGAATCTTAGCCCCTTCCCTGTCTGGATAAAATTGCAACCATTCTTGCAGCACCCCCACTTTAATTGGAGTAGAAGCTTTTCCCCACATCCCCTCTACCTGAACCTCTCCCCCTCCCCCTGTCTCCCTGTTGGAAACACTGAGTAAGAGGGTGTTTTCCTCCACACTTGCTACACTCATGCCTGAACCTACACAGGGTCCTTGTGCAACCGTCCTTATTAAACGCCCAACATGCTGCTGAGGACTGCCCTCTGCCTCCTCCCCCCACCCCTTCATGGGCGGGGCGACCAACAAAGGGCCGAAAAGGCACCGGCAGCCCACTTGCTGTGTGCAATGTCGGGGCAGGCCTCGTTGGGGCCATCCATTGCAGCCAAAGATCCATGTCTATCTCCCCCAGACCGCCTGAATATCCTCCGCCATTCTCGCCCTGAATTCCTCATCATACTTACCCAGGCAAAGCCCCCAAAACTCGTGAAAGCCTTCCTAATTCCGTCCATATATTTAAGCAGGGCCACACAATGCTCCGGGAATTTTTCACAATAAATACTGGCATAAATGATAAATGCCGACGTCCAATTCTCAATAGTCACCGGGACCTTTGGGCGCGAAGCCAGTTCCCTCTCTTCTTCTTTAGACCCCTCCTTAGCTCTCACTTCCCTATGGAGCAATTTAAAAACATCTACAAATTCCCCCGCCTGAATCTTCTCCCTGGTTGCTGCCATCAAGTGAGCCCCCAACGGTTTTGTTATCCACATGTATGGTAGTTTTTTCTCTTTTCCTTTCACTTCCAACTCCTTTTTTTTCCCAGCTCGCCCCTCGAGCACCAATGGCTCCACCACCTTGTCCGTTTGGACCTCCACTGAGCAAATGCCCTTCTCAACCCCCAAGGCTCCAATGGCCTGTACCCCAACGTCTTTCCTTATCCCTTGCAATCCAGACCCTTAATTTCCCATCCCCCCTCCTGTGACCCCTCTCTGCCATGCAGATGACCATTCTCTTTCCCGCTCACCTCTTTCCACACCCGCCGCCTGCGGTCTGGCGTCCACACCGATGCTCCTCCTCTCTTTTCTTAGAGGGTTCCTACTGCGGGGACAAAACATGTCAGCAGACTCACCCAGCCAACAGTTCCCCCGCCCTCTTGCCCCCGACCACCCTGCACCTGCCTTTCCTGATCCCACCACCAACTTCTTCTCTCCTCCCCCCCTTTCCTTTACCGCCCTATAACCTTCCACCTCCCATTGCCCCCCATAATCCTCCAAACCAACTTCATCACCCCTCAAATACCATTGTGGATGCGAGCTCGTGCCCCAGTCGAGTTGATCTTCCTCTTGCGAGCCCGAGGCATCCGCCCCGCCACTCCTTTGACGTCTTCTCGGCGGGGCCGTGGAAACCCCTGCCTGGTCCTCTTCTCTCGGGCGAGGCGTTCCGTCCTCCACCGTGGAGTTCTCATTGCTAGGGGCCGTGCTGCACCCTCTAGGCTCTCTATGCGCTGACCGAGGAGTGGCCATTCTAAAACCCTATACCTCCACCTGACCAGCGGGTGCTGCGCAGCGCCCTCTGCCCTCACTCCTCCTACCCGGGTGGGCCGTTCCGCGCCCCACTCTAACCTCCTCAATTGATGGGGACCTCTTCCTCCTTCTCCCACCTGCACTCTTCTGCAGTTTACCCCCTCTTCCCCTCTGCCCTGCCACCCCTTCTGCGCCCCATCACTGGCCCCGCTGTGGTTCCCTTGAGCCACCTCCTTTTGAGCACTCCCAGCTTCCCTAGGGCTATCATTCACTCCCTCCCTCGATGGCTGCCCACCCGAAATCATTTCTCCCCCGGACACCCTCCTGTCTTTCTCCCTCCTCATCTTCCTGCCCCTGGATTCCCACACCTCCCCTCTCCCCGCCGCGGGGGTGCAAGCCACCACTGCCGCGAGAGCCCCATCAGCCGCAGCTCTACGCTGCGGCCTACCCCCACTTATCTCTCCCTCACTCGTGACCTCCCCCACTGCCCCTTCCAGCTGGGCCTTAGATGCCCTGCTGATGATTTCCAGGGCCTCCCTCAGAGCCCTAGCATCAACCAGCCCCTTCTTGCTTGCTCCTTGGCCCACCATCGTGCACCACTAATCTGATAGCGCACTAAAATATGCCCTTTGCCGCTCACTAGCTAACTACGCCCCTGAGCCGGTACCTACCCGTGGAACAAATACCCCTAGCAGAGGGAGAACCAAAGGAAATTGCGCTATAACAACTAATAACCTAGGAGAGTTAATTAACTCAAAATTACCGGCTATCCTTTATATTTTTATTTTTTATTTTTTTATTTACCCCCCACCTCGAAATACCCTTCTCTTAAAGAAAACCCCTCTCCTAGCTCCACTTCTGCCCAAGAGAATAGCACACAACCCAGGAGCCCCCACTACTGATGCTGAGAACCCCGTATATATCCCTTTTTGAAAAACCCTGGAAACCCAGATGAACAAAATTAATTTAGCACACCGACCCGCCCCCTGGTGGCTCACGAGCTGAACTGCACTACCAGCAGTCATCAGAAAATTAGAGCGGCCCCTTTAAGGTGACTGCTCTGCCCCCTCTGACAGAAGGCTGCTACCGCGCACAAGGACACTTCATAAAACAGGGCCACACGGGCTCTGCTACCAACCCCCAGCCGCCACCCCCGAAAACCAGGAGGACCCGGGCAGAGAGGAACCGGTGCAGGGTGATGAGGGGAATGAAGTGTCCCCCGATACCTGCACGAACAAGGATGTGCCCGGAGAAGATTCCCCGCTCCCACACGGCACCCTGGATCCCAAGTAGACAAAAATCTGGGCAGGGCAAAACCGTACAAAAACCCCAAACCGCCCGACAGGACACAGGTAACGCCGGCGGCGGCTCCGGTAAGGGGGGGGGAAACTTATTTACGATACCCCCGGTTATTCAACAAATGTTTCAAAATTTTTATTTTTTTATTTTTTATTTTTTTTATATATACGCTGTTATTATATCTTAAATACCTACAAATATACCTAACCGCCCCCAGTCACTAACTCCCAAAAAGACCCTACCTCACCTGCTCTAGCCTCGACACACTAGGCCCAGCTGCCTCAGGGAAGGCTCGGGAGCAGGCAACAGGACTTGACAATCGCCAAGTCCAACCGTCACCTGCCTCCCGAACCTTCTCTGTCCCCTTAAATACCCCGGGGAGGCGCTCTGCCCCCCCTTGGCCACTCGCTGGCCGTGTGCAGTGCCAAAAACCTCCCCAGGGGGAAACGCTTCGCGTTCCCCCCGGTGCCCCCCTTGTTCAGCCTCATTCTTCATGGCAGTGCTCCCTACACTCTCAGAACCACTGTATGCTTTTCCAGTAATATTTCTGGAATGTAACAACATGCACCACTGAGAGGCTTCAGCGTGGAAAGACAGCAGAGGCGTGGTGAAAGGGAGTTAGGGAGGTGGGAATAACGATGTAACAGAAGAGAAATTGATAGAAGAAAAAAAGGGAAAGTTCATTCACAGTTCATTCGCTGCATCCAGTTAAGTGGCATTCCTGATACCCAAGTAGAGTCATTGGAATTACAGGTCAAGTCAGTTAAGGGCAGTGAGCTAGCAGGGCAGTCACAAGTGGAAGGATTTTCAGAACAGTTTTCTTAGTCACTGAATTTCACGTGGTGTATTTCAAGCCTTAATTCACGAGGCAGCTTCTTCCACAGTTCAGAGTCTGTAACAGTGATTGCGCCACCTCTGCTTCTCTTGCTTCAATAGGTGGAGTCTATTAGTGGACGCAGAGCGCGCATTCCTAAATGGACCTTAGGGGTCATCTGTAGGCACCAGAATGTTCTTCAAGTTATGCACAACGCCTTGGCTACTAGGCGCGTTTAATGGCGGATTCCTGCCTCTTTTAAGTACTGTAATAGGTGAAATTAATATACATCTAATGGACCTCAGAAGGATGATGGACTGAGTTGTCTTGCCGATTCAAACTAAGGGCCCGATTCGTGGACGTTCCTGCGCGGTTCAAAGTGACTTTGCACTGCTGACACAAACCCTGATGCACGAAGCTGTGCAAAGTGTATTTTTGCAGTGCAAAGTCTGTGCAAAGTCATGTTGTACTACAAAAATAACTATGGACTGAATTTGCACTTTGTACAGTTCCATGAATCAGGGTTTGTGTCGGCAGTGCAAAGTCACTTTGAACCATGCAACAAATTCCATGAGCAGGTCCTACGTGTAGCCATGCTCCACATTATAGGCAAGCGTGTAATTCACTGAGCTGTCGTCCCAGGGAGTACCTGTCCAGATAGTATTAAGGCAGGGGTGATTTTGATTTTCTGCTGGAGATATTTTTTGTATTTTTTTAAGCGCTCACACAGCCCACTGGCATCGAGGCGCTTTTACAGGAATAGTATTTTTTTTTAAATTGCGTAATTGTTTCTTTTGTCTTAGTTGTGTTATTTATAACGCGCTTAAACACGCAGGGGTTTCTAAGCTCGGACCCTTGCTTCGTGTCGTCTTGCTTCCACGTTGCCGCTGAGCTATCCTCCCGGGACATAGGAAAGATATAGGAAAGGGAATCGGTTCTTAAGCATGCAACTGGAATGACATTTGCTAGCTGGTGACATAATGAGTGGGTTGAAAGAGATCTGTTTCAAAGACCCTTCTGAGGTCTTTGACATTATCTACTGGCTATGAAAGAAGGCATTATTTGGGCATCTGGGGCTGACTTGGTGCATGAGTGCAGCACCTGGATATGACGGGCTATAAGTTTACATATCATGACTATGCTGGTATAATTAGCATAAGCTGCCCACATAAACAAGGCCACACTTAAAACTTCGAAGCACCTGAGAATGTGGGGCTCCATTTAGCATTCATTCATTCATTATTTATTTATTTATTCATTTATTTATTACATTTTTAGAGCACACACAAACCGTCATCAGGTCGTTTTTACCAGTTACATAGGCCCAGATCGGGCATAGACATAGGCGCAGAAACAGCATTACAGTCACTTCGGTCATGGGGAACAGTTATGTGGCCATATAATTAGGGCATAAGTACAGAGATATAGTTACAGGCATGGTAACACAGCTACCGATCGCTGGAGTCAGATTCACAGGTTAAGCCAGAACAGCATATACATATAATAAGTGTCGGCTGGCTACGGTAGAGGACTATTGTGTGGAATTATGTGAATAACCAAGTTGTGATGGTTTTGCGAAAGACACAATATGATTCTTCCACTCTGAGGGCAGGTGGGAGTGAGTTCCAGTATTTGGCAGCCAGAACTGGCAAACTGGACCCTCCCACTTTGGTTTGTTTGAATTTGGGTTGGATCAGCTTGTGGGAGTCTTGGGCTCTGGTATGTCTAATGGAGTGTACTTTATTAATGTTCTGTGCTAGGTAAGGAGGGGCTGTGTTGGAAATGCACCTGTGGGTGATTGAGAGAGTCTTGAATACAATTCTGTCCTTGATGGCTAACCAATGGGCAGCTCTTCGGGCGGCCAAGCGTGAGCTATTGATGGCACCACGTAAGGAATTGTTCTGGATGGTTTGAAGTCTTTTTAGGTTGTGGGTAGATGTGCCGACAAAGAGGACATTGCAGTAATCCAGCCTGGTGCTGATCTCGGCCCGGGCGATGGTTAGGCAATTGTCTCTCGATAAGACGGGCCTGGCTGCATGGCTGCTGCAGAGGAAACAGCATTTACTTGTCGGGTCATGGAGAGGGTGGCATCGAGGTGTAATCCTAGTGTTTTTACAGAAAGAGAGACACGTATCACAGATCCGTCAATATTGAAGGTGGAGTATTGGGAGTCAAGGGTTTTTAAGGCAGCTGAAGGACCGAAAATGAGGAGGTCTGTCTTCTTATCATTAAGACAGAGGCCATGGGTTGTCATCCAGGCTTAGATCATAGTGCAGGTAGTGCTGAGGTGAATGAATCTGTGTGATAGGACCCTGTGAGCGGGAGAAGAATCTTTTTGTTGTTGGCATAGTTAGTGGTGGCTGTGCCGGGTAAATCCAAGTGGTCAAAGAGAGACTTAGTGAAAATGTTGTATAACGTAGGCGAGACACAGGATCCTTGTGGGACCCTGCAACTGATTGTGGATGGAGTGGCACAGGCATCGTCGACGAAGGAAGAGATCTAGGCAGCAGCTTCTTGGGAGAAGGTAGCAGATGAGGTCAGGTGGTGACAGATCAAGGAGGAGAAGCATGGCCAGCTTCCTGTTGTCTCTGTGGGAGTCTAATCGAATTTTCAGCTCCAGAAGGGCAGACTCTGTGCCGTGGCCTGGACGGAAGCCAAACAGATCTGCAATTGTATTGTTAGGATATTTAAATATTTGGAAGGGGAACCCGAAAGACAAGAAAGCACTAGAGCTAGAAAAACACCTAGAAAATGATAATATTACTATTATTAATACTGAGTCAACACATGTAAAAGGAAATATCCTTGACTCGGTGGGGAGTAGTAATGTTACACTGACAGAGTTAGTTACTGCACCATGCATATGGTCAGATCACTCGTCTATATCCTGTCACTTACAACTCCCGAAGCCCAAAAAAGCACAGCATGAACTTTTGCGTAAAATCCAATGCAGGAATTACTGGACCATTACGGCTGTCAAACTGATGGACTTTATAAATAAAGTGATGGAGGAAACATGATCTGGATGACCCAGACACTCTGTTGACCCAATACAATAATGACTTGAGGACCATGCTTGACACTTCGGCCCTGTTGAAAACACGAAAAGTTAGAGAGACTCCTATAACCAAAAGTGGTTTTCCCCAGCCTAGCTCACCTAAAATCCCGTAAAAGGCAGGCAGAACATGTATGGACGAAAGATAGAACTCCTGAAAATAAAATGTTATGGAAAACTAGGGAAAGAGAGTACAGAGAAAAAATAATTGAAGCAAAAATAAATGATTTTAATGACTGTATTGGCTCAACAGAAAACCAAATTAAAGAACTTTTTAAATTGTTTAGATCTTGGGAGAAGCCAAAAGCCCTTAATCAAACTATCAAACCCACAAAAAAAGACTGTACCTATTTCCAAAAAAGCTTTTGCAGAGAAACTCTTGCGTGGTCAAACGAAGATTAAGGAAGAGCTGGACAAGCAGAAACTCACTGAAGCAGATAGAAACAGGGGTTTGGAAAAAAACATCTATAACAATATGGAAAACGAGGCAGACGATCAAAGCTTGCGGTTAGAGGGCTTCAGGTTTTCAAGGATGACCATTGCAGATACCATAAATATATTGAAAGCAATACATCCTACTAGCTGCCCAGGAGAACTTCTCCCATCCAAGTTGATTTTAGAACATAAAGACATTTTTGCCCCGTTTTTATGCAGGTTTGTCAATGTCACTTTTAACTCTGGTAAAATTCTACAAGTTCTTAAAGATGTGGCAGTGACCCCTCTTAAAAAAAGGAAGGCCTAGATCCTTAGGATGCGGCCAACTTGCGCCCTGTCACAAATGCCTTGTTCTTGTTAAAAATCATAGACACAGCCGCAACTATGCAGCTCCAACTCCACCTGGAAACAGCGGGTATCCTACGTAAGAAACAGTCAGGATTTCGACGCTACCATGGGACTGAGAGTGCACTGTTGAATCTCCAGAAGCAAATGTTGACCATGTTGGAGAAGAGCTGATCGGGCCTGCTGGTATTAGTGGATTTTTCGGCAGCATTGTGGGTGGCCTCTCTGAAAATGCTATTAGCTGGTTAAAATCCTTCTTGGAAGGCCGCAAGTCAAGGGTTTACTGGGGTGACTCATCATCAGACCTAGAAACTATTCTTCATGGCGTCCCTCAGGGGGCCTGTTTGTCCCCCCTGTTTTTTTAATATATATATATATATATATATTGTCCCCTTATGCAGGAAATTGGAAGAACTTGGTTTTTTCTTTACTAATTACTCTGATGATTTCCAAATCCTGGTGGAGTTGAGCGGAAATTATGAAATAGACCAAGATAAGCTAAACCAGGCCTATCAATGTATGCAAAGCTGGATGTCATATAACTGGCTGTGTTTAAATGCTACAAAAATGGAACTGATGATTTATGGCTCACAACACGCCAGAGATAGCTTGGACCAAAAATTCGAACATTTCAAGATTGAAGGTAGCCAGATAAAAGTGTCACCTAGGGTAAAAACACTTGGTACTTATATGGAGGCAAGTCTGGATGCAGGGGTCCATGTAGAAGTGATCGTAAGAAGTACTACCTACCAACTAACAGGTTTAAGCCAGGTGGCTCAGTTAGTCTCTAAAGAAAACCGGACCAAATAAGTTTGAGCCAGAATACTTCCCTGCTTGGATTATTGTAATGCTTTATTGAGTGGAGCCAACAAAGAAAATATCAAGAAATTGCAGAAAGTTAAAAATGCGGCTTTCCGAGTAGTTCACCAAACGGGCAGAAATGAACATACCTCTGCAGGACGCAGGGAGCTGCATTGGCTCCCCGTTTCCGCACAAATCTCTTTTAAAGTTTTGACAGTCTGCCATAAATGCATCTTCGGACTCACCCCTAAATACCTTAAAGAAAGGGTAGTAATCCATTAATTAATCCTTCGATCCGCACAGGCTTCCTACCTCAAAGTTGATCGAATAAAAAGAGCCCGGGAAATGGCTGGGCTTTCCCGTTTCAGGCAGCTACGATCTGGAATAATTTGCCGGAGAACCTTCACACAGAGGGAAATCTTTCACTCTTTAGAAAACTGTTGAAAACTAGAATGTTTGAGTAAAAGTACCACTATACTGTTTGCGTCATCTCTGTATAGCGCCTGGATGCCCTCGGCTTTAGCGCTTAAGAAGTGAAATAAAAACATTTTTTTAAAAAAATGGACAGGTCCCTAGGATTTGATTGATTTCTAAGTGGCATTGCATTTGTAGATAGGCTGCTCTATCTAAGATTTTTAGCCACACAAGGGATACACACTCAAAGGCATACAGGGGACAAATGAGTGACATCATCAACACTAAGATTTTTAGCAGGAATGGGACAGTGGTGATTGGTCAGTTATTGTTGGCAATTGTGGTCTGAAGTGTGGGTTTTTTGCTAGGGGGAGGACCCAAGCTTCTTTAAGACATGAGGGTACTATGTCTGGGTTGAATGAAGCATTGATGAAGGCTGTGCTGAAGGGGGCTAGTTCAAGGGTACAGTCTTTGATTAATGGAGCTGAGCAGCTATCCTCTTTATATCTTGAGGGCTTTAGGCTTTGAAGGATGCTGGTGGTTTGCTGTATGGTGTCCTTATTGAAGTGGAATGGTGTGGCATCAGGGCTGTAGGCTGATGGAGTATGCATGGGCAGAGATTGCTGCATAATGTTTCCTTATTTTGCCTGGATTTTTTGCTTCAATGCGTTAATTTTGGTTAAAAGGGCGTTCTGAATGATATTACACCAGGCAGAGTCTTTGTTGATCGTGGAGACTTGAGGGATTGGTGTTTCCAGTTCTTTGAGGATAATGAAAAGTTCCTTGGTGTCTGAGCTAGCATTGACAATCCTAGTGTTAAGGGAGGAGACGTTGGCGAGTAGAATAGCCTTTTTTTTCTGGTTCGAGAGGATGTAAAAGGCACATTTGGATGACTCGGAGAGGGAGTTTATCCAATTCATCTCAGCTATTCATTTCTCAGTTCTCAGAGTGGCAAGCTCTTGAGTCTACCAGGCATTAATGTGGATGCTTGGTTTCTCTTTTTTTGGTCACTAAAGGAGCAAATGTATTGATGACATTAGTGAGAGAGGTGGAGTAGTGTTATGTTAGGAACACAGGGTCTGTGGTTTCGAGGTTGTCCGGATTAAGGATGTTGATGAACGTGATGATGTTTTCCTTTGTGAGTTTGCATGCACTACGTGCAGAGGTGGATGGAGTGGGGTTAAAGGGTATGGGCAGTGGGACTGTTGGGAGTGAATAAGAGATGATATGGTGGTCTGAACATGGACATGTTGAGTTAGCTTTAATGATGGTGTGACAGTTCATGTCTGCTAACCAGTCCAGCGTGCGACCCTTGTTGTGGGTAGGGTTGTTAATTTGTTGGGTTGAACGCAAGGGAGGCAAGGGCAGTGGGCAGTGACGTAGCTGGTAGGTCCAGGGGGTCATTGAAGCCTAAATTTATATCACCTAGAAGGATAATTTGAGACCTAGGCTTGAGGTTGTCACTTAGGAACAGCAGTAAGTCTTCTTCAAAGGAGAGGACAGTGCCTGGTGGGCAGTAGACAAGGAGAATCAAGCTAGTGTCAGTGGGGGAGGTGGTCCATTTAAGTGAGAGAATGTCACAGGTGTTCATGAGCACAGCAAGTGTTTGTCTGATGGTGTTGTGGTGCTTTACAATAAAGCCCAAGCCACCTCCTCTAGAGTTTGATCTGTCACGTCTATAAATGGTGTAGCCAACGGGAGGGAAGGCGCTAGCATAGGTTTCAGTGAAGGCCAGGGCATCTAAATTGTTTTTAATGAGGAGGTCATGGCTATCTAAGGCGTGTGCGGGTAGGGAGTGGGAGTTGATAAGGGCTAGATTGAGGTTGTTGGCAGAGGTAAAAGGCGAGTTCTGTCCTGGTAAGGAGATGTTATTAGGAAGGGTGAGGCTAGGGTTGTTAGTTTTAGGTGGAGGAAAGTTACTGGGGTTAGTCATGGTAGCAAAGATGACATTTTTAGTGGGCAAAATGGTGGAGCTAACATTGGATATGGCAGTTGGACTAGCAGTGGGGTCTGATGCAATTTTGAGAACTAGAGCAGGAGCAATGCAATCATTAGTCACAGTAACATTGCAGTCATTGGAAGCAGCATTTGTCATGGCAATTGGATTAGCGGTGGGCTCAGAGGCAATTCCAAAAAGTAGAGTAGGAGCAATGCAATCATTGGGCACAGTAACATTGCAGTCATTAGATGTGGCATTTGTCATGGCAATTGGACTAGCGGTGGACTCAGAGGCAATTCTGAAAAGTAGAGCAGGAGCAATGCAATCATTAGTCACAGTAACATTGCAGTCATTGGAAGCAGCATTTGTCATGGCAATTGTACTAGCGGTGGACTCAGAGGCAATTCTGAAAAGTAGAGTAGGAGCAATGCAATCATTGGGCACAGTAACATTGCAGTCATTGGATGTGGCATTTGTCATGGCAATTGGACTAGCGGTGGGCTCAGAGGCAATTCTGAAAAGTAGAGCAGGAGCAATGCAATCATTAGTCACAGTAACATTGCAGTCATTGGAAGCAGCATTTGTCATGGCAATTGGATTAGCGGTGGGCTCAGAGGCAATTCCAAAAAGTAGAGTAGGAGCAATGCAATCATTGGGCACAGTAACATTGCAGTCATTAGATGTGGCATTTGTCATGGCAATTGGACTAGCGGTGGACTCAGAGGCAATTCTGAAAAGTAGAGCAGGAGCAATGCAATCATTAGTCACAGTAACATTGCAGTCATTGGAAGCAGCATTTGTCATGGCAATTGTACTAGCGGTGGACTCAGAGGCAATTCTGAAAAGTAGAGTAGGAGCAATGCAATCATTGGGCACAGTAACATTGCAGTCATTGGATGTGGCATTTGTCATGGCAATTGGACTAGCGGTGGGCTCAGAGGCAATTCTGAAAAGTAGAGCAGGAGCAATGCAATCATTAGTCACAGTAACATTGCAGTCATTGGAAGCAGCATTTGTCATGGCAATTGGATTAGCGGTGGGCTCAGAGGCAATTCCAAAAAGTAGAGTAGGAGCAATGCAATCATTGGGCACAGTAACATTGCAGTCATTAGATGTGGCATTTGTCATGGCAATTGGACTAGCGGTGGACACAGAGGCAATTCTGAAAAGTAGAGCAGGAGCAATGCAATCATTAGTCACAGTAACATTGCAGTCATTGGAAGCAGCATTTGTCATGGCAATTGTACTAGCGGTGGACTCAGAGGCAATTCTGAAAAGTAGAGTAGGAGCAATGCAATCATTGGGCACAGTAACATTGCAGTCATTGGATGTGGCATTTGTCATGGCAACTGGACTAGCGGTGGGCTCAGAGGCAATTCTGAAAAGAAGAGCAGGAGCAAAGCAATCATTAGGAACAATAACATTGCAGTCATTAGAAGCTCTGAGGCAGTATTGAGTATTGGTCCTGGTATAGGAGCATTGTAATCATATGTCTTTGTGTAGGTGTGTGTTCATTGTTAGAGTTTAGGGTTCCCATGTGGGTTGAGCAAGGTGAGTGATCGAGTCTGTGTGGGTGAACATGTTTGTCAGGATTCTTGCTTGAGAGAGCCGGAGCGTGCAGGGACCTGCTACTGAGGAATGGGTAGGGCGTGAAATCTTTGTCTTGGTGAGTTTAGGGCATAGGTTAGATCCCAGTTGTTTTTGGTCTCTGCTGCAGGATGGGTAACTTAGGCCGTATCTAGAGTGGCTAAGCATGGTCGCTGACCTTTGGTGGCAGTTCTGGAACAAATACGGGAATTGCGGGCTGCAGTTGCTAGAGGTTTTGCACAGAGAGCGAGTGTGCGGGGGATGCGACTTGAAAGGCTCACATTCCGATGCTGCAAGTCATGTCGTTCAGTGGCTACTTCCATGGAGGAGATGTAGAGGGCAAACGTACAGGCATGTGTAGGCTTAGTACTTGTTGGTAGGGCTTTCGGTCGAAAATGGGAAGCGGGCATGAAGGGAGTGGATTGTAGTGTTCCTAGGACAAAGAGACGGAATCGGAACACAGAGCTTTTGGCCCTACATGCCATTCGCATTACCGTCATAATAGTCCAGGATCCGGACAGGACCAGACAGGGTATTTCAGGGGCCTTGCATGTGGACCTTCGGTGGGGGTCGGTGAAGCCTGCCGGCCTCCATGGCTTCCTGGTATGAGGCGGGCAGGTGGCCAATATGGGCAGGGTGGAGGCGGGCTAAAGTCAGAGCCTGGAGCCCTGCAGTTGCCGCAGTGGCGGCCATCTTAGTATAACAAAGTGATTCCTTGATGTGCAGACCAGCGAGGCTTACCTGCATGGTGTTGCCTTCCTTGGGTGGCAGCAGGCAGGGGCGAGGTGTGCACTCCTGTCCATTTGATGGCAACACCTTGCCCGTGATGCTGTAACTGGCATAAGATGGAAGTGATATGTCAAATGCAGCTTTGTTGGTGTATAAAAGCAATGTCCCTGCCCTTTGCTGGTTCTGCTGGGTAACCCTCTGGAATATCATGACTCACCTATGACATAGCTAAACAGATAAAAAAATGCTGCCCTACTTGTCTCAAAAACTCATCGTCTGTGGATGCCTCAAGAGCACCAGAAGCAACATCGTCAGCCTAGAATGTAAAAGATGGAAGATGGAAAGAACCAGAAAACGGGCATTCTCCTGCTACGCAACTGGACTAGAATCCATCAACGAAAATCAGATTGGCCCTATCTCTTCTGTACTTCAGGGAGGGAATGAGGGCCCTGCTCTTTAAGGAACTTCACATTGCGTTTGCCCCCAAGATGTCTCCTCTTCTCCCTGCAACCATTCTACCCAGCTCCTCCTGTTGTACTATCTTGGTATTCGCCCCCTTTTTTGCAAGGCACTGTGTTGCTTACTAGCCAGGTACGTGTGAGATGTACACATTCCATGTATACACAGACACATACATACAGGCACTGTGACTTCCTGTACTGTCATCAGGGTCAAAAGTCACCTGACATCACTTCCTGTAATGCCATTTTCGCTACCTTAGACAATTTGTTGAATGGCCATCCCGGAAAGACGTGGCTGTATGTTGGCTGATGAGGTTCTGTGGGCAATTTTGAGAAAGGGAATTATCTTTCTCTAGAGAGAATGATGGAAAGCCTCAGGCCCACCTGGCACTAGAGCTCCAGTCACGTGAGCTGGACGAGCTGTCTGCCAGCATCACCTCATGTTTTTATCTGCACACTAATGCGCATGTGTAATCTTGCAATGAATCCACATGAATTCTAAGGGGCTGCACAGGGTACACATGATGCCGTGCCTTGTGTCCAAAGCTCCATTTCATTGGCGTGCGAGAGGCAGTGCACATTTGTTAGTAATACAAATATATTTGCCCTAAGTGTGGAAAAGGAGACTGCGCGTTCTTGGGAAGTTTCGAAGCAATCTGTGCTTCTATGGATTCATTCCAAATACTTGCTACTTGTGGGGTTTTGTATCGCATCAATCCCACGCAAAGATGTGAGACCAAATTAGTGTCAGGAGGGTTCAGTTGTGTTGCCAAGTCAATTTCCTGTAAGCGGATGCCACATAGCTCAAAGGCTTGTCGGTATTAAAAAGGGAAAACAATGGCACTCTAAGCGACATCCATTGCCAGCCTGCCCCAAAACGGGCGAGATGGCTGTGCTGTGTGAAGCAATCACTAATGTGAAAACAAAGGCGTGGAGTAGGTGGGGGTGAGAAACGAATACACCCTCTAATAACAGTAGCGCTGCCATGGCCTATGCGAACCCGAAAGAAAGTGTCTGAGAAAAAAACACTTATACGAGAAATGTAACTTTCACTAGTTCTTTTGCTGATTTCACATGTCAACCCGTAAAGATGTGTTCGTTCTTGAAACTATTAGACATCATTTTGATCTCCCTTACATCACTCTCTTGTGCAGCCTGACCTGATTATTTCTCAGACGTCTAGTCTTTCTGTCTCTGATCTTCCGTCCAACCTGAATAGCCGGCATTATCCGAGTCATTCATGATATCTGTCTCCCTCATATTCCATACCTGATCATTGGTGGCATTTCCTATTCTTAAAGGCAAAATAGCATGCTGCCATGTGTCTACATGCACATCATTAAGCACTAATACACGCCTGCTCGCCTTGATGAAAATGTACCAGAAAATAACTAGTCAAGGTTGCCAAATTACGTGTTCCACATTATATCTGAGTCTATGGAATTCCAAAACACAGGCTCTACAGCCCTTTTGAGCATTGTGCTAAATATGCAGGGCTCAAGGTGCATTTTGGTTCATATATGCATTCTCCTTCTGAGTAGAGGCCGGAGTGGTAAAGCTTGATATGATATGATAGGTTATTTATAACGCGCTTAATACCCAGAGGTTTCTAAGCGCAGAGTCAGGGATGGAACCTGTGTTGTTCCGGGTCGTCTTGCTTTCAAGGCGAGCACGTTGCTGCTGAGCTATCCTCCCGAGACCTTGGAGGATGATTCTTTGCACCAATCCACGCTGTTTGTGCGTGTTTTGATAAACTATACAATAGTACAAGACCAACCATGCATCCACAAATAAAGTACAATTCCAAGAACAAGGGTGAACCAAAAATCAGATAACACCAAAAATCAGCACCATCTACCCCAGGCACTAATTACCGGGGGCCTCAGTGTAAGCGCCCGGTCTGATCGTTCACTAAATCAAGCGCTCGCTGCCGCCACCTATGTTTGTCCTGCCAATTACAAGCTTGAATACGGGCTGGGGCGACTAAGCCCTTCAATGTACAGAGTACCATTAACTTGCGTGATAATGTTTATTCGCAAGCCCTAGACTGTCCTGTCGCGAGTACCAAGTACTTTTTTGATTGCCATGTCTGGCACTCTGACCTTTCCCTGAGGAAACTGTTGATGAACTGTGATGTGTGTCTGAGTGCCCCTTAGACTCTCAGGATCAGGGTGCCTTTGATTAATGCGCTAGTAACATTGCAGTTAGATGTGTGGGCTACCCTGATTGGTGGCAGTCTTTGGTGCATGCGTGCAACTCCAGTGGTGCACTGCCTGCTGTACCCCAGATGTGTCCCTTCTGAGAGGCCCCATACAAAATCTAGTGCTCAGTCCAACACCTTTCATGTGCACATGCAAGAGTCAATGGAACACAGATATTTCCACGTGTGATCACAACTGGTACATGCTTCAGAAGAGTGAGGGGTTCAGAGCCAAGACCAGACCTGGCTGAATACTAGGATAATGTCTGAAATACTTGCCATGATCCACATTACAGTGGAAGCCCAAGAAGATACCCAGAAATCTAACTTTGTGCTGACTGCAATAACGTCAAGTGATTTGGTGGCCAACAAAGGTTTGAAAGGATGGATCTTACTGTATCGGTGATAAGGCTTCACTCAGCTCCCTCATTTCATACAAAACCAGAGAGTTTGCAGAAGTATTTTGTCAAACAACAGAAGACGAGTTTGGAAGCAGGTCCCTGTGAAAAGGTGTCATTGAACTGAAGAGGACTGTGGAGGTGCTCCGCCTCTTGCAAAGACCGATCTGATTAAAAAAAGGTAATGTAAGTGTGTGCCTTCAATAGGCATCTCAACCAACTTGGAGGAACCAAGGAGGCAGCACACCTTCCCTTTACCCAGTGTGAACAATCAGGTTGCAAAACTCAAGCACTGTCAATATTGGTAAACCCTGGACACTTTGGTCCAATTGGCGCTTATCACTGCATCTGCGTTTTTCCTTTGCCCTTCCCAACATGGATTCCATTTGTTCCATTCAGCGGTCTGGTCTTTTGGATACTGCCTGCCCTGTTGGTTTCACTTCCTGTGAACGCTCTGTAGTGCCCATGCAGGGCACATGCTTCATTGTGTCTCAATGTTAGGATTAGATCCTAGCTCAGCGCGCTCCATCCTCGTTTTGCTATTTGCAATTCCTCTTGAACGCTAGCCTCTGCCCTCGTAATTTCTCTGATTTGCCGCCCCTTGGCGCCCCTTGTTTTTTTCTGCCTGGATTTCTGTGTTCGTTCTTCCCCTGTGTTCCCTGCCAGTTTTACAAGCAGTCCATTCCGTGTTTGCCTACGCCTTTCTCATTTTGGATTTCTCCATCCTGTCTCTCTGCATCCTTGGACTAATTCTACCGTCAAGCTCAGATGAACTTCGGATTTTCTTCAGGCGCTTTTGTATCGCTACTGCATCTAAAAGACCTTAGGTTCTTTCCCTCGTCCAGAGGGTTTTTCCTGAACCTATTGGCGGTTTCCTCCAGGGTTACTCTGCCGGTGTTTTGATTATGCAGGCGGGGTGGCTTCAGGCGAGGCTTGTCCCTATCTGCAGGACTCTAAGTCCAAGAGAAGATCAAAAAAGATCCCACCTCCAGTTCCATCTCCACGGCAAGAATTTAAGGTGAGCCCATCTATTGATAAAACTGACAAGCACCTACTGATCCCAGAACCAGCCTGGCTCTTCATCTCTGCACTGACCCAACATGAAGAGGTGGGTGCACTGGACAACTGGAGCAATGGTATAAGACAAGCCTGAGGCATGCTGGTACAGAAAACACTGATGAAGCAAAGCAATTTAAACAAACTCTACAGAATATGCAAAGCCCTGATCTTACATGAACTATAACCACTGGACTGTGACTTCACTTTCCAATTGGTGGAATTATGATTTGTGCCCAGGGATAAGCTGCGTCGAGCTCCAGCCTCAGCATCACTTCTCTGCTCTGATGCATCACCTTTTCAAGTTGCCCTTCCGCGAACAGGTTTGCCCGAAGATCTTCTTTATCATCACTGGACCTGTTTCTGCACAAAAAGAGACCAGGAACTTTATCTGTTGAACCTGCATGTACTGGAACCGTTGATGGATAGCTAGATTTCTGGTCTGGTGGTTCTTGCATGTTCCGATTTTTCTGAAGAACCACCCAGAAAATTCACCACTGAGGCCCTGTCTTTAACACAGGCTCATACTTAACATCGTGGGTCCTACAGAATCAGGACCTTTATCCCCTTCAGCCAATCAGAAACCTTTAGGCCTCTCACCTTGATTGCTATGGTAGGCCCACTCCCGGTTATGTTGATATAGGTATCTTGGTGCGCCTGAGATACTAGCAGCAAAACATAGGACTTGAAGGACACGTTTAACTTTAGACATTATTTATCTGAAACCCTAATGGGTCGGCTTGCAACCCTGAACCCAGAAAAGATTATTAGTAAGCAAAGACAACTTTATTGTAACCTGCATGTTATCTACTTACCTTCACATAAGATAACATTATTTTATTAATATCACTGTGTATATATTCTCTTAATTAATATAATAAGACACACTTGGCCTCATTATGAGTTCGGCAGTGTGGCCAACAAAGCTGGAAATGCAGTGGTAACGGAATGATCACTGCATTTCCACCGCATTACTGCACCGCCAAACTATCGGGTTGGAGGTAAAGAGGAGGTAATACTGCCACCATACTGCCAACATTTTTTAATTTCAACAGAATTTCAAGACCAAGTGGCGCAATGGTAAATCCGTTTGGTGGTATCTCAGCAGATCTACTGCCAAGATGCCACCAAACTCATAATGATGCCAGCAGAATCATAAAACTGAGAGAAAATGTATGCATGCATGTATGTGCTTCCTATAATGAAACACTAATGTCAGGAAGGATCTTACCTGCCACTGCATGAGGATTTTCAAAGATTCTGTTTACAACATAATTACCATGTTAGATCCAGCAAAAAGTCTCTGCACTCAGTTCCCTGCTTTACCACTACAGTACCAAACTCATTTCATGTTCCATTCCAGGGTTTGGGTTAATAAAGCAGGGGCATTCGAGTAGATGTTTGCTGTCCAAGAAGCAAAGGACTAGAGGAGGGAAGTTAATTACGTTCAATTGCAGCAGGTTGCTGAGAGCTGGAGAGATCTTGATTACATTCAGCTGCTGCAAGCTACCGAAGTTTAGAGTGGGCTTGAATGTACATAGTTACCTCAGGCTGCAATCGGCTCAGCCTGTGTGGATACAGAGTTGCATGGCATCCATAAGCACACTTTTATTTCCACTTTGTATTTATTGAAACTTTTTCATTGACAACAGAAGTATAAGAAAACCGGGATCAAAACATCCAAGTCAATTTACAATAAAAAAAACCACACACCCCAGCCCACCCAACCCACCCCCACACCTCCCCCAACCATAGAGCTACAGATGAATCAACAGACCACTAGAAGAAAGGTTTCAAAATCAACACAGTGCACAAAATAAGATCACTTTTAGCAGTAGCAGTTGTTCCTGCAACTGCCTTGACTGGGAGGTTCTTTTTTTGCAACTAAATCCTGTCTTCTGTAGCAACGTTATGCAGCATCTTGCCAAGTCTGCTCTTGCAGCTCACACGTCTTTGAAGTTTTCGTCAATATCCTGCTTTTGCTACTGAATCCTGCCTGCTGTTGCTACTTTGTGCAGTGTCTTTTCCAGTCTCTTATTACAGCCTGCCAGTTCTCGTACCTTTCCTTGAGGTCCTGCCTTTGCTACTGAATCTTGCCAACTGTCACTGCTTTGTGCAGCTCTAGTCCTATTTGATGTTAAAGCCAACCAGTTGTCTGCCAGTATTTGTGCTGCCTTTACGTCTTTTTTCAATCACCATGTTTTTCTTTCCTCTCTCACAGACTGCCCTTGTTTCTGCCAATGCTGTTTCCTCTGTTTCTCCCTGCAGTCCCAGTTTCTTGCTTCTTTGTCATTTCTACTATTCTCCAATACCATGTATTTGCTGAGGTGACAGCAACCTGGCATACTAAGCTGTACTGTTTCTTTTTTTGCTTTATTACTAAACTGCAGTCCATATTTTAAGGGCTTGGTCTGTAGAACACTGAGTTTCTTGAATCCACATATTCGATGAGTTTGCACCAACCTATTGTCTTGTCTGTGATTAATGCACTGAGTTTCCAGAACCCACCTATTCACTTAGTTGGCAACCTACTGTCCTGTTTCTTCGAGTAGTGCACCGAGTTTTCTGATCCACGTATTCGCTGAGTTGTCATCGACCTACTGTTTTGACTCTGACCGGGGCTTTGTGTTTCCTGATATTTCTCGAATGCCAAGTTTCCAAGTTTCCGTATGGAAGCTTTCCTTGTTTGCTTCCCTGGTAGTCCTTGATACCTGTTCTGATTCTTGGCCCATGATTCTTATGTGTCTTCTAAGTTAGTGCTGCTATCACTTCCATCTGCAGCCTCTACCACCAGTTTCTGCTCTTTGCTTCTTTTCTCTGCCTATCCTTTACCTGCCTATTTCTTTCCACTGTGTTTCCCACCCCTTCAGCCAAATTGGGCCACTGGTGTGCCTCAGCTCTGTGTCCGTATACAGTGTGGCCCCCTGGGCTGGTCACCGTTAAGATCAGATAGAGTTGGTCTAGTCCTTTGCTGTCTTACCAACCTAAGTACTTAGTTTCCAGTTGTACCCTTATACTGAGTTGAACAGTCTCTTCAGCACACCAACGTCATGATGCTACTGTGTGACAGTTGTTAATAATCAGCTGCTACTAATCCAATGGGCTTTCCCAAATCCCACTGGAGATGCCTTATTCTATGCCAGAGCACCCTTCATTCTGATCAATTCCATTTCCCAGTATGCTTGCTTGCCTTTTCTCTTTGCTTCTTTTGCGTACAGAGAGTTGCTGCCTTGCAATTCCTGTGACTACCACTGTTAACTTAGCTCTGCTTAGATGAACCCTGTTTCTGTTATAAGCAAAGCGTTACCACCCAAGTTTTCCCTGGCCTGCCATGCTTAAAGTAACACATTATCTATTGCCCCGCCCCCCCCCCCTCCCCGACAGGTTCCAGACACCTAGCTAGACAGCAGCCATCTGAAAAACAGGGCTCATGCATTAACTTCTAAGGATGACAATCAGAGACAGCTTTATGGTTCTCTTGCAAGACATGGAAATATAGCAGCCTAGGTCTATAAGGAACAGATCACACTGACTTGTCTGTTCTCCAGACCCTCAGACCCCCACCTTTATAGATCGATGTTCCCCTAATCGAATTTGCACCTTTATAATATTCTGGAAAACATAATTAGGCCTTCCGGCATGCGCATCCTGCTACCCTCCAATATAAAGAATCAATTCATTTGTGTGTAGTCCTTCCTCTATGTCCATTTTGGGTCCCTGCTTCAAATGACGACTTCTGGTCTCACACTTACCCCCGCGAGACATAGGCACCCCTCCCATTATGATGACATCCTCTCTCTGCAAGTAGTTAATTGTCCTTACCATTCAGAATGGTCACATGGGCTAAAATGTACCTAGACCAAATTCCTACTGAGCAGGACATTTTAATCTTATGTATGGCACATGCCCAAACTTTTGCTATGGAAACAAGCGGAGGCAATGTATGCACTGAAAAGTGCATCGGATGAAGTTCTCTTAGAAATAAATCTTCTAAGGGCTTTACCAATATGGCATTTCTTCGAGAGTGTGGCCTACACCTCTGCCTTTTTTCAGTCTAATTTTTGCTAATCACTTTATTTTTCTTCATTGATTTTATTTCACTTACGCCTTCTCCCACACAATGGAGTCCTGTACAGTAGAGGACAGTGTACATAGCAGATGGCGGGGTTTGGGGAAAGTGTCATCTTTGTCCTGTCATCATCACTCAGTGCACTGTTTCTTGAAGAGCAGGGTATTCAGTTCCTTCCTAAAGTACAGATTATGGTTCTTAGAATGCAAGGACAACACAGATACTGGCTAAAGATCTTCCAGCGGACCAGTGCAATACATTTGGTAGATTTCATAATGTTTTGGTACATGCCAAATCGCACAGATCATTCATAAGGAGTACTTCGGAGAAATTACCATGACTTTCCAGTCTTGAACAGCAAAACCATTCCATCCTCTGCTGGTTTCAAAGTCCCATCCTGACGCACATGGCTACGTATCCCAGAATTCACCACGTCATAGCACACAGGTGGCTACATGTCTCCTAATGCTCCAGTCTCAGAGAGGTACATGGTGAACAGTAGACAAAAGAGTGAACTCTGTTCTTCTTTCAGGCATACCATAAACCCAACCACTCAAACTCCCATAGGCTCAGTTTGTTCCCCAAAAGATTGTATTAAACTGCAGACAGTCACATGAAGCCAAATTAATTCCAGTGTACAGATATAAAAAGCGGGAAAGTTGCATGTTTTACAAATCAAATAATTTCAGTGCTCAATATTGTGGGGCAAGATGCTGAGTCCAAGTCCGTTATGCAAAGTGAAGGAACGGCACCATATTAAATCAAAACTAGATGTGGTATGTCCATAAGCATACGTCAGTATTTCCATGGTCACCGGGCACCAAATACTATTGAGTCACATACTTTATTTTGGGCAACTCTTTCCCCCCTAAATTTAGACCAATCCCCAAGAATAATAGTTACCAACTTTCCAGTGGGCCTTCTCTGGGATACTTATGTTGTGTAGTGTTTTCCAGATCGCACACCCTCCAACACACATTGTTCTGGCATGGGAAAACCCTGTGAAGTTAATCTGGTTTGCATCCTGTACAGCAATTTATATTGTACTTCCACAGCCTGGACACTTACAAAAGAGTTCCCTGCTCGATCCCATATCTGCACCCATTCATCCTCGGACATATATGTGTGGAAGGCTTCACTCTATCTGTCCCTTTACCTCCCTACTAGAGAGCCATGCCTTGGGTGAGGTTTAGATGGGTAGGAACAGGGATGTGATGGAAAAGACAAAGCTGATTCTGCCAAAGAAGGCGGGCAGAAGAAGAACTGATTATCTGAAAAAGCGAAAACAACACAAGCAAGTACCAAACATCCAGATCAGAGCTGCAGGACTGCCACTGAGACTCCACACGAGAGGCCACATCACTCTTGCACTGAGAAGGCTCCATTGGCTTCCAGTCAAGAAAAGAATACCCTTTAAAGTATGCTGTATCCCGCACCATGCCCTTCAGGGTTGCACATGTGTATTCAGCCAAAGAAAAGCAATCGCAAACTACTTGGGGCATAACAAGCAACGACATACTCCTAAAAAACCCACAATGCACCAGAAAGAGGTGAGAGGTAGGGTGACCAGACGCCCTGCTTTTGCCGGGACTGTCCCAGAATTTGGTGCTCTGCCCCCCTTTCTCAAGATTATGTTTCCATTTGAAACTGCAGTGGTCCCGGTTTTTTGTAGTAGGTCTTCATTGCTGGCAGGCAGAAATTCACAATCTTGCACAGAGGAAATGCTGCAATTTACAACTTAAGATAGTGTTAGTTTGTGATAAATTAATTATAATATGTGCTTCTTTGAACAGTAAAACTTGAACCCCCTTCTCATCCAAACGCTACTGAAGTGTAGTGTCTTGAGAACCACTTTCAAGAGTTAGTCCTACCTTTATGTTAGTTGCCTTGTCTCGGTTTCTGACTTTTTATATCTGTTCACCCTACTCAGAGGCTTAACCGCCACCGATATCCCTGGCAGACTTTGTGTTCCCACTAATCTGCTTTTCTTTTTAGTCGGACAAGTCCCTCTAGTGTCTATCTGAGGCTCCCAGAAACATCACAATCCTCGCAACCCCCCAGATGAAACTCCTAGATGAATGCAGATTTATTTAGCATGTAGGCCTTCATTTTCAGTCTACATTTATGTGTTTATGAAACATTATCTGCTGTATCTTTATTAATCAATGTTTGCAAATAAAGAACACAAAAAAAACGGTTCATTTTCGGCAGTGATGATATACTGGTATGGGGGCGTGCATGGAAATTAAAATCGTCAAAATCAGTTGACATTATTGAACATTACTAAACACATTACATTACTACACATTCTGTGTAAATACCGAAGGCGGGAAAGCAGGGTTTGAAGATGCAACCTGTGTGTCATGAGATGTTTCAAAATACAACTCTCATCAATCCTCACAATGGGATTTGCTGCATAAGGCTAATGGGTGAGCTAGTGCAAACGATGTGGCGAGGAGTTGCAGAGGATGAGGACATTGCCTAAATGAGTGTGTGCTGCTTGAGGCAGACCAGAACATAAAAGGTTCATGGCCATTTACATTATTAAACATTAATAAACAAGTCACATCACTACTCCATGCAAGCATACTGCATGCATACCAAAGCCAGGGAAGTAGGGTTTGAGGATACCAGGGGAATAGGCGTCACTACAATTAGCCACACTGACACCAACAAGCAGTTCACGGGTGTTTATTTGGGATAATTATCGACAGATTGGTTCTTGATGGATTTAGTTAGAGATTTCGGGGCAAACAGGGTCTTGGGGAATTTGGCATTAGGGCCGTGCCTCACTCACTCAATTCCTTCAGTGTTCCCCCTCCCCAGCCTAGACGTCCCTACCAGGTGTTAGTTCTACCACGAGGTGACACCTACTGACTGTATTTCTGTCTAAGGATGCAGTGTTTCCCCAGAAGGATGGCTGACTCCTCAGGGGCCTTCTAGCTCTCCCTTTCCTAGTCACGCTTAGTGCTCTACCAGTGTCCAGGGAGGGTGCCTTTGTCCACATGGGTGGAGAAACCCAGCATTCATGCGCACCCTCACCTTGCCCATCTATACTGGTGTCCCACGATGTTCTCCTCCCCACCAAGCTACTGCCACTCTGATGTATCCATCCACCTTCCTACCACCACCCTTCCTTCTTAATCTCTTCCTTTTCTACTGCTCCATTCACTACTAGCTCTACCCCCTACTGCCACTCTCCTACCTCTCTCTTCTCTCCTAACGCTACCTCTACTCACTACTGTCCTCCTTACCACCACTACACCTCTGCTACTTCTACTACTATCACTTCCGATACCACTACCACTTCCCTATTACTATGCACTACCTTCCACTACAACTACCACTCGCTTCTATCACTTCTTCTCCATTGTTACCACTCCTAATCCCTCCTCTACTTCCAACCACTACTAGTCTACCACTCCAACACCTCCACTACTCCTAGTACCACTCCATAGTTACCCCCACTATTACTGCCATCTCCACTTACAACCTCTACCACCTCTCCTCTACTCCTACTCTGCCACAACTTCTCTTGCTCCTCTCACTCATGCACAACCACTTCACAGACCACTCTCTTCAACCACCTCCATTCTCCTTCCACTCAGTCCTCCCCTGGTCTCTCAGTCGTCCTCATTCCATCTCCTGACCTCACCCTACTGAATCCACGATTAAACTATTCCCAAGCTACTCTTTAAATAACACTCCCCCTCCCAGGATTGGCCATCTTTCTCTACCCAATCACTTACCTGGTCCGAGGGTATGTGTTAGGGAAGGGCTTGGGAAGTCTTCATAAGGGCTTTAAACCCCGCCCCTTTCTACACAGGTCTGATGTATTCCTGGTATGGGAAATGCAATGGTCTACCCTATTTTCACGGCCTGGTTTAAATAATAACATTCCTGGTGCTTTAGTGGGTGTCTCTCTGTGCACAGACTCTAGCTAGGGTTGCAATCGGGAGCCACGCTCCTCTCTGGGAAGCTGAAGGGGCCACGGCTCACCCGCAATGTTCCTGCCTTTCCTCTACAGGGGCCAGCTAGTGGTGCTGCAATGCCCCATATGCGGGGCTGGTCCCCTCATTGCTGCGGAATACCGCATCTCCTTGTTGTCTGGTGCTGGAATATCGCCCCCTTGTGGCTCCTGCCGTCGTCTTTACAGGGAACGAGGGCCTGGGAGGGGACCTGCCAGCAAGCGCTTCAAAGGGCCCTCATTAGGATAGAAGGGTCTGGGAGTGGCCCTGTCACAACTGCCTGTGGGTGGATGTGAAAGACAGCGAACTTCAATTCTATGGCAAGGCAGGAGTCTCCTATTATGCATGCATAACAATCTTTACTCTGAAACCACAGCAGCAAAGAAAAAACTTTTACAAACAAAAAAGTTTGAAACACAGAACTGAATAGAGTTCATGACAATGTAAGGGGGAACTCCCCAATCCATCATGGAGGACAGGTCATGCCCTGCAGGAGACAAATGGGCAGGGACCCTCCTCTATATAAGTCCTTTACTCCAATCCCAACTCCTCTTTCTTTGCTGCTGACACCACATCTAAGTCACTCCTTCTAGTTGTGCCTTGCATTCTAGTCAGTAGATGGCATAATATTTATAGTTTCTGGAAAAATTATATATATATGATATGTTAGAATGTGTAGAGTGTAGTGTTTTACTTTTAAGTTACACTCTTACTGCTTCACTTTGGTGTCACTAATTTGGTTATTAGGTTGTTGTTAATCCTTGTGTGTCACTGAGGCTTCAGGTTTTATAAAGTGTTATTTATTATTAAAGCGGTATTTTGTTTCATTAAGTAAGCAGCTCCGCTGTCGTCAGAGTTCGTGCTTTTACTCAACCCGACGTGCGTGGCCCTAATGGAAGCTTTAGCTTCAGGCCAGGCACGCGTCGGCTTTCTAGTGCCCGCCCACTCCAGGCCTACATGCGCGGGTCTGTTAGAGGTTTTTCACCTCAGACCCGACACGTGTGGGCCTTTATACCTTATACTTAATTCCGCGTCCATTTGCGGCATTCTTGCCGGCATTCCTCCGTGAGTTACGACCCCGGGAGGCCCGCCCACTTCACACACAGCGTGCGCGGACCAGGTAGAAGCTTTGCTTCAGGCCCTTTGCGCAAAGAGTGGCACTCAATAGCTCAACAGTTAGAGCTTGAGTCTTCCCGTGGTGTCATGCAGGGTTCATGAAACCTCTTGGGATGGTTATATATGTTTTAATATATATATATTTTTTTTAAAAGTTATGAAATATTTTAAAATATTTTGGGCACATGTATAGGTATTTTATTATGTTGTAACTTTGAATATGATTTAGGAGATGCCTGGGAACACCAGGTGCTGTAGGCTACTGGGCTTTGCCTGCCCTTTATGGCCTCTGTTTCTTTTCAGCGACTATGTTCATTGATTATATTAAAGTGTAGCAAAAGCCTCTACTTCACTCCAGAAGCAGGATAGCTCAATGATAGAGCTGCATGTTTTCCATGCAGGAGGACCTAGGTTCACTTCCCAATATTTCCAGTACAAATATATTTTTAATTGGATATTTTAATAATGATATTTTACAATATATATATTATTTTAGCGCCCGCTCAAGAGCCTGATGCGCTGCCAATCTGCAGCTTTGTTTAAGCGCTGCATATGGCTTCAATGATTGCCTTCCCTATAGGCATGCCATAACCTGCTCGGTGGCTCGTTCTACTGTGAGGTTGCCCCTTGTGTACTGCTCGCTACCACACCCTGCTAGGGTGAGCAGTTGAGGAGCACTTGGTCAGTGTATTCCTCTCTTAAACAATATCTTAAGCTATGTGTGCAGCACATTAGTTTCCTGTTGGCAGTAGCCGGATGGCGCAATAAGCATCAGCTTTTATATAAGGGCCCAGGGTTTGGGCCCCTGTTCGGGCGTAGCCCCACTTCCGAGACAAAGATTACTTTGTATTCATTCATTATTTATTTAATTATTTATTTAATACTTCAAAGAAAAGAGTGTTTGGAGGAAGTAGTTAACAGACCTTAAGGGGGTCCTCCCTTCCTTTCTAGCCATCACTCAGGCGCTAACCATAGTCTTTTAGTAGATCCTATACATTAGGTAGTTTCAGGACAACTCAGTCCTTTCGCTTCCTTAGGCAGTTCAGTCCCTTTTTTCTTATACAAATAATTGGAGATCTATAATATACGGGCTGAAGAGGGAAATAACCCTAATATCCCTATTGAAGAGCTGCAGAGCTTGATGTGCACATGGGTTCGCCTGCTCGGCAGCTCCAATTCCACGCCTTAAAGGGTGGTGTGATTCCCTTTCTATTATCCTGACAGTGTCATTCGTATTGACGGGTAAGAGCTACAAAGCTTGATGTGCAGATGGGTTCGCCTGCTCGGCAACTCAAATTCCACTCCTTAAAGGGTGGTGTGATTCCCTTACTATTGTCCCGACAGTGTTATCCCTATTGACGGGTAGGAGCTACAAAGCTTGATGTGCAGATGGGTTCGCCTGCTCGGCAACACCAATTCCACTCCTTAAAGGGTGGCGTGATTTCCCTTACTGTTGTCCTGATAGTGTTATCCCTATGGATGGGCAAGAGCTCCACAGCTCGATGTGCAGATAGGTTTGTCTGCTCGGCAACATCAATTTCACTATTTAAAGGGTGGCAATACAGTTTTATCTATTTGCGGGGTCAAGGTTTGCTCAACGGTAACTGTTTCGTCTTGTTAGCAAGACAATGTTGAGCTCCCGGGTTCTGACCCTGTTACAGTGTTTAGGAAACACTGGCTGGTATTAGAGGGAAAGGTTACCAGCTAATAACCTTTTGAAGCACGCCCCCATACCTTTCCTCCTAAGGCTTTGTCGGTTCCCGCCAATACATCTAGCGGTGTATTCAATTTCTCCTCTGCTCGAGGAGTACAAGCCCAGTTTTGCCCTCACGGGAGTTGTTTCTCGTTGCAGTTTATAAGTGGTTGTTTATTTTCAATCTTTTTACCTTTCAGCGCAGCGATTGGGGTGCTTGCTTTGGCATCTGTGCAGAGCCTGCTGATGCAGGTGTCGAATCCTGGAAGGGTCAGAATAAACATTTCATCCTTCCAAGGTCAAAATATAAACAACACACCCCACACACCGTGGATAATAATAAGCAGTGCTTAGATGTCTGAGGGGTTGTAACACTGTATAAGTGCTATTTTATTATGCTCATTGCTATTCTATTATGTGCAATGAGCTTCTTTTTTTCCTTTTCCCTGATCTCCGGAGAGGCCAGTCAGTCCTGCATGCATACAGAGGTCCAGGCCTCAATGTTGAAGGGACGGTGGTCCCATTATTAATTCACAGCCTTTACATTATTGAGCATAATAATTATCCCTAAGTCAGCGCCTCAGCCCCTCCCCCCCATTTTTTCCCAGTCACCATTTGGTGGGGCTGCACCATAAAGTTACACCTCTGGGAGGTACACCTGAGGAATTTTTCCTGTGTTTACCTTTAACAGGAGTTTCTTGCTCTTGACCAGTACAGAGCTCGCATTGGCCATTTGACAATATCCCTCAGTAGGATAGAAGGGTCTGGGAGTGGTGCTCATCTTCCATCCAAGTTATTACAGCCTCTCTATCACAGGACATTTCAGCGACTCAGCATTAGCCACCCCCGCAAGTGTTTGTCAGTACGATTTCTCAAGGGCAGGGAGACACTTCATTAGTGACTGGTTCGCTTAGCTGTTTGCATGGCAGGTAGAACTTTTGGTTCCCTCTGGAGATTGTTCTGCAATAAAGTGGCAGCATAGTGTGCTGGGGGTGTCTAGAGGGTTCAGATTTATTAAGACGAAGGTTAGTCCTCCATAAGCCAGCTTCATATTAATTGTTTGGTGACCAGTTTTTCTTTGCCGTCTGGAATACTTCTCAAGACTATGGAATTCAGGGGTCCTCCTTCAGTTTCTTTATGGTCCCTTAGGGGTTTATCAACCGTGGGGGAGGGGATAGGTCCAAGCACCTGGCACTTCTAACAGGGAAATTAGGCAGCATTATGGGAGCGTTGGGATGTAAAATAAGTTTCTCTTTGCCAAGTTTGTGTCTTAAGGGTCAGGTTTTTGTAAGTATCTCCTTATGGTCATGGTAGCAGAGTACCCTTTTTTTCGGGAGTTCAGGAGGTCTGAGGGTCTTCGGCTTTATGGCTTGGTGAAGTTAACTCTTCCTGAGGTTTTCAAGAATATCTCTTTGTCATCATTGTCCCCTGGTTGGGCTCTCTTTTTAGTCAGGTTGTTTTTTAGCACATTTCTGCTGGGTTTCAGGTGTGGCTCCACTCTTCCATCCCGCTTCTGCCTCCAGAAGATGTAATATTTTTTCTGGGTTTAGAAGGTTTCTGGTATCAGGTGGTACATATGACTGGAAACAATGGTGTACTTAGGGACAGTCCTTTTGTCTCCCTTCTAAGGAAGGTTTGCCTTTCCAACTCTGTTTCTGCAGGGTGGCCATGTGATATATCTTGTTTATAATGAGATTCCTTTCACCAACACATGGGATGGACCCAACAAAGCTTTCACCCCTCGGGAGGGGTGGAGGGCATTTTTTTCTTTGATCTCCAGGAGAACTAAAGCATTTAACTTCTTACGTTTACTATCTAGGTTACCATAAAATGGTATGACTTTAAGTGTTTTAAATGTTCTGATGTTACTCCTATGTTTTTTCCTGCCTATTAACTATAGGGGGACTTTTGTCTGGTGTTCCACCCCACCCCTCTTTTTTAACCAGTTGATTTTGGCGGCCTGTGAGGATAGCTGGAATTGTTACATCTTCCTAGTTCTTTGCAGTTATGACTGCTATGCCTTATAAAACAGTTATTGGGGCAGCTTAGCCTGGGGGAATACTTGTTTGCAATCAGTTTGATGGTCAAAATAGAAACATTTAAAACACTTTGTCTACTATTATTATTAATATTATGGTATTGTCACTATTGTATTGATCATGTTGTAATTAATATGATGCAAGGGCTTCAAACTTGCATAATAGGAGCCTCCTGTCTTGCCATAGAATTACTAATCCCCCTCACTAGCGTAGGAAGGGGGTTAAGATTCTATTAAAGACAAGGAGGTGAGTATTATACCACCCACCCACCCTTGATATAATATGATATGGCATTTATGGCACGCCTATACATAGGTGTTTCAAGAGAGAACATTCTTTAGTTTGTGGTTCTTCTCATCCACTCACCCGTCTTTGTTTGTTGTTCTTACAGCTTCGGGCTGAGATGTTCTGTTGAGGAACGTTAGTAACAGTTACAAGATGTGGAGAGTGCGTGATCCGAGAGCTTCGCTTGATTGTGTTATGATCTGGTCTGTGCAGTGGACGTCTGGTTCAAGACAGCTACAGAAAGAGGAGTTGGGATTGGAGTAAAGGACTTATATAGAGGAGGGTCCCTGCCCATTGGTCTCCTGCAGGGCATGACCTGTCCTCCATGATGGATTGGGGAGTTCCCCCTTACATTGTCATGAACTCTATTTAGTTCTGTGTTTCAAACCTTTTTGTTTGTAAAAGTTTTTTCTTTGCTGCTGTGGTTTCAGAGTAAAGATTGTTATGCATGCATAATGCTCGCCTCCTTGTCTTTAATAGAATCTAACCCCCCTTCTCACGCTAGTGAGGGTAATTAGTCATTGCCATCATCCCTCCCCATTGAATGCGTGTAGTTCGGGAACAGATGAGACATGAAAACGGTGTCTTCTTTTTGCAGTAGTAAACATTTTGAAACACAAATACGTGACTTAAGTGGGGTACCATGGTGCACCATGCACCTGTCCCTAAAACCAATATACACTTAAGAGAAAGGCCACTCCACGACAGTACTGTTATGTCTATGAAGCATACTGCGTCACCATAGTTACAGAGTCAGGGCATCATTTAACAGAATGATTTCTGCCTGCTTGTAACGAAAGCGTTGGTCTCTAATGTCAACCGGCGTAATGCTCCTCACGTTGGCAGATGGACGAGTAAAAGGATTTTTACTTGCCATCAGCTGATATTGTTATTATGATTTCCTCAGACCTCCCCCTCTGTAACCCTCTCAACAATCCTCTCCCGGAGTGATCATGTTCTCCCCTCCTAAGAAGGCTAATTACCAGCTGCATCTCCTCAGAGGCATTCTTCCTTTCTGTCCCTGCCCACTGCACCGTTTCGCGTTACAACCACAAGCTTCCCTGCTCTCTGGTTTAGACGCGTGTTCCCTTCCTCTCACCTGCCTTCTCTCATCTTCACGCTGCCTCCTTCCTTCCTAGATGTCATAGCATTTTGGTAAGTAATTCTGGAAGGTTTCTAACTACTATACAGCCACATTATGCATATAGTTTCTGAGCTTTTTGGAAATTGGAATCCTTATGTATTCCTTACACTTCCTGTTGTTAGCAATACACGAGGCAGGATCAAAATTTATTGAAACAGAAAGAAAAAAACAGGTTCAAATCATGCCGATATGCTCAAAATGCATTCAAAACTCAAAATCCAGCCTGCAAACTAGAAGGAAGGATTACCACTGCTTGATAGGCCAAGAGATGAACAAATGAGCTCCAAAAGACACATAAGTGCTCAGAATGCCTTTAAAAATTCATTATTCAACATATAGCCTGTACATTGCTAGGGAGGAACAAGAAGTGTGGAAACGTTCGAAAGACCAGCAAAAACAGCTTCAAAATACACTTTCCTTGTGTTTTGGTAAATGCGAATTATGGTGGATTCCCATTTTGTACTGGGTTTCTGTGCATTTGTTCATTTGAATCATGATGTTTTTAACAACTCTTCTCCCACACAAGGCAGGATCAAAATATACTGTTGCTCACGGGCTGAATTTATACTGGTGAAATCTTCAGTGCATTTTAATTTTTTCTGAGTTTTTTGGAACTTTTATTTGCCATCTGTTGATCCAGGGCCGGTCCTAGACCAGATTGCAACCCAGGCGAGAAGCATCGCTGGTGCCCCCCCCCCAAAGAAATGACGACAACAAAAAATGTGTGTTACACATGTTGTTAATAATAGGGTGAGAAGCATCTCAGGAACTTGACGCCCTTTGTGTACGTCCATCCCTCAGATGCACAGACTCACTGTGTGCAAGTGTTTGACTGGTGGCTGTCAGAGTCAGAGGCACCGCACAGCAGAGGTGTATGTGCTGATGTCTATGCACACCTTCACAATCACTTGAAAACACAGAGTTAAAGATCAGAGCACATCTGGACTATAAAAGATAATCCAATCCTTTTTGCAGCTTGGTTTCACCCTGCCGATTGCCCAGTTTGTGCATTTTCATTGTTTCAACTTCTCTACATCAATAAAGGACGTTTAAAAATAATGTATTGCTTTCTTTTCTTCATCACAAATTATGAGCAGATTTTGGTGTTTTTGGGAACAGTTGGCATGGGGGGAGGCAGGCACTATCTGTGACATGAAGTGCCCCTCATGTATGTTAAACCCGTGCAGTGCATTCATCCAATGTCTTTAAAACTCCTTCTCTTGTGGTGCTCTCATGTCCCTCCCCTCTCTTTCTTTTTCCCTCTTTTTCATTACAATTCACTCTAGAACAGAATTCTGGTCAGTTTAGCCCCTGCCTCTTGTTTTTCATGTTAACACAGGCATGGCTGCTTTTTGGTAAAGCACTGGTGCACAGTGCACCTGAAGGCTGAAGCTTTCGTGGCACCACCACACGGAGGAGTTACTGGTCGTATGAATTGTTGCTTGGAAAAAGGCCAGGATTGTGTCGCCCCCTGGAAAGCTGGCCGTGATGTTTCCTGGGAGATCAGAGTTCATGAGTTAGCGAATTGCAATGCCATCCCTAGAGCTCTTCCTTACTTGATTATTGACCGTAAAGGTTAAGAGACTACAGCTGAGGGAGAGGCCTGTGCAGTGTTGTTTTATATATTCCGAAGACAATACTATGGTGGTGGAGATAGTGCCTGCATGTACAACAGTGTGCTGCACTAACAAGAAAAGGGAAAAAGTTAGTATCCCGCACCTGTGCCACATCTGTGACTTCCCACAAGACTTGCACAGTTTAAGTTTAATTATGTGTGTGTGCCAGCTGTCATTTGCAACTGCTGATCGTGGACTTATGGTGATAAGAATGCTTATTCGAATAGGCACACCATTTTGCAGGACATTACTATTTTGGAATTTTAAAAGAGGCATGTTTTAATAGTGATACGTTAATTTACTACATACCTTCTCAAAACTCTTTGTCAAAAACAGCTTTTCTACCATTTAGGAAAACACAGACTAGGGGAACAGATTTTCTGAGCAGAAACAGTCCAGTAGATTATTTTTCCAGTGATCTCATATGAGGCCATTCGAGGACCACCTTACTTTTCATATGTCACTTTAGGCAGTAATGATAAATCAGCAACCCAGGATATGTTTCCTTAGTAAGAATATAACGGCCCTGGTGGTACAAATGAAATATATTCTTACCCAATAAACACGGTATTCTTTAATATTGCTGACCTGAGCTGCAGCATCAACAATCCTCTTGGCTATGAGAGAAACAGGATGGCCTTATTTTCATATCACACACCCATCATCATCTGCATTTCACATATGTCCACTCACCCTCTCACTGCTTACCTCACCGGTTTCCCTCATAGGTCACCCTTGGCACGACAGACGGTTTCTCTCTCCCTGGAGCTTGGCCTCCTGACTCCTGAGTCCTACCCTGCAGGACGTGCTGCTCCTGTGCCTGGATCCAGCCCCGAGCCCGATGGCAATATTATATTAGTGTCTCTGACTCTAGTGAAGTGACGGTCTCTGGCTGCTGTCCACGCCGAGCGAAGTATGAGCTCCCAACAGCCCAGCCAGCTCAATCAATCACCCCCTGATTGCAGATCGTGTGATGAAGAGGAGGCACATGCTGTCAAGCCTGGCCAGGCCCAAGGAACTGATAAGCAACAAATGTTGCTTTTTAGCACTAAGTTAGCAGGATCATAAAATGAAGCATCCGGGGCTTGCAGACCCCAGGTGCACTGTCTGCTAGACCTGGCTTTGCCGCCCGCAGAGTGCTGCTGCTGAATGACAGAATCATGCACTGCTCTCACAGAGAGCGACTGATGATTTTTACTCGAGTTTTCTTGTTTTTATGCTCACTCGTACTAGTAAATTACACTTAGTCAAATAAAATGTAATGATGCAGGAGGCAGCATTGATTAATAATCATTTATTTGCAGCAAACCAATGCCAATCGTGATGATGGCGCCCCCTAGAGGCTGGCACATCAGGCAGCCGCCTGTACGGCCTGATGCAAAGACCGGCCCTGCGTTGATCCATTCAACATGTGTTCATCCTCCATTCTAGTTTTCAGGCTGGATTTTGAATGATGATATTTTCAATGCATTTGGAGTGTTTATGTGTGTTTCGGAGCAGTTTTGTCCCTCTCTCCCCCAATGCGTATGCAGGCCACTTTTTGACTGATGACTCTTTGAATGCATGTTGCTATTTATGTCGTGTTTTGCACATGGTTGTTGCTTTTGTTGAAAGGCAGGATCAAAATGTATTCAATTTCAACTGAAGTAAACACCAGTTCGTGTTGAGAGGTTCAAGGATCTCCGAAACAAACATAAATGCTCAAAATGCTTTGAAAATGTCATCATTCAAGATCCAGTCTGTAAACAGGCAGGATCAAAATCTATTGAAAGATTCAGTGGTGCAAAAAAACAGCTCCAGAGCACGACCTAGTGCTCCAAAATGCATTCAGAGTCATCAGTGAAAAACTAGCCTTTAGACGCATAGGAGGAGAGAGGGACAAACTAGGTCCGAAAAACACATGTCAGAAAAAAAATTTCATCATTCAAAATCCAGCCTGAAAACTACAGGGGAGCATGGAAATATGTTGAATGGATCAACGGATGGCAAATACAAGTTCCAAAATACTCAGAAAAGTTTTAAATGCATTGAAGATTTCACCAGTATAAATTCAGTTGTTCACAGGCTGAATTTATACTGGTAAAATCTTCAATGCATTTTAAGCATCCGGTGATCCATTCACCATGTGTTAATCCTTTCTTCTAGTTTTCAGTCAGGATTTTGAATTAGGACATTTTCAATGCATTTGGACTGTTTATGTGTTTTTCGGGTCTAGTTTGTCCCTGTCTCCTCCTATGCGTCTAAAGGAGGTGAAAGGGAAGTGTGGATATCACATCTCATGCTATAGGAAGGGTCTCGGGAATGGAAAAGTAAGGAGTTGAATATCACATCTCATGCTATAGGAAGGGTCTCAGGTTTGCTATTTGAAGGAGTGAGATATCAAATCTCATCCTATTGGAAGGTTCTCGGGATTGGAATGCTAAGGAGTTGGATATCACATCTCATGCTATAGGAAGGGTCTTAAGTTGGAAAAGGAAGGAGTTGGATATCACATCTCATGCTATTGGAAGGGTCTCAGGATTGGAATGGAAATGAGTTGGATATCTCATCTCATGTTATATGAAGGGTCTCCTCTCAGGATTGGAATGGGAAGGTGTTGCATATCACATCTCATCCTATTGGAAGTGTCTCGGGTTTGGTATTAGAAGCATTGAGATATCACATCTCATCCTATAGGAAGGGTCTCAGGTTTGGTATTGGAAGGAGTGAGATATCAAATATCATCCTATTGGAAGGGTCTTGGGTTTGGTATTATAAGCATTGAGATATCACATCTCATGCTACAGGAAGGGTCTCAGGATTGGAATGTGAAGGAGTTGCATATCACATCTCATGCTACAGGAAGGGTCTCAGGTTTGGAATGTGAAGGAGTTGGATATCACATTTCATGTTATAGGAAGGGTCTCGGGTTTGGTATTAGCAGAAATGAGATCTCACATCTCATGCTACAGGAAGGGTCTCAAGTTTGGTATTGGAAGGAGTGAGATAACAAATTTCATCCTATTTGAAGGGTCTCATGTTTGGTATTGGAAGGATTTGGATATCCCATCCCATCCTTTAGTAAGGGTCTCATAACTGAAATGGGAAGGAGTTGGATATCAAAAACCATCCTATAAGAAGGGTCTCAACATTGGAATAGGAAGGAGTGAGATTTCACATATCAGGCTATGGGAATGGTCTCAGGTTTGGTATTGGAAGGAGTGAGATATCACATCTCATGATATAGGAAGGGTCTCAGGATTGGAACGGGAAAGAGTTGGATATCACATCTCATGCTACAGGAAGGGTCTCAGGTTTGGAATGGGAAGGAGTTGGATATCACATCTCATGCTTTAGAAAGGGTCTCAGGTTTGGAATGGGAAGCAATCTACTACGGGAAGATCAAGTATACTCCCCCACAAGAACGGTTGGATGTGGGCTCGTAGTCATCGTGGAGAAGAGTGTCAAAGCTTGTGACAGAGCTGGCCGTCAACCATGTCTCAGTGAGACCAAGGACATCAAGGTCGGGTTCTTCCAGGAAATGACAGATGTCAGGAGTGTTTGACAGCTGAGCGAGAGTTGACAGTGGGGAGGGGAACAAATCAGGTACTCCCTGCGGAGGTGTAGAAGGAGCTTGAACTAGGGCAGATGACGAAGGATAGAGGCAAGGAAGCCAAAGGAGGGAGAGAAGGGTCAGCAGGAGAGCAGGATCAATCCGGGAGCTAGAAGTGGTCAGAGGGGGAGGTCTGAGGACATCAGAACTTCCAGAGTGTGCCCTGCAGAGTGAGTTGGGCCAGAGGGAAGAATAGAGAGTTGCAGAGGTTGCGAGAGTCCAGAGGAGGGACAAGCCTTCTCCTCTTTTGAATCCTTTGTCTACAGTCTTTCTCTTTCTCTCCTGGCCATTCTCGCACCGTCGCTACTATCTTCCGGACACCTTCCTCTCTGAGTGGGCAGACCTATCCTCCTCCCTCCTGGCCTCGAACACTCAACTGCTCTTTCTTGGGGACTTCAGCCTCTACCTGTATGCTTCCTGTTCCTCTTCTGGACTCTTTTGAGACATCTGTGACTCTCTTTTTATTCTTCCTGCTGGCCACACTGCAGGGAAGACTGGATTTTCTGATCTCCTCAGACCTCCCCCTCTCTAACCCTCTCAACAATCCTCTCTCCCGGAGTAATCACATACTCCTCTCGTAAGAAGGATAATTACCAGCTGCATCTCCTCAGCAGAATTCTTCCTTTCTGTTCCTGCTCACTGCACCGCACCGCATTGCAACCAAGCGCTTCCCTGCACTCTGGTTTAGACACGTGTTCCTGTTTCCTTTCCCTTCCTCTCACCTGCCTTCTCTCGTCTTCACGCTGCCTTCTTCCTTCCTACATGTCATCGCGTTTTGGTAAATAATCCTGGAAGGTTTCTAACAACTCTACAGCCACATTATGCATATAGTTATATGGGAAATTCGAATCCTGATGTATTCCTAAAACTTCCTGTTGTTAGCAACACACAAGGCAGGATCAAAATGTATTGAAACAGAAGGAAAGAAACAGGTACAAAACACGCCGAATTGCTCAAAATGCATTCAATAGTCAAAATCCAGCCTGTAAACTCGAAGGAAGGATTACCACCACCTTACAGGTTAAGCGATGAACAAATGAGCTCCAAAAGACACATAAGTGCTCAGAATACTTTGAAAAATCCATTATTCAACATATAGCTTGTAAACTGCTAGGGAGGAACAAGACGTATTGCAACGTTCTAAAGACCAGCCAAAACAGCTTCAAGATGCACCGTTTTGGGAATTGCGAATTCTGGTGGATTCCCATGTTGTACTGGGTTTCTGTGCGTTTGTTCACTGGAATCCTGATGCTTTGCATTCATAGTCATCAGTAAAAAAGTGGCCTGTATAATATAAAATGTATGCCGGTTCATGGGAATGAGTCGAGCACCAGGCTATTGATAGTCGGAAAGCCCACCCAAGCTAATGGTCCCTGTAGAAAGGGGCATGGGCATCATGTGATGAACCCATGCCAGACAGCCTGGGGCATGCTGAGGCAGGCTAGGGGATCCTCCCCACATCGCCCTTTGGCCCAGCATCACACAGCAAGCAGGACGCCCAATCTATGTGGCCACCCCACCTTCGCCATTAGTACCGGCCATAAACATGCTGTAACCATAATGCATTGTAGCAGAAAAGTCTATATGAGCTTGCTGAACAGATGAGGGGCATGTCGTCAGTCTTTAAAAGGACTGTGCAACAAAGATCTCCTAACGATGTGTACTGTACAACCGAGTCATAATGAATGGGGTTTGCATAGTACCTACTTGATCCCACAAGCAGGGAGAGCCCTGAACAAAGGATGAGTTCTATGTACTAGTAGTAGACAAGGGCACTTTCATTGTAATGGGCAACTTCCCTTGCACATCGCACAAGAAAGACACTGGGGGTCATTACGACCCGGGCGCAAAGGGATACCGGGCACCGGTAATGACCCTGGTGCCGGTAATCCCTTTGCGCCCTATTCAGAGGTCCTTTTGCGGGTCTTTCCTTAATGCCTGGTTTTAGCAGTTTGAGCTACCGTTATTGCCGCCTACCCCCTTCCCATTGAGCCCTATGGGGGCTCAAATGGGAATGGGGAATGGCATTTCAAATGGGGATTTACCGGTCCCGCAAAGGGCGGAATGGACGGTAAGTCCCCATACCACCACGTCGGTGGCGGTACCGGTGTTGGTTCTATTCATGGCGCTAATAGCGCCATGACTAGCACCAACCTCGGAATGAGGGCCACTGTTACCTAGGTGGCTTTCTGAAGTCCGACCGAGGGTGGTGGGGGGTTGGGGATTTGGGGGGCACATGATGGACGCTTTTAGCAAGCTGGATGTAGGAGTTGCCCACAAACAAAGAATATGGCCCTCATTACGACCTTGGCGGAGGACCATGGTGCTAATAGCACCATGGTCCATGCCGCTAAGGTCAGGATTCCGCCATGGTGGATGGCGGAATTACCGCCCCATTCCAAGGTGAGTGGGGCGGTAATTCCCCATTCACCAATGGCCCCTTCCCCATTCCCATTTTTGCCCCATAGGGCATTATGGGAATGGGGAAAGGCGCTAATTACGGCACCGTAAATTACGGTGCCGTAATTAGCACCAAGGTCCCTTTGCGGCATGGGTTTTAACTCCTGCAAAAAGCAGGCGTTAAAATCACCATCCCACAAAGGGACCTTGGAATCAGGCGTTAAGGGTCGGCGCCGTTTACGGCACCGTAAACCCCTTAACGCCTGGGTCCTAATGAGGGCCTATGTGCCATAACAAGTGTCCATACACTGCTCTGGATAAATGGCCATTAGCTGCTCTAGGGGCTCAGGCATGGCTTGCATCCCAGGTAGACAGAAATCACTGACTGGAAACTTGAAAGCCACACTTTTGCAAGTGACAAATCGAAACAGACCTATGCGGGTGGGTGACACGTGGCTGTCTACATTCTCATTTGGGTGTCCCGAGTCTGTATCACTAAACAACACACACCATGACTCATCGATCACTGGTGGTGCATGGCAGGGGGCTGGCTAAAAGAAGTGTGAACAGAACAGGCCAGAGGAGAGGTTATATGTCACACTACTGCTGGTGGTCCCAGGATTGGCCAATCCCGGGCATGAATTCACCTTTTTATTAGTATTTGTTAACTGTGTTGGTTGGTAAGAGGCTAAGAACCTCACTAGACTATGTGTGAGTGCACATAACCTTTGAGTATTGAGCCTTAAGGCTAACTGCTGCCCCATGTGTTCATAATCCTCAAGCCCATAGTGTAAAAAAACACCACTAGAATTTTCAGACATGTCATGTAATAAACAAGTTGTAACCCACATTGTAAAGTAAAGGAATCCAAAAAGACACCTGAAACAGTAGTCCACATCTCAATGAAGAAGCACATTTTTTAATTCTATGGTTCTGTAATTAAATGTTTGGCTGTTTATGGAGAGGGAATTAAAAAGCGGTGTTGGGTGTCATTGGAAGTGCTCTGATCCTGTTGGTTGTATACGAATTGTTACAACTGTTCGAATGACAATTGACCTTTTCACAATTGACCGAAAAGGTCAATTGCAACATATATGCGGGGGGAAACCACCCGCAACCCCCACCCAACCCAAACCCGCTCAAAACCCCATATATATATATATATATATATATATATATATATATAACCAAAGCGATATACATATATATATATGCGGTCAATTGTGACCCTTTAAATTCGGTCAATTGTTAATTCGAACAATTGTAAACGAACAATTTGGGTAATACCATCCTGTTCACTTGGATGCATGGCAGCACTACTTTATCCTTTCAGGCATTCTTGCATAGGATATCTGCTTTGCCACTAACCCACCCGCCTAATTGCTGTTCCAAGCAAACATAAGGTCGGCCCCTTTACGGTTCTGTTTTTGGACTAATGTACTAGTCAGCAGGCAGGAAAAAGCAATGGAATACATTTTTATACGTTTTTTTAAAAGGCCAAATTAAAACAAGATTTGAACGTGGTGAGATTTGAACCCTAGTCAGAGGTGAAACCCCCTAAAAATCTTCACTACCAACAACATATGCATGAAGCCCATCGAAGTCTGGTGCAGACCCCTTGACATGGAATTTCAAATAATGATGTTCAGCCACGGATAACAATGTCACGAAGCTTGTGTTTTCATAAGTTTACTCATAAGTGGATAAGTCTGTGCGCGCTCCTCGGTAAAGTTCGCACTAGTGAGAGAGCCATATTTTACATGAATAGAATTGTTATTGTGCAATCTGATGTACGCTTTTTGTAAAATAAATAGTCAATGATTACAATTGAAACAGTAATCAGATGTTATCTCTGGTCTGGTTGGCCTATCTTTCTTTAGTTTTACTATATTGCCTGAAAGACCACAGACTAAAATCAGGCGTCCCTTATATTTTCTCTACGTGAGTGACGAGATGCCATTGGTATCTACTTAGGCCTATCAGCAATGTGAACAAGAAGGAAATCAATCTAAGGTCGCTCGACGATACAACGGGTATGGCATCAGGCCAATGGTGCCCGGTGTGTCCTCTGATATATCCCAGGTAGATGAGAAGTACTACAGATCCGGTTATCCTGGTGACAAGGGTCTCCTCTATGTCTTTCCCTGTGCCACACTCCAGTGGCTTGCTATCCTTCCTCCACCTTGGCATGCTCCTACTTTCCCCGTGCCACACTACAGTGGCTTGCTATCCTTCCTCCAACATTGCAGGCACATTATGTAACGGTAACTGTGAAAGGGTACATTATCACCCTCCCCCGTCACACTTGTATTGATAAATGTAATTTCATTTCTTCTTATAGTCTATTTGGTACTTGATGTTTCCCACTCTGCATCTGTGAAAGGATTGCCATCAGTTGGTGTGCAAAAACCCTACTATTTGTTTTATTAACCATAAAATGATTCAGGTAAACCATTTCAGAAAAAGGTGGTCTGCTAACCACACACCCTTTTCCCAAAACTCCATACCAACCGTATACTGTACCCCTGTGCCCTGCTACAACAATATCCTGATCAGTAGCTCCTGCTGTACAGTGGCAAAGAACAAGTTCAGAGGTCACAGGTACACTGTTTGACAGCTGATGTCACAGCCAAGTCCTCACAGTACAGAGGTTGAATTTGGTTTATAGTGAAAATGTCGACTGCAAAAATGTAGAAAAAAATAATGTAGAAAAAAAAGAAAATTCGAATGTATTTTTTTTTTTAAACAATTTTTTATGGGGGGTTCCTCCTCCAACCCCCCGTTTATTTTTACTACCTAAACTCCAAAAAAACATACAAATAAAAAAAAACATTCTGATTTTTTTTTTCGACATTACTTTTTTCCACATTTTTGCATTTGACTTTTTTTTATATTATAACTGGATACCGTTGAATTTGTAGTTCACATAAATATTAAACACCACTTATGATATGTAGCATACCAATGGCATCCCTGTGAGCTCAGACAGCTATGGGAAGCTATGGGACAGGTGCCCTCAAATGTTTGTGACATGGAAATTCGGGACCCCAAACGTTCTTTAAGGCAAGACTTTAGACACATTACCAGGAGACAAACGGGTAAAATAGTGAAGGCAGTGATGATTAAATGCCTCATTGGAGTGAAATAGGCATTACTACAATGAAGAATGGTCCCACCAAAATGTCATCAAAATACACTATAACATATTGGTCTAAACTATCACTGAAAGATGTTAGTCATAGAGTTATGAATGTTACTGGGGCATTGCAAAGCTCAAAAGGCATTACTAGATGCTGATATATGTCATATCTATACCGGCAGCGTTGCACTTGTTGCCCTTGCTAATGTGCACCAGATTATAAGAACCTCTTAGATCCAAGTTTGTATAATTGTAATTTATGCAGAAAGACGAATATCAGGGGAATAGGGTACCAGTCCTTGATTAGAGGCAGGGCACTTTATTTCTTGGCAACAAAGAAAATGGGAGAACCAACAACAGTCTGAGAGTGTTGAATGAAGCTGTTCTTGAGTGCTGAAGAGACATATTCTTTCAGGAAATCCTCTTCCTCCTGGCTATGGAATTGGGGCATCTTCTCCTGGATTGCAAGGGCACTCAAATGGCCTGGGCGGAAGAAGTTGTTCTGTCTGCATCTTGTTGAATATGTCTGCATATTCCTGATGCTCCTTTGGGAGGTCAGTTATAACGGCTCCAATCGTGTGACACTCAGCTATACAGGCCTGGCAAAGAGAAAATTGAATGAGGGAAGTTGCAAAGCATTCTGAAGTTCTGTGTTGTGGGGAAAAGCAAATCCTCCTCTCTACCTAATTGATAACTGGGTTACTGAAGACATGGTACCCACATAATTATTCCAAAATGAGGAGCTGCAATTAGGTTGAAATGCAATTAGGTCAAAGTGCATTGATTAATTATGTCTTTGGACAGCAGTCAACTGTAGTTCAACAACTTGTGCCATGACTGGATCAGACTTTAAGGCTGTACCACCCACTGCTCTTACAGGTACTGGGACGGCTTTCTTTGTGTTGGGATACCAGATATCTGTGCATAAGCAGTAGCCATATAGTTTCCGGTGTATCTGGAGGTCACCAAAACTAATGCAGGCAACTGATCACAATTCAGGATGGAAAACACTGCCAATGGGTAGACATGAGTGTGTGGTTGAGGATCCTTGATCATTAAGACTTGTCCATGCGATCCCCCTATGGGTGAGTCTAGGTTTTTCCCACCTTTTTGCAGGTCATTTAGTACAGAAGCATATAAAATAGGCTTGTTGTCCAGAATGTAAACGTGGGTCCAAGGAGCGCTTCAATTCTTTTTCTTCCCAGGTTAGCAGTCCTGTGAGCCCCAAATCTGCATGGATTGAGGGGTCTCCTCTTCTGTGAGAGAGTGACTTTCATTTCTCTGAGGGAATCATAAGTCAGGATGCCACATTTCCCCTCTTTTATCAGGCGTGCAACCATTTAACTGCAAGACTAGCACAATTAATTCCAGATAGGTGTCGGGGATGGTTGGAACACCAGAACTCCAGAAACCTTGGAGTCAACTTCGACTCCTCTCTCTCCTTCCTCCCTCACACTCAGCACTTTGCCAAGAAGTCCCACTTTCAGCTCTACCTTCTGAAAGGAATACTCCCTTTTCTCACTTTCCCCCAGAGGCTCAATGTTACCCTAGCACTTCCCTCTAGGCTTGACTATTGTACTAGCCTCCTCCTGAATCTACCTTCTTCCACGCTGCGACCGCTCCAGCTAATCGACAATAGGGCAGCAAGATTTATCCTTGGCCTTAAGCCCAGAGACCGCATCTCTCCTGACCTAAAAAGTCTTCATTGGCTCCCGGTTGCTGCACGGATTAAATTCAATTCCCCCTGCATCATACACAAGGCTGTCTGTGCCCGGGGACCACACTTACTTTATCTTACTAAATACTCTCCCTCTAGACAACTTTGTTCCTCTGGCACCAACTCTTTTTGTGTAAAGTGTTTTGCTAAACAGAGGGTAGGTGGTCGATCGCTTTCCTCAGTTGGATCCCTCCTATGGAACAGCCTTCCCCTGCCTCTGCGTCTTGGCAGGACTTTCTTGAATTCCTGAAGCTCCTCAAGACCTTCCTCTTCACCTCCTCCTTCCCTTCTTCTCTTCCCTGCTTCACAGAGTTGCTGTGATTGGTGTCTGGGGCCCTTATGCACCCTCAGGGCCCCTGAACTTCCACACCCAATCGGCCTAGCTCATGTCTTCCCTCAGCACTTGCCCTGGCACATCCTCCGCCCTGGAGAATTGCACTTACTTCTAACGTGGCCCTTGGCCATGTAGCACTCAACAACCAAGCGCTTCATCTGTGGCTCACCCATGAGCCCGGACCCCCCAGCACTTACTCCCTCTGCCCTTTTCCTTGCTGCACTTGCACGTTCGGAATACTCACAAGGCTTAGTAGGTTCACCCTTTCCTCCTTTTCCCTCCACTGCTCTTATTAATTATTGCGTTATGTAATGTATTTTACTCCCTTGTTCTCTCTGTCGCCCTCTGGGCACCTTGAAACAGTAGTTGACTTGCTTTACAAGCGCCTAACAAGCAAACAATAAACAAACAAACAAACATAGAGAATTATTTGAAGTAATCTTCCAATTCTTTATAGAACGCTGCTGCTTTCTTTTATAACAGGTCAAGTCCTTTCCGCCACCATTTGGTTCAGTTCAGCTACATAGACCCTTGTTAGATTTAAGGCCTTGAGCCTTGTACTGGTGTCAAATACATGGTTCATGGCAGTAAACAATGACTCAAAATCAATGTGACTACTCCCCCAGACCCCATGGAAAAACACAAAGGCTGCCTTAGTGGTAGAATTAGGAAAGGCTGTGGGACAGCAGAGCAAATACCAACATTGGTTCAGAAAGGTCAAATATCCCCTTGGGACTCTGTGGAAACATTCAGGGGGAGCAAAAGGGAAAGGAGCAGGCAACACCAAGGTTGCTGGGGCCTCAGGATGCCTACGAATGGCTGCCTGGGGCGGCTCCAGTATCTGAGAGGATGGACCATCTGGCACTTCTCCAAATTCCTTTATTGCTGCTGAAAGAGGGTTTTTGTTTCCTTGAATGGAACCTAGCCTTTTTGCCGCAGTCATGTCATTGTGCAATATGGCGATGGCCTGAATGAGAGTCACAACGAGGTAATTCACAATGTCCAGCCATGAATAACAATGTAATTCCCCAGGAGGGTAGCAAGCATTTCTTTCCGACTGCACCAAACAAGAGGTTTAGTTCCAGTACTGGAAGTGGGGGGAACATGCAAACATGCAGGAGGAATGCTGCATGGCTCTTCTGCTGGCTGTAAGGGGGAAAGCAGAACAAGTGTTGGGTTAGTACAAATGTAAGCATTTCCTCTGATCATAGGCACAGAATACCTTAGAGAATGCAAAACATTTAAATTCAAAATAAGCAGACATTCAATTCCAGGTGCTATGGCAGAGTCCAGAGACGTCATTTAGGGGTGGCCCCTGAGGTCTCCATTGGTACCCTTGTGGTCTCCCTTGCAACCCCTACAAAACATCATTTTTTTAACAAATTGAAACTCCTGGGCTGTGGCCATTGCCATGTGTCTATTTGAGCTATTTGTCTTTCTGGAATTCCATACAATAATTGCTAGATGAATTAAAGGTTTACTTCAGGCACACTTCAGGGTGTGAGTCACTGATTTAGTCTGTTCTTAAACACCTCAAATTCACAATGCAGACAAAATCCTCCAAAAAGCATTAAGAGTGGAATAAGCATCCATTCCAGATTATGTGTTTTGCTTTTCGCAAGTTGCACTTATAGCATGTTTTTTTCTGCCGATACACATGGTGATTCATTCTTGTATGAAATGTATATCACGTTACAGTAATATTGTAACCATATTTTTCATAGTGCACTTAGAAACAATGCTATGTGATGCCACTTCCTGTTTTGTCAAGGGGTAAACGGTAGTGTTCCATTGCTTCCCATGATGTCATCTCGGGGTGGGGTCAAATGACATCACTTCCTGTGATATCATCGGGGGTCAAGGGTCATGTGATGTCACTTCCACTACCCCTGGCATTTTGGTGAAATGACGTCCCTGGCAGAGTCCAGAGACCAAGATGTAATGCCTGATGAGCCGTGCCAGCATATGGGAGGACCAGGCAGAAAATGTCTGCAAGGGATATCGCCCGGGCAGAGCTAGGATGACTCTAAGCAGGATGGACAGGTTCAATAGTCAGAAGCAATCCACAGAAATCCACAAGCAAGCACAAAGCAAATGCAGACTGCAGCCAGACAATATATCAATGACTGTAACTCAAAACAAAGAAGCAAGAAAAGGGAGATAGAGAGTACATTCTTTAGGTATTACATAAACACTCCAAGTGGCACAGAGAGAACAGTCAAACAAGGGGAGACACAATCAGGTCTGAAGACATAATGTTAAAAAGTCATAGGCCCTAAGCACCGACTGTGACCGGAGTACGAGGCTAAGTTCCCAGGATGAACCAAAAGCAGTCCGGAAACAGAGAAAAGGTCAAAGTATCAAGTTTGTTGCATTCATGATCCGACTAGGCCTTGTGTCAATCGGCCATGCGAGTGCATAGGGTAAGCAAGGATGAGCATTAGACAATTTTTCTGATTCGGTCCCTAACTTTCTGATGCAGACCTGAGAAGTCGGTAGCCTTGTGCTCAACATTGCAGTAGTGCGCAAAAGCGCACAATCTCGACAGCCAAGCAGAAAGCGTTTCTTCTTGGGAAGGCTGTAGCAAGTCAGGAAGGGACCTGAGGCGATGAAGAATTGGTTCCCACTATTCGAATAGGATGTAACCTTGGAGGCAGATCAGATCTCAAAACTTGAAAATAGCTGGTGAGCGCAGGCTAACCCAGCCAACATCGAATTTTTTTACTAGACTCTATCCTTTGTACCGTGACTCTCAGCAAGAAATCACATAGTGTAATAAAAGGGACAATACGTTTTTCTGATCTTCTGATACTCATATAATAGGCACGGTATAAACCTATGAATTGTATTCTGAGGAACTGTCCTTCTAGGGGAGTTGGACCTTGTCGTGTAATATTCAATTCAGTTGCTTTTCAGTTCACAGAGTAGGAGAAGTAATTGCTTTGTTAGTTTTGGACAACAATTACATTCAAGTTAAGTGAAACCAATATTACAAGCCACTGAACGGCTGGTGTGACATAAGATTCCTTTTGTGTCTGTCTAAAACAAACCATGATATGGTATGATGATATGATATGGCATTTGTAACGCGTCTATGCACAAGTGCTTCCAGGCGTGAGGAAGAAAGGGAGGCGGACAGATGGAAGACAGAGACACCGATCTTACTAGGCCAGGTGAAAGTGAGATCGCGAAAGTGCAGGGGAGGGGGAAGGGGAAATTGCAGGGGGAAAAGGGGAGGGGGCAGTGCAGTGCATAGGATAAACAGTGAAAATAAATAAATAAAGACAATAAATAAAAAGTGCAGCTAGCTGGTGGCAAGTGCAAGGGTAGGTGCAGACATCAGGTAGGGGGCTGTAGGGATAGAGAAACAGTTTCCCTGAGTCCAGATAAAGGACAGAAAGCATCCAAGTGGATGTTAAAGTCTCCAAGAAGGAGGAGTCGAGTGGTCGAGACCAGGAGGGAAGAGGAGAGGTCCGCCCACTCAGAGAGGAAGGAGGAGATCTGACCAGGTGGCAGATAGATGGTAGCCACAGTAAGGGAAAGGCCAGGAGAGAGAGAGCGCCTGCAGGCGAGGCATTCAAAAGATGAGTAGGCCTGTGTAGGAATGACAGAGGCATTAATTAATTAAGAAGCATTAAGTAAACATTAACAATGATCTTAGAGGAGTGGAAGAATGCCAAGAGGGCTTCCCACTGGGTGGCACCAATAATAGGAGAAGAAGAGAAAGGCGAGAGCACAGAGACCACATGTAGAGTCCATAGGTCTGGCGAGGGAATGACAAAGAGGATGTCGGTGAGGGTTTGCTTGGAGGAAGCACTGGTATAGGTATCAGCGATAGGGAGGCCTAGGTTGGAGACCAGGATGTCCTTTTTAAATTTATTCCTACCAGATTTATTAAGGAGAGCAGGGTAGTCCATAGAGAAGCAGTTAGAAAAGATAGGAGAGAGAGCACCATAGAGTAGGTAGGGAGAGGAGATAACAGGAAGGCTGGGGGAGGTAGACGGGGAGAACCCAAGGGAAGGACACAGGTAGGGGCTCATGCAAAGCAGAACACAGAGTTACATTTTATGGCAACCTAGAAACAACAGGTACTTATTGACAAAAAGTTGACAAAGAGGATGCATTTGAAAAGACAATTTGGACGCTGTGGTGAGCTATGTAGAGCTATGGAGAACCTAAAAAATGACACACTTCAAAAGATTAAAATACTCTGTGAGTGTGGAAAAAGGTGCCCGCTCACTGAGGTGTTTGAAAAAATAATACACCGCTAGAGCAAAACGCGTTGTTATTTATGGGATTGACACAAGTCAGGCTATTGATCATTGCTATGAAAACCTTACCACCCTAGGCCATCAATGCCAGTGCCATGCACTGCATGTGTGGATGTGGTTTGGATCTAGCAGAGGGTTTGACAGACACCAAGCCTCAGTGTACCTTGGACTGATGGAAAATATCCATTTGCCTATCAATATTTCAGCAACCGAAATAGGAAATGCAGCACTGATGTGCTGGGGCAATTCTATTCTGAAATATATCACCAATAGCAACCACAAACATTTGTTTAATAAATCGAGGACCAGTAATATAAATGGAGGGAAGCTAAAAGATATATATTAATAAATCATACAACTGATTAAATCTGCATCATTAAATACTTTTTCATACTTTTTATAGCACTGAAATTCAGCGTAATAGTATTTGATTGTTGATGTGCAATGTCCAAACATTGGGAAACATATCAAAAATGTTATTGTGAACACATTATGAAGACAGCTACAAATCATTTATTTCTGGAAGTCAACTTTTCAATAAGTTCCGCTTTAGGTGGACTGGGCCCATTAGCAATGTTTTGTGGCATTGCTTGTGTCCTAGGAACAAAATCTGGATCGATTCCATAAGTATGCATGGTCAACACAGTTAATGTCAGATATTTCACAAATTTGAATTCCATTACCTGGTATATTGGCTTGGCCACCCACTGTTTGCCTCATTTTGTAAAGGCCAAGAGGTAACAAAGCATTCCAAAGTTTCCTGCAGTTTCAACTTGTTCCCTCCCAATGTTCTCATTGTGCGCAAGTACAGTTAGTCTTGTTCTTGCCCTCATACCGTTTATGCCTAAATGCAAACTTTTGGGCCTGTACTTTAGGCACATATTACGGAACACCTCCAAATCTCCATTATGCCAGAATTCTGGGAGTCCCTTCAGGTCCCTCGAAAGAGTTGTATCGTACACAATCTTCTCAAGAGCTTTGTGTGGAGGTGAACATGGCACCAACCATTTCTTCTTGCGTTCCTGCTCCTTCGATAAAGGTCCATGTGCACATTCATGTAAATGCTGATTTTTTTGTCCATGAGTGTATGTTGGAACAATGGTGCATCAATGAAAGCCATTTTTTGAGTAGAATTTCTACAGACCCATCACCCATTTGGAGGTCCACCAAAGAGGGTTGCTGATAGACTGACACACTTTAAAATATTTTCCAAACTCTTTTTTTTTACAAACAGCTGTAATTTATTGACTGATTTGGCAACGTGCCATACATCAAATTGATAACTAATGTGTGGAAACTGCTCTCGCATGGTCTTAGCTATTGAAACATCCCTGTCAGTGGCTATCAGGTCTATTTGCATTTCCCTCGATTCCAGATGTTCGACGGATTTGACGAAACCATGTTTCTCCATGGCCACAGAAGTTGGACATTCGGACACCTGCACGATCTCCGAACTCACCATTTTTTTACTTTGCATGTCTTGAAAGTGGTATGTGCAGTATTTTGCTGAAAATCTGGGGCTGTCACACTGTCCGCCGCCAGCTAGCCAGAAACGTTTTCCGGAGAATGTGCTTTCGATTGAAATCTGTTCAATTTTCCAGGCTTGACTAATAGCGGGAAATAAGAATTCCCTTTGATATTTGTAGTACTGGGTTTTAGCAAGGAACTCAACTCCCATAAATTGACAGAAACTGGAAATTGTACAGAAAATAGACCTGCTGAAAAGTAAAGCTGCTGAACATAGTAGATTTCCAGCTGGCACTTTGCCCAGCATCGGTTGAGCGGACCATGAAAATGTATTATGGAGGTGGACACAGCTGGCTTGGATTTTCAGGATAGTGCCTTGTAATGCACGGGGCACATTTACCAATGTCTCCCCGCATATGTTCCCCCTCAATTTATGGACACATTTCAGCATCTGTACAATCTCTATCAGGCAACTGTCGAATACAATGTATTTTTGCTCCTTTATTAGCCAATCGTCCGGCATGAATGTGGTTTGTGTCTCGACTGTGGTGGACAAATCGCCCAAACTAGTCAAAGTAAAGTCGAGATATTTAGCAAGATCCTCGGTCATTTGCATTGAAGCTTCAGTCTCTGTTAGTTCAGGTTGTGATATTTGCACACAAATTGGAGAAACAGATAACATGGAATGTTTCTTGAGTGGAACATTTTAGTGGGTGTAGATTGTGTCAAGGGGTCTGCGAGGAATTGCAATGCATCTTCATTATATTCAGTTTCATCTTGTCGGGTTGTCACATGGTAGCAATGGTCCATGGACACTTTGCACGGATCACTGGTCAAATTCCATTCAGTTTCTGGTCATTGGGCATAAGCATCATGAGTCTGCTTATTGACTGCACCACGGTGCACCCCAAATAGTAGTTGGTCTATTGTGAAGTCTGTTTGGCAAGCGACATCTTTGGTTTCATTTGTTGCCTGTGTCTTTATACTTCTCTTCCTTCTGGGCCTCTAATAGATGTGCTAAAAAAAAACCTGCTCAGTGTATAGCACACACACAGCAGATACCACTTTAAAAACAAAAACATTACGTGAATAAAACACCAGCCTAAAAACTTCTACAAAACAATCTTGTTTGTCTGTTACCCATGTTTTCTTTGTTTTCTTTGAAACCGTGGGCTTCTCTTTTCCCAACGCACCAGGAATCTGAAAAAATAATGTTTTTTAATGGTTTCAATCAAGCACATTTCATTTTCACGCAAACATACATATGTACAACGTTACAAACAGAACCATCTTGACTGAATAGAAAAAATTACAACATTAAAATGTATTCCAAATGCAATGTGATGTCCAACTGTATTCAATATTAGGTTATGTTCACCTCTGGTCCATGTGCCTCCTCTTCTAATTCCACACCTTGTGTACATTCCTTGAATAGAAAATTAATTTAAAAAAAATAAAAGTCAATCGTACTGGAAATTAAAATCTTTCATCGCACAGAACACTTGCACAAAAAGTAGTATTAAATTATTAAGAACCGTATACTACAAGGTTTGTCATTGCAACACTAATAGAACATTTGTATGAACATACCCTCGCAAACAGTGTATGTCATTTAGTAATAATATACTTTTAAAATTTCACCTGATAACCGTACAAGATGACACATGTACTTGATCAGCGATCACTGTGCAAAATATACTGATTGTAATGTTGCCATCAAACCTTTTGTTATGTATTCTGCATTAGGGAGGAAGTGTAACATTAGAACTGAAATCAGAAAAGTTTGAAACAGCGCACGGTTATATGCATTTCACTCTCTAATAATACCCTTTGTAGGATTTACTTTCATTCTTGCAAGGGAACTGTAAGTATTCATACCTCACACTCTGGACCAGTTACAAAGGAGGAAGTGATTGTAGTTGAAGTTCCAGCATCCCCCTGTAACACAGTACTTGTTTTAGTACGATGAAAACAGCGAAATGGAACTGAGAAAATGAGAGACAGACATTGGCACATATAGAGAGACCCCCATAAATGCCACTTAGTGTACATAACCAATAGCATACATAAACATTTTCAAATAATTTGAAATTCCAAGCATAACACATTCTCGTAAAGGACAAGTTAAATAAAATTACTTGCTAGGCAAGTGAACTTGATGTTGACTACGGAAAAGAAATTGATGCAGAATTGTTCTCCTTCATTTTCAGTGCATTGTCATAAAGTGGTACAAGGGAAAATTAAAGTGGTATTAGATATGTGGGCAGATCCGACACTCAAGAATATCACTTTGTGCATGTCGGTAGGGCTCACCATTGGGATTCTGGACGTGTCGGTGGTTTCGTCACTTTTGAGGGTCTGTGCTCTACGAAGAAAAGGGACATGTCAAGCAACCGATTACGAAACCATTATGCGACTTTTAAAGGGCACTATGGCATTGTTTTCTAATGTAAATCATAGAGTAGAGAGTGTTGCTGTGCCATGGGTTTTTACTTTGAGAAACAGGGAGGGTTAATATTATTCCGTAACCTCGCCTTGCCAACCCAACATTATTGCAATAAATGCTTTGGTGTATATCACATCTAATCCTATTGACAAAGCAGATGGGACACCAGAGGTAAGAAGAAAGAAACACACAGTCTATGTAAAAAGTACAAAATAATTTTGTATTTACAGCATTAAACATAAAGCAAAGAGTTGTTTGTTGTCATTGAAGGCATCAATGAAAAAAAGCAAACACGGAAAACACACACCTTATACATTCATGTTCATTGATCACTAGACATGTAGGTTTAAATCTAGGCGCTGGTGTGGGGTAGAAGGGGAAGCATGCATAGAAGAAAGTTGAATGATTAGCAAAAGTAAAAAGGAAAAAGCAAAAAAGCATTATCTAGTGATAGCAGCAGAAATGGGACAGAGTCATTCCTGTCCTAACGGAGTGCTAAGAACAAATCATTTGGCTAAGCACAATTTGTGCAAATTAGGTTGGGGAGTGTCACTTTGTTACTCCCAGTTGAGGTCTGAGTTGGTAATGCCAACAAAACCATGATGGCATTTCTTCTCGGATGTGGCTTCGTTTTCCGAGGTCTGAGTTTGCCATAATAATAATAGTTTTCTAATGGTCATAATTTCTTGATTTATTAGAGGCTCCAGAAAGCGGGGATAGTTATAGTACAGTGAAATGTAGTATAGTAAAAATTCAATACAATCTGGCAACTATGAAAACTTTAGTAAGACACATTTTAAGTAAATATACACTGAAAGCTCAAATCCGTCGATGAAGTTACTTTTTCAATACCCTACCCAAATTAGTTTGAGAGATCAGAGATAATACTTATTTATGCAGAACATCTTCCTAAAATAACAGCAAACACAGCTAATTCATCATCCAGGACTCACCTGAGGCAGTGTGTGCATACATTTAGTTGGAATTGCTTTTGGAAGCAATTTATGAAGAATTCTGAGTCAATGCTTTTTTGTATACTCCGATTGTTCGTGCATATCATCGGTAATGTGCCGGTTGCAGATGCGGAATCGATTGGCCCTCACGTGCTTCAAGACATTATGTGCTCTATTTTCTATCTCGTCCACCGGAAAACCACAATATTTAACCCATCTTCTTATTAAATCAATATACTTCAGGAATGTATGCAGGACTGTGCCCAGACTTTTGGCATGGCTCTTAGAAGGGCAACCGAAAACCATACAAGCAGGCATTCTTGAAAAGTCTGTAAGATCTGTATAAAAAAATATAAATAATTTTTAAAAATTATACTGTATGCATGTGATTGATGGAATTATATCACAGCGTTCTATGCAATATTTGTTTTAGTCAAAGAAGAAAAACCTGTGTAACCTAGTCGAATGAACACAGTGCTAACTTTCATACAGAATGTATTGGTATACCGAAAATCGTAACGTGTTACTCTTCCGTGGTACATTAGGTGGAAATAGATAGAACATTTCAGATTAGCAATCGATGAATATATAGAAGTAAATAGGGGACCTACCCTTACCTGGACGAACAAACAAGCCGATTCAGCAAGGCGGGGAGCAAATAGCCAGGGAGCAGGTAGCACGATAAAGCAGAGCTCAGAGATGTTCTCTGGTAAAATGTCAAGGTGTTTATAAAGGATTAGAAAAGTGGGTGTTTATGTGAATGTGTAACGTGTTTGTTGCGAGGTCTTTGAGAGGGGCGCCTGGAGACACTGGGTCTGGAGAGAACAATGGTCACTGTGCAGAAGAACCCTTTTGAAGTGTACATGGTTTTGGCACCTTGGCTGTTGCCTTCCTCCCAGCCCCCTTGCAAGCGCGTGGCAACAGGTACGAACTGCCATTGATACTGGAGGGAGGATGGATGGGCATGAGGCGAGCGCAAAAGACCAGGAACACTCTTGAAGGGAGATACACTTATGTGGATTGCAGGGGCTGGGTCTGGAAAAGGGGAGCCTGGAGACACTGGGTCTGGGGAGGGCAAGAGAACAATGGTCCCTGTGTGGAAGATCCCTTTAAAGTGTACATGGTGTTTGGCAACTTGAGCGTTCCCACCCACCCATCACTGTTGCGAGAGCATGGCCACAGGTGCAAACTGCCATTGATACCGAATGGGGGTTGGGTGGGCATGAGGTGAGTGCAAAAGGCCTGGAACACTGCTGAAGGGAGACACACTTATGTGGATTGCAGGGGGCCAGGTCTTGAAGAGGGGAGCCTGGAGACAATGGGTCTGGGGAGGGCGTGAGAAGAATGGTCACTGTGCAGAAGAACCCTTTTGAAGTGTACATGGCATTTGGCACATTGGCCATTGCCATCCTCCCAGCCCCCTTGCGAGTACATGGCCACATGTGCGAACTGCCTTTGATACTGGAGGAGGGATGGATGGGCATGAGGTGAGCGCAAAAGGCCAGGAACACTCTTGAAGGGAGACACACTTATGTGGATTGCAGTGGCGAGGTCTGGAAAAGGAGAGCTTCGAGACAGTGGGTCTTGGGAGGGATAGAGAACAATGGTCACTGTGCAGAAGATCCCTTTGAAGTGTACATGGTGTTTGGCAAAAGCCTGAAACCCCAATGGTCTATGCAAAGCTGGGGAAGCAAAACACCAGTGACTTTGGACATGCACATCAGGGGTATGAACTGTCAAAGTGAAACTGTGTTTCCCCTGGAAACTTCACGCCAGCCCCGGAGCATTCTCTCAGCTGCAACAGGCACTGAGGGAGGTCTCAGAGGCTGGTGTGGCTTCTCCATGATGGGAGAGGGTTAAGGGGGGGTTGGCGCCCACTCTCGCCCATTATGGCCTAGCTGCCCCTCTTCAAATCACACAATTCTCATTCAAAGTGACCATTACTGGCATAGATAGGCATAACACTAAGTAATTGCCCCTTTAAATCACATGCATGAAGCTGCTGCTGCATCCCATCTATGCCAGTAATGGCCACTTAAATAACATGCATGATGGGTGAAGTGCTTCATGCATGTGATTTAAAGTTACCCTTGCTGGCATACATATGTTGTGGCAGCAGCTTCATGCATACGATTTAAAATAACCATTACTGGCATAGATAGGAAACCTATCTATGCCAGTAATGGTCACTTCAGTAGTATCTGCAAGAGAATTACGTGACCAACCATACCAATTGTATGGTTAGTCATGTAAAACCATTGCAGAGATGCTATACATGCGCACACATGCCCACATGCACTCTTATCTATATATGTATATAAAACAAAGTTGTGTTTGTTTGTGGGTTTGTGGGTTTGTATGTGGCGTTGTTGGGAACGTAACTCCTCATGAACGGTGAGGTCTGTTGTCATGAGTTTTTCATGGAATATTCTGTATTTTTTAATTTTGTTTTTTGGCATCATGTTTTGTGGTATTATACCGCCATCTACAGGTTATTTGTAGGAAGTGCTCATCATCGCGCATTGAAGCTGAAACATGATCAACATTCTGAAGAAGGAAGATCTCAAGACCATGAAGCTGATAGAATTCAACATGCTTTGAGACAGAAGAATGAAAATGCTGAAGAACCTAAAGCAAGACTTATTGATCTGAGAATTTGTGCTGCTAAAAAACAAAGCAACGGAACTGCTGAAGAAACTGAAACACGACTTGCTGTGAAGAGAATTAGTGCTGCTGAACAACGAAGGAATGAAACTGCTGAAGAAACTCAAGCGACACTTGCTGATCTGAGAATTTGTGCTGCTAAAAAACGAAGTGATGAAACTGCAGAAGAAACTGAAGTGAGACTTACCGATCAGAGATTTAAAAATCTAAGAATTGAAATCCCAGACGAAGCCGGGTAGTTCAGCTACTGCTAATATAAGCATGCATACATACATATTTGCACAGCTACTCACTCAACTAGTCCTAAACACACAGAGATCATTACATTCAAACACACACAGACACCCAGTCAGACATTCATACCAATACATACACACATTCATTATAATACATATATGATTCATACAATGCATACATTCATCACAATATACATACATTCATTACAATACATGATACATACATACATAACAATAAAACATACATTACAATACAAGCATACACTTACTTATGCCGTAGGTCTCCACTCAAAGCCAGGACAGAGGCACAACGAGGCAGCAGCATGCAGAGTGTGCGGCAATGGTGTGCCCCGGAAGGACTTGAATGATTCATGTCCTTCCACAGTGCGCTGACGCTGTGCGGACAACAGCAAGAACGTGGTTGCATGGCAACCCTGTGCATGGGGTGCTGTGCTGAACAGGACGGTGCACAACTCACAGTTTAAAAAAAATATATATATCAGCGCTGGCTGACGTGCATTAGCCAGCCAGTGCTGATTTCAAATATTCACAGGGTGATTTTTTTTATTTTTTAAATCAGGACTGGTGCTCAGGGGGCCAGCCCTGACAGAGGCAGCTGGTAGGCACACCAGGCACCATGTGGGCACCAGGAGGGGCGTCCACCTCCCCCCCAAACCCTGGCTCTGCCACTGAAAATATCCCCTTTGTCCATGTAAGTCTCAATTTCTTAGTTATATCAGGATCAGTAAAATCTCTGGGCCTGGGCTACATATCCTTTTCTCTTGATGGGAATGGTCAATTTACTGCTATCAATAGCAATAGTTACATCTTGCAGAAACTAAAATCCTACCTGAGGCACCTCCACCGACCTCTTAGGTTATGACGCAGAGGGAACTTGACAACCTTCCTAATCACAATAGAGGCCTCTGAGATCGGAGCAGCACCCCAAGCCTTTTATCATCCCGATGAGAATCAAAGAGGTTCTTTTGTAGGCAAAGTGAAGTAACCCAGGCTTGTGTGCATATGTTGGGAATACAGAGACACAGCACTGGTTCTCTAAGCACAACTGAGAGACTTATGAGCTGCAACAAATGATATACAGAGTTCTATTTTCATATCGCAACAAATGGCTTTGCACTTATCCTATTTTCTTCCAATGCAGCCTTCAAACTAGAGTCAATATTTATTTAAGTGCACACAAATAGCAAAACGCACAACAACATCCCTTTTCCTTTTAATATAAACTAACAATGTGACGAATAAACGTACACATGCACTATTACACACAGCACGTTGTAAGGGGCATTCTCTGCAACTTAATTTCCAATATACTTAATGTTCACGGACGCCACAATACTTCTCCCCGTTGCAACTTTATTAATCACAGCCCGTACTGGAATGAAAAGAGAACAAACAAATAATACGGTAATAACATCCGTTTGTTTTTGCTGCGCTGCCTGCATCCCAGGTCTGTCAGAATGGCAGGCCTCTGAGACACATGATGACCTGGACTTCCCTCTCTGCACAAGGTTAAGGAAAGGAGTCTTCGCCCCTCTTCTGACAAACAACTGTGCACTGTTGCACATTCCAACACTGTCGGACATTATTCTGAGCTCGGGATACATTTTCGTGCAGACAGCCGACATTGTCCCCGCCAGTTTCCAGCACCCGCATTCTTAGATAGGTGGAAGGATTGGAAGGGAGATGGCAAGCTTTAAGGCAGAAAAAGCTGCTAAACATCGTTGTCAGGGCAGCTTGTGCTGTAGTATCACCGTGAGCATATCTTAAAAGATGGTCACTTTTCTGATTTGCAAAAGTGTCCTTAAGCTTTCAGTAGATTAGAAAAGCGGAGCTGCAGTCTGGCCAATGCTCAATATGAAGGGGAAACATGCGCAGTAGATGTGAACAGCAGCTCACAGGTGCTGTGTTTAAACTCCTTTCTGTTGACATGCAAAGCCAGGGCTTAGCCAGGAGACTGCCCTGGCAGTGCCTGCCTTGGATTCCTGGTGGTGCCAGGGCTGTTGGCTGGGCCCTACGTAAATCAGGCACATGCAAAAGCTGAGGCTTACATGTCAGTACACCACATTCTCTTTTTTTCAGAATATGGTGCTGTTAAGAAAAGTATTGTTCCTACTTGGAAATAAACATTTTTATTTTTACACAGACCTCTAAATCGGTCGCTATGGGTTTTTTTCCCCCTATTATAAGTCCGGGAATTCAAGTACTAGCCTTCAAAGAAAATCGCAGGACGTGGCTACTGTCCAATCTCTGCACAAGTGTCAACCTTCTGGGGAAGTAAACCATGCATTTCCCAAAGCCTGAAGCATGCATTCTACACCAACCAGAACGCTAGCACACATGAACGCTTTGAATGTTCTTGGTAATGGCGTCGGACAAGAGCTGTACCCATGTGCTAACGATCCGCCGTCTTGAGGTAACGGCCCAAGCAAAGCTCCATTAGCACCCGTGCAGTGGCAATACAATGGTCAGGCAGGATTGGAAAAGTTAAAGCAAAGTAACACAAACTCCACTAGCCAAAGTGCAGAGGTTGGGCGTGTCCCGTAACCTGTGTACACACAGGATGACAGACACGGGACCTCATTACAAGGTTGCCGGTTCGGTAACAACGGTACCAGTAAGCTTACCATTACCGTTGTTACCGGACCGGCGAACTACGATTTTGGCGAGCGGGTGCCTTTCAGCCCACCAGGTCGACCTGCCGGGCAGAGCGGCACCCGCTCGCAGAACTCGGCAGATGCACCGGCACCATTCATGAATGGTGCCGGTGCATCTGACCTCCCCATTTCCATTGAGTCCAATGGGACTCAAATGGGAATGGGGAGTAATATTTGCTGGCACCTGGCAATGGTCAATTACCGGGTCCGCCGGGGCTGGATTGCCTGGGTAATTGCCCATTGCCAGGTGCCGGTAAATTCATGACTCCGGCGGCAGCCGTGCCAGAATTTACCGGCACTGCTACCAACGGACTCATAATTAGGCCCATCGTATCATGACTTGGGGGAGGAAAGAAGAAGGACGAATGCGGCTCGGAGGAGGCGGCGGAAGATTGGCAAAGGAAAAAGCACAGCAGGATTGGGGGAAAAAGCAAGGTGAAGGGCAAAGAGGTGAGGTGCAGGTCCAAGAGGCCTGCTCAGGCAAGTGTGGTGAAGATGTGGCGAGCTGGAACAGGAGAAGAAAGATGGTCGTAGCGGTCACAGAATTTGGGGAGCGCAGGCTTGTCCTGACAAAAAAACCCACGGTTTCCGCATTGTGATAGGCTGTAAAACACATTCTAATGGTGATAAAATTCGAACGATGTACAGGTGTCCAAGCTTTGTTATTAAACATGATGATAAGTACGGGCACGTCGAAGGTGGAGAACACGGCCATACGTGCCATCATTATTTGAGAAAGACATCGCTGTCAGACACAGCAAGAGTGGTGCATCGTGAGATCAAAGCAACACCGAGGAGTGATGGGTGGAAGGTTCTGAATGCATCATATCCAATGGCGTTGCTCTAGGCAATGGTCGGAGCTATCCAAGGGGGAAATCCAAATGTAAATCGAGCATGATTCGATACCAAACAGGGCAGTGCTGCCCAAAGAGCTAGGTCACATCCCTTCTGCATGACACCAGTGGACACCCCAGTCGGGTTTGTAGCTTGTGTTTCTTTTTTTTTTGCAGCAGACTCAGTTTCCATTTCTGAACATTTCTGAACATACCATACTATAAAAGGTGTTTAACTAACATATCACATTACAGCCAATGCATTGCACCCCTTTCCATTCCCTGCACACATGTCTCATATTGTCTGATGCAATGAACCGTGCTTTATTAAAGAAGTGTATTGATTTATTTGATTTATTTCTCAGGCTTGGCCAGCCACTGCGGTGTCTCACAGCACTATGAAGCAGATGCAAGGCAGGATGTTGGTACTGTATACAACAAACAACTATTCAAAACAGGAATTCCATTTCATGGGTCCCACCATTTCTTCCAAGTGATGAGACGTGTCGCAGTGGCCAACAAGGGTCAAAAGTGTCTTCCTGTTGTCTTAAGGTAGGAATTCTTAATGAAAGGAAAAAGCAATCTGCCCCAGAGTAGAATGAAGGAAGGATCCGAAGGGTTGAGTCCCTCTGCCTTTGATTTCTGGGCCCTGTCCTCTTATTATTTTCTGTGCTAAGCTCTGGCGTGTGTCTCCTGTGTGGTGGAGCCATCCTAAAGCTCTGGCGTGTGTCTCCTGTGTGCAGGGTCGGACTGGGATAAGAAATAGGCCCGGACACTGAAAAAAAAGTGGCCCACCCCTCGCCTCACAAAAGTGGCCCACCCCTCGCCTCAAAAAAAGTGGCCCTCAAGCCATCATCTGTGAATCGTGTCAATTCACGACTTTACAGAAAATGCTACTTATGGAGCGTTCATGAGTTTCCCACATTACATCACAGCTCATAAAATATCGTAACTTTGCATACAAGAATGGATCACGATATGTATCATTAATATCTGTGTGTATAGATCCATATTGTCAAATTACTGTGAATGCAAGCAATCGTCCAAGGCCAAATGATAATATGTTATTGTATAGCACTTACGCTTAAGCTCTTTTTTATAGAACAAATTTGCATACAATATCACCCAACCTGTGTTGGTACTCATTTATCGACCTAAGAAGGATGAAAGGCTGAGATGGACTTGCTGGGATTCACACCTGCAGATCGAACACACATCGCAGTAGCGAGCGCTCAACCCACTGAGCTATCATATCGGATATAGTAAAATGAGCAATTATTATTTGGTGATACTGACAAAGCCTCACACAGTTTTGCAGCTGTTCAAACTGGTATACATTTCTTACATTTTACAGACAGTTCTCTGCTTAGCTTGTATAAAGATGCTTTTTATATTCTGCAAATTTTGTGGTTACACTTTAACTGTACATACATGCCTATCATTGCCATTTTTTTAATCACTCTTTTAGTATATAGAATCTTATGACTGTAATCTGTTTGTTTTCATTTCTGTATATTGCCCTGTATATCATATTTTATGTCAATCTGCCATGTAACCTAAGTGATGCGCTCAGATGCCCGAGGCCAGGTGCGCTTTATAAATAAAATACAAATACAATTATCTCTTTATTATGGTGAATATTGTGACCAATCAAAACAGAAGAGTCCATTATTCGCTTAAAAGGTTTTCTTAATAACTCAATATAAGACATGTTTAACATTTAAAATTGTGGACATTATGTTGTTCACATAATGCTCAATGCCTTTATGCAAATCGTCAGGATTGGGTTCTATTTAGAGATACTGTGTTGCACAACCTGCCCCCTCCTTCCCAAAGCCCCGCCCCTCCTAAGAAGTCGGTTCCCCCAATAAATGTTTTCCATGTTCAGCTGACTGGGTGCACATCAAGGACACCATACATGAAACCTTACTAACTCACAGCACTAGACGTTTTAAACCACGCGTTCGATTACTATTAACCTTATGCAACCCAAACATTTCCAAGTTGCTTCAAATATGTTGAAACAGGCTGCGGTTGTATCAGACTGTAAAACAGAAAACTATTATATATGCATGTTCTCCTTTAGCAACTTAAAAGTTAAATCTATAACTTCCGTTCCGTTAAATTAACCGTGACATGTCCGCTAGGTTTGTCAGTTTGATTTATAGAAATCCATTCAAATGGCACATCAGATTTTAGTCCTTACTTCCAGCGACACGCTGTGAACAAGCAAGGTCCCTTGCACACCTTACTAACATGGGGCTGCCGCGGCATAGCATCAATCACAGTACCTCTTGGCGCCAGTAGAAACCAATTCTCCAAGGACAGCGCAAAAACATTTTCTTTTTCTTTAATCTCCAAAGGTATCCCGAACTCCAGGGAAGCCTCTTCTCGAGTACGCCTCTTACGCCTGTCACTTCTTCTTTACTGTAAGGTTCCATGTGCGTCGCCACGCAAAGAGCGTTAAGAGGGCCCTTCCTCTAACGAAAGGAACTCCTGCTTGCCTGCAGTCGAAGGATCGCCAATGGTGCCGGGCTGTCCTTGGGTTCCAGCAACGGCAGGCTCCAGTGTAATACAAAACACTGGGAGGGATCAGGCCGGGCTGAGGCAGCTCCGCCCAGCATTGCCGCTCCCTCCCAGTGTTTTGTAACACTGACTGCTGCTGGCGCCAGGGTGTCGCGGCCGGGCCGCGGCAGTTGGCCGCCGGCCCGCCGCATTTATCAAAGAAAGGTAACACTTCAGTGTTACCTTTCTCTGCATCTGCGGCGGGCTGGCGGCGGCGGGCGCAGGGCTGCAATTGCAAAGGATCTGTAAGTTGCTTACTTACAGATCCTTTGCAACTTGCATCCATCCGTCCGGCGAGGCTGAGGCTGGTTCCTGAAGTGTGAAGGCTTCACAATGAAGCCCATGCCTGGGCCGAAACCGGCCCACATGGTCTTCAGGAACCGGCCCCCAGGTCTCCAGCCATGATTTTGCATCGGCCACGGGCCGATGGGCCGACGACCCAATCCGACCCTGCCTGTGTGGTGGAGCCATCCTAAAGCTCTGGCGTGTGTCTCCTGTGTGGTGGAGCCATCCTAAAGCTCTGGCGTGTGTCTCCTGTGTGGTGGAGCCATCCTAAAGCTCTGGCGTGTGTTTCCTGTGTGGTGGAGCCATCCTAAAGCTCTGGCGTGTGTTTCCTGTGTGGTGGAGCCATCCTAAAGCTCTGGCGTGTGTTTCCTGCTCTGGCGTGTGTTTCCTGTGTGGTGGAGCCATCCTAAAGCTCGGGCGTGTGTTTCCTGCTCTGGCGTGTGTTTCCTGTGTGGTGGAGCCATCCTAAAGCTCGGGCGTGTGTTTCCTGCTCTGGCGTGTGTTTCCTGTGTGGTGGAGCCATCCTAAAGCTCGGGCGTGTGTTTCCTGCTCTGGCGTGTGTTTCCTGTGTGGTGGAGCCATCCTAAAGCTCTGGCGTGTGTTTCCTGCTCTGGCGTGTGTTTCCTGTGTGGTGGAGCCATCCTAAAGCTCGGGCGTATGTTTCCTGCTCTGGCGTGTGTTTCCTGTGTGGTGGAGCCATCCTAAAGCTCGGGCGTGTGTTTCCTGCTCTGGCGTGTGTTTCCTGTGTGGTGGAGCCATCCTAAAGCTCGGGCGTGTGTTTCCTGCTCTGGCGTGTGTTTCCTGTGTGGTGGAGCCATCCTAAAGCTCTGGCGTGTGTTTCCTGTGTGGTGGAGCCATCCTAAAGCTCTGGCGTGTGTTTTCCTGTGTGGTGGAGCCATCCTAAAGCTCTGGCGTGTGTTTCCTGCTCTGGCGTGTGTTTCCTGTGTGGTGGAGCCATCCTAAAGCTCGGGCGTGTGTTTCCTGCTCTGGCGTGTGTTTCCTGTGTGGTGGAGCCATCCTAAAGCTCGGGCGTGTGTTTCCTGCTCTGGCGTGTGTTTCCTGTGTGGTGGAGCCATCCTAAAGCTCGGGCGTGTGTTTCCTGCTCTGGCGTGTGTTTCCTGTGTGGTGGAGCCATCCTAAAGCTCTGGCGTGTGTTTCCTGCTCTGGCGTGTGTTTCCTGTGTGGTGGAGCCATCCTGTCGTTGTTATATTCTGCCCTGCTTAGAAATCATGTGCTCTTTTAGTTTTGTATTGCTATGCTGTCCTATGTTATGCTACACCATGTCATGTTTAAGCTGCAGGGGCATTTTGTGCAATATTTGCCTGTTAGGAGATAAGTGTTTTGTTCCCAAATCTAAATGCATTTTACATGAATTTCAGCTTTTGATGTACAACTTCCCTTTCCCTTTAGATGGGTGTCTCTGTTCCCCCTCACACACAATCCTGTTCGGACTTCCACTTCCTTCCTCACTGCATCTGCCCCTGCTAGGCCCTTGTGTTTTTCCTCTTTCAAAGCTCCCTCCCCAATATAAACTTCTAACCACATTTTAATTGCGTGGCTTTTAATGGTGGTGTGCTAATTTTTCATTTACATTTTTTATGTATTTGTTCACCCCTTCCTTTCATTTTTTGGGAAATGATTCCAACTTTGTTATAGTAACTGACTGGCTAGGTATGTTATGTCAGGTTATGTTATGTCATGTTTCATTATGTTGTTTCACATTAGTGTTTAATGTCAAGCGCTGTGAAGCAGCCATAAGGTGGCAGGTAAGACAGTCACATGATGACAGGTGGTTCAGTGTGTAGTTTTAGTGGTGGTTTGGTATATTTTATTTCACAAAGACATGAAGGGATCTGTAGAGCAGGAGTGAGGCGGCAAGACAAGGCAGTTAGCTGTGGCCACCTCCTCCTGTCTCATCTGCATAATTCGGCTCCTTTGTATATTTCACCACCTGACTTCAAGCCCATCCAATCACCCACAAGCCTCAACCCATGTAAGTAGGGTGCATGAGTTTAGGAGCAGGCTGAAGAGCTGAAAACCTTGGAATTGATTACAAGAACTTCCCTGATAGTGGTATAGTGCATTATGGTGCATCTGGTCCTGTATGGGCTCTCGCACATAGAGAGGCAGGATGCATTCTGGGAAATTGACTTGAAACGAGAAGAGGACTCAAAACTCTACCAACAAAAAAGGGGAGTACATTAACTAAAATAGAATATAGCAAATACGAGAAATCAACAGAAACAACAGCACCCTTAGAAATAATCAGTGTAGACCAACAGAATGACTGACAATAAAAACCATCACATCTGAATGTCAAATGTTTTAAGAAGCATTTCTTTTAGCCACTATCTACCTCACCCAAAATTAACTGTGAGTGAGCGAGGTGGTTTGATGAAAGCTGCGTTAAGCACAGAAGTAAAAAAAATCCGTGCACTGATCCAAAATGTGAGAAACATTGATAAATAGTTTTGCAACATTTAAGGAAGTAAAAAGGACGTATAAAAGGCTCATTATGTAAATGAAACACATTTTCAGTGTCAGGGATAAAAGCAACAATTTGCATCAAAAATGTCTATGGAAAATGTAAGAGTAGATTCATTTAATGCAACTGTAAAGAGTTTGTTGATTGAAGGAAGACTATGAGTTTGGCGTAAATAATGGCAGTATATTTCTGCCGAATCATGAGTGTACAGATGCGAGCACCACCCATCAGTTGTAACAGTAATTCCACCAGTGGAATTACTGGCCAAAAACAGTACACCAATGGTACATCTACCAATTCTTGGAGGAATTACTGTTATTGCAGAAAATTGGCAGAATTACTGTATGGTAATTCCGCCTGTCGGAATTCCTGCCGAACGGGAAGTCGGCATTACGTGAACGGGAAGTTCAGCGACGGCCATCTTTAAAACCCAATCCACTCAAAGTCACCATTAAGGAAGTGCCACGTAAACCCAGAAAACACACAAAATATTGTCAGGAGGCAAAGGCAAGTGCAATGGTCTGAAATGCAGCTACACAAGTCAAAATTCACACAGTCGGAGCTCAGCATTCTTGAAGAGCAGGTGGTGACCCATGTAGAGGAGCTGTATGGGTCACAAAACCATAAGATGTCCTAGCAGCTTAAGAATGTTATCGGGGCTGAAATCCAGGAAAAGCTTGTGGCCGTAGGACATTTCCCTCGGGACTGTGAGGACATGCACAAGAGGTGGAACAACCTCAACGCCTGAGTCCGCACTCGTCTCGAACCGCCGTCGGGAGACATCAGCCAGTGGTGGAGGAACTGTTTACGCACTGCAGCTTACAACCTGGGAGGAGACGGTGAGCAGCATCCTCCACATGGTGGGCCTGGAGAGAGTGGGAATGATAGAGTTTGGAGCCAGCAGCCAGGATGACCCCAGTGAGTACATGAGTGAATCAGGGGTCCATTGCACAACAAAACCAATAGTATGTTGACATACACATACTTCCCACTCATCCAGCAGAGATTAACCCAGACAATGCACAAGCAATCAGTGTAACACCTCGGGACTTCCACACCTTGAACGTGTGTTTGAGGAGGGTGCGGGCCTTAAATACACATTTGGAGGCTATTATTTACGCCTCAGCTTGATTCCCATCACCTGGATGCTTTTACCTCCAACATTTAGCTGCATTGCATTTTTGGCAGAATTGCTGCCAATGTTTGGCAGTATTTCAGTGGAATTTTCACCTGTAATATGGCAAAATTAGCATGTGTGTTTCTAGGGCTAATTCCACCGGCAGTATTACCGCAAGGGGTAATTCTACCACTCGTCAGCAGATTTCTTCCGGTGGTAATTTCGCCGGGGCTGATTCCGCCTGCAGAATTAGCACTGATTTTCAGTGACCTGTAATTCTGCGGAGTGGCAAAAATGGCAGTAACATATTTACCGCCCCTTACACCGCTTACCTCTGAACTAATGAGGGGCTAGGCCTCAATATTATTATCAGGCCTAATGCAGCAGAAGGAAGAATCCATTTTGAAAGTGTGTGTTTGCAGAATGGAGAAAAGTAGCTTAGAAATATATAATGTATTTCCTTACACATTTGTAATATGCTGCACTAGCAAAATTATTTAGGGTATAATTTTGTAAAATGCATTTACGCTTTCCTTTTACACTCCAGTTCATTTTACACCCATCCGGAGGCTTAGGAGGGCAGCAAAGTGGCAATATCATCACCACTTTGCTTTCCCCCTCTGTTTCTGGAGAGCATTTGGGTGTATGCCTGCATGAGATTTTCATGCAAGTGTAAAACCAAAGATTCCAATGGAATACACCTGGTGCTTAGCAGGCAGATACAATTGGAATCCATTATAAAACTAAGCCTGTAAAGTGTATTTGCAGTCAGTGTTTTATTTCTCTCCATGCAGGGAGTAAAAGTAAAGTATGAAGGCAATTTTGCCTTGATTTACTCTCCGCATTGTAAGTGTTCCTCTGCATGTAAATAGAACTTTTAGCAAAATTACCCCCTTAGAGACATGCTCTTCACTACCAAAATTATATTAGTGTACACTTATAAAGTTGCATTAGAGGATTGCTGTTAAAAGAATTTTAAGGTTTAATTGTACAGTACTTGAAGTACACATCTGTGTGGGATATTGTCAGTACAGGCAACCCAGGTATGACTGTGAGCCTCTCAGGAACCAAGAAGTGATATCCTCCAAACCTGTGAGGAAGAGGTCTTACTGGTTCATATAATTATAACAATTCCCTGCAGGCAGGAGTGCTACGGTATAGGCCCCTCATGATCTCTCATTGTGGATATTTCAGGAGCTGTCGATGAGAGAGAATTTGAAAGGAAATGACTAACAGGGAATTGTAAAATGATTTTAATACTTATCAGTGTTTAGGCCCTTATCTTTTAGTGAGAGTCCTAATGTGAAAGAATTCTGTGTCTGGAGTCTGAGGTCCTGGCTTTTCCTTAACCAGAGGAGTTGTAGCTCGAGAGGCAGAAAAGATCCTGGAAATCGAGGATCAGGTAATCCACCTTCCAAAATGACAAAGAGACTTAGAGCCTTATTACAAGCTTGGCGGTATTCTGGTGGTAAAGCCGCCAGAATACCAGCAAACAGAATTACTGTTACGGCCACCTGGTTCGGCGAAATTACACCTGGATTACAAGTGGCAGTATTGCAGTGTTTGTGCATATTTATGGAGTCCATAATACTGCATGGGGATTTCAGCTGAATTATCGCTGGCAGTAATTCCGCCAGCAGGACGTCTGCTGATTATGATGATTTTTGGTGGTTAGGTGGCCGAATTTTCCTCTGGCTCACCAACAATGCTGTACTACAGCGGTGGAGTAATGTGGCAGTAATCTAGTGGGACAAAGTTACAACTGTATTATTGCAATATTTTCCTGCACTGCCGTACTTGTAATGAGGCCCTAAATACATAATATTTTAATATTGCAGGAGGCATAGATAAACTAAGCGCTGATGATACTTTTACATTTTTATATTCGCGTGACATCATCATGCTACAAGAGACGTGGGCAGAAGAAGACTTTACAGTCGATGGATATGTTATTCATCCATCCAAAAAAGCCATGGACAGACATTTTGGTAGTTTAGTACTACTATTAAAAACTTTGATGAAATGCACATTAGTCCCTCTTTGTTCAGCCCTTAATTTTGTACATGTTTTTAAATTAAACTGTATCTGTAGGGATGTTACCAATTGTGCTAATTAACTTATATATCTCCCGACAAAAACAATGTAGTGCTACCAGTTTAAATCTCTTCAAACGCCTTATGGACAATACAGTATTGAAGATGGTTAAAAAGCATTACTGGTTAATCTTAGGGGGCGAATTGTATGACTGATCCTTGTGCCTGTCCTAACTGCCTTTCAATTCTTGGCTATTCTACTGGGGTTTTCGCTCCATCAATGCTGATGGATAGTCCAGGAAAGCATACCTTTAGAGGTTCTAGGGGCTTCTACTATCAACTATTTTGTATCCCTGGTACTGAATGGCCTTTTGTAGGGGATTTTGTGTTGTGAAGGACATCCTTAGTGACCACCACCTATTAGCTCTACACATTGCATGGTGGGGCTGCATGCAACCATGTAATGATTTCTCTCTCTTAGCTAGAGCAAACCTAGCTTCAGCGTAAGAGAATAAAATGGGAAATGTTAAATGAAACCACTATTTATGAGACCCTAAACATTCCGAATTTCGGGTATTTCAATACATTTTTGAAGTTGGACCTTAATTCCTACTAGTGCCAACATATTATTACCTGATAACTAATATCTCTGCTTCATGTTTTCTGTACTGTTAATGAATCACTCGCCTATAAATCAAAGGGGTGGCTTAATTTGAACTGCAGACTAGCTAAAAGTAATCTACTTTCTATCTTGAAGAATCCCGATCCTTGCAGGAAAGACATAAGTGCCCGGCTTTGTATAAGAACGCTGTGTCCACTTGTAAAAAAGGATCGGATAACTCAAACTGGTCTGATCTAATCGTGGATTCTAAAGGGAAATACCAGAACATTCTGGGAAATAGTTAAGCAAGGCCAAATTTAGCAAAGAGGCCTAAATGGTCTTGAAACCAATATAGAGGATCAGGTCTGGATCACCCATTTTTAATCTTTAAATAAAGCCATTACTCCAACCAACAACCAGACCTTGCTCCCTATTTCGACTGGTCAGAGGATTTCTAATGCTGATTCCCAGGCTCATAGATCATCACTTATAAACACTATTCAGGAGAATGTCTGATGCTACACTCAAACAGGCACTTATTTGTTGCCCCACTGCAGATGGAATCCCAACAGAATTATTTTCATATATGGTAGACATTTGGGCTCCAATTTTGACCATTTGTTTTAATCCTTTAGTCAAAGAGCGCTGTTTCCCAGACTCATGAAGATAAGCAATAATTCACCCCATTTTCAGGAAAGGGAGGACAGAGAATCCTTATTTCATAGACCAATCTCCCTCCTTGATTCCTAATTCAAACTCTTTGGGCGGGTCCTCATCACAAAAGCCAAGCATTAGGTCACAGAGGCCAACATCTTAACAAATATACAGCTGGCCTTCTGACATGGACTACGCACCAATGAACAAGTCTTTAATTTATACTTGATTATTTCTCATTCTCTTTAGATCAAAAGCGGACCAGTCTACTTGTTGATGATGGATTTGATTACTGCCTTTGACAAAGTCAACAGACAAAAACGATGGCAGATTCTAATATCCAGGAACTGCCCGGCCATCATTGTATACGTTTTGATTTGTATACATCAGGGCAATAGAGCATGTGTCAAGAGTGAAGATAATGGTCAATGCACCAAAAATTTGCCTGTGGAACTGGGAGTCTGACAGGGCTGTGTCCTTGCCCCACTCCTATTCTGACTTTATGTAAACGAATTGTTTTTGCCCTAGTCCCAATTGGTGCTGGAGCACCCATCATTGGCAATATGCCGATTCTTGCAGCGGCATATGCTTATGATATATGGCTCCACCCTTTGGGGCTTTTCAGATGTATCAACATTACAAGTGGAAGAGAACGACTTCCTAAAGAAGTTGCTAGGTCACCTAATTTTGTCACTAATATTGAAATGGGTCTATGTTATTAAGAAGGTGATTTGTCTTTAGAACCCTGTGTTCCACTGATTACAGACTTGGCATAACAACAAAGCTGTTCTAACACATTTTATCAATAAGGCCATATTAATTAAACCAGGACCTAATTCCATTCCTTGGTTTCGTTATGTAAGTAATTATTTTCTGAAAATCAATGCACATAGCCACTTTATTAATCCAGTTCCCATAGCTTGGAAGGGCCTTAAAAACATACAATCACACTTTAAATCTTATGTCCAGGTTATGCAGGAATCTAAAGAAATTACGAAATCTGCACATCATATTATCCTCAAACTCCTTAGAAGAATATTTATGCTGAAGCATTTGCACATTATATGTTTCATTTCGAGGGCAAGGTTCAATTGCTTATCATTACAACAGCCTCCTACTCGGGGCATCTAGAAGAAAGCAGCTGTCCTCTTTGTAGGGCATGTAGTGAAAATCTCTTACACTTCATACTTTTTTGCCTGGCCTATGCAGATGTCAGACGCAAAACATTACTTTTAATCTTGCAAGAGACTGGTCTTCGGCTGTTTCCGCACAGCACTTTATTTCTTATTAATGTTTGATTCTCCTATGATGGACCTACTGAGCTGTACAATCAGGGAAAACGATGTAAAATGGCAATTGACTTAACAATACTACTCAGGCTAATTCATTCTTTTGTTGGGAAGGAGAGGGGTTATTTCCACCTGCCCATGCGATACCGAATGAGAAATATATGCTAAGGGAACACATGCAGGGAGCAGGGAGGAGGGGGGTGCACATAGAGGAGGATGTGCGGTCACCTTAGTGCTTGCATTACAAGCTATATGGTAGATGCAGGTGCGAATGTCATCTTGGCGAATCCACACACAGCCATCTTAAAATTTAGGCCCAGGCGTGGAGAACAGCATTATGCGTGTTAGTATTAGATCCCTTGCATGAGCGCGGACACCACCTCCACACTGGCCAGGTTTCAGAGATCCATAAAATTCTCCATTGTCCAAGAATTTACAGGCCCTCGTGCCCTGGGAAGAATGCACCTTGCAAGGTCATGAGAAGGGAGCAGAGTGCCTCTTGGCAGTACTCTCCCACGGAATAGAAAGCAAGGCCCTCCTGCCCCAAACATCCCCCACATAAGAAATACACCTTTGCAATGCTTTCATCCTGAGACCCCCGCATGCCACAGCAGCATCCAAACCCAGGACACCCACCATAAAACCTTTACACCCCTCGATCGATCACTAAGATCAGAAGGCAAATCCATCGTGCCTTCCCAAATGGGCCACGTGATTTATGCAGCAAGGTGCAGGGTGGCATCAAATTATAACCTAAAAATAATGTAGAGGACCTTGGGAGTTGCTGATCTGTTTGGGAGCGAGTGGAGCATAAGAGCTAGTATGACCTCGGCTCTCACCCCAAGCTCATCCTGTATGTGCTAGGTACATTGTTACAACGATAAAATTATATGGTTTTTGCAAGTAGCAAATTAATTGTTTGGCCAGCTTCGCCACGGATGACAAGCCCAGTAACGGCCACGTGGATGTAGATGGACAAATGAAGACGGACCAATGGCCTGGCATCCCTACATGTATATGGCTCCTCCAATCAGTACTGTAGAATTGTACTATATGTAATTATGTCATCAGTGACGTTGTTTGTGCTTATAACATGGTGCACAGGCCTATGAGGGCAGTATGTTCTTTGACAGATGAGTTCTTTGCTGATGCACTCCTATTTTGCAGAAATAAATACTTATTTTCCTTGCAAGTGGTGTCTTGGCCCTTTTCCCCATGGCGGGTTGTATTTTTTCTAGTGCAAGCATGCAGGGGCCTGCCTTCATTAGGCGACCCTGACGTGATCGCAGCAACCCCGGCACTGACGGAGGATTCAAGGCCGCTTCTCCCGTGGGGCAACACCCACCTGCAGCGACCAGTCCCCCTGACCCCTGACACGTCACTCCCAGAGGTTTGTAAGAGCGGTTTTCACAGACGTCCTGTCTGCTCTTTGAAATGCGATGCGGCTCTGGAGAGAGTGCAGCCCGTTGTTGGAACCCCGTGATGGAGGAGTGCGGGTCAACACGCACATGTGAGTATATCCTTGCAAGTGATAACAAGTAGGGGGGGCGGTATATGGGGAAGAGTGTGGTGTGCGAGTGAGTGGATGACGAGGTTGGTTGTAGGGTGTGGGCATGATTGTTTACATTTATTATTTGTATTCATTTTCAAGGAGGACATTACGGAAAGAAAAACAGGAGTGTACAGGGCCTCCATGAGTGAGGGGAAAAGGTGGTACCACTTATATTGTGTAACAGAGGAAAAAGGAGAAAAATTGGAGCCCTGCATAGTTAGTGGGCTCGGATACAGTAGTTGTTTTAGTTTTTTATTTTAGCTTGTTGTGTTCGTATTTTGTTAATTGTTTTTGTCTAAGGTGAAGGCCAGAAGAGGGATGTTTTTAAAATAGCGGCTTGCTTTGAGTGCGTGGAATGTGAGAGTGGGTGCATGTGAAGGGGAGGGGAGGGAAAGCAACATGGGCTACCTGGGAGGAGGAAACAGCAAGCTGATTTTTTGACTGTGACACTTGCAGCATGTGCAGGGCGCGATTAGAATCGGTGGGACGCTTTAGAGCACACACATCGCTGCAATGGGAGGGGAGACTCCCTTAGAGTACATGTACAAGGCCTTGCCCTTGTACAGGGAAAACATTGAGAAACACCATAAGCACAGGGTGGTGGAAATGCGAGGGGGGATGCCCCGCTCATGGCCAGAGTAGGGCACCCATAGTAAGACAATTTTGGAGCATATGACTACATTTTTAGCAGCGGAGTACATGGACAAGCAGCAAAAGAACAGAAAATAAATCTTAGACTTATGGAAGATGATTGAGGATGTCGAAGACTCTGAAGAGGGAGGGGCACCAGAAGTGGGTGGGAAATGGACAGAATACAAGGGGACATATCCATTGGCAGCGCGCCCAGCAATGGGGTACACTAACCCAACCTATGTGTCCATCCCGAACATGGTCACCCCACCCCCATATATACCCACTCCAGTAACCGTTACACCTCAGGATTGCGCAGGGCAGAGGGAATTAGAAGGAGAACTAGAATCGGCACAAGCAGAGTTAGCGCGACTACGAGCAATACAGAGCGAAGTGAAGGGCAGCAGGCTAGATAAGTGGGGGACATTTTGTTTAGACTGGACAGTACGACAATAAAGGATGTACATATTGAGAACAAAGAGGTTGGGCAAGCAGGCAGAACAGGGTACGGAACTGTAATGTCTGATAGAGGTCTAGAAAGGGATCTGGGAGAAGATGGGTGGAGTACCATAGATGAGTTTGAGGATGACGGTGAGGCGGAAGTGTAACAGGCGTCTGAAAGAACACCTCAAGTGGAAAGTTTGTGGAATGAAGGGGTAAGGAGGTTTGGCAGGATGGCAGTAGCAAGGAAAAAGGGAAGTGCCGGTAGAAAGGAGAGGAAGCGAGTAGGCTTTCAGATGCCCCTGATACAGAAGGGCGTGGATAGGGCACAGTATGTGCGCTGGGCACAGATGGAAAAGAACAATTTGATTAATGTGCTGCCACCGTTAACAGCAGGGGTAGGGAAATGGATATACACATTTGAAAAACAGACTGCGGGTGTACCCCTTTGCTGTAGGTGATGTGAAAAGTTTGTCAGTGACGATAGTGGGAGATCAGACTGGGGACCTGTGGATACCCAGGAGTAAGTTTAGATGCCGATGCGCATGACGGCGCACCATTCAACACATCAGAGCTTATGTGCGGGACATGGTTTGGTGCAGATACCCCACACCTACAAAACACCCACACCTACAGTCAATTATGCAATACAGTATGGGTGACGACGAAGACCCTGTGAAGTACATTATTAAGGTTCAGCAGATGTGGAGAGCAGAGATGGGGACCAGCCGGACCGATCAGTTCCTCTTTTCTATTTCATTATCAAAAGGGGATTACCAAAAGAAGTGAGGGTGGGTGGAAATTCAGAAAATAATAATACACCACTGCAAATGAATAAAGGAATGTGAAAAGGAAACAGCACAGCAACTGCAGGCAAATGAGGCAAATATAGCTAAAATATCTGTAGAGAGGACAATGCCCACACCTGCACAGAGACGGCAGGGAACAAGCAGGCACCCTCAGATGTTCGAATTACAGCATCCTGGCCAGAAGGAGGACAAGGGCAGTGGGGAGGTGGACCACATTACCCCACCCAGGAGTGGCATCAAGGAGGTCAACAGTATGGGAGAGGTGGGTTAAGAGGGGGTATAGGGGGATTTGGAAGCATGGGACCAAGAGGGGCGGGTATGGGTCCCTCACAGTGTTGGAATTGTGGAATATTGGGACATTTTGGGAAAGAGTGTAGAAGCAGGCCAGGGCTCGGATACAACCTGCACAATAACTATCACCCACCACCTCAGAACACACAACAGATGTCAACACCCAGGATGACATCCATAGCCTAAGAAATACATCAAGCATACACGCAGCTCCCACCCCAGCCCCCGGGAGCACAAGCACAACAACAGACTGCACAGCAAGCAGTGCCCCAGCACAGAAATAACAACATGCACACATCCAATGAAGTACTGAACAGCACCATAGTGCCCTACCGAGGGGTGTGCGTGATGGGAAACAACCCTTTCACGTTCCCCGGGATAAACACATACCCTGATTAGGACAGCCCACCAGCGTGCTTGCGTGCCCAGTTCTATCTATGACAGTCCACCCTGATGAGGAACCCTTGATTGGCACAGAGATAGGAAACAAACACTTCATTTTTATGGTCGACACAGGTGCCACAGAAGCATGCATCAGTGAGGGAGATTTCCCACTATCGAGCCAAACTTGACACACAGGGCTTCTCTGGGACTGTCTCCATGGTTCCATACACTGAAGAGGTTGACACCAATTTGGGGGGAAGGTGCTGCTTTATTCCAAAAGTTTCCCAGTGAATTTGTTGGGCAGGGATCTGCTCAGCAAACTCAACATGACAATCTCTTTTTTACGGAGAGTGGCATATTTTGCGCCATGCCAGGGATGTGCACCATGAGGGCAATGCTGATAATCCATGCAATGGGAGGAAAAGTGGTGGTACGTGGGATTCCCATAGACTCAAACACGTTCGTGTATGAAATAACAATACTTGTGGAGGCGGTGCCTCGGATAGGCAAAGGGTGTTGGCGAGTGCCCACAGATTTCATATTTAGCCCTATAGTGTCTCCCAAATTGGTGGCAGGTACAATACTATCTCTAGATTTGGAAGGGTTTGTGGTTTCTGCAAAAAGGATTGTTGTGAAAGGGACTGACCAGGATGGGTACGAGTGGTGCATAGTGCTTTGCGTTGACCCCACGGTGCTTCTAAAGAGGTGAATGATGCAGAGTTGTTCGAGGACAAGCCAGATGATGGAGAAATGGTGCTAGCGATTTGTATCCCCTGTGAAATAATGATACAGTACCAGAAGGTACAATGTCCCCTGATGGCCCTTGCGGCTTGGCCCCAGTTCATTGAGACAGATTTGGAGCAGGTGCCCGAGAGGCTGTGGACCACTAACCCTCATGACGCAGGGCTCCTACATGGAGTGACTTCAGTACACATAACACTGAAACCAGGAGCAGTACTAACCCAAGTAAAACAATAGCCACTCTCCAGGAAGGTGGAGGAGGGAATAAGGGATGCCACCAGTTCCCTACTCAGCCATGGGATAATAGTACCATCTACCTCCCCATGTAAAATGGTTATATACTCTGTAAAAAAAGGCCACAGGGGGCAATTGGAAATTATACAGTACTTACGCCCCCTAAATGATGTGGTATGGCAAGAGTTTCCTGTGGTTCCTAACTCTGCCATGATTTGTGTAGCATTCCCAAAGAAGCAACCCATTTCACGGTAGTGGACCTCAAAAATGCATTTTTAGAAATACCATTACACCGAGACTCACAATACATCAATGCTTTTAAACATGCGGGGGAGGAGATTCTAACACACAAGAATGCCTATGGGGTACTGTGAGAGCACCAGTATCTTCAATTGGATACTCCACGCAGATTTAGGCAACATCTACGATCATCTAGTATGTCTACGACCTGCTGGTGTGCATTGACACTGAGCAACACTGCAGACAAGACTCAATTACACTCTTACAGCTCCTGACTCGCAAGGGGTACGAGGTTGAAAAGGCAAAACTACAATACTGTCTACAAGAGGTTTTATATCTAAGACAGTTAATATCAGCAAATGGTACAAGAATAATCACTGACCATGATGCCTCTGTGCGCGCCACCCCATGTCCCACGACAGTAAAAGAGATGCAGAAATTCATAGGGTTGTGCAATTACTGCAGGACATGGATCATTGTTTATGCAGCATATACTAGGCTGCTTTTAGAGGACCTCAAAGAAGCACAAAAGACTGACAATAACATAGTGTGGACTGAAGAAATGGTACAGAATTTGAATGACCTCACAGAAGTGATTTCAACTGCCTCTGTGTTAGCAACCCCAGATTACACACACACATTCTACTCATTCTCACACTCTAACAGCTAGCTCATGACCACAGTGTTGACACAGAAAAGCACAATGGGCGACAATCCATTGGCCTATTATAGTGGTACGCTAGATTCAGTGAGGAAAGGGCAGTTCTCTTTTCGAACAAGCACTTGTGACAGCGATGTTTGCAATTGAGAAAAGTTCTAAAATTGTGATGGGCTGCTCTGTTACACTCTACATGGAACATGCAGTTTTTACCATTTTGAAAAGATCAAAATCTGCTCTAACTACCCAAAGAGCATCTGCATATGAGATCGTTCTCTCCAGCCCAAATATCCATATTACACAGTGTAAAACAGTGAATCCCAAAACGTTCATAACAGAAATGTGCACTGATAAGGATTTAGCAAGACACGACTGTGTAACGCACGAGGGGGAGGAAAATGACATCCCCAAGGCAAAGGACAGCCCACTTGAGGGGGTGAAGTCCTCTTTATTGATGGGTCAGCGAAAATTGACCAGGACACATGCCTCAGACATACTGGTGCAGCAGTGGTGCGCCTAGTGGATGGTGAGTACGAGACATTGAAGCGCTGCAATCATCTGAGGGGTATCAATTAACCATTTGTTCTGATTCGGCCTATGTGAATACAATGGTGCACGCCGGTCTTTCGCTTGTGGAAAAGAAGGGGCTTTAGGAGACCGGATGGGTCCCCAGTACAGCATGCCGCGTTACTAGACAAACTCATTTTCGCACTCTCACAGCCTTCTGTAGTGGGGGTCGTCAAATGCACCACCTATACAAACAACACTGACAAGGTCTCACTCGGGAACGCCGCCACAGACACCGTGGTCAACATTGCAGGATATCCTCCAGTACTAAATGTAGCTGAATATATTGTCACAACACCTGCAACCTGCCAGCCACCCGTCTCATACAATTCCCTGTCCATAGCGCAGATTATTGAATTACAAGGAAGGGCCCCAGAGGTCGAAAAAGATTTGTGGGTCAAAAGGGGGGGCAAATAGTTCCCTACTGATTTATTGTGGGGACAGGAATATATGGGGAAAGCAGTAATGCCATGCCAACTACGGTTAGTAGCGTTCAACCAGCTCCACCACCCCTCCCACAGCTCCAAACACGACATTGCTGCTGACATCCAAGAGGATTGGTTTATTCCAAATATCCAAGAACATCTGACTAGTATGGTCATAGATGCAGCACATGTCACAGTTTCAGTACGGGCATGACATTATGAACATTGAGAGGCACTCTCCCCCGCCCCACTGGGCCGTTCCGCGTGTTGCATGCCGACTAAGCGGACTTGGCGAGAGATACGAGAGAGGCGGGACCTTGTGCATATCCAGATGCCAAATGTGGAGCGAAATTTCGGGTCCCCGAAGTATTCCCCCGATGGGGCGTGTGTGATGTATTAAGGTCAGCTAATGGCACACACATTTTCAATGAGTTGTTCAAGGAGATTGGTGCATTACTTGTCATTAAACACTGGATGTGTACAATTTACCCCCCTCAGGCCAACGGAGTTGTGCAGAGGATCAACAGACTCCTCAAAAGTAAAATGTCTAAGCTTTGCACCACACTGAAGAAAAACTGGGTACATTGCTTACCCTTGGCACTGTTTAGATTGCGCACGCAGACCAGCAAGGACTGCCATTTATCCCCCCATGAGGTGGTAACTGGTCACCGCATGCACACACCTCTGTCTCCAGTTAGTAGAGCGTCAGAGGCCCATAGGGCAGCAGCTGTTTTAGGTGACAAATTCAAAGACTATTTAACCACCCTAATACGAGCACTCAAATGTATTTCCGGACAGATTGCACCACCACAATTGGAAGAGGTGCCAGGTGCCACAGCTGTCTCCATGACTGACTCCCCACCCACTCAACTGCTGCTGCCAGGAGAACTCATCTACGTGTGGTCATTTGTCTGCAGGTGAAAGAGCCTCAGGTTCAATGGACCGTTTGAGGTAGTGTTCTCTACTCCCCTTGAGGTTAAAGTGAAGGGGCTCTGCTATTGGATTCACCTATCTGACGTTAGGAAATCACCTCCGTACATTGCCCAAGCACCCTAAAAGACTGGTAGTATACATCTACATCATTTCCCCTTCCACTGCCAGCATACTAATTTCGATTGGCCTCAACCTGTGCACACGCACAACTGCTAAGAACATTACATTTACACATGAGGCACTTTCTTGCGCCCTCCTACTCTTTCGCTCTCTCTCTCTCTCTCTCTCTCTCTCTCTCTCTCTCTCTCTCTCTCCCCTTTTATGTGCATCCATTTCTTCCTTTCAGACAGTGAAGAAGATGGAACCAGCGTTTTCAAACCGCTCATTATATGTTAGAAAGGGTACACAATGTTAATAACGACACAACAAATGTCATCATCCTCTTCAGTGAATTTATTATAACACAAACAAATATGTTGAATAACTTAAATGATGACATTTTTAATAACTAATAATGAACTTTGTATTATAATTTATAATGGATCTATATTTAAACTTTTAAACTTCAAACAATTTATTTTGGTACATGCTATATATTTTTTGACCAGTAGGTGTTACTTTGTCAACGCCTTTTTCTCATTTCCATAGACGGATACTGAGATGCCATTTTGGATTTCTTCGTTAGACGCGTTTGGAGTGGTTCTCTGGTGTTCCTGTTCTTGTGCATTTCCCTTTTTTGCTCGCACTTCTCATTTTTTTCTTCAGTTTTATCTCAAAAGATGCTGCCTGGATTACGATTGAGACTGGATTCTCACGTTCGCAGTGCTTTTCGGGTGTTCCTTGCTTGTGGATTTCCCTTTTTTTCCTTGGGTTTTCCTTTATTTTTTGTGGTTTTTCAGATTACGAATTGAGACTCGATTCTTCATTTTTACCAACTGGATTTTCCTGGATATGGTTTTTGCTGATGGATTTAATGGGTGCCGGAATCTATTGTGGATTTAATTGGATTTGTGTTTCAGTGGTTTCTTGGATACAGTGGATTTCTGGACTTCTACTAGGAAATTTGGTAAATTTTTCAGTATTTCAAATTAAATCCAATGCTCTACAAATATGCCATGTCCTCTACTTTTTCAAAATTTAGAATACATTCCTTTAGACACATTTGTGATTCTCTATACTTTTTTCTTTGTATTCCAGTCTTATTCTTGCTATGCACTGTGCTAGCTGCATTTCCTGGAAGGATTGTTCCTTTCTTAAATGTAGTTAAAAAAACACAATGTTGGATTATTGTTCTTGAAATTGTGTCTAACTCTATTGTGCCACCCCTCTAAACTGTTATTTGTTTTTGCTGTTTCATTTTTACTTGCTTCGAAACAATTCCATATATTAATGTGGTCTTCTCCTGTTACCACTTCTGGTCAGTTGCCCTATCCAGTTTGGATCAAAATAATCCAATAATGGCTCAAAAAACTGTTTGTTTGCCTTAAAAAAAACAGCTTGCATTAAGTTCTCAGAATATTGTTCAACATAATTTTCTGGTACAAATGTCAAGGCGAATAATAATTTGATGTTATTTTGAAATTCCGGATGCTCAGTGAATCTTAGTTGTATTCCACTATTTTGGATTTTTTGACAAATTGATTTATTTTAAAATGTTTTTATTGGCATTTCAAAATACATTAAGAATAACTGAGTTGTAAGTTCCATGTACCAACAAAGAAGAAAAAGGTGAAAGGAAAAAAAAAACACTTTCAATTAATAACAAAACTATAATCAAACAACAAACAAACAAAGGTCGTTGCAGTTCCATATCTTCTTCATCAGGGGCTAGTTCAGGGGTGAGGTAGTATCGGCCTGGTGTCAGCAGCAAAGGAGTATTGCAGAGTCTGAGTGGGGCCAATCAGTCTATCGTGGGATTCTGTATCGACCTTGTGTGCAAGTATTGTCAGTAAATATGCATTTGTTCACGGGGGTTTGTCGTTGGATGGATGGACCATGTCCCATACCAAGGACTTCCAGGCTACATAGGACATGTTCGGACCCTCCTCAGTCTTGGATATTCCCTCACCCCATATCTTGGTTTCTGCCTCTGACCAATGCTCCAGCTCCTTAAGCCACTTGTCGTAGCGGGGGCCAGCCGGGGCTTTCCACGTCATGGTGATAGCTCTTTTGGCCAGAATACAGGCCATGTCCATGAATTTGACGTTGTGCCTGATTTTGTTTATCCACAGATAGGACCCCAGCAAGCATTCCTTTGGTGTCCATTTGTAACGGGTCAAACCTGCTTTTCTGCAGGCTTGTCTGATTTTGGCCCAGAAATGCTGAATCTTTGAGCAGCCCCAGAACATGTGTGCCATTCCATCATCCTCTGAGTTGCAACGGGGCCATAGCGGGGTAGGGGGCCTGCTGAACTTAGCGATTCTGCTGGGGGTCATGTACGTTCTATGGAGGACATTTAGTTAGATCATTCTGAATCTCGCATTTCTTGATACTTCCCTAGGGTGTTGTAGGATCCTCTCCCATTCCTGTTCAGTTATGCTTACACCCAAGTCCATTTCCCATGAGTTCTTTAGGGTGTCACTTTTGGGATTTGGTCTGTCTGTGATCTGAGCATATATCCTGGAGGTCGGTTTCCAACTGTCTCGCAGGTTATGCATTAGGGTTAGGGTCGGATTGGCTTCGGGTTCCTCGGGCCATTCTTTCCATTTCTGTTTTGCCACTTCTCTGATTTTTCGGTAACAATGGTATTGGCCTTTGGGAAGTCCTTTGATCATTGCCAGGGTCTCAAACTCTCGGAAGGAATTGCTATCGTGCATATCCCCCCAGGTGTAAATGCCGTACCTTTCCCATAGTCTTGTGAGCGCCAGTTCTCCTCTGGTAGGGCAGGCATCGGCCAACAACGGTGTTTCTGGGGAGTATGGATTTTCGGTCTTCTGCAACTTCAGTGTTCTGTCCCATACCTTGCGGCCCAGTTGAATTAACAGGGGAATCTTCGCTGAGTGTTTCCGTCGGACCCAAAGGATTTCTTTCAGTCGCACGGGACTATTAACTGACTTAGGAGGTCGGTCTCCGAGGTGGTTTCATCTGCGAGCCATTTGGCCACAAAGGTGAGCTGGGCAGCCAGGAAGCATCTCTCTAGATCTGGGAGTTGAACTCTGCCCGCCTTGTAGGGTAGCATCAGTGTGTCCAGGGAGAGTTTATGCCTGGAGCTTCCCCACACCAGGTCCTTAAGTAGCGTGCCTAGCAGCTGGAAGAAAGAAGCCGGTATGTAGTAATGGATGTTTTGGAAGAAGTACAGGAAATGTCGTGGTGCTATTATTTTGGTGATGGCCACGCGGCCCATCATGGACAGTGGAAGCCCGGACCAGAACTTCGTGGATTTCTTGAGCTTTTGTACAGCCAGTAGGGTGTTGCCCCGTGTGTCTGCTCGGGGGTATGCTGAATATTGATGCCCAGGTATCGAAATGTGTGTGGTTCCCAGCCTATCCCTACGTCCGGAAGTGCTGTTTTCGTGGTCCCGAACAGGCCCGCCAGTGGAAATATGCAGGACTTCTCTGGATTGAATGATATCCCCAACACTCTTGCAAAGTTTTTAAGAACCTCCAGAATTGTGGGTATATTAAGTTGTGGGTCTCTTAAATAGAGTAGAACGTCATCAGCGTATAATGAGATCACATGATATGAGCCCCCAATTTTTATACCCGCATCGAAAAACTGTTTCCTAATATATATTGCCAGAGGTTCCAGCCCAAGAATATATAGCATTGGAGAGAGGGTACATCTTTGCCTGGTGCCCCTCTGTATGTTCCATAGTGCTGACACTATTCTTCCGGTTTTGACTCTGGCTACCGGTTTCTTGTATAGGATCTCAATCCAGTGGATGAAGTGTTCGCCCATGCCGAATTGTTTTAGGGTTGCTAGGAGCCACTCCCAATATATGGAATCAAATACTTTAATAGTGTTTAGGGAGACTACTGCATAGGATTCTTGTGAGCCCGTTGTCTGTGCTATGATTTATTGTAATCTACGTAGATTTGCAGTTGTGCTACGGCCTGGGACAAACCCATTCTGGTCTTTGTATTCTAGGGTCCCAATGACCTTTGTTAGTCTGTTTGCAAGTATGGTAGTCAGGATTTTTATGTCATAGTTAAGAATAGCTATTGGCCTGTAGAAGCCACATTCAGCTGTAGGTTTCCCAGGTTTGTGTATGGGAATCACTAGTGTCTCGTTCATGCTGCTTGGCAATACCCCTGTCTCGTAGGCTTCCTTGAAGACCTCGTGTAAAGTTGGAGTTAGTTCAGCAGTGAATGCTTTGTAGAACTCTGGGGGTAGCCCGTCACTCCCAGGGGTTTTACAAGTGGAAAATGTTTTGATCGCCTCCTGTATGTCTTCAATTGTTAGTTCCTGATTAAGTATGTCCCTTTGGGCTTCTTCTAGTGTAGGGAGGCCTATCTCTTCTAGCGTGCCCTGAATATCGTCTTGGGGTACTATGGAATTGTGACTATACAGGTGGGAGTAAAAGTATTTGAATGCCCCATTGACCTCTGTTTGTGTGGTGTGTATGGCCCATGACTGGTCCGTGATCTCAAGAATTGGGAGTTTCAGGTTCTCTTTTTTACACAACCATGAGAGTAGCCTACCTGGTTTATCACCCTCTGAATGAGCCCTGGTGGTTTTTGCGATGTAATCAAATTTGGTCAGTCTGGCCCAGGCTTCCTGGCAGACTTTTCTTATTGTGGACAATTCTTCTTCGAGGTCTTTAGACCTATCTGTCGTGGCCTCCAGTTGTCTGATCTTCTCTTCACCGGCATCAAGCTCTCTTCTAAGTGTCTTTTGGATTCCACCGGCACTGGCTATGACCTCCTCCCTTACTACTACTTTCAGGGACTCCCAAATGGTGCTCTGTCTGCTCACACTCCCCACATTGCTGTCCATGTATTCCACTATTTTGTCTCGGTGCTCCTCCTTGAATGCTCTGTCGGTTAGTGCGTCTGTTGGCATCCGCCACATTGGGATAGGTGGTCTGGGGCCCTTTGGTTTCCATATCATGAGGAGCGGAAAGTGGTCAGATATGGTTCTGCCCAGGTAGGAGGCAGATTCTATTTGAGGTAAGTGTGCTTTGTCTATCAGCAGATAGTCTATACAAGTATATACCTTGTGTGGGGATGACTAGTACGAAAACTCCTAACCTTTAGGTTGCAGATCTCTCCATACCTCCAACAGGTTCAGCTCTTGTATGACTCTCTGTAGAGTGGAGGAAGTCTCGTTAGTCGACTGAGTCGGAGGAGCAGATCTGTCAAGGGTGAGGTCCCGTACACAATTGAAGTCGCCTCCCCATATGAAGAACCAGTTTCTGTAGGGCGCTAGTTTCAGTTGCAATTTGGCAAGGTATGCAGAGGTTCCGCAGTTGGGGAGATACGTGTTGACTAGGCACACTTCTCGCTATTTGATACTCCCTCGTAGTATGAGGTACCTGCCCTCGGGTTCAACCTCCTTGGACCAGAGTTTGAAGGGTAGGGTCCCGCTTATCCACGTGTGCACTCCTTGAGCGAACTGAGAATATGTTGCTCTGAAGCCCTGTGCTCCCCACCAGTCCGGGATTCGTGAGTCGAGTTCAGCGGTGAGGTGCATTTCCTGAAGCATTGCAATGGAGATGTGTTTTCTTTTCAGGAAGGACTTGATTCTGTTCCTTCGCATATAGGTGCCCATCCCCCAGACATTCCATGTCAGTATCTCAATGTCAGCTGCCATATTTATAGGAGTGGCACTCAGGCCTGATGTGATGTGCCCCTCGGTTCCGTAAAATGGTTGCGTTGATGACTGCGAGACCTCTCAACCAAAAAATAAATATATAACAAACCAAACTTCTGCATCCAGCTACTGCCCTGAACTGGCAACGCTCAGGTGCCCCCACAACGTCTTGACCTGTCCGGGTCTTCATGTGTGGGTAATTGGGTCAACAACTAGCTGACCTAGTCCACTTGCAGGGGTGTTCCTGGAAGCTCAGGTTGGGCGCCCCAGCGTGTCCCCCGATCACCACAAGGATTTCGGCCTGACTGCAAAGAGTTCGAAGCTGGCGACCTGGTTTGGTCCAGAAGTCCTGCAGGGCTCCGGTGTCGTCCCGGGCCCCATCTCGCGGTTTATGTCACAGCGTCCTCACTTTCTGCCATGTTGTTATGTTCCAGCCACATGTTGGCTGCCGCTGGGGTTTCCAGGAAGACCGCTCTCCCCTTGTATAATACTTTGAGCCTCGAGGGGATCAATATGTATTTTAAGTTAAGTTTCCGGAGCCTAGCCTTAATGGGAATAAAGGTGTTTCTCGCTCTCTGGACCGTTGGGGTGTAGTCCGGATGTATGGCTATGTTGGTGTTATCTCTCCTTATTTCTCCACCCTCTCTTGAGTGACGCAGTATGAGCTCTCTGTCTTGAAAATTCAGGATTCTTGCTATTATTGGCCTTGGGTGCGAGCCAGTGGGTGGCCTTTTCTAGAGGGTTCTGTAGGCCATCTCAACCGCAAAGCCCTGAGACAGTCGACCGGCATCCACCTCTTGCTGCAATAGTGTCTCAATGAATATTGTGGGGTTAGGACCTTCCATTCCCTCCGGGACGCCAAGGATGCGCACATTATTTCGTCTGGATCGCCCTTCAGCGTCTTCAGCCCTATCCTCCAAGATCTTATTCCTTCTTTCCAGTTCTAGGACTCTGGTTTGGATATCTTTCAGTGTTACAGAAGTTTCCTGTTGCTCTGTTTCAGTGGCTGACACGTGCTCAGTGAGGTTGGGCATATCCTGGCGCATTAGCTTCATGTCCAATCTGATTTCCTCTATTTTAGTGTCGATAAAGTTATGCAGACCAGCAATAGCTTCTAGCACTTGTTTGTCTTTGTTGGCTTCTGTTGGGGCCGTCTGTTCCGGTTAGGCTCTGCCAATGTCCAACGGTTGATCGCGTGGTTTGGCCGCTGCAAAGGACTTCATAATTGTGGTACCACTCTTTTTCTGGTTTTTAGACAGAGACATACCTTTTGGGGGCCAAATAGGGCAAAGCCAACCCATGGATTGGTGATGTGGCTGGTAAGGTCGGCTTTGCCGTGGGGTCGGCAAGTGCGTCCAGGTACAATCGCAGAGGCCAGCCCGAGTAAATCAAGCCTGCTGTGGGTCCCTGGTGTTTCTCCTGCTAGAAGCTGGAATTATAGGCACTGCATTCAATTTTTGTGTGCGCTGCGTGTTTTTAGCCCCTCCATGTCGGCTTGTGGTGCTGTACTTCAGGGTCAGTGGGCCCGCAGCGCTCGGGAATTGTTGGTACCCCACTTGTGTAGAACCGGGAGCTCAGCGCCAAATTGAGTGAGTAAAATGAAAAAAACATCTTTGAATTCGTGTTTCTGGAAATGTTTCTGTTATGGGTTTTACTTGTTGAATTTCATAGTTTAAAAAGACAATGGGCCTCATTACAAGTTCGGCGGTAGCCTTGCCAGTAAAACCGGCAGGCTACTGGCAAACTTGCACATTTTTCCAGTGCCTGGCAATGGGGAAATACAGGGGCATTACAGCCCTGGCAGACCCTGTATTTCCCCTTTCCGAGGTGCCGGAATTTATTACTCACCATTCCCATTGAGCCCCATTGAGCCCCATAATGGGAATGGGGAGGTCAGATGCACCGGCACCATTCGTGAATGGTGCTGGTGCATCCGACGTGGTCTGCTCGCGGGTGTCGTTCCGCCCGCCAGGTCAGGCAAGCTTACCGGTACCATTGTTACCGAACCGGCAATCTTATAATGAGGCCCAATGTCTGGATGGTTTGAGAAATTGCATCTTTCACAAATCTATAGAATTCTTTGTAAGTTTTGTATGTTCTTCATGGCCTCAGGGCATATACTCAAGCAAATAAACTGTCATTTATTTGTCTGTGCACTGTATAACATTGGGAAAATGGGTTTGGACATACTTTAAACGTGCCATCTACCTGCCATCGTGTTAAGTAATCCATGCTTTTCTTGTGTGGAAAATCAATAGCCTACCCTCCGTTTTCTGATTGTCATACAACAAAAAGCACTCATTTCTTTCAGTTATCTTTACCTCTGCATAGGTTTGTGGGAGAGGGGGAACATTTTCGTTTTTTGGCCTCCGTTTGCACAGTTGCCTCTGTAATAAATTAACGTTTGGCATTTGGCCTACTAACATGGAATGGTATATCATTACATACTGCCCTGATGACAGACCTACTCAGTTCACCTACTGCAGCATACATGTCTGCTTTCATTTTGGCAACTTTCTTCTTAATTTCAACCTTTGTACCATCAGGCATGTGATTGTGAACCCCCTTAATCAACTTTTTGCCCTTTGTCACAGCTCCCCCCCCCGACAATTGTGTGTGTAGTAACAGGAACATTTCCAATAGACTCTATTGTCCCTTTCTCTCTCCTTATTCAATAGGAATCCATTTAAAATCAACTGTTTTTACCCTTTGGGGATGTTAACAACTCCAGCCCTCCAACAAAAACAGAAAACCTTGTCTCATTACAAAATCCATTCATATAAATGTTTTCCAACTGATTCCCTAAGCCTCCATTTTATATATGTACAGTTATTTGCATTTATGTTCACGCAATAAAACTTACCTTCTTAATCAATATATTTGCATGTGTAATGTTAGTTATTTATACTGTTCACCTTGTTGAATCTGTTCACCTCTGTCTATTACTCACAAAAAAACATTTAGAACACTAGCAACGATTCACACCTTCACTTCCACATGTAGGTCCTTTTCTGAAGCATCTCAATTCAGTTTTGTTAAACCTATCTATCGTCGTTTGTGTTTTGTTATAATTACACTTTACCTTCAATTTAATACATTTCGTTGTTCGTGGTTTCATTATTTGTAATTCGTTATTGGGAAATGTTGACCTTTATTTTGTGTTATTAAGACATGTAAACGTTAGAAAGCATTCTACTTGTAGTGTTATGTCCAGGTTTTCGTATTCTTACATATGTGCACTGCATTTTATAGCAGGTATATTCGCTATTTCAATGTTTATTTTATGGATTTATTCAGGAGCTTCCTTTATATTAGAAGGACATATAAAAGAGAGGATGGTGGGTACAGGAAGCCATGACAATTCCACTGTAAATAATAGGTCAATCACACACTCAGATGAAACTGAATATCACTCAAATTAAACTGAATATGTATTTTTCTCAGGGCCCAGCTTTATGCATCAATACGTCAACAATTTTGTACATGATAAGAATCCACCTACTCGCACTGGATTTTTAGCATATATTACTAGGTCTCTACTGTTTTCAAGGTTTCCTAATGCTTTTCATAACACAAACCTTACTGATGTAAATAATATCAGTAGTGTTGTTAATGTACATGTAGGTGCACCGAAACGTACAAAGAGACAAACACGAAGGGCAAAATACAATGCCTACCACAGGCCTGGTCTCAACGCCATAGAAGATGTGTATCACCCCGAACTGTCCAATAGTTGGTATACAGACATGAGCTTGGTGCGGAGAAACAAGGTGAATGGCAGCTGTTAGGTGTGTTAGTTGAACCTGCATGTGTCAGGGGCACCCATGGTCCTAGTGCCACAAGAAGTACACATTCTAGAGGCCCAATGCCTAGTAGGCTCAGGGGCACTTTCCAGGCACCCAATGTGAGACTCAAACTTATTGATCCAGATAACCTGCAATGCAACAAAAATCCCAAAAGCAGCCACTGCCTAAAAAGACCCTACCTGGTGATACAAGGACTCAAATACATTAACAAATGGCAAGAAACCACAGTTAGCTCCATGGCAGAAGGTCTAATAGGATACGAAGAAATTATTCTGGCCCGAGTTCAAGCACCATGTGCACCGTTCTGGACTGAACACATCACAAAACTAGCGTGGATTGAAGCAATGGAAAAACCAGTGAAAGTGCACAGGGAAGAAACATATGAACTTTGCTTTTTTAGCACCAGAACGATATTTGTAGGGGCCAACGAACATTGCGACAAGACTTTGCTCATTCCTGATCTCAAGAAAAGCACAGCAGCAGTATTGGATTACTAATGGGTGTGCGGCCAACAAGCGTATTTGTACCTCCCACCATCATGAAGAGGCTATTGTTCGCTAGCAACACTGCGCTCAGCCCTGCTTGTAATCCCAGAAGAACATTTGCAAGGGGGGCCAACAGCAACTCTGGCCCCAACCACATTTCCAACTTCTGAACAACAAACAAGAAACCTGTTGCCAGCACCAGAGTTCCACATCCTCCCTGGAAAAGAGAAAAGGGAAACCTGGCGGAGGAAGAAAAGAGGTAACTACCTGTCCAAAGACTCATCAGACCTGCTCAATGCAATACCGGAAGAATACAGACTTTTCAGCAAAGCACAGACTCAGTGTGCAAGCTGCGGCCAATGCCAAATGGATGCAGATTGTCTGCCGGGAATTAATACAGCTGCCAAACGACACTGAGCAAGGGGTCAATGTCATAAAAGTGGAACTCTGCGCCTTGAGTCTGATGACGATGCAGAATAGCTACATGCTAGATATGCTCACTGCAATAGAAGGAGTGTGTGCAAAAAAATCGGGGATTCCTGTTGCATGTTCATACCTCCTGAAGATGCTGAGAATGGATCTCTGTCAGACATAATCCAAGCTGTTCACAACCTCGGAATGTGTAAGAAGAAGGAGGCTAGACAGAATGAAATTTGTTCGAACTGACCCTCTCCTGCGCATCATCTTGGCTGGGGGGCGATTGTGAAAATGGTGGTGCCCGTTATCGTCTTCATATTGGTCATCTTTTGCACATGCCAAATGGGACTCCGATGCTGTGCCAAAGCAGTGCCCAATAGCTCAATGACAAGGGTCTCAATCGGGGTAACATCCAAAGCACCTCACAGCAGAACAGAGAGCAGTACCCAAACAGATGACCCCAATAAGCCCTGCACGGAACAGAATGAGCATCGCTTGCACCCCCTTGGCACAATCACCACACCCCACCACACCCCGATAATTATACAGAGCACTGGGTTGATTTAGCTGGGGATGGGGGTTGTATTTACATGACACGTACCCCAGAGTCTGGAGCTAGTTTGCAGAATGTTTGCAGAGCATGGGTTCCAAAGGACGGGCCACCACCATATCTGGAAGCTGAAAGATTGCAAAGGGTGCGGAGGGGGAGGAGAAAACATATTGGAACTTAGTGACCAATGACACTGCGGGCAGTTCATTAATTTGGGATTATTGAAAGGGGGGAATGTTGGGAAGGAGAGAGGGTCTTCCACCCCCCCTAGGCGATACCGAATGAGAAATAATCGCTAAGAGAGCACATCCAGGGAGCAGGGAGGAGGGAGGTGCACATAGGGGAGGGTGCACGGTCACCTTAGTGCATGTGTTAAAAGCTATATGCTAGATGCAGGTGTGAACGCCATCTTGGCAAATGGCAGCCATCTTAAAATGTAGACCCAGGCGCAGTGAACATTATTATGTGTGTTATTATTAGATCCCAGGCATGAGCGCAGACACCATCCCCACCCTGGCCAGGTTTCAGAGATCCATAAAATTCTCCATTGTCCAAGAAGTTACAGGCCCTCGCGCCTTGGAAGAATGTGCCTTGCAAGGTCATGAGAAGGGAGCAGAGTGCCTCTTGGCAGTACCATCCCACGGAATAGGTAGCAAGGATCCTGCCCCCAACAATCCCCACATAAGAAATCCAGCTTTGCAATGCTTTCATCCTGAGACCCCCGCATGCCACAGCAGCATCCAAAACCAGACCACGGACCATAAAACCTTTGCACCCCTCGATTGATCACTAAGATCAGAAGGCAAGGCTATGCGCCTTCAGAAATGGGTCACGTGATTTGTGCAGCGAGGTGCAGGGGGGCATCAAATGATGGCCTAAATTTAAGGTAGAGGAACCTGGGAGTTGCTGGTTTGTCTGGGAGTGAGTGGAGCATGTGAGTTAGTGTGACCTTGGCTGTCCCCCCAGGCTCATCCCTGTATCTGTCAGATGCATTGTTACAAAGATAAAATAATATTGTTTTTGCAAGTAGCTAATTAATTGTTAGGGCAGTTTTGCCATGGATGACGAGCCCAGTAACGTCCACATGGACGAAGATGGATAATGAAGACAGACCAATGCCCTGGCATCCCGTATGGAGCAGGCCCTACATGTATATTGCTCCTCCAATCAGTATTGTAGAATTGTGCTATATTTAATTACGTCATCAGTGCCGTCGTTTGTGCTTGTAATGTGCTGCACAGGTCTCTGGGGGCAGTACGTTCGGCAGCAGCTGAGTTCTTTGCTGATGCACTCCTATTTTGTAGAAATAAATACTTGTTCTCCTTGCAAGTGATGTCTTGGGACTTTTTCCCTAGTGGGGTTGTATTTATTCTGATGTGAGCGTGCAGGGGCCTACCTTCACTTTACATGAGAGCCTTAGAAGTTTCTTTTTGAGTTATTTAATGTTTGGCTTAGAATATGTTATTACTTATGGAATGTGTTTTGATGTGTTTTAAACAATTGCAATGTTACTCTTTTGTATTCTTGGTTTTATGATTGTATATTTACTGTTGAAATAAATGTGACGATGATGAAATACACAATACATAAATAACAGGTTCATGTACCCCATTTGTGGGTATGTAGTTCGGGTTTGCAGAACATTGCGATAACGCCAGAAACAGCGTCTCATTTCCTTTTAACTTTCCAGGTTCAGGGATAGATGCTACTTCATAACAGTAGCATTGTTCGGGCCCCTGTACTTGAGTGCAAACTACCTCTCTGCAGAGGCATATCTGTTTACCTCGGTTCCCTAGCGTTTCTGCACTTCCTTGAGAGCCTAAACCCAGGACATTCCTATGGCTTTCAGGGATGTTGCAGGCATCATGGGCTTTGATACGCCCTTTTGTTATAATTCTGTACTTTCTGATATTTTGTGAGTTATTCCTAAGAGATATCTCATGTACATCCAAAACTGACCTTGAGTGTCTAAACTCTCCTGGTTTCACAGAGCCAGACATTGTGCTAATTAGGGAAGACTGAGACCCTCCCTGATGGGTCATGAAATATTCCACTCATTACATTGTGACCAATGTACTTGAAAAGGTAGGTGATGTTATGGGGCGAGAGATAAGACTAGATTTGCATGGGGATCTGCATATTCTTCTTGTCTGTGTTCATCCCACAGTGCTGCTATTAGATATTTGACAAACCAACCTCACCTCAGACCAAGTCACTCACCTGTTTTACACAACATCAGGTAGACGGCATGTGAACAGGTAGCTGAGAGTTTCTCGGTTCATGTCTCACTCAAATTCTGGGACATAGAGAATGGAGACAATTAAAATAAAGTGAGCAAACAGGTAATAATGATTAGAGAAAAAGACTGGGTATAATTTATCATGAATTATCTTTACCATCAAATCCAAAAGAGAAGAACTTGTTCAGGCAGTAGGGAGGTGGAAGTAGGGACGAAATATATGATAGAAGTTGTAAAACTGCAGTCAATGTAGTGAGGTGGGCGGATAGATATTTCCATCTTTAACACAAGTGTTGGATACCAGAATCATAGTAAATACCCCTGCTTAAAGCTATTTACAAATAAGGGTGACGTGCCCGTTATCGTCTTCATATTGGTCATCTTTTGTACATGCCAAATGGGACTCTGATGCTGTGCCAAAGCAGTGCCCAATAGCTCAATGACAATGGTCTCAATCGGGGTAACATCCAAAGCACCTCACAGCAGAACAGAGAGCAGTACCCAAACAGATGACCCCAATAAGCCCTGCACGGAACAGAATGAGCATCGCTTGCACCCCCTTGGCACCCCCACCACACCCCGATAATTATACAGAGCACTGGGTTGATTTAGCTGGGGATGGGGGTTGTATTTACATGACACGTACCCCAGAGTAATATGCCCTGTCTGGAGCTAGTTTGCAGAATGTTTGCAGAGCATGGGTTCCAAAGGACGGGTCACCATCATATCTAGAAGCTGAAAGATTGGAAAGGGTGCGGAGGGGAAGGAGAAAACATATTGGAACTTAGTGACCAATGACACTGCGGGCAGTTCATTAATATGGGATTATTGAAAGGGGGGAATTTGGGAAGGAGAGAGGGTCTTCCACCCCCCTTAGGCGATACCGAATGAGAAATAATCGCTAAGAGAGCACATCCAGGGAGCAGGGAGGAGGGAGGTGCACATAGGGAAGGGTGCACGATCACCTTAGTGCATGCGTTAAAAGCTATATGCTAGATGCAGGTGTGAACGCCATCTTGGCAAATGGCAGCCATCTTAAAATGTAGACCCAGGCGCAGTGAACATTATTATGTGTGCTATTATTAGATCCCAGGCATGAGCGCAGACACCATCCCCACCCTGGACTCACTCAAATTCTGGGACATAGAGAATGGAGACAATTAAAATAAAGTGAGCAAACAGGTAATACTGATTAGAGAAAAAGACTGGGTATAATTTATCATGAATTATCTTTGCCATCAAATCCAAAAGAGAAGAACTTGTTCAGGCAGTAGGGAGGTGGAAGTAGGGACGAAATATATAATGATAGAAGTTGTAAAACTGCAGTCAATGTAGTGAGGTGGGCGGATAGATATTTCCATCTTTAACACAAGTGTTGGATACCGGAATCATAGAAAATACCCCTGCTTAAAGCTATTTACAAATAAGGGTGACGGGATCTGCCAGCCATACCGTTTGATACCCTTAATTGATAGAGTAGGAAAGCCTTTTCAAAATTGTTTTAATTGAAAATAATTGATTGCATCTAAAAAGATAAATTAACAAATCACCACAGTCCATGCACTCTTGCGGCTATGTGCTTTTACATCTGTGAAAGGAATAGTCCAATGGACATGCCCAGCGGCTCTTGTTGGAATTTGTTGACTATTCACGAGTGTTTGGTCAGGTTTATGAAGAAAATTATTAAAGAATTAAAGAAGAACATTGATCAGAAACCCCTTTGGCTATTGATCGAGTTGCATTCTTTGAATTTGGTGTGTGTCATTGGAAACAGTACAAGACAAATATCAATTAAAAATAGACTAATTTAAGGTTGTGTATTTGTGCCTATTTAATTTGTACCAAGCAGACCATCCATAGATGGCAACATGCATAAATGTAGTTCTGCTTAGAATAAGGATACCAGTTTGCCCGAGTGTGAATGATACGAGAATAAGGGCTCAACCCCCAATAGAGCTTCAAAGATATTTAGATGCCCTAGACACATATTTCTTCTTGAACGAGTTAGAGGTGAATGTCATGAAGACATGTTAGCTATTGGAAGTTATAAGAGAAAGTACTTGTGGTTTTATATGGTGCCCCTATTGAGGAATTACATAGAGTTGTGTGCCTGGGGCAGACAGTAATGAGGTCAGGCTATTGCAGCAAAAGGACAAAGATGAAGGCTCATAGACTGGGTTGGACTCAAGCTCAATTTCATTCTGTGTTTTAAGATGTGGAGTCATGAAACCTTTAAAACAAAGCTTCGAGGCCAAGTTTGTCCTGGTAGCTCTGTATTAGTTATCATTCAAAGCCATTAGTTATGATAAAGTAAGTTGTAAAGATTGTTGTTTATCCTCATACAGCAATGAATGTGACAAAAATTGAATTAGGCCTCCATAGTTTACATACCAGTGTAGCCCTTTCACTACAAATTCATCAGTGGGGGTGGGTACACTATGATTGGAATATTATTTAGTGTTGCAGGAAACTATCGTTTTTCCCCTGGTCAATGAACTTGTAGGAGTAACCAACAAGGATACATTTTTAGTTTGGGCCATTAGGTGGCGCTGAAAGCGCTACCTATAAAGCCGAAACTATTGTCATTCAAATAAGAGCTTTAACATGAGAGCTTGAAACAGGGCCTTTGGATGCAGGTGTGTTGTAATGCTTTTCAATGTAGGTTGGCACATGAGGATGGATACATGGTAGTTTCACTATGTGTCCCACCCATTTAACGCCCATTACTAAGTGAAATGTATAGGAATTTCCTCCCATTCCCACCCATTTTCCTTCCAGCCATACGTCCTTTTGCACTCTTTGGCTCAATTTCTACTGTGTGGTGGATTTGTCAGCCATTTTTACTTCCAAAATGGTGGCCGCCATCTGTCAATCTTATTTTAAAGTTGTTTGACTAGATTGATGCATTTTAAAATATTTACTGCATCTTTTAGGTTATGTTCCATATGTTAATGTATTTGGTTTTCCAAATAAAGGCGTTTTTTAAAGATACGTTTTTATAAACTGGCAGTCAAGTTGCCATATACTGATTTGTGGGTGAAGGTTGTGTCTCGTGGTGTAAACCCGACCTGATTGGCTGTGCAGATAATGTCAGGAGGATGCAATTGGTTTTGCAGTATGTGTTTCTGTACGGAGGGCAGCCATTTACTTTCAACCAGTCTTGCCGTGCTGTGATCAAGAATGGAATTCTGAAGAAATGTCAGTTTTGTTTATCCAGCCCCAGCCATGTGTACTTTTGCAGCCCCCTTCCATAAAACCATGAGGACTTGTTCAGTATTTTTTTTGTTTTCTTTTGTATAGGTTTGTGTCTTTAGTTGTTCTGATTTCATGAAGGCCTTAGCAGCATGGGGTATGATGGCCAGAAGGAAGGGAAGTCTGCATGGAAACATGATGCATATGTTGTCTCTGCCGCCGGCCGTGAGGAGGGTTACATACCAGTGTTCTCACCAGTGGAAGGTGAACAAGGTTTCAGACGTGATTCTTGAGTAGTTTAGCTGCAAGTTCAGTCAGGCCGGTGAGGTTCAAGGGATGTTCCGAGATGATTTCCCTGTCTCAGCACTGATGTTTCCAATGCACCAAGGATGTAATCAGACAGTTAATGGGTATGGTGCATAGGCAGGGACATCATTTAGGGGTCGCCAGAGGTCGCAACTGCGACCTCTGAGGTGTCCCTTGCAACCTCTGAGGCCTCCCTTGCGACCTCTAAAAAAAATAACAAACAAAAAAAGTTTTTTTTTTTTTGTAATGCATGCTTCTTGGCTGTGGCCAGCACCATGTGGCTCTTTAGTTCTGGAGTGGCTGGCTTTCTTGTTCAGGCCCCTTAAAACAGAAGAAAAGTAAGAACAGGAGTGCCACAAGTCTAATACTTTCAGCACTGACCCTAAATAAGAAGGAATAGGAATACCAAATAATGTGTGTTTCTGGAATTCTATACAATAATTGCTAGACTCATTAACGGTTTATTTCAGACACACTTCAGGGGGGGAGTCACTGATTTAGTCTGTTCTTAAACGCTTCAACTCAACCTTTCATCCTTCTGAGGTCGATAAATGAGTACCAACACAGGTTGAGTGATATTGGGTGTATATTTTTTCTGTAAATATCGCTTAAGTGTAAGTGCTATATAATAACACATCATTATCATTTAGTCATGGACGTCTGCTTGCATTCACAGTCATTTGGTAATATGGGCCTATACGCACTGATCTTAACGATACATATGGCGATCCATTCTTGTATGAAATGTACATCACATTATAGTGATATTGTAAACCATATTTTTCATAGTGTACAATGCTATGTGATGCCACTTACTGTTTTGTCAACGGGTGAAAGGTCGTGTTCCATCGCTTCCCGCGATATCACTTCGGGGTGGGATCAAATGACATCAATTCCTGTGATGTCATCTGGGGTAAAGGGTCACGTGATGTCACTTCAGCTACCCCTGGCATTTTGGTGAAATGACGTCCCTGTGCATAGGGTTTCTTTTACAAGTTACGTTTCTTTTACAAGCTTGCACCAGGGTTTAAGGAGTTGACCAATAAGCAAAAGGGCCGGTGTTGTATGATAAGATGCTCCCCACACTGGACCATGGGGAACAGTTTATCATACAACACGGCCACGTATGGTTTTATGAACCTATGCCACTTATGGTTTAGGGTTGAAATGTAAGTGGTCTCTGAGCAACCTTGATAAAAGCATATGCCATAAACAAGGCAACTGTGCTCCGTGCCCAGATTAAAGGACAAAAAGTCGGTAGAAGTATATGTTTCTAATGAGTTCCTTTAAATCAATTGCAACTATTGAATCCACGTCCTCACTGGCCAAGAGGAGCAGAAAGAGACAATTGTACAGAGACAAGATTAATGGGAAGGATCATGGCCACAGCCTGTAAAGATACAGTGTGTGTGTGCTACAGACAGACAGGAGGATCTACAGGGGGTTAACACATGCATATTGCACTGAATTACGGGTTTCAACAGCTTTACGATTTCAGCTATTATTTGAATGCGTGCAGTTCTGGTTCATGTTATTTAAGTGGCTATTTCGGGGGCTATGTGCTGTGCCATCGTGAGTGGGACAGCACAGGTCAAAGAAGGCTCAGTCAATGCAAGATTGATTGCCTGACTTATGGTGTCCTTGACTTATTCATAAGGACGGGCGCAATACAGCATTATTTCCTGATGCAGCTTGCATGCTAGTACTTTAAAGGCTGCTCTTCTCCTTCCTCCTCAGCTTCATGTATGTTGCATGGCAGCATGTGCGGCCTTTTTTTAAGCACACCTGGGGTTGACCCGGTTCACTTGTCAGGACGTTATCTTGAAAATTGAGGGTACTGTAAACTTGTGGGTTGCTCAGGGTACAGGGCGTGCAGGCAATAATTTAAACCTTTCAAGCAATGGGTTCTGTGATATCGTGATGGTGGACCTCCTCACGCAACCACTCGAGTATCCTCTCACACATGCAAGGATACCTCGACACAGGAGCTGGGGTGCAACATGTCTTTACTCAATCGATATCAGCCTCGAACTGCCTGTTTGAGCGGTAGCCCCGCCCATCTACAACACGTGGGACGCAGCCCACTAAACAATGATAATAGAAAGAGGACTCATCCTCTTATCAACTAAACAGTGACGACACCACACCCTCCCGTTACTAAATATTTAGTTACGCCCTCAGTCTATTTCTTCGATGAGGCAATGAGGTTTTTTTCTTGTTCTCTGTGGTCGATAGTCCACTCTTGCAGATGGCTCTGCCTGTTCTTCAGGTGCCATGTCGTTTTCAGAGTCTTCCCTGTCTCCCTCATAGGGAGCGTCCCACTGAGAGAACGTGTCATTCATGCTTGTGTCACCTGCGTACTGAGTGCCAGGCATCCTTCTGAAATTAGAGGAGTTTCGAGTTATGGACCGGCGGTCCCCTTCCGCGGTGATGAGTGGCTCCTCATTGAAAGGAGCTACAGTTTTGCGCTGTTGAGGTTGTCGGACCACAACCTTGTCCCCTGGTGCCAGGTCACTTCCTTTGGCCCATGGAGTGACGTTGGCAGCTTGTTTCATGTTCTCCTTCATGAGAGTGTCTCTTATCCTCATCTCAGCGTCGTCCTCGTATTGGTCTTCATTAGCGGCTACATGAGGTAGTCGTGTTCTAATCATTCGTCCGAACATCACTTCTGATGGTGACTTCCCAGTGGTGCTGTGTGGGGTATTCCTGTAGTCTCGCAGGAGTTGGCATAGCAGTTTTTCGACAGGCTCTCCTGTGAGGCATGCAATTTGTGTCATGCGCTTGATGCTACTCATGAACCGTTCTACTGTACCATTTGCCTGAGGCCACAAAGGTGTTACTTTTCTGCGGCAAAAACCCATGTATTCTGCGAATCTCTGGAAGTCTTGTCCAGTGAATGGGGGTCCGTTGTCGGACTTGACTACTTTGGGTATTCCGTAGGTTGCGAACATCCTATCCAGTGCTGGGATAGTGTGATGTGCGGAGGTGGACGGGACTATCTGCAGGTCGGGATATCTTGAGTATTCGTCCACGGCTACTAATATGTATTTACCCCCTTCCATGGGTCCGATATGGTCGATGGCTATTTCTTCCCAGGTTCCTTCAGGCAGCGCAGTCATGCTTAGCGGTTCAGGGAATGTGTGCGGCTTTATGACGGCGCAGGTGGGACAGTTCTTCAGTAGTTCTTCCACTGATGTGTCCAGTTGGGGAAACCAAAGTTTTTGTCTTAGCATCGTTTTTGTGGATACAATGCCCCTGTGTCCTTCGTGTGCTGGTTCTAGCACCTTCTGTCGTAAGCTTCTCGGGATTACGAGCTTAGTCCCTTTTAGCAGTAGTCCTTCCTCTGACTTTGCGAGTTCTTCTTTTACCGCTAAGAAGCATGTGATGTCTTGTTTTGTGTCCTCATTCATTGTTTCGCGGATCTGCTTTGCGTGTTTCCATCTCCCTGTTTCCAGGCATTTTACAATGATTTGTATTCCTTGGTCTGTGTTAGATTCCCTTGTTATTTGTTCCATGTCAAGCCCTTGTGGTGTGCTGCTGTGAATGATGTATCTTATATACTGATCAGCAATGGATGGTTCTGGTCCACTCTTTTCTCTTGGGTGGCGGGAGAGAAAGTCCGCAGGGTTTTGTTCCTTCCCCGGCCTGTGTATGATGGTGAATTGGTAGTCCTGTAATCGAAGTGCCCACCTGGCTATTCTTGGTGGCATTTTTGCCTGAGGGTTTCCATAAATGAAAACGAGTGCCTGGTGGTCTGTTACCACTACAAACGTTTTTCCGTATAGAAAAAGATGAAAATGCTTGCAGGCCCAGACGACCGCTAGTCCTTCCTTCTCCGCTTGCGAGTAGGCTTGTTCAGTTTTGGAGAGGCTTTGACTGGCGAAGGATACTATGTGCTTCCCACTGCCCTCTATGTTGTCCAATTGTGTGAGAATGGCACCCAATCCTACGGGACTGGCGTCAACGATGAGTTCTGTGATCTTCTTGGGGTCGAAATAGGCCATGTTGCGGGCATCAGAGATGCGGTCCTTAATGTTTTGGAATGTTTCTTGGTATTTGGGGGACCAGACGAATTCAGTGTTTAGCTTGGTGAGGGCTCTGAGAGGTTCGCTGATGGACGCAAAGTCTCGTATGTATCTTGTGCCATAGCTTGCAAGCCCTAGGAAGGATCTGAGGTCTGAGGTTGTCGCGGGTGGTTCAGCTTCACGGAGTGCGCTTACTTTTTCGGGGTCTGGTGTCATTCCCTTCTCAGAAAATATGTGTCCAAAGAACCTCAGTGTCTTCTTGCGAAACTCACACTTTTATTTGTTTAATGTTAGCTGGGCTTCTTCTAGGGCCATGCAGACCCTCATTAGAGTGTCATCGTGTTGCTCTAGAGTTTGGCCGAAGACTAAGATGTCATCGCTATAGTTCAAACAGTTGGGCACGTGTTTGATGACATTGTGAATTTCTGCTTGGAAGATTTCTGCCGCGGAGGATACTCCAAAACTCAACCGTTTGTAACGGAATAGGCCTAGGTGGGTGGCAAACGTTGTTACATACCGGGAGTTTTTGCTGAGTTCCAGCTGGTGGTAGCCTTTGTTTAGGTCCAGCTTGGAGAACGCAGTCGCTCCATTCAAAAGGTGTACCATGTCTGTTATTCGCGGAGCTTGATGTCGTTTCCTCAGGATGGCTTCATTTGGTCTCCTAATATCTACACATATCCTGATGTCGGGGGAGTCTCTCTTGGGCACCGGCACTATAGGGGAGACCCACGGTGTGGGGCCTTCTTCTGGCTCAATAATGTCTGCCTCGAGCAGTTTGGTCAGTTCATTTTCAACTTGCTGTTGAATATTAATGGGGATACCCCTGTAGTGTTGTGCTACTGGTGGGACGCTGGCGTTGATGTGAAGTTCAATCTGCCTGTCCTTCAGTTTTCCGAGGCCTTTGAACAGTGCTGGGAATACTTGGTCGATGCTCACCGTTGGGTCTAAGTACTTGTGCACCATGAGGCGATATAAGATGTGAATGAGTCCCATCTCAATGGCTGCTCGATAGCTTAGAATGCACCCGCTCTCAGTGGCAGCCTCTAGCACATGCATGGGGAATTCCTTCTCATGTTCCTTGTATCGACATGAAGCCATGAAGAATCCTTTGCATGCCAGTGGTGTATTTGAGCCGTATGGGTAGATGAGAGCTTGTGCTGGCTGTAGGTGAGGGGCATTTGGTATGCTTTCATAGACCTCCTCACTGATTACATTCACGGTTGCTCCTGTGTCTATCAAAAATTCAGCCGTAGATTGGTTAACTTGTATTCTCAGAATTGGGCTGTGTTCTTTTGCTGTGTTGTTTCCAAGGGCATTCAGGTATCCCTTTCTTCTCGGTGTTTCCTGGTGTTTTTCCGGTCTGCGGGCTCTCTCTTCCGAGGATACACTTGACACGCTTTCTGATTGTGACTGTTCTATGAGGCACCGCACGTACCTCCTGGGTCTTCTCCTTGTCTTGTGTGGTGTATTTTTGCTCTCTATCCAATCCCTTTTGTCTTGTCTTCTTTCTATTTGTTCGTCGAGGTATCTGTGACGTCCTTGTTCATGGGGTTGGTGGGTGACCCGGTGATGTTGGGTGGGTGGGTTTTGTTCCAGTTCATTCGTGGGTTTTCCACTTCAACCTGCCCCCTTCATCTTGCTGCGGAATATCAAACACACAGCCTTGTAGTGGTTGTCACCACCACATGCACAGCATGTCTGGCCCATAGTGGGGCATGTCCCTTCATGGGGGTATTCGTGTCCACATCGATAGCAGAATCGGTCACTGTTGGTTCTCGCCATCCCTTCTAACTTGTTAAGACTTTCATGCTTTCCGTGCGTGATTTTTATTTCATCCAGGCCCTCTACTTGCGCTGCGAGCGCAGCATCTGATCGGGCCACAGGCAGAATTTCGTCCAAACTTCTCGGTTGTTGCAGCAATCATTTGCAAAAATCAGCGCTTTCATATCCCACAATGATTTGCGACCTGAGGGCCTCCTCATTGGAGTAGTTGTTGAAATCGCAGTGTTTCATTTTTGCCCGTAGCCTCATGACAAACGCAGCTATGGTTTCTCCCTTGATCTGCTTGGTGGTGTGGAATATATGTTGTTCATAGTCTACATTTGTGTGGGGCGTGAAGTATTCCATGAGCGTTGTCTTTAACTTGGCGTAGGTGTCTATGGTGTTTTCCGGTATTTCGTCGAGGATGTCTCGCACGTTGGATCCTACAGCATGGTTTAAGAGATTTAGTTTCTGTTCATCTTCTAGTGGTCCGGACGCTTTTAAGCATACTTCAAAGTCCCTCAGCCATCTTTTCCACCTTGATCCGAGGTTGCCAGTGTCAGTGAGGTCGAAGTTTGCTGGCAATTGGGCTAGGAGGCTGTCTGTCATCTTTCTGTGCTCTGTTCTGGCTGGAGCCACAGGGACTGTCAGTGGTTCCTCTTCCGAGCTACTCAGGGGCTGAGCCGGAGTCACAGGGAATATCAATGATTCCCCTTCCAATCCACTCATGAGCTGATTTTAGGTGTTTCTCTTCCTTTTCTCTGGTCGTAGCGAAACACTTTAGTTTCTGGCGGGCCGCTGCAATGGGCGTGTGTGTGCGAAGGCTCACTGTCTTGTGCAGAGCAGTTTGTGTGCGCCAAAAGGGGGCGCTGGGCCACTTGGCAACAGGTTTGTGGGGCCTTGTTTCCGTGGTGTAGCCCGATGTCTTGTGGCTCGGGAGTCCGGGAGATTCTCCTTGCACGCATTGTGCCGGAAGAGACGCTGTGCCACCTGTGGACAGCCTTGCAGGCCTTGAATTTGATTCACATGTTAACGTTGGGGAGGGCGCTGCGTTGCGGGCTTTGTCGGTGGTTTGCGTTGGGGCGCGTGAGCTTACCCTTGTGTATATGTGTAGAAAAAGCGGGAGGGCCGTGTCTCCACCGCTCTCCTTGGAGTTCCTTGTCCGTCGTTGCCGTCGGCGGGAGGCCAGTGCTCCTCAACCGCCCGGAGATGCGCTGGAGCTTCTATCCAGCTGTTGCCGTCGGCGGGAGGCCAGTGCTCCTCGACCACCCAGAGATGTGCGCAGGGAGCCGCTGCTCCACCCGCGGGAGAATTGAGTGCGCCTGCCAGCGTTGTTGCCTGGAGAGGTTATTCCTCCCCCCCCGCCTGGATGTATGTCACACGGGGAGCTGCTACGGGTGCTCCACCCGTGGAATGTGCGCATGGGAGACTCTTCAGCGCTCGCGCAGGGCTGCAGGGCTCTTTTCAACAGTGGGGAGCCTTCTCGCTCCGACCCACTAGTCACCGGGAGTCCTCGACCGGGAGAGGTCCCGCGGCTCCAGTGGCGTCTGATTGCACGCCACGAGCGCTTTGGACTTGAGGTGGCGGGCACGGTGGAGACGCGTGTCCGCCTCGTCGCCAATGTGATACCGTGATGGTGGACCTCCTCACGCAACCACTCGAGTATCCACTCACTCATGCAAGGATACCCCAACATAGGAGCTGGGGTGCAACACGTCTTTACTCAATCGATATCAGACTCGAACTGCCTGTTTGAGCGGTAGCCCTGCCCATCTACAACACGTGGGACACAGCCCACTAAACAGTGATAATAGAAAGAGGACTCATCCTCTTATCAACTAAACAGTGACGACACCACAGGTTCCATCCCTTTTCTGCAGTATTATTGGCTCTAGAAAGGTGTTCCGGTTTGATGTCAACAGGGGAACATGTTTCAATGGGGCACACGTTTTGATGTTTGTAATTTTGTATGGAATTTGTACCCCACGCTACCTCACTCTTAATTGACCCCAACTACCCTACTCCACCCTATTCCACCCCATGCCTGCTTCCCCCACCTTCTGCCAACCCACATCTCACTTGCCCTCCCAACTGCCTACCCCACTCTACAACACCCACCCACCCTAGCGCCACCAACCCTTTTTTCCCCAAATGAGCTCATGCCTAAAATCATCATGATCAGTTAAACAGGCTCTAGATATGCAGTTATTACTTGTATAGATTCAAACATGTCTGCAAATTAGTGTTTGCAGACACAAAACATATAGTCCTAAGTATAGTAAAAAAATATATCTGTAAAGCATGGTGAGCTTAAGTTATTTTATAATCTCATCACACATGTTATGTGTATACATACAAACACTAACTTGCAGACATGTTTAATATTTCTGGGTAATCATGGCCCAACATATATTACAGACATGCCTAAATGTAAAATGCAATTTACAACAGGTAACGCAAAAACTATTGGCTTTGCCAATTCTCGTTAGAAATGTCCACAAAAGAGGCCATGGGGCACAAGGGGGGATTAAACAAAGTAATATGTGCCCATTCTCCATTTATCTTAAAAATCACACATCAGGAAATGTTATGCAATAGCTAGATCTAATGCATATGTGCGAGAAATTAAGAAGCATACCACTGTAAACAGTACAGTCAACAAACTTATATGGTAAATAGTGGTAAGACACGCATGATAACTTATGTGAACTGCTTTAGTATCTATAGGCAGCACTGAACACTATTATTGGTATCACTGACTACTATAATAGATACTCTCTTTTTGAAATAGGATCTTAATCAACACAATGCTGATCCTATACAGACATTCCCGGAAGATTTGCACTAGATGTCTCTAACGATTTATTCACCAAATTAGTGAGTACAAAATACTTTCCTACTGTTATTTGTTGATGTGGTCAGAGTTCAACTGGCTCTATATATTTTTATACACCAGGCCCCCTGTTTGTTGAGGTGAGTATGATATAGCTAACAATGCGAGAAGTTACTATGTACACGTTAAGTGAAGCTGCAAATTGTATAAGATGACATTGAGTTACGAAGAGAGTAATTAGTTGACTATTGTTTTTTAGATTACGTTGCTCACCACATCCTCCTACGAGGCAACACATGGCTGGTAGTTGACCTCTGTCCTGATGAAGGTTGGCAAAACTGAAGGGCAAGAGATATGATGCTCCACCTAATATCAACCGAAACACTTGTCGACTGTTAGATCTCCTGTAACAGATACAGAAGGACACATTTGTTAATCAGAATGGGTTTAAGTTTATATGTGTTTTATGTTTTATGATATGGTGCAATCATAACACTGAAAATATTTGAGAATCTGTATGCATGAATGAGTGAGAATGAGTATGAATGATGGGTTTAAATGCTATGAGCCTCTTTTTTAGTCATAAAACTGTGTGATGTATTGATATACGATGAATTAAAATCATTTTTTGTGAACTATTGACACTGAAACAAGAGTACTCTGTCATCTCTATCTATTGGTCCATGTTTTTGCTTCACCAAACAAACTTGCAAGTTATTTAATAAAGTTTTGGCTTTAAGACCCAAAATAATTTCTAAGGTTTTGGTTGAGTAATGTTAAGCTCCACGTTTAAGGTGGACAATAGTTTCATGCCAATGTACATTTATGAACCACGACTCTTTTAGGGCTAGCTGGAGCAAGGTAATAAAGATACATACAAAGGTGTGGCTCTGGCGTGAGTCAGCTGCTCAATCATGTTTAAGCATTGCATCCTGCTAAAAGCTCTGTTACAACAGCAGCCATTTTGTAAGGGCCAGTGGAGATGTTTAAGATGAGATATTTGTGGAATGCTTAATTAGAGGACTTCTTATGTTTCCAGACTGTAAGTACATTGTCTTATTTTTCACTTTTGTGCTGTGAATGGAACTCTCTATGTTGGGTACAGTCATTGAATGATCCTTTTAGGAGCATGTTTTGTGTCTATGCTGCTTGTACATTCGAATACCACACATGGAAAGAGATAGCACTGTGCAGGCTGGCACAAGTAATGTAACTTCTGCTAAGCTGCCCTTATGTTATTTTTATCCGGATGAGGCATAGTGCTATGAATCTGTGCTTCTTCAGTTTGTATAGGCTTATGCAGGGCATGGATATTGTTCCACCTATGTGCTGCATTCACTTTATTATGCAGCACTGTGTAGTTGGGAACCAACACTGGATGCACAGGTTTGCAGTATTTGGAGTAGTTAATAGATCTTGCTATGCATTCAGGGACCAACCAGTATATGCCAATAACAGTTCAGTACCACCTGTGGTCAATAGGTGGGACTGTGAGGTATTCGCAGACCTTTGTACCATCCGATTTGCCCACTACTTCACCCTCTAATAAGCAGCATTGTGCAGCTGGCCAACAACAATGGATGATGGGGCTGCACTACCATGCTGTTACCAGGTGGTGCTGTGCTGGCTGACATAAGTATTGGATCTGCAGCCAATGTAAATGTGTTCCCCTGTTCTATTTCACAAGGTGAAACATTGGGTTGTGAATCTGTGCTTTCAAATGTGCCACAGGCTTTTGCACCAGCCTGACTACATTTTTTATTAATTGACCAGTTGTAGAAGGTATGCCCACTTTGTCTTGTTGTTTATGACTGGTTCCTGTAAAGCAGAAACATGTTCCTGTATGTGTATTTGTCCATGCACACAAAATTTCTATTCTATCTATCATTATTCACACATCTGTCATGGTATTCCATCACTTCTGCAGAAAAAGTGGCTCCTAAACACTCATTTGTATCACAGAACACAAATGTCGACTCCTTTAACACTTGTGTTCTTGAACACATTTGTCAAAGGGACTCATATCAGGAGCATATGGGACACCAACATTCTGGTAGGGGGTGGGGGGGCACAAGAGATAGCCAGGGAATATTCCCGGACAGTAAGAAGGATGCAGGGCACTACCAAGTAGAAGGAATCAGGGATAAGGAGTATGGAAGCACAAAGGGTATGAAAGTTATACAGATAGGGGTGGGTCCCTCACAGAAAGTAAATGTTAAACAAGGACAATGTTAAGGGGTCCACTCTGTTAAAGGCACAGAATGGTGTAATTGTTGCCATCAAACAAAATTACATTGGGCATGAAGAACCGCTACCCCTTTCTGGGAAAGTGATGGCCCTGTCTGGGGAATGCCATTATGGGTAGGTGGAAGGGCAGAGTAAACAGCAAACACAAGAAAACAACATCATTTAATGCAGAAATAATGCTTGCAGAAACATAACCCTGATCCACCGAAATTGTAACTCAAAATAAATTGCAGTATTTCTGTGACTTTTCGGCCCTTTGTGTATTGTTATATTTAATTGGCCAGAAAATAGCAAAATATGTCAGTTTTATACAATGTATTACTCACAGAATTGCAGTGTATTTAAATATTGTGCAATTTGCAATGACAATCCTAAGCAAATGTTTGTTTACAGCTGATTTTTATTTTAATAAATGAGCAGCGTGTGGTTAATGGTAGAGAGATTCACGCCTGCTGAGTTTGAATATGGAAACTAAACAGAAAATTGCAGACAAATCAATTTGCAAACTCCAAAGAGCCCTCCTGTCTCCTTCTCACTAATAACTGGATATGTGCTATCAGGTAGGTCAGCACACGCATATCCTTTGCATTTCAATGGCTGCAGAAGACTTTTTTTAACTCTTGTGATTTACCTGTGACTTTGGGACAGTATTTGATGAAAGACAATCCAATAAGTCCCATTTCTTTGCATCCTCTGCCCCGGAAAGGGCAGGGAGAAGACCTCTTCTAGCACCCCCCAGTCAGGAAAGTTGTGGTAGGGTTCAGTCCCCACTGTCACCTCATATTCCTATGTCCCCACCTCATTGCCAGCCGTGAGAGGTGAGCAGCAGAGTGCCGCGGGAGCCCAAGGCCTGCAGGGGGAAGAAGGAAGGCGGGTGGCAAAACCCGAGAGCAGTGGAAGACCGGGAGAGACTGGTGCTGCGCTGTGGCATGCCTATGAAGGAGGAGGTGGCCGGGGGACTGGCTATCGCCGCACCGGCAGGTATGGGCCTGAGCTACACAGAGGAACGAAGGCATGGAGCTGAGTCGGCGGCCGGCCTCCGGAGAAAGAACAGAGGTGCGAACTGGAGAGGACGAGCCTGGACCGTGGCTTGGTGCCTTTGGTGCGGCCCAGCCTCTGAGGCAATGAGAGGCCCCCCACGGGATCGCCGGCTGCTGCTCCGAGCAGGAGTGAAACCGGAGAGGAGGGGCTCCTGGGCCCGGACACTGGAGGCACGCTGGAGACTGCCTGAAGGCAGAGGAGGAGCTGAGCAGCACCCGTGGTGAGCAGCGGTCTGAAAATAAGGCAGCAGGAGGAGGAAGAGGCCCCCATAAGTGTTGGCAGCTGAGGGGCCCGAGGAGGCAGCGGCAGCAGAAGAGGAGCACAGAGGCACCAGGTGCAGATACCTGCCCAATTGCCCTGCAGAGGGGACAAGAGAGGCCTTGTGTGCAAGCCCAGCAGGGCAGGATCCAAGGAAAGCAAGTGGAGGGGGGGCCCTGGAAGAATGAAGTGAACATCAGGTAAGGGGAAAGAGCCCTATGGTGAAGAAGGGTGCAGAGGTGCCAAAGAGAGCTACAGACCACATAACCAGGGAAGGTGGTGAGAGATGGGGTATAGCCTGGGAAGCCACCGAACATACACATGGACAGGGGCGAGAGAGGCAAGAGGACATTCCCTGAGAGCAACACAGGAGTCTGTGTAGAAAGGCACCACATTAGGGGTTAGTGGACTGGAGGAACACCAGAAGGGACACACTCAGACCAAGCTCCAGTTTGGAAACAAGGGAGTGCACGGCACCGAGGAAATGACACTGCCAAAGAAGATCTTCTTGCAGCCCTGGCCAAGTTCAAGGGGGAACTAACAGAGACGGTTAAAGCAGAAGGGGCCAACATAAGGGAAGAACTCTCACAGGCGATTACCGCAAATGGAATAAATATTGATGCACTGGGTGAATGTATCGTGGAAGCGGAAGGGCACATCATGGAGCTGGTTGAGCAAATATCTGAACTGGCCCAGAAAGCGCAGGGCGCAGAGGAGAAGTGTGAGGACCTAGAAAATAGATCATGGAGGCACAACATCCAGATCAAAGACCTCAATGAGGGGACAGAAGGGTTGGACTTGGAGACTTGCATCCGAGAGATGTTTGTGGACCTCACGGAGGGCGAAGCTGGCTAAAATATGGAAATTGAAAGAGTACTTCGAGTTGGCAGTGTAGAGCAGACCCGGGGGCAAGGCCAAGGGATGTGCTGGTGTAGCTGCACAGCTACAAGGATAAAACACAGCTGATGAGTGTGGCCTGAAGGAAAGGGAAACTTCAACTGAGGGGGAGCGACATTCAAATATTTAATGATCTATCCCAACTAACTCTGGCAAGTAGAAGACTGTTTAAACCACTCACGGAGGAACTCAATGAAATAAGGATGAAGTACTGTTGGCTCTTTCCGACAAGACTTTAGTTTCGCATGGGGAATGAGGAAAAGATGGTCTTGCAGGTGGAGGATGGACTGAGGGCACTGGGGGTCTGCCCACAAGGCGGCTCAGAGGTCAACGCAGAGAAGCATCAAGGGGGAGCATCAGGGGTGGAACAAAGCAGCTCCCAGTGGTGGGTCTCAAAAAAGGGAAAGAAGGCGTGAAATGGACAAGAGGACCCAAAAATGGTCTGTATGAAGTTGTATTATGTGGCTTAGCTACTCTCACCATTGGAGTAGGGGGAAGGCAAGGTGGAAGTTTGGGAAGGAGTTGTGCAAATAGGGGGGAGTTAGCATCCCATGATATTTGCGTCAAGGGGTCACGTCGAGAACCTGGATGAGAAATCCAGGGATTGTTGTGTGTTGGAGAAATATTGCTAGTCTGTGGGGCAGCCAGGGATATCATGGCAAAAGGGGCTTAGTCAGGGTGGATATTGTGTCCAGTGTTGAAGGAGTATATGTAAGCGAGGATGAATATATAGGCTAGAATCATGTAACGTGAGGGGACTGCACCTTCTGAACAAGAGGGTGGCGGTCCTCCGGGAGATCAAGAAAAGAGGAGCAGAGGTAGTCTGCTAACAGGAGATGTATCTGGGAGGAGGGGATGTGGGTCGCCTGCGTAATAAGGATTATCCACTTCAATTTCATGCTGTGGTGGGGAGGAAAAGGGCGGGGTGGCTATTCCCTTTCAAAAGTCTATGGTGATTCAAGGGGCCAAGGTGAAAGGGGACCCGGAGGGGCAATATGTACTGGTGAAGGGGATCATGGGAGGTGAAATGTATACCTGGGCATATGCCCCCAATCAGGGACAGGAAGGCTTTTTGGAAGGATGCTTAGCAAAACTGGGCCACTTCGGGGAAAGCAAACTGCTGGTGGCGGGAGACTATAACCTGGCGGCGGACCCGAGTATGGATCGATCAGGAGATGGTGGGGGTTAATTGAGGAAATGGTACTTAAAGATGCATGGCGAGTACACCACCCACAGGATAGGGATTATTCATTTTAGTCCCATGTACACAAAACATATTTCCAAATAGATTACATCATGGCAACGCAGGTGGTAATACAGGTGGCCGGGAGGGTCTACATCAGGATCATGATGCTGTCTGACCACGCACTGACCTCACTGGAATGGGAGGGAGGAGGAGTGCGAGGGAGCCACAAGGGGTGGTGACTGGAAGAATACCCAGGGGCGTAGGAGACACATAAAATCTGGGGGGGTCAGGGGACATCTTGGGGACTTTGCTTTATTTATATATGTATTGTGTTTTAGTCAAAGAACTCGACTTTTCACAAAATTAGAATTAAAATAGCAGTATGTATTAAATTACAAGTATCACTGTATAAAACAAAAGAAAATAAGAAAAGAAAACAGAAGAAAATTAAAGGATGCAGCAGCAAAGAACATATCTTTGTATGTTGCATTTCTGGATTTTTTATCTGACTATGAGCTCATGGTAAGAGAGAGGAAATAACAATTACTTCCAGTGGGCCACAGCTAGGACGCCAGCTCGTTAAGAGGCAGATCAGCTGTAAGTGGACTGCTGCCAAATAAAGGAGTTGCAGCCTTTTCTACCACCTGCAAGTTGCTACTTTTTTGTGTGGGGCAAGGAGACGTGTGTGTCTCTTGGAATGGAAGGATGGGGGTTTCAAAGAAAGAGGAAATCTTGTTTGTACCTCTGAGTAAGCCCTGTTATGGGAGTAGAGGGACCAGGTGTGTGATGTTGCTGCTTTGACTGTCCTGCGGGGGGGGGGGGTTGGGAGGTACAGCAAACAAGGAGGATGAGCGATTGCAAGCCCACCCCCTTATAAGCACTCCCCAGGTTAGCGGCCGGATGTGTCGGACCCGGGGGATGCCTAGTAGGTGGGGTGTGTGTGGACCAAGGGGGGTGGCCGGAGGGGAAGTCCGCTATGTGGGCTGCCCCTCTAGCACCCCTGCGAGGGCCGGGCCAGCCTTGCACGATGAGTCTGCTCCCTCTTATTCCAGCTCATGCTGGCTTCAGAGCCTCGCCTTTCTTTGCCTTTGTTATTCTGAATGCAGAGCTGGACTCTGTTCCTTTCTCGTTTAACATTTGCTGCAAAGCCTGATCTATTTGATTCTCTCATATGTTACTAGGACAGCAGAGCATGGGTCCTCTGCCCTGTTACATTATTCAAAGAGCCCCCTCTGGCCTTTCTTTGCCTCTCCCTTGTCTCACTGCTTGCTTGCTTAATACATACCTCCTTGCTTGAACACTCAACATATTCTCACTAACACAGCAATGGCAGCTGCAGTTTGTTCCGTGTCTTGAATTGGCCTCTTATTTCCGCTTTTCTGTCTACAGGGGAAAGGCATTTGCCAGTCACTGCCATGATGGTTCTACCTGGCCATAAGAGGGCAACAGCTAGCCAATATTAGAAGAACACGGGTATGTTATGCCAGAGGCTGGCAACTGCCTTCCTAATGCCTACACAAGAGTCACAACTCTTGCCTTTGTTTCTAACAGTAATTCAGTGGATGAAGAAACGCAAGAACACACATATTGCTTATAAATGAAGGGGATGATGTCACACTTGGTTAAGACATTTTGATCACGCCAGGAGCCAATTTCCAGCTGCAATTAAGCAATTACCTTTCAGACTTCTGGCTTTAAATAACCTTAGTATCACCTGGAAAGCACAGAGGTTGCTCAACAGGGTTCCTGGAGCACAAGGAGTACCCTACTCGTGGGCATGGATAATTGGAGGGCATTCTTGTCCTGGTTTGGAACCTGGCCCCTACAGCCATGATGGGGGGCGGGGCCTATTACTTTTGGTTGTACATACCCTTTGAGGGTGGGCAGACATTGCCTCCTGCTTTAGCCCACTAACAGCTCTGCTTTGCAACTTTATCACACATACCTGTCAGGTGGCATGTAACTTAGTGCTATTAATGTTATCAGCCTCAGAAGTCTGGAATCCTTTGCCACATCAACTAGGGTACAGGCTTGCCACCTGAGACTTACCCATGTCTGAGTCGGCATCTGTCACCCTGTGGGGAAGACACACACAGAAAGAGCAGGGCACAGTGCCCTTGTGGGTTTTTCACACTTCTTCCTCGGGGTGGGCACAATTCACTCTGCAGAGAAAGTGCCACATGCTGGGCAACATTCTCCCACTTTGACAATGTGACCCAAAGAGCGAAATTGGCCATTTGAAATACCTCTGTCGACTTATTATTGCGCAATCGAGATGGCAATTAAGGGCATTTGCCAACGCACTCAAGAAGCACAGGACACCCTCTTACCAGCGACATGCCATGCTCACTCATTCTGATCACGAAATGCCATTTATCTGGGGTCATGTTAAATGTATTTATTTATTTATTACATGTGTAGCATCACGCAAAACCCCCAAGCATCAAGGCGCAAAGTAAACTGCATGCAGTGGACCACTTCCATTGGCTCTCGTTTTTACTTTTCCGCCACAAAATGGAAGATTTTAGCATAAAAGGCAGGTGAAATCACATTGCTTTTCCACCTTGGAAGAGTGTAAATACCTTGCGCAATTAGCAATTGCTGGCCGAATTGACAATGGCTTCCTCTGGACTCCGCCCACTTTTACCAGGTTTCATTTCCAAGCAGATCCCAGAGGAATCCCTTTCCTTATTTCCAGCATGAGAATCCATGCTGGCAGTAAGGCCGCATTTGTCTGGTGGAGTGGGAAATACAGGGGGTCCTGGTGTGTCCACTTGGCTCCCGAACTCCACCCAGAAAATGCACGAAGATCTGGGCAATTAGAAAAAGCGACAGTAATAGTGTTTTCCACCACTTTATCTGAACCAATTGACCTGGAAAATGCTGCGTTGCATCGGAAGCTGAATGCATTCACTCTGCCTATTATCCCACTGGAAGATTAAGCCAGGTGCTGAACACAGGTGTTACGTATTCCTGTACACAATCTGCATTTGGAGCATTAACTAACTGAGCTACCTTACAAATGATATCTCCTCTGGGGCTTTACTGTCTTAACCCCTTAACTGCCATGGTTATTTCCCCCCAGTGCCAAGGCCTTTTTTGGTGATTTCGGTATGTCGCCATTCAATCCCTTGTAACATCTTTGTTACATGAGATATCTCGGCCAAAGTTGGCCCCTTTTTCCCCACAATTAGGTGGTCGTAACGCCACCCAGGAATCCTAGTTTGCTGTAGGGGGGTTAGAGAAAATAACCAAAAAGGAGAACATTTTTTTTTCTTCAGAAAATGCCAATAAAATGTTGTACAAAGAAGCCTGTTGTGTTTTCCTTGTAAGAGCTAGGAACAAATGGTTTGCTTTGCTGGATTCGCCATTTTCCAGGCTTTCAGGAACAGATTGAGTGGAAACCAAAATAACATATTTTGATATGCTAATCAGCCGTTTTGTGAGAGGTAGGCGATTTTGGCGTTTTTTGTCCAATAGGACATGTGTGGACGGAATGGAAGAAAAGGGTAGGAAAGCTGAATCCGAAGCCAGAAAGGCATACATTTCTGAAAAGTAGACAATATTCCAAGTTTAGGAAGGGGAGATTTGCGCAGGTCAGGCAACAACTATGTAGGGAAAGATTCCATAGTTTGGGGGGAAATCAGGAAAATGACAGAAAAAAACCGACAATTTCCGCACATTTCACTCTGGTCACCCACCGAAATACGCAGCCAACAACACATGGCCTACCTTCCCGCGTTCTCACAGGTTTCCTGACGAAAACGGTAAGCAAATGTGTGGGTGCACCTACCTGGGTGCAAAGGGAAAAGCCTAAAACACTGTTAACCCCAAGTCTTTTCGCACAGCAGATTTTCAGGAATTTTGCTCATGTTGGACACCAACAGATTTGGGCCTAGGGTGTCGAAGCCACGAAGGAAAACTGGGAACCCCATCCATTTCCGAAAAGAAGACACCATTGATGGAACACTTTGCGCAGCGATCGAAGGAGAACAGGGAGATACAAGGGTTTAAATGGCCAATTGTGAATCATAGAAATTGGTCTATTTGCTGATGATGTCTCCAAACCGGAAACTTAACCTGTGTCCTGGTTAGGTAGAATTGACAAACAAAACGACAGGAGGAGTGGGATGCCCAAATGTGATGAGATACTTCCACGCAGCACAGCTGAGAGCCCTGCCAGTGTGGGTGAGGGCGGACAACCGGAAACACTGGGTAGTCATGGAACAGGCAGTGGCGGGTGAGTATCTTTGGAAAATTCTCTGGATGAGAAAGGAGGAAAGAATGGGAGGGCTTATGGGGAACCCAATTACAAGAAGCACCCGGGACATTTGTGACCAGGCTGAACAGGAGGTTCAGGTTTGCTCCGTGGCCATCACCACAGACCCCGGTTTTCCGAAACCCTGCATTTGTGTCGGGAATGGACTACAGTAGGTTTAAACAGTGGATAGTGGTATGGATGAAGGAGATTGGGGATTTATATGAGGGGACTCAACTAAAAACATTTGTTAGTTGCCGGAGGGAATATGATCCGGGAAGAGCGAACCTTTATGCTTACCAGCAGCTTAATCACTGGGTGGGGCACCAGCGGTAATGGAAGGGGCCACGAGAGAACTGACATAATGGGAAAAGTTGATGTCAGTCAGTGAGAACAATAAGGGATAAATATCAGCCATCTTGTTGGTAAAGGCGAGGAGGGAGACGTGGTCATTGCAGAGCAAATGGGAGACTGGGGAGGAAATTTACAGACAAAGAGTGGGGCATGCCATGAGGGGATAGTACAGCCTGTACACCGCGGTGCAATGCTGGAAGCTGCAATATAAATTGTTGCACAGATGGCACTACACTGCAGAGAGACTCCATAAGCTGTATGACTCACATTACCCGCTGTGCTGGAGGAATTGTGGAGGGGAGGGAACGACGGAGCATATTTGGTGGGGGTGTCCACAGCTCAAACACTTTTGACAGAAGATTAAATTAAAGGTGGGCGGGATATTGGGATTCGATATAGAAATGGATGGGGCCTTGGCACTTATGAACATACCACCGAATGGGGACCTTAGGCTGAGAGGGAAGGTAGGAATGCTATGGGCAAACTTATTGATGAGTGCCAGGCGTTGTATGGTGGAAGCAGTAGAAGTGGAAGGAACTTCCATCCATTATTCAATGGTACTATGCAATTTGGGATATTGCGGATGTGGAAAAACTGACTGCGACAGTGAGGGGCACAATGGGGAGTTTCGGCAAGGTTTGGTCCCCCTTTCTCAACTACGCACTTAACGACTATACTCACCTATACATCCCGTATAGACGGAGGGCACTGGGAATGTTACCAGAAGAAGGGGACTGAGCCAGGGAGGGGAGGAAAGAAGGGATCGGTCAGCTCCAGACGAGTAGCGGGGATGGGGTTCGTTATTGTTGGGAAATTGGGTTGTTGAAAAGAGCATTGGGAGGAAACTCTGCACATGATGTGTGATGACACTTGTGAATGTTTATAAGCCAATAAAGATCTGGTTGAAAATAAAAATGAAAATAGGGAAACAAATCCACGAGATGCTTGGCAGATGTAGACGGCAGACGGCAGAGAGATCTAATAACGATTGGCACACTGTCAACAAATGTATTAAGGGCATATTAGCTGATCTAAATAGAAGAACTGTAACATTGGACTGGATGCCAACCCTTTTGTTAGGAAATTATTTATATTTTATAATTAATTATACCTTGCAGGAATTAAATATAGGCGAGTTAGCACATTGAAATGGTTCTGCATCTCCAATTGTACATTCAAAAGATATTTCAAGAGTAGAATTGGGTTTATTAGGTATCAGTCTGGTAGATTTGTCAAAGCCTTCCTTAAAAAGATTACTGTCAATTTAGATGAGAGGATTATTCTTCCGATACGTCCTATTGTACCAGGTTGCTTCACTTAAAAGGAGTGGTAAGTACAACCAAAGTCAGGGACCTTCGAAGATACTTGGTTGAATTGTATAAGCATGACGTGCATTGTCTTTTTTCATAATGAGGCATGGAAGAATATGCTTTTCTCAGAATGCCTATGTCCTCTATGTAAAAGACCTAGCCTGGATGTATATTATATTACTTGCACTTGTCCCTTATGCTTTCAGAAAGACGATATACGTTCTGTAAGACGCAAACTTATTTCTCTTTAGTGCTCCGACAAATGCAATTAGTTACAAATTAGGAACATTACTTTCTTTGTCAGACAAATGCATACATTATAACATATTAAAATAAGGTGTTGCTCCATGAGGCGACTACACCTAGTTATACAATATACACTTTTGACTTGTATTTCCACAGGGGCTTTAGAATGTCTGGGGCATAGAGCATTCTGGAAAATGTAGTCGATTGTGGCCTCTGTAGCAAGCTAAGGAGCATGCATTAGTTCCAGGCCACTCCTACATTGAAGATAGATTCCAGAGTAACCAGCCCCCACCAACTCTGCAATCCTCCAGATTCTAGATTTGCAGTACAGGGTCTGGTCCTGTAAACCTCTCTCCACCTCTTCTCTGATGTAAACGAACAACATACCTGTTGTGCTTTGCCTACTGACCCAAACCTTCTTTGTAGTTGTTATAGACCCAACTCTTTTTTTCTAGTTGCCATATAATATATGCTTACTTCCTCTATACCTCCCTTTTTCTCCCCCCTCTTCATGCATCCTTTGCAGTCCTCCTGCTTCATGCCATTGGGCGATCTGAAGTGGAATAATGACATGTGCTGTTTGCAAATGTCCACTGAATAATGAAGAAATGGGAGGCTGTATTGACCATTTAGGAGCATCTTTAACTGCAATGAAACATTTTCTTCATTTATGCCAAGGCCTGGCATGTAAAGATACATATGGCTTTACCTGGCACATAGCAGCAGTAGCTAGGCATTTCAAGCTACGCCCGGTGGGTGATAGTAATATCTGGATATGCAAGGCTTTGCCAGGGCATTTCATAGATGTGAGGCTGCATGCACCATTTATTTATTTATAAAAATCACAGGGAAACCAATGCATTTTTGCCACGCAAATTCTTACAAAATGTATCATTGATAACAGTGCGGAGGAAATTCGTCCTTTACATTGGGGCAAAAGAATGTGACTTGAAGAACAGATGTTTCAGGGGACTAGGACAGAATGACATAGGAACGGGATGGTGGGGGAAGTGCCGAATTAAGGATGGAAGAGTGATGGAAAAGTGCTGATGGGTTGTCCTCAGAGGGTAGGGAGAGAGGAAAACAGGGTGATGCAGTAGCACAGAGGGCTAGGAAACAGGTTCTTCAGAAAGAAGGAAAGCTTTGTGGTTGGATTTCATAATGACAGATCTGTTGGCTTTGCCAGTGGTTGAAATAAGTAAGAAATATTGCCCGCAGGATGGGGCAATACTGGTCTTTAAGATCCTGGAGTGCTCACTGATAGGCCTGAGCGAAGAGACGGTTTATGAAGAGGGTTAAGGGCTCTAAACGACTTGCACATTGCCCAGGGCTCCAGGTAATATAATTATTAGGACCTGGCTTTGCTGCCAGGTGCAGAAGGTAGTATATTTTCATAAAGAAAGAAACAATACACACTGCAGTATCAATGTAATATGGCCGCTGAGCAATGGAGGCTCGGCCCTGCCCTTAGAAGTATTTCCTTCATGTTGATGTCATGGGTGAGGCAGCAAGGGATGTTCCAGTGAGAGAGTATGCAGTGAGCCAGAGCAGGCGGCCCATGCGGGAGCCGATGGCCAGGGGAAACATTTAGGGGCTGAGGATGTGGGCACAGGCACAGGATGAGCATGGGGTGGATCGAGCACTGAACAGAGAGGGAGAGGGACAAATTCAGCATCTGGTTTGTACTTGGATTACTGAGGGCTAGCAGGATGCATAACTGCACAACCCCACATTTTTAAGGGCTCCCATGATTCCAACATTCAGCCCTGCATTCTAAGTATGCTTTATGGATCGAGGGAGGGGTTATTATCGCAGGATTATGACAGCCTCCCAAGCTATTGCTCTAAGTTGGGAAAGGGTCATTATCGCTTGAGGTTTATTAGGCTATTAGCACATGGAGTTGTGCAACTGAATAATGGAAAGTGTTATTATTGTGAGGGGAAAAATAAGCACACAAAAAACTTCTAATGGTAGTTTAATGAACATGGAACTATTAACAAAACATTTCACACATTCTGTGTTTCATTGCTGTTTGTTAGTTTGAGGAATTGAACTACACATGCAGCTCTCTGACTACACAGCTGAACAAAAATGTCTGTGCTTCATGTTCGTCTGCTGCTCAACTCAGAATGTTTGTAATACGGTCTATACCACAGGTTAGCACCCAGGAGGTGAAGTAATGACACCTGCCAGCCAATCAGGGCTCTCAGAATGCAAGCTTTACCTCATGGTACTGACCATCTTCTGAGCTCCCATAGGACTTGGAGGCAGCAATCCTGCCCCCCCCCACCCCCGCGGTGAAAGCCTTTGCTTGCCGTCCCTTTTCTCACTACCATGGCTTCCCCAACCCAAACCCCTCACCATTCCATCTCAGACACGTTGGGCCCTGGTCTGCTTGCCACCTCTCTTGTGACCTGCCCCTCCCCTTCATAGCAATAGTCATCGTGGAAAGGGAGAAGGGCCTACGTGTCATTTCCTCCTCCTAGCTCCTTTAGTGGACATTTTGTTTTGTAGTTTTGTTTATTTTGAGAAACGGCAACCACATCAATCATGCAGGGTGTTAATAGGTGTAAACCCCCTGCTGAGGGGATAATTGGGCTGTGGCACGTGTTAAGGGGCTCTCTTCTCTCAGGCCGGTAATGCTTAATCGTAGACTTTATTCCAAGCATTCTGTTGGTCTAAGAGCAGGTCTGTAATGACACCTCATGTGTCAATAATAAATAGAACAGGTTTGTGTCTGACACTTTCATGCTGGATAAAATGTGATGTTACATGGTTTTTCATGGTACTTAATTTAATGAACTTGCCAACTTGGAAGGCTGAAGGGCTGGGTGGGCTGGGTGGGCCCTGCGAGGTTGGAACCAGTGTCCTACAAGCTGAAGAACATGCTTTAGGAGATTACTGGCTTCTGCCGGTTGAATGATATGAGCATTAAATCAGTCAACCTCGGTACCAAAACGGTTTCACGTCTAAGTTTGTGGTAGCACTGTGTACACTATTTTTTGCCTTACTGTATCCGCCTACGGTATCATGGCTTGTTTATTAGCAAACGACTCAGCAGACCAATCGATCCGTCAGAAATAAAAAAAAAGAATATCAGATTACTAATACAATTCACATTATGCGTTCCACAAACCGTGAATGTTCTTGGCCACTTCCCATGGCTTAACAAGACTGAAAACAGTAATACAGGTCTGAGTTATTGCAGATTCAAATCCGTAGTTCAGACTGCATATTCGGAGGTAAGAAGAAGCATAATACAGATAACTGCGGGAGTCAAGCTCTCTTAAGATTTATTATATTTTTATCATACAACAAATTAATATTGACATTTAATTTTGAACATACACTACTCATTCGCATAGGACTAATAGATCGTACCACTTGAGGGATCCCAATGTTATGTAGGCAAGCAATGGCAAATAGCCACGATGACGTGAAATATTATAAACTATACTAATCTTAACTGAAAGCAATGTTTATAGCTTGGGACAAGACGATTAATTAGGTAAAACTCCCAGTGTCTAGTGGCTAAAGAGAATAGTCAGCAACAGAACTATATATCATACTCAAGTAAGAACTTCAATAGGTTTTTACTTTCCAACCAGCTGCAGTTTCTCACATTAATTGGTTTAATCTGATGGGAATGTTAAATATACAATTCCTCCAAGAGATTCTGAGTACCACAGCTGAAAGCGGCAAGGATTAGCCATGCATACACAATTCATTTGCTGGATACTATTTCGGGAAAAAGACGTAAAATGAGTTAATGTGGGCACAACATTCTGCCAAAATGATGTCGGATTTTCTGGGCCAATTGAGTGAATTTTCAAACAGAAGGGAATTTCTGAAGTCTTGTCAGCTACAGATTAAGTTAATGTAGATTTATCGTTGGTTGCATAGTCTGATTTTTGTATGTAGTTATTAAGTGTTCATGACCACAGGTAGCTAAGGTACAGGTACCTTTTGAGTAATCACTGTATCTCCAACCCAGACACCTCCACCCACCATGGGTTTGGCATAACCCAGCTCTCTCACCTAACACGACGCTCCAAATCTAGGTTGTCACTGCACCATCAGAAGTGCTTCATCCCAACGCCTCCCCACACTAGACACAAACCACCAGGTATTTACCACCTCAACGGCTAGCTAGATGATCAACCCTCCCTCTTTATACAGTTTCATTTAAAGGACCCCGAAGATAAAGACCAAAAAATAAAAAAACTATCAGAAAAAGGGAAATAAACCATATTGGAGCAAGAAAGTAAATACCTGCAAATGATTGAAACACTAGGGTTTACTACCCCTGGTTCAACAACCACAACCAAACGAACCCCAAGATAAACACCAAAAACCAAACCGGAAACACAAAGGAAATAGCAGTAAATGACCGAACCGCGACGATCTACAACCACAACTTCACCCCTCAGCCCCACAATACCCAGAATCAAGGGATTATTTATCGAAAGGATAAGGCCACCAAAGGTGTGCGCCCAGGAAGCACCAACCCCCTGCCTCGAAAATCCCCTAACTACCCAATCTTCTAGCTATCAGACCATACACCCCACCTCAACCTCGCCCCCACGTCCATAACCACAGCCACCGAATACCACAAAGAAGTTGAAGGAACACTACAACCCAAACAAAACTCAGGAAAGTGTTGCCGGTGGGCAAAGGTCCCTGAGACTGAAACACAATAGCGCAAACCCATTAAACTAGTAGACTACAAAGGACCGCAGTATACCACAACACCAAATGGGATGATTCGAGAGACAACTAGGAGAAAGAATAAATCAAATGAACTACACCATGGCACCTAACCAATTAGCATAGACACAACAACGGAATGCACCCCCCCATAAAGCATGACAGAAAGTAGAACAGACTCCAAGAGAAGCGAAAAATCGTTATACCTACCACCATACCTTGCAATGGACCACCAACTAGAACAATTTGCATCCATCAACGATGCTACACGCTCCAGCAAGATACCAGGACCACACAGGAAAAGACCAGAAACATCTAGAAGCAACTCTAGGGCACCTACTGCAACTGCAACAAGATACAAAAGAGTAACCGGATGAAGGTGGGAACCCAATACGAAACCTAGCACATCTACTCAATGATGAAACATACCCAATTAAACACACCTCACATCCTGAGAGCAACAAGGAAACCTGCCAACAAGACCACCATAAGATGAAACCAAGAACAAAACAAAGCACTGTTGAAATAAATACACTGCAATCTAATCAACGCAATATCAATGTCCAAATATGCTACAGAGATCTTCAATCTACTCTACAATGGTGGAAAAGACATTATTTGTCACAAAAACCTAGTTAGGTTTATTCATGAGCACAGACACTCCAACACTTACCCTCCACTCCCTTTCCCCCTCTCTTTTCCCTGCACTTGCACGTGCTGAATGCTCAATAGTAGGTCTGTCTTTATCCTCCAGTGTATTGTTTTCAATCCCATGCTCCCTCCCTGTTGCCCTGTGGTCACTTTGAAACACAATTTACTTGTTGTATAAGTGCCTAACAAACGCACAATAAATAAAAATGAAATAAAACTACGAAGTCACACAACACAGCTGTCTACCCGACAACTTCAAATGCACACAGGAAAATAGAAAAGGAAAAAGAGGAGGAGGACTTGCAATAGCCTAAAAAGAACACCCGAAAATAAAAACAGATGACCCTCAGAATATCAGAAACTGCAAATCCCTTGCCCTTCACCTGACACCTAACTCAAAAACAAACCTCACATTCATACTCATAGACAACCGACCTACAACGCAACCTTCGTAGACACTTTCATAGAAGCCATTACAAACGTAGACATCAAACACAACCACCTGATAATCCTCTGGGACTTCAATGTATGGTTTGAAGAAGATAGCCCAAATTTGCAAAAATCACTACTCAAGCAACTCAAGGCAATGAAACTATGCCAGATGGTTAAAGGAATGACACACACAGCAGGACACACTCTCGATGCAATCTTCGCCAGCAGAAATCTGATCTCTTCAGCACCACCAATACAAATACTATGGAGCGACCACCTCATCATACCGTTCGTGATCCAACTACCAGCTAAAGCACCAAAACAACCCCAAAAACTCCCTGCAACCTGGAAAAGAAAAAGAAATACCATCAAAAGTACTAATTTAAAAGAACAACTGGAATCCTCAAAACCATCAACTGCAAGCCTGGACGGAACTGATTTAGATGATGAAGCAGATCTAATCCAGAAATGGATCACCAAAACAATAGACAGCAACTCTCCGGAAAAACCCTTTATCCATTCACAAAACAAAGCAGTGGCAAGATGGCTCACACCCCACCTCAGTACAATGGAAAAAACTTGAACTAGAATGGAGGAAAAACTATGGCCAGGCAAAAAGAATAAACTATCAAAAACAAATCTGAGGATACAAAAAGGAATTTCTCAAAGCCAAAAAGAAATACTACGACAACCGAATCACAAAAGCCACCAACACCCAAAAAGAACTATTCAACATCATGAATGAGATGGGAAACCTACCTGGATGTAACAACAAACCAGTACCTTCACAAACACTATGCGACGACCTTGCAGACTACATCAAAAATAAGATCACCGACATTCATCGGATCATACAAAGCAGACCAATCAACCAGACTGTACACCATGCCCTACCGACCCTGTAACCACAGAACAACCTGCAAAGTTTCACCCAAATATCAGTAGAGAGATTAATCAAGCTGGTGAAACTTAGCAATAAAGAAGGCTCCCCAATGGACCACTGCCCACTAGACATCTATAAATCAATTCTTACACAAGGCAAGCCATTGGAATGCCACAGAAACCTCTTCAACCAATCGTTCTCAACAGAGAAAGTAGTGCGGTCTTTCAAATCTACGTACATCAAACCACTCCACAAGGATACATGGGTGATGTGGAAGACCTATCTAACTGCAGACCGATATTAAACATTCCCTATCCGGAAAAACTTCTAGAAACCTATGTCTACGAACAAACATTGGAAAACGTAGAAATACACCAAATATTGAACAACGCACAAGTCGGCTTCAGACCTTTGAGAGGGACAGAGACTGCACTTCTCTCTACCTGGGTTGACTTAAAGACCAACGCAGATTCCAACAACACAAACTCAGCACTGATACTACTTGACCTCTCTGCAGCATTCGACATAGTCAGCCACAGCATCCTCATCAAGAGGCTCAATGAAATAGGGATCACCAAAACAGTGCTGCTCTTGATTAAATCATTCCTATCTGAAAGAACAGAAACAGTATGGATAAAACCATTCAAATCCACGCTTTGAGACACCACCTGTGGAGCACTGCAAGGATCTTCCCTATTCCCACTCCACTTCAACATCTACTTGACTCCGCTAATCAACCTCATCAAAAGGCACAGCCTGACCTACTAGAACTACGCAGATGACACCCAAATCATCTACAAAATGGAAAATGTACAAGAAGAGAACACAATGCTAGTAGACTGCCTGAAAGAATTCTACACATGAATGAACACATATAGCCTCAAACTCAACCCGGCAAGACAGAAATCATGATTATATCAAAAAAACAGGAAAGCAGCCAATATATCCCATGGCCCACAGAACTAGGAACAATGCCCATGCCATCAAAAATAGTCAAAATCTTGGAATCCTAATGTACAACGAGCTAACCCTAGAACTGCAAGTAAACGCAATAATAAATAAATGCTTCTTTCACCTACAAATGATAAAAAAAAGATCCTGCCATTCCTCTCCTTTACACACAAAACACTAACCATCATCTCCCTCATCATGTCCAGGATAGACTACGCCAACAGCCAATACCTTGGAATGCTGGATTATCTATTGAAGAAACTGCAATATATACAGAACTCAGCGGCCAGACTTCTCCTCAAACTCTCACGAAGGGACCACATCACTACTGCGCTAAAGATGCAACATTGGCTGCCAGTCAAAAAACGAATCACATTCAAAACAATGTGCAGAACGCACAGAGCAATCCATGGACAAGGAGCAGAATTCCTACAAAAGAAAATCATTTACCAGCCGACCAGAACACTCATATCCAGCAACGACATACACCTGGAACCTAAACCGTACACAAGGAGAAAACCTGGTGGATCAGCATGCTGTTGCATCGCCCCAAAAATTTAGAACTCCCTCCAGAGAGAAATACGAAACATGAAGGACCATCTAAAATCCAGAAAACGCCTAAAAACATGGCTCTTCAACTCGGACGAAAATGAATGAGCAACACCCACACACCCTGGAATGAACACACATAGGGCACGACAGAGGACTAAACTGTACCACGACAAGTGCAGGGAGATGGAGAGACCTCTGAGTGGAAGGGAGACCTGGGTGCAACTGGAGGAAACTGCCGGCTGCCTTCTATGCCCTTCAGGCTTTTGCCCTGGTGTTCAGGGGGAAGTATGTCTTACTGCAGTCAGACAGCACTGCCATGGTGGCCTATGCCAGCAGGCTGGGGAGTTCCCGCTTCCAGTCTCTGGGGTCCCTGACACTAGCGTTAGATGCATAGGCGGAAGCTCATCTCTTGGCCTTATCGGCATGTCACATCAGCGGTCAGGAAAACACTGTGGGAGACCCTGTAGGGTGCTGGGGTCTTCAGTGCTGGACCTGTTTGCCTCTCTCCTGAATGTGAAAGTCTCCTGTTTCTTCTCCAGGTTCCTATCCTTGGAGGTGTGGCGGGTGGACGCCATGTCCATGCCCTGGCGGAAGGGGCTTCTGTATGTGTTCCCCCCCCCTTCATTCAGAGAGTCTTGTTCTGGATCCAGGATTCTCAATCAGAGGTTATTCTGGTGTTTCCTCTCTGAACCCGCACATGCTGGTTCCCTCTCGTGCTGGACCTAACTGTTTCTCCCATTCTCCCCCTCTCCAATCTATTCGACCCCATTCACTGTCCCTGGGGGGTGGCGGGCCCAAAGAACTTGGTCTGGGGGCCTAAAACTGAAAGGACTCAAATGAGGTCCGAGGGGCTCTTGGATGAGGTGGCATCCTCCTTTCAGTGGGATAGACGTCCTTCCACCCTGAGGGTTTATGAACAACACTAGAATCACTTCATGTACTGGTGTCTGGTACAGGGGTGTACCTCTCCCTTGGGACCGGGCACTCCAGTCCTGCAGTTTCTCCAGGAGGGGTTCAATATGGGGCTCTAGGTCTCCACTCTTTTGGCTCAGTGGGCTGCCATCTGCTCTTTTGGGGGTCTGGTGGGGTGGCACCTGAAGAGTTTCTCATTGGCTAGCCTTATTTCTGCCTCTAGCTTGACCCCCTGGGATCTCCCCTTGTCCTGCAGGCTCTGCATTCACCCCCTTTGAGCCTCTGAGTGAGATCCATGTCACGTTCTTGACTCTTACAACTGTCTTCTTGCTTGCCATCACCTTGGACCAGTGGCTGTGTGAGATTGGTACTCTCTCCTGTGAGGCCCCTTACCTGGTGGTCTCTCCTGATGCTGTGTTCCTTAAGTGCTACCCCTCCTTCCTCCCTAAGGTGGTGTCCAAGTTTCACATCTCTCAGGAGATCGTTCTTCCTTCTTTCTTTCCGCCCGTCCATGGAGGAGGAATGCTGGGCTTCCTTTCAATGTCAAGAAGGCTTTCCTGGTGCATCTGGAGTGGGGCAGGATCTTTCTTTCCTCCTCAAGCCTGTTTGTCACTTTTGGGGGCCCCTTTCCATGAAGGACAGCGTCTGGGCCCACGATCAGTTGGTGGCTGTGGTATACTATCTCTCTGGCCTATTCGTTTGTGGGTTCCCCCCTTCCGGCTGTTGTACAGGGCAGGTCCATGCAGGGCTTGACCTCCACTTGGGCGGATGCCCGTAATATTGCTAACCAGGACATTTGCAGGGCTGCCACCTGGGCTGACCCCCAACAGGTTTGTTCGGCTCTATTGCCTTAACCTCCACCAACAGAAGGCTGGAGCTTTTGGGACTGGGGTTCTAAGTTTTGCTATTCCGTGATCACCTAGTTGCCTGCAAAGTTTTGGCTTATGTGCTAAAAAAAAAGGTGTTGGTCAGTTTGCATTTCTCCGCCTGGTCTGGTTTTGTTCTAGGCCCATTCTCTCTGGAGTTGGCATACCTCACTGTTTACTACTAGGACTAGGAAGAGGGGCATGGAGGCAATGCCTGTATTACTTAATGGTTATCTTCATTACTCCTAGTACTACTCTTCCTTGTCCCAATATGGCTTTCTCACCTGTCGAATGAGCCTTGCGGGCAGTTGGTATTAACTGTTGTGGCCGGAAGAGGTGGGCTGTTATGCCTGGGGTGGGAGGCAGGGCTGGAAAAGTGTCAACTGAGAAAAGGGATTCCTGTGGAAGGTGAGACACCTCATGGTTTATTACTGGGATGAGGAAGAGTAGGACTAGAACTAATGAAGATTACTGGTAAGTAATCCAGGCATTAAATAGCAAGATTGTAGGCTTGTGTCATGCTTTCTCTTTCTTTACTAAACCCAAAGAAGATTTACAAAAATCCAACAAGCTTCATTTTCTAAAAGTGTAAAGGCAAATGCTAATTCAGGAAGCAACTCATCACATGATAGATCCTTCCCAATCAGAGTCCACCTCTCCTTCTAAAGAGCTCTGACCGATGTTGTCACTTCCTCTTGCTGCACATACAAAGATGAGTAGGTTGTATTTTTTCTTTGATATAGAGCGTCTGAGAATAGGTACTTGTCCATGAATGTTCAGGGCTCGGTGGAGAGGCAATCCCCTATCCCTTCCTTTAGTCCTCGCTCTTGCTCTGGGGCTAAGGCACTTTCACAGGCAAAGAGCGTTTGCACTACCAGCTTGTGTGGTAGCAGTTGCGAGGCAACACTGCTCACCTATGTAGTTCGTACAGGCAGGAGAAAGCCCACCCGACTCAGACAGGAAGGTAGGCCCACTCAATCTCTGACAGCATCCCCACTGCATCTCTGCCATTTCATGCATGGGAACAGAGCAGGAGTTCAACAAACCACAGTAGCGAAACAGCATCCTAGAGCCCTAGCCCTTCTCAGCCCTGGCTTGCTCCTCGCCTTCCCCCATTGCGAAGGGCACTCTGTCGCTGGCATAAATCTCGGTCTATGCCCGATGGTGTGTCATTCTCCCCTTATCATACTTTATATGATAATGCACTTCTTTCTTCTACACGTCTCTACTACTCTGATCTTTTTCACTCTCAATCATCTCATCCCTGGTGCCTCTTTCAATTGCTTTCTCGCTTATTGACTCCTCCTTTGACTGATTATGCTCTGCTGTCGACGCTCACTGCGTCTGACTTTGGCAACTTCTTCACTTCTAAAGTGGATCCCCTTTCGGTCTGACATTTCTCTTAATTCTCAGTCTCCCTCGTATTCTGCGTCCTACTATGGTTCTTTCTTCCTTCTCACTTATTTCTAATTCCGACACCTCATTGCTCATCTCATCTACTGCTTTCCAAACTGTTAGAACGTCTTGTCTATACCCCAGGTTTCTTCATTTGTAACCCTTAATTCCATTTTACCTCGTTTTCAATCTGGTTTTCGACCTCTTCACTCCATTGAAACTGCTCTTCTTTCTGTCTGTGTCTCGCTGCTCTTTGCTCGTATTATAAACACTCCTCTATTCTTATACTTTTGGATCTATCCGCTGCTTTCTATACAGTGGATCACTTATTACTCCTCTAATCTTTTCTGGCTCTGTACTTGCATGGTTTCAATCCTATTTGTCTCATCGCACCTACTCAGTATCTTGGGTTGGTGTCTGCTCTGATCCTTTTCCTCTCTCACACAGTGTTCCACATTTCTTTGTTCTCTTTATACTTCTCCATTGTCTAAAATGATCTCTTCTTTTGGGTTGTCTCATCATTTCTATGTAGACGACAACCAACTATTTCTTTCTTTCTCCTCTTTCACACCCACTATTCATGCAAATCTCTCAGCCTGTCTCTCTGCTCTCAAAACCTGGATGTCTGATCACTGTCGTGTCCTCAATCCATCAAATATTGAAGTTCTCTTTTCCCCAGCTAATACAATCCTTCTCCCCGTTCCTCCTCCCTTCATCTTATTTTCTCCCACCCATCTGCCTATCTCTCTTACAGTAGGCAATCTAAGCCTTCATCCTGACACTAAGATCTCTCCTAACTTTCAGTGCCACTAAGCTTTTAATTTCCTCCTTGATATGTTCACGCCTATTCTACTTTTTGTTCTTTTCTTTGGTCTCCCCATCTCTTGCCTAGCTCCTCTAAAGTCTGTCTTTAATTATTCTATTTGCTGCTTGTATTTTTTATCTGCTTTTGACTCGGTTTCTTTCTCTCTGGCTTCTCTTCGTTGGTTATCTTTTCATTCTCAACTGAAATTCAATTTCCTTTGTATTGTGTTCAAGGCCCTTTATTGACTTGCTCCCATTTATCTCACATCTCTTGTCTCTTTTTCTGTTCCCTCTCGTTATCTTCGCTCTAAATTTCACTTTCTCTGAACTGTCCCCTGCCCTCCATGTTCATCTTCATGGTTCCGCTCTTTTTCTCTACCTGCTCCTCTTCAGTGGAATGCTCTCCCACGCTCTTTACAATCTATACACTCCTATTCCACTTTCCGAGCTGCCCTGAAAACGTTCTTACTTTAATCTTAATTGTCTTTGATATCATTGTCCTTTTTAATCATTTGTGATGTAAATTGGTTTTGTAAAGCACCTTGGCGTGAGGCGATATATAAATAACAACTACATATGAAATACTGCCACTTCACACTGTGAGGCAGAGACTCAAAAGTTCCTTCTGACTATATGGCGTACAAGATGGGCAGGCTGGGGCCCAGATTCCTCCCTGTGGCATGTGTGACAAACCTAAGTCTTTGGACAGGCAGACAGGATCGCAGGCCCTCAATGTGGTACATAGCATTCAAGATAGCGGCAGCAACACTGGCAATATGGAAGGTGTTTCAATGGAACCATTTACAATCCCTCTTCTTGTGATATGCAGGGCTACGGTCAGGGTGAGCTGTGGTAAGTGAGAGCGGCAGGTCATAGCTGTACTAATCAGGAGTGGAAGCATGAAGGTGAGTCCAACATGGACTTGAATACAGACTGGGGGCTACCCATACAGCTAACCTGCCCCAGTCCGTACCAACCCCAAACAACAGATATTTTCATATCAGCACACAGGTAATTTGTACTTCTGACCTGAATGCATCAACATAACAGTTTCCCACATCTGCATTCCTGCTATCCGATTTACAAACTCTGCCCGCACCCCCTTTCGTAAAAAGGCCATGTGCAGCAAGGCCAACACTGTTGGCAGAACAGCACTGTGTAACATCACTGTACACTACATCTCTTTACAACTACAGGATTACGAGACAGCGAAAATCATGCTTTTGGGGTCAAATCCACAGGGCAGAGTGCAGCAGCTCCAGTTCATAGGGAAAAAACACAGAACCAAGAAAAGAAAGATATATTGTATCTCCTGGGTAATAGCGTGAACATAAAGGTCCATCCACAGAACTGGTCTGATCATTTTGAGATACTGAAGCAAGCTTTACTACTGAAGGAGCAGGAGGCATACTCTTAGGCTCACTGCAAGATCAGTAGGATACAGATGTGCCCTCCTTCTCGGAAGATGAGGCCGATGACAACTCCTCAATGACTTCAAGCTCTGAACTGGAGGATCACTGCTGATGGTCCTGCAAACACAGAAGAAAGTCACACACACACACGAGAGCAAGCAGGTGTATTTGGGTGAAGGGTTTCTCCCAGACACCTTAGTACATAACCGTCAGTATTTTGCAAACCCTACCTATGTTGCTGATACTGCAAAGACTGAAATGACCCCAGACCTCAGGAACGCAGGGACGTCATTTCACCAAAATGCCAGGGGTAGCAGAAGTGATATAACATGACCCATGACCTCTGATGAAATCACAGGAAGTTATGTCATTTGACCCCACCCCGATCACGGGAAGCGATGAAACGCAACATTTTTACCCGCTTAACAAAACAGGAAGTGGCATCACATAGCATTGTTCCTAAGTACACTATGAAAATATGGTTACAATATCACTGTAACGTGATAAAGGCTTCATACAAGAACGGATCACCATATGTATCGGCAACTGTAACTTGCGAAAAAGATGCTTATTCTACTCCAAATCCTTTTTGGCGGATTTTGTCTGCATTGTGAATTTGAGGTGTTTAGGAACAGACTAAATCAGTGGCTAACCCTCTGAAGTGTACCTGCAGTAAACCTTTAATGAGTCTAGCAATTATTGTATAGAACTTCGGAAAGACAAATTATTTGTTATTCCTATTCTTTCTTATTTAGGGTCACTGCTCAAAGTGTTACACATGTGGAACCGCTTTCTTTTTAAGAAGCCTGAACAAGAAAGCCAGCCACTCTAGGAACAAAGAGCCACTTGGCATGGGTCACAGCCCAGAAGCTTACATTTGCTTTCTTGTTCAGGGGTAGCAACGGAGATCACAGTGGTAGCAAGGGAGACCTCAGGGGTTGCAAGTGTGACCCCTGGTGACCCCCAAATAACATCTCTGCAGGAACGTCTGTGCTCGTCACATACACCACCATCCTGATAATCCCTGTAACCCCACTTGTGAATTGATGTCACTTTGCAGGCCCTTCTCACCCACTATTCTCTCCCCACTGCTACTAAACAGTCTCTCCCTGCCCTGAGATGTGTGGTACGATGTTGAAAACTGTTTCTCCGTGTGACATGCAGGGCTCCGTTGCTCCTAAGTGCTGAGGATGCGCATGCTCTTCCTATTTGCAGAGAGATGCATAATAGTCCAGCAAATAAGCCCCGCAGTGGTATTCAAACTGTGGGGAAATTGGAAGAATTGGGCTGTGGAGGCTCACATGGTCGGGCTGAAGCATGAAAGGCGCCAATGAAAAAGTGACCCGCAGTTGTAAATGTATATTAATTCCTTTAGTCACAGACTGTTTGAATAGTACCCAAGGGGGTGCTTTGTGTTAAAATGCAAGTAAATTGTGATATTTAAAGAATATTTATTCAGCAACAATGGTCCAAATTACTAACTTCATAGTGAAGTAACTCATCAAACTGGCCCACATTGGCCAAAAAGGTGGCCTATTTTGACTGGCCGCACTAGCATTTTGCATTTTCTGTGTAGGCCTTGCCCTATTGCCCTATAGGCCAGTCCGAGCCTGGCGACTTATCCATAATGGCAAGGGGGCGCCCTCCCAGTGGCCCCCTCACCCATTATAGAGGAGCTAAAGAGCCAGCCCAGTGAAACAATGAGCACTCCCTCGGCTGCTTTTTCCAGCTGAGGGAGTGCTCCTGGGCTGGCTGAACGGTTCAGTTCCACAGCCGCACCGGCTCACTGAGCCATGCAAGACTGGGGCATTTTGCTTCTCCAGCATTGCATAGCTCATTGGAAATGCTTGCACATATGGACAGAGCAGCCTGGATCATGGCCTTTCAGCACCCACAAGCAGGCAAATGCAGAAGTTACGTTTATGTTAATTTTTTTTTGTTATTTAAATATGTGTATGGATGCGTGTATGCTTGTGTTATGAGTGAGTGTATGGTGATGGATGATCGTGTGAATGATAGAGTGATTGCTGTATGAATGTGTGTGTGTTAATTTGTTTTGGTCCGTTGAGCTGATTTTGGCAAGTGCTGGATAGAGGGGGGAAGGCGGGTTATACAACAAAGGCATTTTTTTTAATCAAATTTTATTTTCAACACAGGCAAATATCAATGAAAGATATACTTTGTTCCATTCTACAGTGCTAAAGTCAGCAATCTTATTCTAACAATGTCAAAAGCGAAGGAAAGTCTCAGATTTTCCATAATTTTGAACTTCCGACCTCCTCTCCAATCCCCCTTCCCTTTCCCCCTACTCCTCCCTCCCCTCCTTATCCCTTTCTTAGCCAAAAGTCCTTGATCCCTTTCCATATCTTCTCCGTGAACCGGCCTGCAGGTTGTGGTCTCCCTAAGTCTCTCAGCAAATATGAATGTTCCTGAGTATTCGAGGATTGAAGTATTGGGCTTGCCTTTCCCCTACATGCCTTTGTTGCACAATCCCCCTACCCACCTGCCAAAATCAGCTCTCCTTCTGAGGCACTGTGGACCCCAGGGGACAGCGATGGTATTTTTTGACTAGATTTCGTTCATAGATGTCCAGTCAAAAATACCATGCTTTCCCCCTTGGCACCCCAGCGCCTTGCATACACACATAATCATGTTGAATGTGTTACGCCCAGTGGGGCCCAGGGGACAGGGATGGTATCTTTTTACTGGACATCTATATTAGATGTCCAGTAAAAAATGTCATGCCTTCCCCCTCGGCCCCCCAGCACCAATTGCAAACTGTTTGGCTATTTACCCATTTTTTTTTAAGTATGCTCCACAATGCAACATTTTAACCCATTATTTTGAAAGAAATTCAGGGGGGGAAATTCCCCCGAACCCTCCTTGATTGGTTCGGCTCCCTCACTCCACTCGCTCGCTATGGCATTTTTGGGAGAAATAGTTATGCCCTTCCACTCAAAGAATTCACCAGCCGCCACTGGCCCTCGGGCTGTGTTGGGAACGGGATGGGGGAGCCCAGGGATTGTACTGGGAGAAGGATGGGCGGGAACCATGGGATAGTGGTGGGAGCAGGGTGGGGAGAGCCCGGGGTGTGTGATGGGGTGAGGAGAGCCCAGGGACTGAGTAGAAGTCGGATGAGGGAGCCCAGCGACTGTGATGGGAGCAGGTGGGTGAGCCCAGGGACTATACTGGGAGTAGGGTGTGGTGACTGCACGCAATACATACTGTCCATTTGGCATTTTTGGGGGGCCCGGCCTGCCCACATTTTGCTCAGGGGGGGCCCGGCCTGCCCAAATTTTGCTCAGGGGGGGCCCAGGCCAAAAAAGTTTGAAGACCACTGAGCTAAGGGGTTAAACCAAGATTTGTTTTTATTAGAAAAACCATGAAAACCTATACGTATATTTAACTCAAAACCAAAGAAATGTACAAGAGTTAAGACAGACTGAAAGAAATCCTTTTCAATTGCAAGCTAGCCTCTGTATGTGAAAAGTTTTAGCTGCAGGCTGAGCCTTCGCCGTCAAAACTCGTATCACGCTGCCAGTGCAATTGTAGGTAGCCTGTCAGTACTTAAACAGGCCCAGCCAATTAACTGTTTAAACACATTCCTGAAAACCCATCGCTTATAACTAATGAATTCCAAACAAATCCCCATCACATGGCAGCTGTTTAGGCCATTCAGCAACACCCTGCTCAGGGCACCACAAAAGTGGTGCATTCCCAGTACAATCATGTACGGTATGATTACTGTCACAACAGAGCAGGGCCGCAGCTCGGGGCAGAGTCTTAACAGCGCGCGTTCTGATGCCCTTTTTCATCCACTTGCGCGCGTGTCTAAATCATGCGCATGCCCACACTACAAACAGATTGCACGTTAAAACGGGCAGAATCTGAAGACACCCCTGTTTGGAGCGGCAGCGAGGGGTGCGCATTGCATGACGGGGTCTTTCTTAGCCCTGTTATGCATATTTAGTGGTATGAATCGCTGCTGTCCCACTTGCATTTCTATCCCTCATAAACAGATAGAAATACTTTTTCCCTCATTTCACAGAGACAGGCTCTTTAAGAGACTGCCTCTGTCAAATGCATACCCAGCAAACATGCGGATGCTAAGAGCCAGTGATGCATTAGGGTCGACAGCACGCCCTGGACATTAATGTATGCAAGGGGGTAGGACAGTGCTTGCTATCCAGTCCACCTAAAAAATGCACAGGTCACCTTTTAGACTAAGGTGACCTGCAAATTCTGAAATAAACGCAAATGAAAAAAACTCATGCCTTTCCATTTTTTTTCATTTGCGTTGATTTTTTACAATCTGCCCCCTTTTCTCCATTCATACCTGTCCAGTAATAGTGGTGTGTGTTTCTTCTCACAAATTGAACTAGCACTAAATAGGCACATCTCGTATCATTCATAACTGTTAGAACGTGAGTATATCTACACTTGACAACACGCATGCGTTCTATATCTCACCAGAAGTACAGCATACAACATATCTGTAGCACAACTCAGCTAAGAGCTCCTTCATCCATAAAGTTTGCACTGGTAAAAGTGGGCAGTTGTCATATTTGGATCTGTTTGGGGCGCATTTCCTAAACGGGGGCTATAACCTACCGAGATGTTTAGCCGCAGCAGAAGCTTCCAAGCAAAAAAGATACAGTAAATAGCTAAATAAAAGTAATATCCAATCAGGGTTCAGTTAAAATATTCTATATTAAAATAAACAATGATTATAAATATTAAAAGCCCTCCCCTGCAAGGGAAAATGCTCAGAAAATATAGCCTTCATATTACTACCGATATGCTGACTGAATATCCTGAGAAAGGAACTGTAGGCAACATTATTTAAAATGGGAAAAAAGCATTGGTCTTTGTTTTGTATTAGGCAAAGGGCGGGGAAATGTGGCCTACGCATTCATTAGGGCCGAAGGTAAGTCAAGGGAGTCCTGGTGCTTGGGATGACTGGGAAAGGACAGCTAGCTGTGATGGGTGGGTTCAACAGGACACCCGAGACTCATGTTACAGATCAACACCTTTTTTGTACAATAGGCAAGGGGGTGATGAATATCTGCAGGATAGGTTTGGAATCTCAAGAGGGACAACTTGGGAAAATAGAGTTTGGAGGGAGGTATAACAACATATGTGCAAAGGCTCTCTCTAAAGAGGACCTAAAAGGTCGAGTCCATATTCACTGGTCTTAAGCAGGGCCGAATGTCCAAGACACATTCCTGTCTCCTGAGCCCAACCTAATATCCAAGTTCAGACACCCTCCTTTTACAGAGTTCCAGGGATAAGGCACACAGCTTGGGCTCCTCTCTGATTGTCTTTTGGCCCATATTTTGTCACCCTTTGGGTCACCTTCCCAGGCTCCTAAAAGTAGATGCAGGATACATCTATCAGCAAGAACTTATTATTACCCCTTGCCTTAAGGGATAGTCTATAAGCAAGAAGGTATCCGCTCTGGTCAGGGTCCTTGCTAGAATGAGGGTTTTGTCACCCACCTGCCAAGTTCCACTTTCCTGTGCTCAAGCCCTGGATTCTACTCTGGGGTCTCTGACTCTCACCAGAAGCTGTGTGAAAGTCCTTAATAGGTCCTCTGCTGTTGCTCTCTTGGTTCTGGCACCTGCCATCCTCCGAGTTAGAGCCCCGAGCAGACATCTGGCAGCTTTAGCACCTCGCTCTCTGACTTGGGCCAGGAACTAAGCTATGCCCCAATCGCTCTTTTTCTGTCCAGGCGTCTAAACTGTGGACTTCACTCCCATCTGTTCTATGCCTTCTTGAAGACCATTGGCCATTGAGATGCAATCTGGAAACCTTTCTTTTCCCTAGATAATCTGCTATTCTATCTTTCCTGGTGACATATGGTATTAAGATCTTAGCGCCATGATACCTGCCTCGAGGTAAGGTTCAACGCTTTACAAATATCCATCTGTATAATTATCTCAATAAGCTATTGCTTCTCTCTGGCATTCTTACATTCTCTGTCTATCAGCACCTTCTCCCTCGCCCTCCAACTCAACCTCTTCCTTTCTCCAATGCGATATTCAGAATCTTGATCACTCTGCTCTTATTAATTCTATTTCTTCACATTTGTCTCGTTTTTCTTATCCTCTTACCACAGGCATTGACATCGCACTTTATTTATTTATTTATTTTAATGTATTTATATAGCGCATGAACAGAGGCTCAGAGGCATATACGAGCTAGACAAGGCAAAAAACAAGCAACAAGAGGGGAGATCAGATAGGGCGAAGTGAGGGGTTCAGTAGGGGTACATCCAGATTATCAACTGAACAGGACACTTTTTAGTCTTCATTTGAAGCGTGCAAATGAGGGACAAGGTCTGAGGTCAAGTGGGAGGGAATTCCACACCCATGGTCCAGCATGTGTGTAGGATCTCTGGGCCACGTAGGAAAGTCTGGTTCTAGGTACCTCCAACATACGGTGTTGTTAAATCGCAGTATTCTGCGGGCCAGCAGAGAGATGTAAGTGGATAGGTACTTAGGAGCCTGCCCAAAGAGGCATTTGTGTGTAATTCACCGCACACGAAAGGTAATTCTACTATCGACAGGAAGCCAGTGTAGAGCTCATCTAGCCACAGTGACATGGTCCGTTCTGTAAAGACCCTCAGTGATGCGTACCACGTTGTATTGCATAACATGTAGACGAGTAAGGTTGTGTTTCCAGATATCAAGCAATAAACTAGAGCAACAGTCTAGTTTGGCACCTATGATTGCCGGTGCAATGGTAGCACAAATAGTGGAGCAGAGAAAGGGGCCAATCTGGGCAAGCAGTTTCAGATGGTAGCAAGAACTGGACACAAGGCTGTTTAATTGTCCCTTACCGGTCAATTCTTGGTCCAGAGTGACACCAAGAGTTTTGACTTTAGATTGAGTGGGGATGCTGCAACCATCAATTTTGAGGGATTTGTACTCTGAGCTAAGTTTGCGCAACTGTGTTGCTGTGCCCAGAACCATAAGTTCTGTTTTAGAACTATTAAGAGCGAGTTTGTCAACTTGCATCCATGTCTTAAAATGTCCATAGGTGGAGCTCTGGATGATGGAATCAGTGATGGGCCTCATTACAAGTTAACAACGGTGCCGGTGCTTCCGTGACAATTTGCCTACTGTGACCGCTGTGCCTGGCAGGGTCAGACCTGCCGGGCAGAGCAACTCTGGCAGGCAGACTTGGAGTGCGCCGGTCCAGTAACAACGATGCCGGTACGCTTACCGGCACCGTTGTTACCGGACCGGCACACTTGTAATGAGGCCCTTAGTCCCCTGTAAGGGGAACAAGACACTGCGTGTCTTCTGTGCAGTTAGCATATATAATACCAACCCTGTCCACAAGTTCAAACAATGTGAGAGTAAAGATGTTGAAGAGAGTTGGGGACACGCATGAGCCTTGTGGGTCCCCACAGGTGACCATAAATTCTTTAGCATGGGCATTCTTAAAGAAAATCCTAGCTCTGCATTCGGTCAAGAAAAATTTCTCCTAGCCAGCTGCTGCTATGGAAAAATGTGCAGAAGTACATACTTTCTCAGCCAGCAGGGTGTGATCCACAAGGTTCTTTGGGACAGAGAGATCCAACAGCACGAGCAGGGTTGTATGACCTCCTTCCATAGTCTGCAGTATGTTGGTATTTAATTCAAGCAGCGTGGACTCAGTGCTATGGGCTCACTCTGTCTCTCTATTCTTCCCTCTGGCCTACCTCACTCTGCAGGGCACACTTTGGATGTTCAGATCTCCTCAAACCTCCCCCTCTCAAAACCTCTCATCACTCCTCTCTCTCCTGGAGGGACCACTTTCTCCCTTCCTCCCATCTCTCTCTCTACCCCCCAGGCCAAGCCGAGCCCGGCACTGACACCTACCTTCAAGGTCATTCGACCCATGAAGCGTGTCTCATTTCAAGCTTTCGCCGCTACTTTCACTCCTGACTAACATCCGGACACACCACTCTCTAACCTCCATCTTTCTACAGCTGACACTCTCGATGTACTTGTTCCTGTCATGAGGATCCGCTTGAAGTCTAAATCCAAGTGCAATTTGGTACGACTCAGACTTCGTCACCCTAAAACGCAAGTGCAGGGTGGCTGAGAGGAAGTGGAAGACTACTGGTGCACCCTCTGACAAACTGGCCTCCCGTCTGCTGCAAAGGCAGTACAGACTCTCTGTCCTTGCCAAGAAGAGAGCACACATCCAAGCATGCGTCTCTGCAGCATCTAACAACTCGGCCAAACTCTTCAAAATCTGCAAGGAGCTGGCCAAACCTGCTGCAGTCTCTACCTCTCCAGTCTATTCCGAGGCCCTCTGCACAGCCTTGGCCTCTCATTTCAACACTAAAACTGGGGACATCCTGTCCACCCTCTCTCTCTTCTCCTCATCCTCCTCCCCCTCTCCCACATCTTGCCCGAATGTGGCCTCCTCTCCTCCTACCTTCTCTTCCTTTCCCTTGTTCACCCCAGACAATGTCTCTAGACATATCCGATCTATGAAATTCTCATCAAAACAGGTTCTCCCCTGTTCTTCAAAAACCGTCAAGGACCATTTTGACACTCTTGCTCCAGCCTTGGCTGATTTCTGCAATAACTCTTTTGCCACCAGAACTTCCTCTCACCCCCTGAAGCACTCCCTTGTGCACCCCCTCCCCAAGAAGCCCTAAGCCGATCCTTCCTCTCCGGCTAACTATCACCCGGTCTCTATCACTCCTTTCTTGGCCAAACTCTTGGAAAAGCTGGCCATCTCCCAGCTTAACCTTCACACTGAATCTGTTGATTGTCTCCATGACCATCAGTCTGGCTTCAGAGCGGCCAGAGGCAAGGAAGCCTCTCTCCTGAACATATGTGAAGACCTGCTGTTCAACCTTGAATCTAACCTTCCTTCTGTCCTCATTCTCCTTAATCTTTCTTCTCCCGTCGACACGGTCAACTATGCCCTCCTGGTCAAGCACCTCTATGATAACCTGGGTATCACTGATCAGGCCCTGGCCTGGCTGACCACCTTTCTCACTGACTGACCCTCTCAGGTCCAACTGGGGTGCTTACTCTCTTCTATCTCTCTCTCTCTAACTGTGTTGTTCCCCAGGGGTCTAACCTCTCTCCCTAGCTGTTCAACCAATACCTAGCTCCTCTCCCCCACTGCATAGCTGCTCTCTGCTCCAACTTTCAGTGCTATGCGGATGACACTCCGCTCTCTTTCAGGCTCCCCTCGGCCATCTCCACTCCTTCTCTCTTTCCTGACTGTCTCTCTGCAATTCAGGAGTGGTGTGCTACTAATGATCTCCGCCTCAGTGCCAGTAAGACAGCGATCCTCCTCATCGGAACACCAGCTCCATCCTTCCCTCTCTCTCTGGCCTCCCACTCTGGATCCTCTTCCTTCTCCTTCCTGTGAGGCCAGGTACCTTGGGTTCATCTTCGACTCCACCCTCTTCTTCTCTCCTCACATTTCTGATGCCTCTAAGAAGTCAAACTATCAGCTGCACCTCCTCAGAGGTATTCCTCTCTTCCTCACTTCCCCCAGAAGTTCACTGTCTCCATAGCTCTTGTCATTTCAAGGCTGGACTACTGCAACAGCCTCTTTCTAAATCTAAATCCTGCCTCTACTCTCCATCCTCTATAACTCATCCAGAACAGGACTGCAAGACTTGTTCTTGGCCTCAAGCCCAGGGATCGTATCTCTCCAGCTCTGAAATCTCTTCATTGGCTTCCAGTGGCGGCAAAGATCAAGTTCAAGACCCACTGCATTATCCACCACGCATTCCGGCACCTGGGTCTGTGGAAACTCCAACTCTCTCTTCCTTAGTAGCTCCCTTCTCAAGCTTTCTGCTCATCCACCCCCAACTCTCTGAAGGTCAGTCGCTTTTCCAAGCAGAGAGTTTATGGCAGATCTCTTTCGTTGGCTGGGGCCTCCCTCTGGAACAGCCGCCCTACCTCTCTCAAGCTTGAGCAGAACAATCGTTGGTTCCGGAAGCAGCTCCAGACCTTCCTCTTTGCTTCTTCCTTCTCTCTTCCTCTCCCATGCTGATGAGCCTTCTGTTCCTCACACCTGGCTTACCTGGCCACCCTCTGAACTTGGGACCAGGTCCTTGCCTGTCCAGTTGCACCTTGCACTGCCTCTTGGCCCTCCTCTTTTCTCCCCTGATGAGATATCTAGACAAGTCCGATCTATGAAAACCCCATCAAAACAAGTCCATCCCTGTTCCTCTAAAACCATTAAGGACCACATTGACACCCTTGTGCCGGCCCTTGCTGATTTCTGCAACCTCTCCTTTGCCTCTGGCTCTTTCCCCACCCCTCTTAAACACTCCCTTGTACATCTTCTCCTCAAGAAATCCACTGCTGATCCGTCATGTCTGGCAAACTACCGCCCAATTTCCATTACTCCCTTTTTGGGCAAGCTCCTGGAAAAGCTGGCATCTCAGCTTAATCTCCATTCTGACTCTGTTGGCTCCCTCCATGACCACCAATCTGGCTTCAGAGCTGCCAGAAGTACGGAAACTGCTCTCCTGAACATCCGTGAAAACCTGCTCTCCAACCTCGATTGTAACATTCCCTCTGTCCTCATCCTACTTGACCTCTCCTCTGCGTTTGACAGGTCAACCATACCACCCTACTCAATCGTCTTTGTGACAACCTCGGCATCACTGATCAGGCTCTGGCCTGGTTGACCTCTTTTCTCTCTGATAGACCCTCCCAGGTACAACTTGGGTCCTTCCTATCTTCTATCTCCCTCTCCACAGGTGGTGTTCCCCAGGGGTCTATCCTCTCGCCCTGGCTTTTCAACCAATACCCAGCAACTCTCGCTTACTGCATCTCAATGTTCTGCTCAACTTTCCAGTGCTATGCTGACAACCCCCAACTCATTTTCAGGCTTCCTTCAGCCTCCTCCTCTCCTTCCCTCATCTCCAATTGTCTAATCACCATTCAAAATTGGTGTGCCGCCAATGATCTATGTCTAAATGCCAACAAGACTGAGATCCTCCTTATCGGTACACCATCTCCATCCTTTCCTCTCACTCTCTGGCCGGCCTCCCTTGTCCCTACTCCCACCCCCACTTGCGCGGCTAAGAACCTTGGGGTTATCTTTGACTCTACACTTTCCTCCTCCACACACATCTCTGATGTCTCCAAAAAATCTAACCTTTTACTCCACCTCCTTAGAGGTACTCTACCTTTCCTCTCCTTCCCTCAAAAGCTCACTGTCTCCCAAGCTCTGGTTCTTTCCATACTGGATTACTGTAACAGCCTCTTCCTAAATCTACCTGCCTCCACTCTCCGCCCTCTACAACTGATCCAGAACAGGACTGCAAGACTTGTCCTTTGCCTCAAGCCCTGGGATCGTATCTCTCCAGCCTTGAAATCCCTTCATTGGCTCCCAGTGGATGCAATGATTAAATGTAAAACCCTCTGCATTGTCCACAAGGCTTTCTGGGGGCTGGGTCCAAAATACCTTCAACTATCCCTCCGTAAATACCTCCCCGCTCGAGCCCTTCGCTCCTCTACTTCAAACTCCCTCAGGGTTAGTCGTTTTGCAAAAAAACGAGCTGGGGGTAGATCTCTGTCTTCGGCTGGTGCCTCCCTTTGGAACAGCCTCCCGGCCACCTTTAAACTTGAGGAAAAACATCTTTGGTTCCGGAAACTTCTCAAGACCTTCCTCTTTGCCTCTGCCTTTGCCCCCTTCTCCCCTTTTGATCTGTTTCTTCTCATGGCATTCTGCACCTGGCCACCCTCTGTTCTTTCGGGCCCAGGTATCTGCTCATCCTGCCACCCTCCTGCACTGCCTCCAGGCCACCATCTGCACTAGAGTTCTGTATCTGTACCCATACAGTCCCCCTCCCACGTTTCTTTTGCACTTATCAGATATACCTTTCTGACTAACTTTCACCTGCTACTTGCTGGCTGCACTACCATGGTTTAAAGCCCTTATTTATTATTTATTCTATTTAATATTTATTTATGTTTCCTCTCCTCTCCTTCGCACTTTCCACGCCCCCCACCCCCTGCACTTCTCCCCCATTTTCCTTTCCCTTGCACTTGCGCTTTCTTAAATGTCACTGGGCCTAGTAAGATCGCTGTTTTCTGTTTTTTCTTTGTTCCCCTCCCTTTCTGCCTGGTCGCACTCTGAAACACTTGTGTACGAGCGCAATATAAATAAAATATCATTTCATCATTTTCATTTCTAGCACTTGTGGTCTGTATCTGTAACCCTACAGCCCTCCCACTCTCTTCACTTACTAGCCACCCATTGGCTGCACTTTGTTACCTGCACTTCTCCCGCTACCCTCCCTTTACACTTCTCCCCTCCCACCTTCTTGTGCTTGCGCGATCTGAATGACACGAGGCCTAGTAAGATCTTTTTTTGGCCTCCCTTATTTCCTCCTACTTGTCTTGTCCAGTTGGTACCCTTCATTTGCCACAGAGACATTATATGAAGGGTTTCTTTCCCTCATTGTATTATAAGTATTTACCCCTATGGAAGGCGACTTTGAACTGTCAGCTTCTCATATAAATAGCAAATATCCAACAGAGTGTGGGCCTCTCAATCTGTTTATAGCTGGACCTTAGAATGTGATTGGTAGCTTCCAGGATTCCTTATAAAATTCAGTGAGGATCTCTCTTTAGAGGAGTGACCAGCCTTTTTTTCAGCAATTCCCAGAATACAATGCTCCCAATGTAAGGGTGGGCCACAGCTAAATTGGAAGAGAGTGCGGAAATGGTGGGAAGGCTCTAGCCTGAGCCAGGGTCCCCATGCTGTCATAGCACCACCCATGTCCTGCCTCCCTGGGAGCAACTGCTCTGCCTGCAATACTCTTTCCTTACCCAGGTCTCTCTCTTCTATGCAGACACCAATAGTTGGTTATGGGTTCAGCTAAATCTTCTGAAGCCCCCTCCCCCTCACATTCTGGTGAGGCATGACATTCTCAGTTGGGGCTAACAAAGAAATTCCTGGGATGGACCAAAATCATATGGTATCAGTTCAGAATGTTTTTACCAGCAAATTGTTCTTTCATCTTCATAGCCAATGAGCGGAAAGGTACGTTTAGTACCTTTATTTCTGTTAAAACACGGTTGGCTATGATCTTGTTTCGAATCAGCCCACAGTATTCTCCTATTAATGCATCCTCAGTTGTACCTGGCATTCATTGTCTGCTATGCTAAGACCAGGTATGAGTAGACATTGGAACTACCAATCAGTTTTGACACAACCCTTTATGAATTGAAATATGATACCCATTGATGTCTGGCGGTTTTGGCCTTAAGACACATTTGTAATTAATGTTATGTTTCCCTTTTTTTAACCTTTAGTACTGATAGCCCCAGAGGTGATAATAGACATCTATATAATTCTTTTTTTAATTTGCATAACAGTTTTATATACAAAACCTTTGCAAAAAACACCCACAAATCAAATTAAATTCCAGATCATCATCCTTAATCGTGATGGTACAAACTCTCTTTGCCTTTGCAAGATTAGTTAGCTTCGTCCATTAGAGTTAAGACTTCTCTTCGGAATTTTACAGCAGCCAGAGACAGGCTCCGTTTTTTCCCACTCCTCAACAATGGGCACCATTCATCTGTGGTCACGTTTTTTTTTTCTTCAAACCTTTATTTATTATTGCTTGACAGGGAAACAGGGACGATCAACACATCAGTACATACAGTAGTGGGGTTAAGCACATTTGCAGGTCTCATACAAGCATTACATACAGTATTTAATTAGATTTAACATCGGTACAAGGGTTTGGGTTGGTCTTACAACAATAGGTGACTCAAGGGGAATGTTTTGGGGTTGAGTCAACAGTCTCTTCTACTCCCAGTTCAGACTGAGTCTGCAGGTAGGTTCGGAATGGGGGCTATATATCTCGGGCCTGCAATTAGATGGCTACATGGATATCCAGCGCTCCTCTGTGTCCGCTGCCCAGGTGACAGCACAAAGCCACTGTTTAATAGTGGGTATAGCAGATCAGAGCCATAACAGTAGTATTTTACACACTGCTAGTAGCATACATAGGCTAGCCCGCCTACGGCCAGGTCCCTGGATTGATACAAACTCATGGAACAGGCACTTCAGGAGGGACTATTCAATATTTCAATATTTCGGTCAAGCATAACAGATATGACTTTCGTAACTCTTATAGAAATCGATGGTAAGCCCATTCGGCCCGGGGGCTTCATTGGGTGGTAAGGTGTTGATAGCCAGGGAAATCTCCTCAATCCCCATGGGATGGTCCAGTGCGTCCCTACTCTCCTCGGAAAGGGCAGACAGTGATATCACCATCCAGAAATGTACCTGCGTCAGTATCCAGGGCCACATTGCATTCTGTATACAGTTTAGCATAGAAGGTGTGGAATACTGCATTAACGTCCCCTGTAGTGTGGACCCGCCTGCCATCAGGGTTACCAATAAAAGGAATGTGGCATTCACCCCCATCCTGATGTATCAGCTTGGCCAGCAGGGACCCCAGCCTCTCACCCTTCCCGTATCATCTAGCAGCTATCAGATTGTCAAAGAATTTCCGCTCCCTATCCGCTGCCTCCCTGAAGCTATCGAGCACCTCTTTGAAAGTTCCTAGAGGCTTGCGCATTCTGTGTATACATTATCTCAAGTTGCTTCAGAGAATTCTCATGTATACGTATGTTCCGACGAATAGCTTTTAGGATACCTCCCTCCTTGGCTATGGCCATGCCACGAACATATGCTTTGAAAGCATCCCAGAGGGTAGCTAGAGAATCCACCGTGCCTGTATTGATATTGAAATAGTCTCGCTCACATTCTCCCAGCTCGGCTTTGAACACCGGATCAAGAAGTGAGTGGGGTTTAAATCTCCAGGAGCGACCAAGGGGCAGTCATTCCGTCCAGGCTAGAGACAGGGTAATTGGGAGTGGTCTGAGTACGTTCTACAAAGTATGTCAGTCTTAACTATGCAGTTAATCGGCCACCCAGAAATTAGCCACAATCTATTCTGGAGTGAGAATTGTGAACCGTAGAATAGAACGTGTAATCTCAGGTCTGCTGATGTAACAAACGCCATGTATTGACTGCTCCAAGACCAGCCAGCCGATCACGGACAGTGCGGTCTACCCTAGACAATATTCAGCACCTGCTACCAGATCTATCCAACTGCATATCTAGTATTGTGTTGAAATCCCCCTCCCCCTCAAAGGAGCGGGAACAAGGGGTATCTGCCCAGCATGTCTATCAAATGAGTGTAAAACTCAGGCTCGTCTGTGTTGGGGCCATATATGTTAAACAAAACTATTTCTCTTCCAACAAGTGTTCCATATAGCAGCACGTACCGCCCCAGTGAATCAATATGAGTGTCTTTGGGCGTGTATTGAAGCGATCTATGGATTAGGGTCATCACCCCCTGACTTTGGGTACAATATTTTGTGTAAAAACAGTGGTTGCCCCAGCTTTTGGCAAATCTCTTACACCCAGCTGCCAGTGCATGTGTCTCTTGCAGATAAAGGATGCGTGCCTTGTGCTGCTCTACATACTGCTGCATTCTGGGCATCTTGGAGTAACTGCCCAGGCCCCTAATATTACAGCTCATAAAGTTAACAGTGTCTTCCATAGTTGCATCTCAGAAGTTGAGGAATCCCTGACCAGTATTGGTCTGAGCAGTGCTGACCCCAGGATAATGTCAAGTAGCCATTGACGTCGATGAATGTCCCTGTAACCTGTGCCAAATATTTTCTGAAACCCGATAAAACCCTGGCCGCCCCCACCCCCTCCCAATCAGAGGGATGAAAACCCCAGAACAACTGTAACAAAAAACATTGCAAATTAGCATGGGGGGCTGGTCACGCCTTACAACCTGCCGTTCCACAGCAGTATAGTTCCAAACATAGTAGAGGCACATATTAGAAACATTAGTGAGACATCAGCAAGTGAACTTAACCATTTGAAGACCGCAAGTGAGCCAGTGTCCTAAACCACGCCGACCAAGGGGGCCGTGGCCTGTATCGACAACTGAGAGGCATTGATTATATTGGGAATGTCAACCAGGAAAGTGTTGTTCAATACATTTCATAGCTTCCTCAGATATGGTAAAGAAGATCTTCCCAGAGTGTTCAATGTGCAGCTTTGTCGGAAACATCATAGCATACTTGACATTGAGTTCACAGAGTCTCTCTTTCATTGTAAGGAAGGATTTCTGCTCATTTTGTACCGATACAAAGAAATCAGGGTAGAGGTGGATTCTACTCTAGCAAAGCATTAGTTCCCCTTAGCTCTCGCTGCCCGTAGGAGTGCTTCTCTACCCTGGTAATTCAGCACCCTAACCACAATAGAGTGGGGGGCACTTGGTTTGGGCTTCAACATGGGTCAGCGGTGGGCACGCTCTATCACGAAGTGAGGCGATAGCTTGGGGCCATCAAGCAAAGAGAGGAGAGTGTGTTCCACAAAGTCCTCCATGTCCCTGGGTATGTTGTCCTCGGGCATGCCAATAATGCGTATATTGTTACGTCGGGACCTTGACTCTAGGTCCTCATTCTTTTTTTTCATCTCCTGCACCTGTTTTCTGAGGGTAGTGATGTCGAACCTGAGTGTTATGATATCATCTTCCGCCACGCTGACTCTGGACTCAACCTCGGTCACTCTGGTATCTGTCTTCTCAATTCCGGGTCTTAACAGCAATGTTCTCATATCTAATTCAACTATCATTACAATTGCTATGGAAACATTTTTTAGGAGGTTTTATGACTGGTGATCTTATTGCACTGCAGTTTACCTTAACAAATACCATACCCTGACAAAATATCCACTGAAAACAACATTCTGCAGCTCTCTCCCAAACCTACACATTTGTATTACCTTCTACAAAATGACTGACACTATAACAGAGCGTTCTCCATGATGCAGTCGTTTGGCATTGCAGAGCTGCTGATTGACACCATGGCGCCTCTACATATTGCTGCAAGAGCTCAGGCAGGAAGCAAACGCTCTCCCTAGCTAGTTCTAAAAAGACTTACCCTCTACATTTGCAAAGCTGTAACTATTGTTTTTGCCAATGTTTGGTATTCTAGATTTGCCATTGAAGAGAATTCCAATGTTTCCACTTCAGAATGTTTAATTGATTGTCAAGTTACCCTTTTGCTTTGATGCCTTGTTTGTGTTTTCATTTCTCTGACCAGACCCTATCATGCATGCTCCAGAAATTAGTCAGGTCTCATTTGCATACCATGAAGCTTTATTGTTTGGATTTAAAACTGCTTCATGTTTAATTTTCACTCAGGATGGGCTACTAAGGTTTGAGTGGAGATACTCCACTGGATGGGCAGTGGTGTGGCAATAAGCATAGTCAGGCTAACTTTTCATATTTAAAGATATTGTGCTAAACAAAATGTCTACAAATTAAATCTACTTTGGAAAAGCTTGTTTTTAGGATGATAAACTCACAAGACATATCTTGGCTTATTCTACAAATGTGATGCATGCCATTAAATTTCATGGAAACAAATACACTGCCTTGCAGAAGCTCTCTTATAAGAAAATGTAGAGATGCATTCACTGCAACGTTTTGTTACATTACATGTGTATGTTTGCTGATAGTATAAAAGGCAAAAATTAATTCACTGTAACGTATGATTACATATTACAACACACACGGAAAATGAATACTGAATTGAAATATTACCACAGAGCAGACACACAACAAATAGTGAAAGTAAAAAATAACATTTTCAAGCATGCCTTGAGATTCATAAATAGTGCCCGTCGAAATTGTGGTTAAGATTCATTGTCCCATTAAAAGACACTCTCTGTGTCACCTGGCAGCTGGTTGCTGGTTACTTAGGATTAAGAACCTTCTTATTATTATCTTTAATGTGGAAAACAATGAAAGTATGGACATCATGGAAATCAAAAATGTGCTTAAATGCAACATGCAAATATTCTCTTCTTTGCTGTCTTTCAGGTTTAGTAAGTGCAATTGTGGAAGGATAACACAGATGCAAGTATTAAGCTGTTGATCCAAACCCTGCCTATCTTGTTATCTTCATTTGTATCTCAGTAATGGACTAGAGAATTGTTAGAAGTTTACAACAGGGTAATGGAAAAGCTCCCAGACATAATAAATCTGTTTCTTCGTCACTTTTCTGTCAGTATTAAGTGAAAAGAAAAGATTCCCACAGAGATGGCTAGAATTTGGCTTGCATCCGTTTACAGTGCCGAATCCCTAAAATCTGAATTAAAATAATAATCTTAATGATTGCCACCTTTCCATTAATATGCATTGTTCTATCTTCACAGTGCATCCAATGTACATTAAAAAAAAGAAAGCTCCCAGCCTTTCCCCATTTACACAAGACCAGTGACAGATTTATTTTTAAAACACACATTCATAGGTGAATCTGGTATATGTAGATGCAAATCCATTTATTTCAATATGAATTGTTCCAAAAATCTGTTTTGTTCAAATATTGAATTTCTCCAGGATTTGGAAAACTATTTCAATTATCATGCAGGGGCAAATTTCCAATCAATTACCATGCCAGAAAATGTTAAATTCATGCCTTAAAATAAACAATCTTCAATGTTGTTTGATACTCAAATAAGAACATAAATATCAACTCAATTCAAAATTAGATCACGAGAAGCACAAAATATCACTTGAACAAACATAAATGTGTAACAGATTTTTAGTCAACAAGTGTTCAGTTGTACTACTTGAATCAATCACAATGTAGTTGTCAGTGCCCTTAGCAATGGTCCAGAAAGCAAACTAGTATACATGATTAAAAGCTATTGTACAAATATAAACTGTAATATTAATCAGAACGTTGTATCTAAATAACGTAATTAGTGTAAATCTACATACATTTATCCAAAGTTGAAAGGACACTCCATGTGCTGTTCAAAGGAGGAAAGTGGGGTGGCTGACAACATGTTTTGAAAATAGATCAGACTTATCTAGTTCTACATCTATATCAATTGTCTGAACACCAAGTCTTTTCACTATGTTTATCCATTAATACTATGGTTGACAGCATGTTAGCCAACTATATTGCTTATATTGACTCAAACCTTTCACTTTGGTGTCCATATACTGAAATCATGTGTCGGGATCTAGTCCCTTTTCTGCTGCCCATACTGCAATCTCATTTTGGATCCAGTATAACTACAACAATCAAATTGTAATTTTTCAACTAATGCGTAATATCATGGGTCTCAATTCTTTCTATTTTGAAAGCACGGTCAAAAAGTATATGCTCATTGTTTTTCTGCCCTAATGTTGTCAACGTTAAATCTATACTAAAACATTCCATAGCCAGTCCCTTTGTATTTTCCATTACCTAAGTAATGATATGGATAATATGACAACTCTCAAGTGTAGCCATTTTTAAAAGGTATTCCAAACTAAGTCTTGATAGAACAATAATATACAATCCAAGTCAAGAAAATGTATCACCACATATTGACTGTGCCAAGGTATTTACACCCATACACAGAATACAGGGATAATTATGGTCTGATAATTACTCAACATAAATGGTTACCAATAAAAATGTAAACCATCATCGAAGAATGAACATGCAGGTAAATTGTGAAGACAGTCTAGGCAATCCATTTGATTCCAAACAAGATTAGAACATAGCATGCTTTCTGCAATACCAATCTATCGCCCACCCTAATGGATCCACATGCACCCAAACTATCACAACATATTAATGTTCGCCTTCTTCATCACCTCATCCACATACTTGTGGAATTTCACCCACTTTTCAATACTCTTATCGTCTCCCTACTGTGCCTGCTCTGCAGACTAAGATCTGCATACCCTGGGTAAGGGTCATATACGTCAGCCTTCAGGCAAGCCATGTGCTGTGCGTCCACTTTGGTGATTTGATGCAGTATAAACGCCTTGTATTGTAAGATAGCAAAACATAACATCTCAAATGAAGAATAATTAATTTGCAATTAATACATATAATTCTGAATCCATGTTAATTCCACATTCTATCGGTTTGAGCTGATGAATCCAACAAGCTTCTATCTGCCTCAATTTAAGGGTACAATCACCCTTGTGTTGTTCTTTGACAAGTTCTATCTCAAAACATTTGACCATTTCTGGGTCCTGCTATGGAAGTTCATGAGTTCAATTATCATTTTAGATCATTCGGAAACTTCAAGGCCTAAGAATGATTATTGTATTCCCTTGTTCCCTTCCTGTCTGGAAGCACTTTGAAGCACTCCACCGGTGTATGAGCGCTGTATAAATAAACAATTACAATTACAATGAACAGCAAACAGGTATTTTAGATCCTACTTTCGTATTGCTCTTCTTTATCAATATTTGTAATGGTAAATAGTTTTTTTCAATATAAAATGTATTGCACACAAATGTATACTCAGGACACACAGAATGCAAACTTTATCCCAAATTAAAATGTACTTTTTCCTTCTGTACGCTTTCTTCTGCAAAAACACACCAACATCATGTGTTTGTGCTATGGAAACAAATATTTCTGGATCTCAAACTTATGGCTAACAATTTTTCTGCACACATTTACCCAGCATTAAAGGTGTGTGTGGTTCAGGATGGGTTTAAAAGTGGTATAATCAATGTAATCTCCTCCAATTGACTGCTTCTTATGATTGTGTACTTTAATACACAGATTGTGGCGGAATCTCCTGAAATGCAAGTTAACCAATAGAATGTTTTATATACTGCCTCATGCCAGCTTCATCCTGCTTTTAAGTGCTGCAATAATTGCCTGCTACCTCACGTTTAACCTTATCCTTGAACGATTTGGCACATCATTCAAGTACCTGGGGAAAATGAAAGGCCGAGCTCTTGCTACAGGACCATCGCCCTTAGTGTTAATGTCTCACATGTCCTTGGGCAGTCAAGAATGGGAAGCATGAAGACACCCAGAAGATTCACTTCAGAGAAGGGCCATTTCAAACTCCAAGGACATGAGCAGGATAAAAGGTGCACACTTGCCAATCCATGCGATTGTATAGATTTTGGACACTGACTTCCATTTGACAAAGTGCCTCATTACACAGAAGGCGGTAAGGGTTAACGGTCACCGGTAAGGGTACCGGTGACCGTTAACCCTTACGGCCTTACTACGAGGTCCCTTTGCGGGACCCGACCTTAACGGCTGGTGTAGACGGTATTTGCAATTTGCGGTACCGTAATTAGCTCCTTCCCCATTCCCATTATGCCCTATGGGGCAAAAATGGGAATGAGGAAGGGCCATGGAGAAAGGGGGGATTACCGCCCCGCCAACCTTGGAATGGGGTGGTAATTCCCCTTTCCTTCATGGTGGTACCGGTATGGTACCGGCGGCAACCATGGTGCTAATAGCACCATGGTTTACTGCCTACCGCGTAATGAGGCCCAAAGACTGGAAAGGCGTACAAGTCTCAGCGGATGAACTCATCCCCTTCTCTAAGTCACTCTGATCAATGTAGCATGTTCTCACTGTGTTCTTTTCTTTTTTTTTTGCCACAGGAAGAGTCTACAGGGGCGGCCCTTCTGTCACCGCTCCTGTGGTTCAGAGCAGAATATCTCTGGCAGGACAAAGGACAGTCTGCAACCCCTAATCGCACCAGTTGGACATACCTGCCATCACAACTGGTTCCTTTTGCCCCTGCTTTCGGTTTTGATTAAAATATATACAGGTGTCCAGTTTGGAAGCAACATGGACTCAGGACAAATACTTAAACTTACTAGAACACCCACACCAAAAACCTAGAAATACAAATGCATGTTTGCACCTTCAAGGCTATTCTTGCATGTGGAACTTACCAGGAATAGGATCGTATTATTGGGCACTTCTAGCCTGTTCTTGAAATATGAGAGCAGCATAGGCATGGATACCGGTTACATATGCACTAGGGCCATGGTGGCATTGTTGGTGCATTGAGCCTACACTTGGCAGAAGACAGCAGCATCTGCAGATCTGAGGAGAGTGCCTATACTTGGCCCATGGTGGCATTGTTGGGGCTTTTAATGCTGCCAATATGACAGCAGCTGCACATGTAAGTGTGAGGTGTACAGGTGGTGATGTACAAGGCATATGATGGCTTTATTGGGCATTTGACGCTGCACTTGGCATATGATGGCAACACCTATAAGATACACCTTAAACACAGTGCTGTAACAGGCATGAGAAGACATTATTTAAGCATATGAGGCTGCACTTGGCATGTGTAGGCAGCAGCTGCATACCTTCCATGCAGTGGTGTAACGGGCATATCATGGCATTATTCAAGAATTTGAAGATGCACATGGTGTGCAATGGCAAACAGCTGCACACATTTGTACCTTACCCTTTGGTGGCCATGCCAGGCATCTGACGGATTATGGGGACATTTGAGGCTGCACTTGACATTTGTTTTACTTTTCATGTCTGTTCATGCATCTCTGCATAGGGTGCAGTTTAGGATGGAAATAATGCTTTAAGTTATTTACTTGAACTATTACAATGTATTCATCAATTATTTAACCATTGACACAAACAGTCCAATGTGTGTTATTTTTGTCATGCTTTCACGCAAGAGAAATATCTGAAACAAGCATTTGCTGCCCGATTGGAGCATATGTGTTGCTATTTTTCATATTGAGCACAGTAGTACGTAATAATCTTCACAAAAAAATCATCTCTCCTTCAATAATCGGCGTCATCACTGTCAAACACAATGCTACTGTACTCCTCTTGAGTAACCATCTCCCCCAAAATATACTTTCTGTGTCACATAGCAGGGGATTGACATCCGGCCTTCTAGACACTGCTGAAAGACCTTTGAGAAAGAGCCCTCTCTCTCTCTCTCTCTCTCTCTCTCCCACTCTCTCTCCCTCCCTCTCTCTCTATAGAAGATGTAAGCAGTAGAACAGCTGCTTACAGTTTACATTAAAAGCAGTCATCTTAATCCCTCTTTATAGAGTCTGCCCGCCACCCCCAGTCATCCTTCAGGCCCCCCTATGGGGGCTATATTCCCAGTTTGAAGACCACTGCTCTAACCAGACATAAAAAGTAAAGATTGGCTTGATTTAAAAGCATTGTAGCAGCAATTGATTACTCCCATTTGCGAACTGATCCCTCCAAGGCCTGTGATCAGATTTTTCGGAATCAGATGATGCACTAAACAGGTAACAGATATGGGTGAAAATGCATATCTTATTTATTTATTTATTTTTACATGTGTTTAGCGCCTAAACCCTGAGGCACCAGGGCACTGTTGTGAACCAATTACATGATACAAAATTCTTCAACAGAGAAGTGACAATTTATCCCTGATGCACCAACTCATTAACAGTACAGAATGGAGCGGTAGTCAGTGGTTGTGTCCGAGTAGGAGCACTAGGCAAATAGTCAGGTTTTCAGGGCCTTGCGGAAGGCCCAGTAGGAATCTTCTGCTCTTAGTTCTGGGGGGAGGGAGTTCCTTTGGTTTGCGGCTACAGATGGGAAGCTCACTCCACCTCCTTTGGCTCTTTTCACTTTATGGAGGACCAGCCAATTAGAATTGAGGGATCTTACTTGTCTGCTGGATTTTGATCATTCGATTTTCTTGTGCAGATATTGTGGGTCAGTGTTGCTGAGGCATTTGTGGGTAATTGACAAAGTTTTGAAGATGATCCTTTCCCTGATGGGGAGCCGGCTGTGATATAGTCTCTTTCAGGAATATTTAGAGCTTATTGATGTTCCCTTTGGAGGTCCCAGCAAAGAGGACATTGCAATATTCCAGCCTTGCCCCCGTGATTGCTCTTGCGATGGTTAGGCAGCTCTCAGGCAAGAGGAATTGTCTCGCTGAATTGATGAGTTTGGCGGTGTAGGCTGCCGATGAGGCCATGGCACTCACTTGTTTGGTAAGAGATAAAGAGGCATCCAGGTAGATGCCCAGAGTTTCTACCGACCTATATACTTGGATCTGGATTCCATCTATTCTGAAGGAGGTGTACTGGGGGCTGAACTTCTGCAGCCTCGAGGGAGAACCTACCAGCAAGATCTCAGTCTTTTTGTCATGTTCGTGGCCATCCAGGTTTGGATGGGAGCATATACTTTGTTGAGCCTGAAGGAGTCTTCGTTGTAAGAGCCCAACAGCGGAAGGAGTATTTGTGTGTCATTGGCATAATAAGTATAGGATATGCCGATGTTGAATAGCGTTTTGGTGAAAATGTTGTACAATGAAGGGGAGACGCAGAAGCCTTGCGAGATGCCACACAGTATAGCGAAAGGCTGGGCACTCGCCGTGTCAGAGAAGACTCTCATTGATCTATCCTCTAGGAAGTATGCGATCCATGCCTTGGCCTCGTAGGAAAAGTTGGCAGAGGTGGTGAGGTGGTGACAAAGGGATTCATGGTCTACCAGGTTGAAGGAGGCTGAGGGATCCTGCAGTATGAGGATGGCTGGGGTGCCCTATCTCTGTAGGCATCCAATTGGATCTTTAAATCCAGTAGAGCTGACTTTGTCCCGTGACCTGGGCGGAAGCCAGATTATCGAACCCCTAGGATCTAATTTGCTACTAAATAGTGTTGGATCTGTGTGTATGCAGCTCTGTTCAGGATCTTGAGCAGGAAGGGAACAGTGATGATTGGGCGGTTGTTGTTAGGCCCCTCTGGGTTTAAAGATGTTTTTTTTAGTATGGTGAGGCCCCAGGATTCTTTAAGGCTTGCCAGGACCAAGTTGTCAGAGACTGAGGAGTTGATCAATTTGGTGATGATTGGGACAAGGGCTTCGGAGCAATCTTTGATAACGGCTGCTGGGCAGATGTCTCCTTTACAGTTGGAGGGGTTGAGGATTCTGAGGATATTGGTTGTTTCTGATTCTGCAAAGTTTCTAAAGTGGAATGGGGGTGTGGTGTGTGTTCTAGAGAATGGTGGTGAACTGGACAGAGTGATTAAGGTTAATTTGTTAGCAATTCTTTGTTGTAGCATGCATATTCTGGTGCGCATGGCATTCTGGGTGTTAGTGCACCAAGTTTCATCTTTAATGAGGCCGTCAGGGGCAGAGACAGGGGATTCTAATTCCCTAAGTATTTTAAATAGTTCTTTAGAGTTAGAACTGGCTTTGGCAATTCTGAAGTTACAAACCTCTGCCTTGGCTGCTGAGATGGCTAGTTTGTAATCTATGGCATTCTTGTTAAATTTGTGGTCCGTTGGTTTGGATTTTCTGGGTAGGAGCGGAGCCACTGGAATTAATGCATTGATCATGGTGCTGGCATAAATGTCAGCTAGGATTTGGGGGTCCGAAGCCTTTAGGCAATCCAGAATCAGTGGTAAAAGTGAGGGAGTAATCAACTCTTTGGTGATTTTGCGGGAGCTGCAGGAGCTGTGGGCTAATGTGGGTGGTAGTGCAGGTAGTGAAGGGGGTGGAGGTTTCCGTGCGGGCAGGCAGAAGCTCAGTATGTGGTGGTCAGACCAAGGACAGGGCGTGTTGGCGATGATAAGTATCTGGCTGTTCAGATTGGCAATCCAGTCCATGGTTCTGCCTTTGCAATGTATGGGTGCGGCCACACAGTGTTTAAAGCTGAGGTCTGTCAGGGCACTGGCTGTTGTGAAGCCTGCTGTATCTAGGGGATCGTGGAGACCTAGGTTGAGATCACCCATGAGGATAACTCTGGATGTGGGCTTGATGTTGTCGCCTATAGAGTGAACAAGGTCTTCCTCAAAGGTGGCTGATGAGCCTGGTTGGCGAAAGAGGATATGTATAGTGATAGTGTCTTTGGGGGAAATGGTGAGTTTAATGGAGAAACGTTTGGAATGCACTTCTGTAGAAGTTCTGCAGAGTCTGACTTGGAGGGAGTCTCTGTACTGTAGATGAGTGCTATACCTCTGCCTTGTGTGAGCAGTCTGTCGCACCTCAGGATGGAATATCCGTCTGGAATGGCTAGAGAGAGTGCTGGGCCAGAGGCTTAGTGAAGCCAGGGCTTGGTGAGGGCCAGAAGGTCTAGTTTCTGCAAGGTTATCAGATAATTGATATCCAGTGCATGAGCCAAGAGTGACCTAGCATTAATGAGGGCTCCGAGTAGTGGGGGAGAGATTTCACTCTGGGGGATGGGTCAGGGCAGCGAGTGATAAGGCCGTCAAGGACTTCAAAGGCAAAATGGTGGGGGGTGCACTGGTAGAGGTGTTGTATTCTATGCGGTGCTCAATAAGAGACCTGCTGAGAACCTCAGTGTGAGGGTAGCACACAGTGGTGGTAGAGTTCAGACATGAATTGTGGTTGTGAGTGGCAGGGTGGGGTGGCATGCGTTAGGTAGTTCTTATGCTAGCTGGTTTGCTGGAGTCATGTTTTGTCTTCATGATTGAGGTGGTGCAACTAGGGTGAGTTCTGGCGTTGAGGTGAGAGTTTTGTCGTTGTGAGGAGGCTGGGAGATGGCAGGGGGTAACTCTGGGCGGGCTGGATCATAACCTTGCGTTCCTATCAGGTATGGGAGCTGGTATAGTTCTAAAGGGCTCCCTTGGGGTAGTGCTAAGAGTCCCATTAGTAGTTGGGTAGGTGTTGTCTATGGGGGATGGCTTGTTAGGGGACATACATTGGTAGAGTGCAGTTGCAGCTCTCTGCATGGGTTTGTTCAGGGCTGGGGTATGGTGGTACGTGAAGGCCGCACACTGTGTGTGCTTGATGGGGGTGGTGCAAAGTGCAGACGTCGCTTTCTGCATAGGCTTATTCAGGGATGCTAGCAGGACGGGGCGCAGTAGCTGCTCTTTGCATAGGCTTGTTTGGGGCGGTGCAGAGCGCGGTAGCTGCTCTCTGCGTAGGCTTATCCAGGGCTGAAGCAGGGGAGAGCGCGGTAGCTGCTCTGTGTGTAGGCCTCTTCGGGGCTAGAGCAGGGCCGAGCGCAATAGTTGCTCTCTGCATGGGCATGTTCGAGGCAGGGTGGAGTGCAGTAAACGCTCTCTTTAGGGGTGTCACGGTATTAGTTTTATGACGGTATGATAACCTTCTTGCCAAATGACAGTATATCATGGTTATCGCGGTATAGCAGGTGATGTTAACTAATCTTAACAAATATTTTCTAAAAGGTCATAAATTGTCAGATTTATCATTACAAACAAAATCAGGCACCCAGTGCCAGAATTGGGATTTTCAACATACTTTCCACTGAAATGCCACCCCTTGCTTCCACCAAACACACGTGTGGAGAGGAGGAGGGGGGGAAGCCCTGCTGCGACTAGCAAAGCAAACTGAATAGCTTTTCTTAAGTGGTCATTTAGGCCTTTAGCTCCCCCACTGGCTACTGGTGAAGATGAACATGTTGCCATCTTGATAACCTGCATGCCACAGCTCAATGGAGGCTGATGGTAGTATACGCTTGTGCGCATACACACCCACACGCACACACACACTTACACACTCTCTCTTTACGTTACAGCCTTTAGTTTACTTGCGGGCCAAAAGGTGTTCAGTACTAACGGACATGTTACCCTTTGGTATGGCAGCAGGGAATACCCACAGAGATGAGTACATTTTACAGTGTAACTTATTATATGTAAATTCAATGATAGAACCAGGGAAATCCCCCATTGTCATATGTTTAGCAAACATTATCCATTATAAATATATAAACCCCAAAGCCGCCATCCCAAAGTAAACCCTTTTCCTTCTTAGCACTGTATTTATTATTCCTATTGCTAACATATTGATTTTATGTCAGGCACGTGTGATTTATGGAATGGCATTAAAAACTGCTCCAACTGTAACTACTTGGCAGATGGCACATCCAATAGTGCAAGACCAAGACTGTGCAGTACTTGCTTACTGCAGCCTTTCCAAATCAGATTGAAAAGCACACTTAACGGTATAAACGGTATACCGGTATAAACAATGTGACGGTTATTATTATTCAATTAAGTGGTTCACGGTATCTTTAACGTTATACCGTTACATCCCTACTCTGCATAGGCTTGTTCGGGGCAGTGCAGAGTGCAGTAGTCGATCTCTGCTTGGGCTTGATCAGGGCAGAGCGCAAAAGACACTTTTTGCTAGGGCTTGTTAAGGGTGGGGCAGCGTGCAATAGCTGCTTTCTGTGTGGGCTTGTTCGGGGCGGGAAGGAGTGTATTAGCCTCTATCTACATTTGCTTGTTCAGGGTGGGCAGAGCACGATAGCCCTTCTCTGTGAAGGCTTGTTCGGGACAGGGCTAAGTATGATAGCTGCTTTCTGCGTGGGCTTGTTCAGGGTGGGAGGGAGCGCGGTAGCTGCTTTCTGCGTGTGCGTGTTTGGGGCGGGAGAGAGTGTGGCAGCAGCTTTCTGCGTGGGCTTGTTCAGGGCGGGCGGAGTGCTTTAGCCCTTCTCTGTGTGGGCTTGTTCTAGGTGGGGCTAAGCGCAATAGCTGCTTTCTGCGTGGGCTTGTTCGGGGTGGGAAGGAGCGCGGTAGCCGATCTCTGCGTATGCTTGATCAGGGTGGGGCTAAGGGCAATAGCCACTTTCTGCTTGGGTTTGTATGGAGTGGGGAGGAGCATGGTTGTTGCTGTGTGCATATGCTTGTTTGGGGGGGCCAGGGCAAGGCGCAGTGGCATCTCTCTGCGTGGGCTTGTCATGAGTGTCTGGTCTGTATGAACATGAATTGCGTTAATGAGGCGCACAAGTCGATTGATCAGTGCAATCCTGGCTTCCGTCAGGGAAAGTGAGGAGGGGCAAGTATTGGTTTGGGGTTGGAGGCTGCTAGAGGTGCTTAAGGTGATGCAGGGAGGGACAGGGGGTGGGTGCATGTCTAGGGCAGCGTTGGGGAACAGCACCATCGCGCACGGTCAAGAAGATGCTGGCAGTACGCAAAGGTGCAACAGGCTTACCTATTGCCTGGGGGTGTTTCAGAGCAGCACTGGAAGGGGCTGCCCAAGGGCCAGGCAGTGGTGGGGTGTCCATGGTGGCATAGGGATTCAGTGCCTGGAGGACGGAGGCCATCCTATTGGGACCTGCTGGTGCTTTGGTCCTTGAAATGGAAGTTACGAATCAGTAGTGTAAGGGACGGGTAGAAGTGGCATGGAGGTCGAGATCTGATACTTCATTCTACAGCGCCTAACTCCTGTGGTGCACAACACCACACCCTTGGCCTGCACTGGCTTTGCCGCAGAGGTCAGGAGTGTGGCTTTTAAAGCATGGCGGGATCGAATTTCGAGCATCGTGTAGAACGTAGCATGTTGATCGGGCAGCATGCTATGCGGATCTGTGGTGCACAACAATGTGCACTTGGCCTGTGTGAGCTTTGCCGCAGAGGGTCGGGAGCGTGGCCTTTAAAGCATGACGGAATCGATTTTCGAGCATCATGTAGAACGTAGCATGTTGATCGGGCAGCATGCTATGCGGATCTGTGGTGCACAACAATGTGCACTTGGCCTGTGTGAGCTTTGCCGCAGAGGGTCGGGAGCGTGGCCTTTAAAGCATGACGGAATCGATTTTCGAGCATCATGTAGAACGTAGCATGTTGATCGGGCAGCATGCTCTGCGGATCTGTGGTGCACAACAATGTGCTCTTGGCCTGTGCAGGCTTAGCCGCGGAGGGTCAGGTGTGGCTTTTAAATTGTGGCAGAATCAAGCTTCGAGTATCGTGTAGAATGTAGTGTGTTGATCAGGCAGCATGCTCTGTGGACCTGAGGTGCCTATGGCCTCATGGCCTATGCAGACTTTTCCACAGAGGATCAGGAGCGTGGCTTTTAAAGCACGGCAGAACTGAGTTCCGAGCCTTTTGTAGAATGTAGCATGTCTATTTGGCAGTGTGCTCTGCGGACCCGCAGTGCACAACACTGCGCCCTTGGCCTGTGCAGACTTTGCGCCAGAGGTTCGGAAGGGTGGCTTTTAAAGCATGGCGGAATCGATTTTAGAGCGTTGTGTAGAATGTTGCATGTTAATTAGGCAGCGTTCTTTGTCGACCTGCAGCGCAAACACTATGCCCTTGGCCTGCGCAGGCTTTGCTGCAGAGGGTCGGGAATGTGGCTTTTAAAGCAGGTCGGAATTGAGTTTTGAGCATCGTGTAGAATGTAGCGTAAGTAGCATATCGATCGGGCAGCGTGCTCTGTTGCACACCTGCTGCACACAACACTGCACCCTTGGCCTGCGTGGGTTAAAATCATAGGGTTAAAATCATAGCTGCTTACTGTGATTGTGCACCCTCTAAAAAGGGCTGCGGAACATACTAAACGATGCACAGTCATGCCTGCAAAATATTTGAAAGCCCACATCCCACCACTCAGCCTCTCACTCTCAATGTATAACAAAATCGACAAACCGTGGGATAGTCTAGGCTGTGCTTTAAATGTGCTCCTCCTCTTTATAAAAACATCAGATTAAAATAATCCCAAAGAAATCTGCCAGGGTTGGCACATCATCTCGAAATTCTTCCTGATACCTTTTTTCTCTGTCCGTTTTCTTCTCTGAGAAGCCACAGCAATCAGTTGTTTCTGGGTAAATTGCGGTATATTTCTTGGGAAATGTCATCAAAATGCTCGGTCGAGTTCAGAGGTGTGAATGAATTATAATTTGCGAAGACATTAATGAAATTAAACTAGGCCAGGGCCCTTCTGCCAATAAAGGGTCTTCCAGGAGCCAACAAAATGAAATGCATAGTATGCAAGAAAAATAAAAAAAATGGTTTATTGCAAAATCTGCTTAAGCAGGGAATTATCCACAGACATTCATTTGGTAATGGTGTGCATACAGGCTAATATTACGTTTGACAGAAAACAAAAACAACATTTTTAAACAATGCATCTGCTTGTTTGGCTGGTGTCAAAAATTACATAAATGGTTATATTCATTATACATTTCCATTGGCCTATACTAAACATGTGGTACAACATCAGATTTGGGTGTTAGCTCATTTCTAATGAGGTAATTTTGCTTCACACAAGTTAGGATTGGTCAAAAAGCATTACACAAATGTAGCTAATTAGACTGTAATTTTGATTGGTTGCCTGGGTAGGCGTAAGAGTGAGTGGTATGAATACAATTGTTAGAATGAATTATCTGTATGTTAGGTAATCCATGTGACACATAAAATACTTTCAGTTCCATCCGGATTACTCTCCAAATTGGCACCAAAAACACTACTCCTTACATTTAAAATCTATGTTTCATTTTGTAAGTCTGCTTGGTGAAAACACAACTTGTACACCGTCTTTCTACTCTTACAATCCCTCTTTGCCTTGTCCCTGAATTTGCATGCAGGGTTTAGCTGCGAGGGAACTTGGTTCATTCATACACATACAACTTGTGCTAGTGCAGGGCACGTAATCACAACAAATGGCTTCATTTTCCGAATGCATTCAAACAGTGTGTCTTAAATGTGAATTCTGCATTGTCCTTAGGTGCCATTTAATGCTGTGGTAAAAGGAAAAATCATGTTAATTCTGTGTGGTGTGACATCACAGGTTGTCTTTATTAATACACCAATCATACCGCAGTGTCTGTGTTTCCCTCTATTTCTAAAACACCTGTGCTGTATGGTTTGTGCAGAACAATTTGTTAGAAAAAGAGCCCTTGAACATGCTTATCTAGTCCATAAATGGTAGTGTGGTACTGTGCTAATTTGATCCCTATGAGCATATTTGGTTGTTCCTTTTTGTCTGCTAGAACACCGTTTTCAAAGTTTTCAGCCTGAGAATACAATTCATTATAGTTATTAAGACTGGGCTGTGTGTGTTTTGTTAAATTTGCATCATCTCAGTTAATCAGTGCACCCTGTCCTATCCTTGTGCCCGGGGTGACTTATCATTTTAAAGTTGCATTTATCACTCACTGCTGGCAGATAAACTCCTTTGGGAAAGGGTTGTATTAATTCTTCTTTTGTCGGGCTGCCAGCTTGTTGTAATGGTGCAAACTTGGGAATTAATGTGTCTGATATCTTGCTCTGAGAAAGAAATCCTGTGCTTCGATAGAAACTGACTCAACGCTGGTCTGTTTGTGTGTTGCCTTTAACTAAAGAGAAATAATGCCTATAGACGTTTCTAACTAAAATGGTATGATGCTAATGTAGCTAAAGAACACATGATTATTTATATATGCGATATATAATGTATATAATGTGTGTGTGTGGTTCCATAAAAGCCTGCCTGCTATTTCATGCTCAGGAGTAGGGGGAGCCTTTCTATATGAGAAAGGCTGATTACATTTGGAGCTTTCATGTAATGTGCTTAGCTACTGTGAACTGGTGGCACTTCTGCAGTCTATCATTCAGAAACCCTCTCCTATATTTCTTAGGCTGATGCAAACTACAGCAGGTTTAGGTTAAAGGCACATGGTTGTTTGTTTAAAAAATATTTGTTTTAGCTAAATGAATATGTAGCTGTCATTTTCTGCAGGACCAACATGTACGTGCCTGTCTGTGTCTATTATTAGGAGGGCTTCCACATGTGGTATTTTCATATGGTGTTGATGTGCTGAATAGGTGGGTCCATAGTTACATATTCCCCTGCATTACCCCCTTTCATCCCTTGAGGGATGAATGTTGCTCTACCTTCTCCTTCATAGCGTTCATCCTCTTCATCTGGCCACTCATAAAAACGTGTGGGTATCCATATTTTCCTTACATCTCTTAGATCCCCAGCATACACAAAATACTCCAAAGAGGTACATTGCAAATAGGGGCCATTCTAGAGTGGTATTGATGTAACATTCAGGGTAATCGGTAGGATCATTGGGTTGGGACCAAAGTGCATTGTCACAGTAACTGTGTATGTTTGTAGGATATCTGCTCCTTCGTTTTCCTATCTGTGGTTGTTAATCTGTTTGTCAGCTTTCATATTTGCACCAAGCATTTGCATTCTCTGTCACATTTTGGGAGAGGGACACACAGCATGTAGCAATTACTTGACTTTTTAGACCAACATAATATCCTGGAGATGAGGATGGTGACTGTATTTTGATAAATGTGGATCATTTAGCAGGATGGCCCTGAAGTAACATCACCAGTCAGTTGTTGTCATCACTAATTCCTTCTTCTTCTTCTTCTTCCATGTACATTGTCAATTGGGTCATCTGCTGGATAGCTATGGGGTGCTGAAGCACCATACACCCGAGCACTCTGAGTTCTTTGCTGGCGGCTTTAAGTCCAGGTTCAGTTCCATTTATAAGTTCCATCAAGTCTCAACTGAGTCACTGCAGTCATTTGGAATTGGTGGCTGCCGGTATTCCAAGGTTGGGCATCGAAACAATGATCACCTCGGTTTTGGTGATAAAAATAAACTTGAGGTGCCATCTTCTCCAGTGCCTCATCACCTTGTTTTGGGTAATATACATTCCTTTCCATTCTATACACCCTAGGTGAGTACAAGTGTCCTACATTCATTGAGGGCAGTTCAGGGGCTGGGATTCCTTCTTGGGCATTTCCATGTTCCTTCCAGGGTTGACCCATTGATGCATGTAGGTGACAGGTTTGCAGAGGCTATTCCAAGGTGGTGGCAGATTGTAGTAGACTTTTCACAGGTACGGCTGAGGTGTCATCTCTTGACATTGGAATTTTAGTACATCTTGTTGCCGGTTGTATGGATGCCCACAGGCACGCTGTTTTTGCATCTGAAACAGAATGAAGATCAAATGAGTTTCTGTACTTTCTCATGTTGTTCATATTCACACAGACCTGTCCGTTTGCTTATATGCAATGCCCATACATATCTGCGCAGTTCTTCTGGTTGTTTCACTTCATATTCTGTAAATCCTATTAGCTCCTTAGTGCTGAACACTGCCTGCCCCTTTATCCATTTCCTATTCACAATTTTGCTTCCTCTATCAGCAGCAGTTGTCTCCCTTTTCACTATATGTCTTCCTGATTTTCCAGCTTTCTCACATTCTTTAGCTATCTTTTCTCCATTCTTATATACATAATGTGTGTCCCTCAAGTTTGCAAATTACTAATGTGTTAAGCACTGCACATCTAAAGTCAACGCTTCCTGTGACAAGAATATTCTAGCGGTGCCACCCGCATGTGGGATTAATATACAAATATAACGCAACTCATTTGCTTGAGTTCTGCTAAACTCTTTCATTAAATTATAGCATGTATTTACTCCATCTGAGTGATGCTCATCTAACACTTCACTTAATTCTGTGTTTACTTGCCTTGTGTATTTAAAAAACAACATTATTCCTAAGTGCAAATACATCTTCTACTTGTGTATAATTTTTTAGTATCTTTGTGCTTATATCTCAATAGCTCTACTAAAAGATAGAATGAAGAAGAGAGAGAAAGATAGACAGCCTCCTCCTATAAGCACATTTTGACATGTGTACCACTTTTTCTTGACCTTTCTCCATGTTGATAGTATCCTTTTCTTTGTTAAGTCCAAAAAGTCTCACTTTCATCCTCTAATAATTTGGTGGTACTCAACTTTCGTTGCTTATTCCGGTGTTGGAGACGGTTGTTCAGCCAAGTTGAAGTGTTGTGCTTGTATTTTCCTTGTTGCCGTGTTGTAGTTGTTGTGGTACTATGTCAGGCCCTTCCTCTGGGAGTACTCTTTTTCTGCAAAGAAAGTAACTGTGCACAGATCGATATGCCCTTGACATACATATCACATAAATTCCCTATTTCTGTACTGCGTTGGCTTTGGACAATTTTGGTGGGTGATGGGACACACCCTTTCTTTTCACATAAACATATTTCCCTTGCTTGCGTTCTTTTCCTCAAATACAATTATATATCCTTTTAATAATTCACTTCCATGCTTTTAGTAACTTTCTCTGTTGGGCTGTGGTAACTGGCACTTTTATTTTCTTTCAGAAAGGGCATATTTTGTGGCTGCATGTGCAGCTGCATTTTCAAGCAACGCTAAGCCTGCTGAGCACTTTTATGATTGGTACATGGGCAGAGCCTTTTAATACTTCAGTTAATCCTGTTAATAAAGTTGCATACTGAACTGGGGACCCATCTGCTTTTCTATATATATTTTTTCTTCCATCTTGATGGACTTGAACGTGTTGTACATTTCATTTATGCATAATTACTATGTATAGTATCATCTTTCTATGCTGCAATTTCAACTACTTAAATGAGTACATTGTGGCCACCTGCATAAAAGCATATGTAAATAAGACAGCGGAGCTGAGACCAATGGGGACGACGCAATTGCTGATAGCGTGCAGGAAACCGCATAAAGGCGTAGCGGCAGCCACCATAGCAAGGTGGGTTAGAGAGATTATGAACCTAGCAGGAATAGATATGTCAAAATTTAGAGCACATTCGGTTCGAGGTGCAATGGCATCAAAAGCACTGAGGCAAGGCGCGACTTTGCAAGATATTCTGAAAGCAGCTGATTGGGCTAGTGATACTACGTTTAGGACGTTTTATTTTAAACCAATTAACACGTTAGCGGAGCTATGGTAAGAAGCTTTGAACAAGCATAATGCTCGCCTCCGTCTTGACATAGAATGAAGATTCCCCTGCTAATAGAGCAGGGAGCTCTTGATTCTATTAAAGACAAGGAGGCAAGCATTACTTTCCCACCCTAGAAACACCGGAGAGCTAACGTACTAATGTGAAGTGTATTGTGATATGTATCAAAATAATTCACATGATTTCCCTCAGAATAGGGTGTGTATCCACCACCCTAACATGTACTGTTATTTCTGCCACTAGGAGGCGAGCAAAAGAATAGCTGAACCCGTACGAGAAAGGAACAAGACAAGTTGACCGAAATCGCAAGTTGGAATGCAAGGGATCGACTCAGCAAAGCTCTAAAGTCAGAGACTAGGTTGATCAAGTTGACAGTTCAGTTTACGTTGGAGATTGCAGTTGATTGATTGATTGATTTATTGATTTATTGATTTATAGAGCGCTTTACACCAAGGCGCTGAGTTGGAAGCAGTCAAGAAGAGGAGAGTTACAAGAAGAGGAAGGACTAGGTCACATGACCAGGACACAGGGGTTACAGGGATCTAAGACTGATAGGATATGAAGTTTTTGAAAAAAAAAAGTTATTTCAATGAAAAGATCGAAAATTGTAATATTTTGTTGAAACTGCTGCAGAGTAATAAATAAGAAGATAAAGCATGATGCTCGCCTCCTTGTCTTTAATAGAATCAAGAGCTCCCTGCGCTATTAGCAGGCGGAATCTTCATTGGTATATATTGCCAACTCCAGTGGCAGTCGACGGCCACTCTCGACACTACACACAATGCTATTGAATAAAAGACCGCCTCAACCTCAGGGGTAAGGAATAGCTGGTCAGATAATGTGGAGATTTCACTCAATGCTCAATGGAAGCAAATGTGTGTAGACACCAATAATGTTTCTATAACTTATAGATTTAGATATATGCAATATAAATTGTTGAACAGACTGCATTATACCCCCATGAAACTTAGTAGAATGTACCAGCTGTAGAACACTGTTGTGCTAGATGCAGCTGTGACTTAGCTGACCATATGCACATGTTCTGGTCCTGTAGTCTGCAGGCTTTCTGGGACTCTGTGTTAGAGACTCTGTCAGAAATTGTGGACATTCCCTTGGAATGCTCCCCCCGGGAGTGTTTTTTGGTGTGTGGGAGAACCTACCGAATAAGAGACTCTGTTCATTTGTGAATACAGGTTGCATGATGGCCAAAATATGTATATTGCAAAGGTGGAAGAACAGCATCCCGCCCAATAGTAAAGCCTGGTTGGTAACACTCACTTGGGCCCAAAATTCTGAGGAGTTGTATATGGCGTCATTACCTCCCACATCCCGTCCTAGCGATGTATGATCTGAGTTTAAGACCTACATGGCCAAACTTCCCCCTACTGAATTACTGTCCAATGAAACTGTATGTGTTTATGAGTTTACAATATAAAGGGGTAAGGGTCCTCTTTTTTAATACGGGGGCCTATGTCATGAGGGTATATGACTATTTAAAGAACAAAGGGGCATAGGCTACCCCACCAGTCTGGCACTGGTAGCGTTTATAGCACACTATTGCTGATCATGGCGTTTGATCTGTACATTATTTAAAGAGCACCAAATTGTACATTTGCACATTGAACAAATTTTATTATCTAGTGTGACATAAAAAGACCTATTTATGTCATTATACAGACATAGTTCATTGTGACTCCATCTTATATGGGAATTAGTACAAATTATATCATATTAAATATTCATATAATAGCAATTTGCAGTTGTTTTTCTCACTGTGGGGATTAGTACAGTTTGTGACTTAGAATGTGGTTTCTATAACCAAAACATCTGTCTAGTCGACACTTGTGGTGTTTCGGGCACGGAAGAAGTTGGTATGGTATTCCAATGCCGTCTTCAGGACTGTGAAAGTGGACTGAGTGGTGTCATTGGTGTTTCCCTTGTGTGGGACATCTACGGATAAAAATATATATAAAAATAAAATCAGTACAAGGCGTCTCTTATCAGGGTTCTGAGTGCTTGGTGTGTGTGCTATAAAATGTCCTACCTGAGCCATTAGTATCAGTGTGACAGGTACTGAAAAGATATGAAGAGTTATTCTCTAAAGGTGCCTTCCGTGCACCTTTGGTTGCTTGATCCTGTTTGCATTGGGTCTGGTATCCAGCTGGTTCAGCTGTGAAAAATAAAAGTATTCTATCATCCTTGCGTTGTTCGCAACAACTGATGAGCAAAGATAAACTGCTACATCTCTTGGTGTGCAGGCATTTTGTTAATGATGCGTTAGTGCTGGCAACCTCTCGCTAGTAGGTGCCGGTTTGTGGCGTCCAAACTGATATTAGTGATTCAGTATGAGAGCCCCGACGTACCCACATAGTGAGAGTGGGACTGGATGGCTGTTTAATAACGATCTAGTTTAGCGGTAGTGTTTGGCTGCTGTGCGCATGTCCATTATACGATCGCGTCGTCCTTTGCTATGCGACCATGGACCGTTATGCACATGTGTAGGGAGTTAGTGTTCCCAAATCGGGATTAGTGTCTTAGCGGACTGCTTATTAGGCAGATTGCTGCTGGGCTCGCCAATATGACTGCATTAGTTGATCCAGCGGCCTTGAGTAGTGTCAAAAGGCATGTATGAAATGCCTCCGGTTAAATCACCGTTTTGTGGTTCCAGGTCTAATCTTACATACCATTGGCCTCGGTGGAGAATCTATCAGATGATGTCAGTGCGTGTATGTGCACGCATGCACCTGGTACTGGTGGCTCTAGATGTTGAGGGGGCACTTGTGTAGCATGGCCCCTTTGTGAAAAGCAGTGTTATATGTGTCTGGGATGGTAGGATAACGTACTCCTCTATCTGGACACTGATGCACTAATTGTATAATGGATGGACGTGGGTGTTCATAGATATGTGGATTCATACATGAATGGTATCTCACATTTTACCACATGACTTCATTTGTGCACAGTCTCTGGCCTGCTAACATTTTATGTGTTCAGAAAAACAGGTTTCACTCAATGCAAACATTTAACCCATTTCTCACCGTATACAAACGGTGTATCCATTTTTGCTCCAGTTTCCTCAGTTCTAAGTCCCGATCGCCCCTTCTGGCTTTGGCGTTAACAGTTTGGATGACACACCATCTAAGTTCTGTGTGTTTGTGTTTCTCTTTGACGAAATGTGCTACCATTGGCTTGTTCTCGATCCTATTCTTGAGGCATGATCTGTGTTCACAGATTATTTGCCTCACTTCCCGCTTGCTTTTCCCTATGTATAATAGGTTGCATGGACATTTAATCATATAGATGCTCCATTTCGTGAGGCAGTTTGAGAATGTTTTATACTTCCAGATGGTGCCATTGAGGGTTATTTCTTTTTGATCTTGTGTGAGGAGGTACACCGAACATTTTCCGCATCGGTAATGTCCAACTGCGGGTGGGAGATGCCATAGTGTGGTTTGGTCTGGGCTCTTGGGTTTTTCGGTTGGGTAGGTATGTACCAGATGGTCTTTCGCGTTTTTACTTCTTTTGAACGCAAATCTCGGTATTTCTGGTGAGAAGGTGTCCATATGTAGTAGGTTCCAGTGAGTTAGGATAGTTTTCCTAATTGCATTACTGATTGGTGAGAATGTGGTCACACATGTCATTTTTTCTTTGTGTTCCTATCTTACGCGTTTCGTAAGGCAGTCCGTTCTGTTGGTATTTCTCGCTGTCTTTTGTGCCTTCCTGATGAATGCTCTAGGGTATCCTCTGACCTTAAGACGATTCTCCAAGTCTTTACCATGGTGATCATATTCTGGTAATGTGGTGCATTTCCTTCTTATTCTGAGGAACAGCCGAAAGGTACATTTTCTTTTAGAGCTTGTGGATGGAATCTGGAAAATTTGAGTAGGGTTTTCTTGTCCGTCGGCTTACGGTATAGAGTTGTTGTGATTTTACCATCTTTTGCTCTGAGGACGTTTAGATCCAGAAATTATATGTTCGTGGTGTCGTAATGCATCGTAAAGTTGATGCATGTATCTACGCTGTTGTGCCATGTGTGGAACTCTTGAAGTTCTGTGGTTGTACCTCTCCAGATGATGAAAATGTCGTCAATGTATCTCACCCACCCAATTATTTGGTTTCTATAGATGCTGTTGTCGTTGTAGATGAAATTGTTTTCCAAATTGTCAATGCAAAAATTTGCGATGTCCGGTGCGAAAGGTGAACCCATGCTAGTTCCTCTTGTTTGCTGGTAGAATTGCCCCTGGTATATAAAATAGTTTTCTGTAAGGGCCAGGCGGATGCATTCTTGTATAAAGGAGGTGGGTGTAGACACGTCTGATCTTTTGTCTAAATATTCTTTAAGTATGTCAATGCACTGTTTTTGTGGTATGCTAGTATAAAGTACTTCGATGTCGAAAGTGACGAGTATGTCTCGTTGAGACATCTGGATATTGTTGAGGTGATGGATCATGGCTATCGTGTCCTGTATGAAGGATCTCATTTTCCTGACAAAAGGTCGGAGGAATATATCGGTGTATATGGATAATGGTTCCAGTAGTGATCCAATAGCGGACACTATCGGTCTTCCCGGTGGTTTAACTGCGTTCTTGTGGACCTTGGGGATGCAGTAAAATGCTGGAATGACTGGATGTTCTTTAATGTGGAAGGCTTTCTCGTCTTCGTCAATCCATCCTTGTGTGGTGGCAAAGAGCATGAGGCTTTTGATTTCTTCTGAAATGCGCATGGTAGGGTTGTAGTCTAATTTTTTGTAGAAATGAATGTCACTGAGCTGTTTGAGGATTTCTTCTCCATAGAGATCTTTTCCCCAGAGGATTATTCACCCTCCTTTATCGGCCGGTTTCACTAGGAACAGGTTGTTGGTTTCAAAAATGTTTAAGGCTCTTCTTTCTGTCTGAGTGAGATTGTCTCTGTAGCTGTTTTTGGTTTTAAAAATTGTCTCCATTTCTCTGAGGATTCGATTCTCAAAGGTGAGTATCTCTGGGCACACCATAAGTGTTGTGGGGGTGAAATTGGACTTAGGTTTTAGTCCTGTTGTTGTTGGATCGATTGGTCTTTCTCCTGTAGAGTGACGGAAGAAATATCGGAGCTGTATCAGTCTAAAGAATTTGATTTCCACCTCAGTGTTGAAACGGTCCGCCTTACTCTTCGGGACAAAACTGAGTCCTTTGCTGAGAACTTCTGTGTCTTCTGGTGTCAGAATGTGTTTGCTTAGATTAAATATTGGGATCACCAGGTTTGCTGCTGTGGTTGTTTAGTCCACTGGCGTGTTCGCATCCCGTGGTAACGGGGGGCAAACAAGGCAGACCAAGACAACAGAGTTACGACGGGGTGCTAACACGCCAATGGACTAAACCTCCTCAGAGCAGAAGATGGTAAAATCACAACAACTCTATACTGTAAGCCGACAGACAAGAACACCCTACTCAAATTTACCAGCTTCCATCCACAAGCTCGAAAAGAAAATGTACCTTTCGGGCAGTTCCGTAGAATAAGAAGGAATTGCAGCACATTACCAGAATATGATCACCATGGTAAAGACTTGGAGAATCGTCTTAAAGTCAGAGGATAGCCTAGAGCAATCATCAGGAAGGCACGAAAGACAGCGAGAAATACCAACAGAATGGACTGCCTTACAAAACGCGTAAGAGAGGAACACAAAGAAAAAATGACATGTGTGACCACATTCTCACCAATCAGTAATGCAATTAGGAAAACTATCCTAACTCACTGGAACCTACTACAGACGGAAACCTTCTCACCAGAAATACCGAGATTTGCGTTCAAAAGAAGTAAAAACCTGAAAGACTATCTGGTACATACCTACCCCACCGAAAAACCCAAGAGGCCAGACCAAACCACAGTATGGCATCTCCCACCCGCAGTTGGACATTACTGATGCGGAAAATGTTCGGTGTACCTCCTCACACAAGATCAAAAAGAAATAACCCTCAATGTCACCATCTGGAAGTATAAAACATTCTCCAACTACCTCACGAAATGGAGCATCTATATGATAAAATGTCCATGCAGCCTATTATACACAGGGAAAAGCAAGCAGGAAGTGATGCAAAGAATCTGTAAACACAAATCATGCCTCAAGAATAGGATTGAGGACAAGCCAATGGTAGCACATTTCGTCAATGAGAAACACAAACACACAGAACTTAGATGGTGTGTCATCCAAACTGTCAATTCCAAAGCCAGAGGGGGCGATAGGGACTTAGAACTGAGGAAACTGCAGCTAAAATGGATACACTGTTTGGATACGGTGAGAAATGGGTTAAATGTTTGCACTGAGTGGAACCTGTTTTTCGCAACACATAAGATGTTAGCAGGCCAGAGATTGTGCACACATTAAGTCATGTGGTAAAAAGTGAGATACCATTCATGTATGAATCCTCATACCTATGAACACCCACGTCCATCCATTATACAATTAGTGCATCAGTGTCCAGATAGAGGAGTACATTATCCTACCATCCCAGACACATAGAACACTGCTTTTCACAAAGGGTCCATGCTACACAAGTGCCCCCTCAACATCCAGAGCCACCAGTACCAGGTGCACACGTGCAGATACACGCACTGACATCATCTGATAGATTCTCCGCCGAGGCCAATGATATGTAAGATTAGACCTGGAACCACAAAACGGTGATTTAACACTAGGCATTTCATACATGCCTTTTGACACTACTCACGGCCGCCGGATCAACTAATGCAGTCATATTGGCGAGCCCAACGGCAATCTGCCTAATAAGCAGTCCGCTAAGACACTAATCCCAATTTGGGAACACTAACTCCGTACACATGCGCATAACGGTCCATGGTCGCATAGCAAAGGACGACGCAATCGTATAATGGACATGCGCACAGCAGCCAAACACTACCGCTAAACTAGATTGTTATTAAACAGCCATCCAGTCCCACTTTCACCATGTGGGTACGTCGGGGCTCTCATACTGAATCACTAATATCAGTTTGCACGCCACGAACCGGCACCTACTAGCCAGAGGTTGCCAGCACTAGCGCATGATTAACAAAATGGCTGCACGCCAAGAGTTGTAGCAGTTTACCTTTGCTCGTCAGTTGTTGCGAACAATGCAAGGATGATAGAATCCTTTTATTTTTCACAGCTGAACCAGCTGGATACCAGACCCAATGCAAACAGGATCAAGCAACCAAAGGCGCATGGAAGGCACCTTTAGAGAAGAACTCTTCATATCTTCTCAGTACCTGTGACACTGATACCAATGGCTCAGGTAGGACATTTCATAGCACACACCCCAGGCACTCAGAACCCTGTTAAGAGACACCTTGTACTGATTTTATTTTTTATATATATTTTTATCCGTAGATGTCCCACACAAGGGAAAAACCAGTGACACCACTCAGTCCACTTTCACAGTCCTGCAGACGGCATTGGAATACCATACCAACTTCTTCTATGCCAGAAACACCACAAGTGTCGACTAGACAGATGTTTTGGTTATAGAAACCACATTCTAAGTCACGAACTGTACTAACCTCCACAGTGAGAAAAACAACTGCAAATTGCTATTATATGAATATTTAATATGATATAATTTGTACCAATTCCCATATAAGATGGGGTCACAATGAACTATGTCTGTATAATGACCTAAATAGGTGTTTTTATGTTACACTAGATAATTAAATTTGTTGAATGTGCAAATGTACAATTTGGTGCTCTTTAAATGATGTACAGATCAAACGCCATGATCAGCAATAGTGTGTTATAAACGCTACCGACAAGTGCCAGACAGGTGGGGTAGCCTGTGTTTATGAGTTGCCAGTGAGAACTGTATTCTGTGTTCATCAGATGCTTCATGGTCTGTATCCCGAAGTGAATTGCTGTGTTTTTAATAACTCACCTGGCTAGATGCCGATTGTAATCTACTGTATTCTTTATATTGCCAAATAAATAAAGGTTATTGATGTATTTCCATAAATGAATAAGAACCCTTGTGTAGTCCAAACCGGCTGGATCCAAGATGGAGGCCCAAGTGGCCGTGACGCAGTACCCCCGAGAGCTCCTCAAAGCGCTGTCTGAGCAGTCCTATTGCGCATGCTTGGGGAGAGGACCTCCCGGGACTGGGACAAGTACTACAAAAGCCAATAGGTTGGCTTTCCCTATCCAATGTCCTCTAGGATTGAAAAAAAATAATAAACACTCAGGCTTTGTTCACATGCCTAATGACGCTTCAGTTATTCAAATATTTCCCCAGATTCTTCCCATATTGTCATTTACCTACATGGTCATTGCCATTGTGCACCATTATGGCATAGGTCTCAACACAATTCATATTCCCACCGCATGAGGGTCCTCAACTTTCACAAACACCCCTTTTGTGCTTATTGTGCAACTATTCTAACTAACCTTATTCTGTGGTCTGATGCACATGCTAGAATATAGAGGCAAACCACAAGCTAAGGATCAAATTGTCTTTGTTAGTATTTCCAATCCGCTATCTAACAAGATAAATGCCATTCTGAAATAGAACTAGCATATTATTAAGGGGGGTGAATACCCCCTAGCAAAACCTCTATGTGCTTTTAAAAAAGGGGCCAACATTAAAGACCTAGTCACAAATAATGATGTGTCACAGAAAAGAACACAAATGACACTAACAGTATCATGGGGACTTGCCAGACCGGTGGGACATACACCATGCGCGCGTGCATTTGCTGCGTGACCACTAAAAGGCCTAAAGAAGTAGACCTAGGTCTAAATAAGCCCTGCAAACAATTGCAGTTTATGAACTGTAATCCGAAAATGGTAATTTATTCCATTTGGTGTCTGTGCAAAAAAATGTATGTAGGAATGACTGAGAGGAAGGTAAAAAAAAGGATTATAGAACATCGGAGTTGCATTAGAAATGCAGTGGTTACGGCACCAATGGTCGGCCACTTTCTGGCAATGGAACACACTCCAGAATCTTTCACAAGGACTGTTCTGACACAGATTCAGTCATCAGATGACACCCTGGCTAATAAGAGACAACTTTACAACAAAGAACAATGATTAATCTTTTTATGCAATAGTGTTGAAAATGGGCTAAATGAACTCATTGATTTGTCTTCGATACATGTCTAAAGAAAATCTGAAAAAAAGATTTATGTTGTACCTCTGATGTGCATGTTATTGGCAGTTGCATCTCAGCAGTTACAGGAGTAGTTCGCCATGAGTATTACCAGCAGTGGGCCTCCAATAAGTTGGACACGGCTGAGATGCAGGAAAATATTTACCATGGTGTAGTTTTTTGTTGTTTTCTGCGACTTCCGGTTTAGTTCGAGTTAAGACGTACACATTACCTTTGTGCGTGCACGTCACTTCATTCAATACCAGCAGTGGAGTGATCTCGCTAGACGTATTTTGATGCAGAAGCTGAACTCGGCGAGGTAAAGTAACTTGTGTTGTTTAGTTGCATTCTTTTTTATAAAACGAAGGGGTAATGTAGATTCTACGTCGGTTCGAATAACATACATTTTTTCGGAATGTTAAATACAAGCGGAATCGTACCCGGGAGAGTGTTTCAGACTACTAAATATATCACCTCCATTTTTGGTTAAGGGGAATCATTGTGTTCACCTTGGGCTTTTTCAGCACTGACAGCAGAACAAGATATTACCGTCAGAAAATAATAACGGACAGCGTATGAAACACAAACCTCAAATGGTTTGCACACAAAAGGAACAAAGAAATGGATATCGAAGGCGCGATGAGAATGGTGAGTGCTGTTCGACTTTGGCCAGTAGCTCTCTCGGCTCCTTTTGAGATACAAGCGGCTAGTCCACCTTTGAAAGACCGCTAAGAGAACAAATTAATAAAGTACTGTAGAGTAAGAAATATGCTGAGGACGTGATAACTTGCAATTGGATATTTTTCCATACCTGTTTGTGTTGTGATTTACCAGTCTCTAAGCAGACTCTTTTGGGCTAATGGCTCATGATGGTAATCTTTATAGGTAAAATCTGTGATTATTTAGTCTGGGTTTGATTAGATTTTTAATTATGGTGATAGCTGAAAAAGTCGTAAGGATGATTTGTCTGCGTACAACCCGAACATGTCATTGAGGGGTCATTGTTCCATGTTTCACTTTTCAGATCCGGCTTCTATTCAGAAGAAGTTTTAACACCCACACCTTCAAGTGATTAACGATTTGAGTGTGGTAAGCCTCGCCTTTATTATGTGCTGAATTTCGGTGAGAGGCTGCTTAAGTAGTAAATATAGCGGCACAACTGATTCAGGTTTTGTACTATTTCCCTAGGGAACTGTCAAGTACATGACAGAAAATACCTGGTGAAGAGTGATCAAGAGTACAAACCAAAGCTGGAAAGGTGGATGTTAAGAAACATAAGTTTAGAACACATTGAATGCTTATTTATTTCTTCTGACGAATTTCCCTATAATATGCCATAATCATTTGGGAATGAAACATGTTGGGACTATTTACTGTGAGATTGTTCACACACTTATACTAAGGCACTTTGAGCTAAGCAACTGAGTTGAAAATAAGAACCCAACAATTATTTAAAAGGGTTCAACACTAGACACGATTATGCTAGTTAGTTGAAAGTGCTAGTATCATTTGTTGTGTCTTTTTTACTGTTATCTTTTATAAATTGGAGTATATAAGAAATATTTTTATGCGAGTAGAATATGGTTTTTGTTTTTCCCCTTTTTTCTACCCACACCCCCTTTTTTTGGTTGTGGAGAAGAGGTTCACTGTGTTGATTGGTTTTGTGAAATCACTGTCTATATGATTTGAAATTTGGTGTTTCATTTCTATGTTTAGCAGTTTGTTATATCATTTACAATATGAACTGTTTTAAATAGTTTTTAAAAAGAAATGTTGTAATAAAAATTAATTATTCTGATTATTGATAAAGTGGTTGCATGGTTTAAATTAATTTGTTGAAACCATAATTCATCTTTCAGCTTGTTCCGGATTCTTGGTTACTTTCCCCAAGGGGGGTCCCGGAAGGGAGGTTTTACTAATAGGGAATAGTTAAGAGGCTACAGGACTCTTTTGTAGCTAACGTTTTTCTAGAGGGGCGCAGTCCTTTCCTCTTTTTTCAAAACAAAACCAGTCCTCTTTAACTATCCACTAATGCACAATTCACCTGTTTTTCCTTTGCACAGGGAATTCTGACTATTTCTACTCTATGCTGCTTTTTATTTGCACAGGTAAACCAGCTATCACTATCAACATTAATTGCAATAAGTACAATCCTCATCATGAGTTTTCAAAAGCTGTGCCAGTTCTTTCTTCAGCATTACAATTTCCTGCTATATTTCTAGCAGGGCAAAGAGGGGCTGAGGTCAGGGGCCGACCGAAGAGGAGGCGAGCTGGATGGTCTGTTAATCACCATGGCTCCTGAATGGCAACAACATCTCATACAGCACCACGCCACCCTTGCCAATATGAGAGAAAATACAATGAGGCATACTGTGGTGGTAATGAAGGATTGCTCGGTCACTTCCTGATTCACAGCACAAATGACATCTCCTGCACCACACAGCTTAACTGATCGGTAAGCAGCTTCAAACGCCTACTCCTCCTAGTTATAAACATTTTCTAAAACATGCAAGCTCTTATTCACATCAGTTGCATGTCGTACCACTTCTTCTACCTTCTCTAAATCATCAAACGTATGGGTACCAATTTAGACCATCTCTTCAGGAACTCAACATATACCTTTAGTGTCCCCTTCTCGGTAGCGGGCCTAAAAACTGTAAATTGCTTATTACCTGTATGAATAGTGAAATGCACATCTGACACTGGTGACGCAATCAATTCTACACAGCGGTACCTACCCTCAAACACCCTTCTTCCTACCAAACTATATCTAACCCCTTCACCTTCCCAACACACTCTTTTCCCAACCAATACTATCGGTCTATTCCCAGGCTAACTCAAGCAATGTAACAGTGGTGGGTGTAAAGGCCATAATTAGCAATTGGACCCCAGACGAAGAGATCAGGTACCTAGAGGCATTATTGGGCAGCTTAATTTCCCATAGGTGATGGGTCACCTACTCCCAGTTACACCCTGCCCACGGCCTGGGCAGTATTCAGCTGGCCAGTGCTCATTGCCCTCTGATCGGCCCATATGCTGTGAATGAACATTAATTTTCTTCGCAGTACCAGACGCTTTACTTCCAGAAAGCTTTCTTCAACAGTCTGGGTCTATTATGCTGCACATCTTCTTGGATCAACAACAGCTGGGCATTTAGAAATGTATTTCCTCACACGCCATGTCCAATTCCAAATTTCTTCTACCTCCCATCACACTTTCCATCAATTTCTGTAGGGCACCCATGGTAAGCTGACTGAGGATGCCAATTACGTGTAACACACCAATTCGCACCTCAGTTTGTGACAACTCTGCCTTGGATATTAACCCATTGGCCTTTTCTAATAGGTCAACATGACCCTCTAAATGTGTACATTTAAAATACCCCAAGTGCATAGCTCTCAACTCACCCGCTTTTGGCAGGTGTCACCCGCCTTGAAAGCAGATGAATCACCCGCCAAGTTCCTCATACGCCCATTCACTTCTATGGGTCTCTCACCCGCCAAAAAGAAAATCGGGTGTTTTCTCCCGCCTTGGTGACAAAAAAGGTTGGGTGCTATGCAAGTGGCAAGTGCTGTATTAGCTCGACTCCACACATTCCGCCGGCGCTAATAGCCCTACCGCCAAACCCCCCGGCGCTAGTAGCGCCAGATCACGGGTTTTGCGGAATGGTTATTGCCCATTCCCCATTGGGCCCATTTGGGAATTCCTCATTCCCCATTGGGCCCAATGGGGAAAATTTGCGCTATTACCGGCGGTGGATTTCCCGCCGGCGGTAAACGTGCCGAAAATCGGCAAATTTGCCACGGATTTCCCCCCAGCTCAGAGCTGGGGGAAATCCGCCAAGGCCATGATCTGGTGGACCCTTAAATGCGGCGGTAATAACGCTACCGCCGCATTTAAGGGTTACCGCCAAACTCGTGATGAGGCCCATTGTCTAATACTTCCCTTGTCTGCTGTCCTTCCAGTAATTCTTCCTGCTGCTGAGCCAACCAGATTCCAGCCCCCCTGGTACAATTATGATGAGCAATCACCTGAAATGCAGACAGAGGAACAGTAAACAACACTTTAGGTAATATTGCGATCAACCCATATACCTATAACCAGTTTTTCTGGACTTGACAGAACCATTTTTTTCTGGATTTGATACCGAATTATACCATAATCATTGATTATACACTGGAGTATATTTAGGAAATGATTCTCTCTCCATCTCTGGAGACTGTAAAAGCTGAATCATAGTATGCGTTCCATTATCCAAAGCAGGGTCGGAATGGGCCATAAAATTGTCTCTTGCACCAATGAAAAAGTGGTCCACAGTTGCAAATGGCTATTCATTCCTTTTGTGACACTGTTTGAATAGTACAAAAAGAGAGGAAGAGGATCGAAACTGGAACCCTCCCGTCCCCTGCACACCGTGATTGTGCGTCACACTGACGCCTTAGTATTCATTCATAAGCATAATAATTGCAATTCACATTAAATAGTATTCATTCATAAGCATACTAATTGCAATTCACATTAAATAATTTCAAATGCAAAGGCAGTTTGAACTGAAGTGGGAATGATGCAGACAGATATCAACATGTAAAAGTACATGAATTATTTATTTCCAAACGCAGCAATTTGTTGTGTACTGCTGACGCGTTTTGAGAAATTATATTCTCTTCTTCATGAGCCAAAAAATTATGCACAGGAACTGGATACAAGCAATGTAGAAAAAGGAGAAAAAAAGAAATTACAATCCAGGTACTGTAATCTAAAGTCAATACCATATTATAGATATAGAACCTCATCATCAAGATTACAGAATTAGTGGTTACAGATGTCATAGATGAAATTAAGAACTTTCCAAAATGTCAAGTTTGAGTGTCAAAATGTACATAACAGAGTTCAATTACATCCAAAGCCACGATCTAGTAAAATAGAGGAAGGCCAGTAAAGAATGAATGATTAGTGTAATTTAACTAGAAAAAGTGCATAGTAATGATCAAATCAAAGGGGAATGGAGGGTAGATTGTTGGCTGCACAGGGGAAACTGGCTGCCATGGAGGCGACATTGTGTACAATATATTCCCCAAACCAACAACAGGCCTCTTTCTCCGATGAAGTACTTGGCTTCCTGGGGGGTTCGAAGGAGGGAGTATTAATCTGTGGGGGAGACTTCAATATGTTGTATGACCTGATGAAAGATTAGTTCTCCCTCAGTGAAGGGGCAATACGTTAGATGTTTAGTCCAGAACAAGATTGTAGTCTGATTATAGAGACACACCACCTGAGTGATTCATGGAGGGTGATGCTGCAAGAATATATCCTAGTGAATCACGAACAGAGTATATGGTAAAAGGGTCAGATGTTAGTATAGTGCCATGGTCATAACATGAAATGTGTATGTTGCCATTGGAATTGGGGCAGAAGCCAGGCTTCGACAAATTTTGGATATGTAATGGCATGCTATTTTGAGATTCCCTTTATCAAGACTCATTTAGGCAGGAGATATGAGAATACTTCAAGGTTAATGACATATGAGAGGCCCCTACCCCCTTGATATCAGAAGGGGCTGCAAAAAGAGAGCCAGAAGCTTGTGGAAAGTCGAACTCAGGCACCTTTTTGAAGTCAAGGAAAGGAAAATCAGGAAGAGGAAATAAACCAGTGCAGATGAGCTATAGAAAGTAGCTGAACTGAGACACTAGCTGGGAAAGTTATGGCGGTGGAAGACATTGACCCAACTCAGATACTTAAAGCAGCAGTTTGACGAAAGGGTCTGCGACAAGTACAACAAAAGCCAATAGGTGGGTTTTCCCTATCTAATGACTGCTAGGATTGAAAGTAAATAATAAACGGTCATGATTTGTTCACATGACAAATGACGCTTCAGGTGTTCAAATATTTCCCCAGATGCTTCCCATATTATTTTAAATTTTTTATTTTTTATTTTATTGGTTTCAATTCAAACCCTTAAAATATTACACAAAACACACAACAAACATCCCTCCCATCCCATCATTCAATGGTATTGCAGCCACCCAATGATAAATGTCTGTCTTGCCTCCATCTAAATTGAATCACACTGAAATTGCTCACACGAGTTTAACCTGGCTTCAATTATAGCTAAAAAGGATGTTAGAGGCATTATTCGTTTCATGTCAATGCCATTACACATTCTCAACCACCATTCTTCCTCAAACAAAGAAGGATGTTATTCGCTCCATCTTCCCAAATGAATTGATTGCGCGTATTTCAGTTTCGGGCAGAACAACAACAAATGTTTGAGTGATTCAACTTCGCTGCCACAAAGTCAGCAAGAAAGGTTCAAGACTACATTATATGCCCATGTACTAGTCCGCTCTTTGGTTTTCAGAGCATTTAAGCGAAACAGCATGAAAAGTCTTCGCGCTTTGGGATTCGGAAACAAATGTAAATATTTTAGTAGGACATTGAAAACTCTTGCCTCAACGGGTGAATTTTCCATCACTCTAGCAGAAGATCTCTCAGTACACGTGGACTCCCAGTCGGCTCACCAGATCTTCAATTTCGCTGCCGTGGGATTGGAGTGAAGAGTTTCCATGCTGATATCGTACTCAAGTAATAGCTTTTCACAGCGTTTCACCCACAGAGAGATAATGTCCGGTCTATTAGAGGGAACATCGTGAAGAATTTGGAATTGAAAGATTTTCTCACTCGCTCGTGATTTTCGAAATAGTGCCAGCAAATCCCAACTGATCCGAGCATGCAAAGAAATTAGAGCCAATTTGTATCTTACACACGCAGTCGGTATGCCGATTGGTAAACTTAAGGCTTTAGATCAGAAAGTATTCTCTAACAATGCCCAGTGATTGTACGAGCAGCCCAAGGCGTTCTCTGCTCCATACGGTAGAATAGGCGACACCTTTTGTTCATAAAAATTTCTCAAAGGTCGCATTGAGAATTTTCCGAACCTTCTGTGCAAAAGTAGAGCCTGCCATGCCAATTGACCACATTTCCTCTTTGACTATAGAATCCATGGGCCATCACAAATTCTGGAATTCAGCGTCATGCCCAGGTACTTTATACTTTTTGAAATGCGTAAAGAATCATGGCCTAGCTTCCATACAAACTTTGGAACTTTTTCATGTTGTAAAGCACTTAAGTTGTTGGCCACCAAGATTTCGTTTTTAGCTGCATTAATTTTCAGCTTGTTCAGGGTCACATAATTTTGGACTGCCTCACGTTTTCGTTGTAAACCAATCGGGGTTACATCCAAGATGACCAAATCATCCGCGTAAAGTATCCAACTGACATGAGACAGATGGAGTTTAGGTGGAAATGCTCGCATTGAATTTATTGCAGCACCAATGTCTGAAATAAAAAGACTGAAGATTGCAGCTGCCAGTGGGCAACCCTGTTTCACCCCCTTGTGCTTCTTAATCGGGGTAGACAGGTTACCCATTTGATCTAAGCGGATTGTGATTGAAGTGTCCGTGTGCAATTCTTTGATAGCCTCTAACAGTCCAGCCGGGCAACCCCACATGCTCAGCTTTTGCCAGGGTAACTCCCGATCAATCATGTCGAATGCACATGAGAAGTCAACAGAAGCGAGATATAGTTTTGTGTTCGTGAGTAATGCTTCCATCTTCAGAAGATTCAAGATTAGCAAGTTCAGAGAGCATCCGACGTTTTTCACAAAACCTGCTTGTCTTTCATCAACTCGATTTGCTAATTGGGCCCAATTGATCCGTTTTTTGGAGCACAGAGGCATAAATCTTTCCCAAAATATCCAGCAATGCCACCGGTCGATAATTTTTAGGGGAGGTTCTGTTGCCTTTCTTAAAAATTGGGACAATTATCCCAGTTTTCCATGAAGTGGGCGTCTGTTGGTGAAGATTAATTCTCTCGAATAAATCGAAGTACAAATCCACCCAGAGATTGGGGAACTGTTTGATGATGAAATTCGTCAGCCCATCGGGTCCGGGTGCCCTGGAGTTTTTAGCTTTCGTAATGATGTCTCGAATTTCTTCTTTCGAAAATGTTAGGTCCCGCAGTGTTACCTCCTGCACTGATGTTAAAGTGCTGACCTTGTTTTTACTGTATAATGTCTTCAAATGAGACACCCACTCCAGCTCTGTCAACAGGCAATCTTGTAAAGCACTCTGCGGCGTTTCCATGTTATTTATAATTCGCCAAAAGTCCCCACTGTTCTTATTTCTTAGGGTCTTCATCATGGCGTCTTGCTGTTGTAGAAGGTATTTGTGGCTCTTTATCCAGTTCTTATAGGATTGTTTAGACTCTCGGTTTCTTGACAGTCTTTCACCCGGTGGCCCTTGATTATTTCTACGAATCTCGGCACGCATCACCTTCTTACGCTGCATCACCTTCAGATCGAAACAATAAGTCTTTTCGAAATGACAATTCTTTTAAACCAGTGTTTTTTGCTTTAAATTGGGATAATAATGAGGCATATTCAACCTCCTTAGGTTTGGTACTAAATTGATTACAGAGATGAGACACCTCATGTTCATCCAGCCTCAGTCTTAGTCCATTCGCTTCGACCTGAACCTTCGTTAACCATTTTCGACCTGGGTCAATTTCGGATGCTAGAAATTTCAATTGCAGCATTTTGTGATCACTATTCTTCATGACAAGAACTTTCAAAGATTTTACGCGCGCATGCAGAGTGTCAGATGTAAAGATGTAGTCAATTGTTGAAGATTGGTCGTCACGTTGCCATGTTGACTTCGCTTGGATGTCGCCTTGAGTACAGCCATTTAACATCGATAGCCCTCGTGCATTTAGTTCTTCCGACCAGTCTTTCGCTAGTTGCTCTTTGTCTGGTGTCTGGGACTTGAAAAGATTGATATTCAAATCACTGCATACTATTATTCCATCCCCCATTTTCAATTCAAGCAAGTTATCGATAATCATTGTTACTTGGTCAATTAAAGGGTAAGTCCCTGTACAACAGTGATTCCAATACAGGTTTATCACCTGAATCACATCCACATCGTTTTTCAGGAGATTGATCTTATCTCTGAGACTTGAATGTACAACGTGTAGTTGGTAGATTTTATTAGGCGATAGCCTGAAGAGCGCTTGATCATAGTTACAAGGCCCGCCGTTGGCCGGCCCTTCTCTGCCTTATTTGCCGGATTCAGGGCACATTCAAAATCTGAGGTAACCGGAATTTCACTCATCCATGTTTCTTGGAGACAAACTAGCTGAGAACCTTGTAGCCAGTCATTATTTAGCAAGTGGAGAAATCCACGCGTGTTCCATGAGGCAAAAGTGCAAACTTGCGCGGCTCTATCCATCGGGCATTAGCTTCGAGGTTTGTCGTTCAACACTTTTGTGAGCCATTTCCAGTCGCGGTTGTTTTCCTTAGATATAGGACTGCTTAACAAAACAGACGCACTGTCGTCCACTGATCTGCGACTGTTTATGGTGATATGAATTTAGTCCATTGGATTGGATCTCAGAACAGAAGCCGACTCGACAAACGTAACCCTATGAGTGTCAGATGGATTTGGCCCAGCTTGTTGTACAGGCTCACTCATTAAGTTCTGAACTGTTGGCGTCTGGACCACCAGAGAGGTTTGCTGTTTCGTCGCTGGTCTGCCTAATTTGGTCTCCTGTGTGGCTGAAACTGCCAATATCGTAGACTCGTTTTCTGGAATTTTAGTACGTGCATTATCCATTATTTTATAAATGTCAAATCCCAAAGACAAAATGTCTTCCCCGGCTTCAATGATTGTGTTTGCAATTATGTTGGATTTAACATGCAGAACCACCTTGTCATTGCGAGTTTCCTCAAGGAATTCGACAATTTTTATGTCCTGGGAACCCAGTGCTCGTAGACTTGGAATGTGATGAGGCAATCTTAATACATTTGTTCGATTCAAGATTAACTTGTCGCGTGACTCTAACCTCTCCAACATCAATTTGACCAGCGAGGTGTAATCCAAAGGTCGGACTGTCTCGTGTCCTTTACTACTTTTCTGCCTCTTACCTGATACTTTCAGCTGTTGATTCTCCTCTTTCCGTGAGTCAGATGAAACAGTTGGCAGAGTTGCAAAACTTGGATCGATACTGCCTCTTTCCAAGCTGGGCCAAAACAAAAATGCAGTTATCCGTAGATAAACTGCACACCCTCCTATTATTGATTCATATGAATTTATGCGTAAAGACGCTGCATAATCCCCTCCAAAACAAAAAACCCTATTTAAAGAGTGTGTGTTTTGGACATAAAACAGCATGTCAAAACTCATTTGTTTCAGGTTTGTTTAATCATATTTTAATTGTAAAAAACTTTTACAAAAGGGTATATCAAATATATTAATAACACATCTATAAAAAACAATTGTTAAGAACACACATTTTATCACATCAACAAAAAAAGCTCACATCTCACATATCATTCCTTGCATACTCTTTCATCCCCATGCATACAAATAACCACTCATACTTGTGCAAAAGACGCAATCCTGATAGTTTTGTTCTGTGACTCAGAACATCCCATCCGTATGTGTTTGATATTTTAGTAGTTCCAAAAGTGCCTATTTAACAGTATTTTTTCCATCAAAGGATATAAGAACACTGGGTAGGTATTCCAAAGTGATTGTTCATGGACCCGTATTAATCCCCATATTTTATCTATGTAAACCCAAGTTAAAGCCAACTCTGAGAGGAGTAGGCTCTATGGTGTTGTCGACTCGAATTTCGGGCTGCCAGAACTGTCTATACAACTTCCGTCTGGTGCACCTCATCAGGACGTCTACATTACAATAAAAAACACAGTTAATAAAAACAAAAGTCAAGTTGATGTGAATTGACGAAATTCATTCAATTTCAAATAGCTAGTTTCTTTTGCTTCACAAGGTGTTCAATAATGGTAATCCAAACATGTTTTTTTCAGAAAGCCGCTTCTACCGATGACCAAGGGCAAAAGGGAGAAGAGAAACAAAGAGAGAGAGAGAGAGAAAAAAAACAAAGTTTACAATCCTTCTCTACAGTTTGCTTCACGCTATCTTTAACATTTGTCTTAACTATTGTGAATCTTTACATGCTGCTTTGTCCTTGGCAATGCCCAGGTGTACTCTGGGGATGCCCCAATCTCAGGTTAGTCTTCCCATATTTCTAACAGGTGAGGCAAAAAAAGTTCTCCCTGAAAGGTCTGGAAGGGAAAAGTTATTGACTCTCATGGGATGTCCTCCCACCCCCCCACCCCTCTCCCAAAAAAGGAACAGTGCGGCAGTGACACCCTTTACTTAAAAACTACAAATCAGAGTGAAGTTTAAAAAGAAATTAAAATTGGGAAGTGAGAAAGGAACACAGAGCAGTGAATGAAAAATTGGAACAGTCCAAGAAGAACGAATCAGAAAAGAAAGATTATGGAGGGGTAGTTGTTCCCCAATTTAACAATCATAAGATACAGGGAAAGCACAACATCTTAATAGCCAAAAAGCTGTTTTTTTCTCTCTCACCCAAAGTGTAAAAGCCTCAGGTATGGTCTCCTCATATGTTGTTCACAGGACGCAGCCAAAGCTGCATTTCCTTCTCAGTTGCAATATTGTTGTGTCTACAATGACAAATGTGTATATATCCCATCAGGGACTTGTTTTCTAAATTATGGCAGACAGTCTGGTGATAGTCCAAATGGTTGTGCCAATAGCAAGCCCATATGTCCCACACCCCATATTATAGGTGCAATTACATCATAGTTGTTATTTCCTCCCCGCTGGATGTATTGCAGGCCAAGTGGTTCGAATGCGTTGAGCCAATGGCATGGGATCCCTTTATTCCTTCCCAAAAGAAGACACTGGATGGCGACAGTGTCTCAAACGCAAGATATCAGCAACCAATAGGAATTGAAAAAAAGAGACCAAAAAATGGGAAAATTGAAGGCGGCCAACTGACAATGGAAAATGGCCATACCAATAGTGCAAGCAATTGTTGTTCCTTAATGCTACAACCGTGTCGAATGGAAGAGGACAGGAACACAGCACAGCCAACTGAAACAGATTGTTTGGCTTGTTGTGATCATGTCGAAGCCAGTCCGTGCTTGGAATACTGAGCTAAAAATAAAATACTGCAAAGTACTTTAGTACTTTACAGTACTCGCCAACCATGGGACCCTGCCGCACAACACAGGGCCCCCAGGGATACAAACGCTTACCACCAAGGCCGGCCAAGGCATACAAATTCCCATTGCCAAAAACGATCCATGGTTTTAAAGGCAATGAGAAGGAAACAAGCGGGGAAAAAAGAAAAAGAAACCACCTGCCCTTTGTACTTAATGACCGAGTCCTCGCAAAGATGGACACGCCCCGCCGGCCACAGGAGCCGTCGTGAGGCGGGAGGACCCCAGGGAAGCAGCAAAACCAGTTGCTACCCCCCCCCGGGGCCTTGCGCACCGCGAACAGCCGTGGCACACAGTCAGTCACGAGGGTCAGGAATCCCTCGCATACCGAGATGCAGCGCACCAAAACAAGTGTGTCGCCTATGCGGACCCCTTTTGCATGAAAGCCCATGGCACGGCCGCAGAGCTGGGGGCATTATTGGGCAAATGGCTTGCCCTCCAAATCTCCAGTTGCTTCATTTGCAGATTAGCCGTTAACAGCTCTCTTTTTTCCTGCGGAGTACAAAACACAGGGCTCACAGGCACAGAGTCCCTTTTAGCTGGTGTTACAGCAATCGGGATTATGGAACAGGTTCTGCCTCCATTAGGAGCTCCAGATTGGTTTTGTTGATCTCTTATAGCAAGGGGCTGATTCTTTTTGGTATTCATCCAAACGTCTTCTGAACCCCTTGCAGAGTTAACCTCCCTCTATGTTTTGGGCAAAGCCGTTGCTCCTGTCATGATAGACTCATCGGCTTGTCTTGTAGCTGGTACGCTTTCTCCGCAGTCAAAGTCCTCATAAACAGACAGTTCCATAAGCTCATCTTGGTCTGCCTTTGAGGCATCGTCAGTCTGACATGCTCCCTCTTGAAGAGAGCTGAGCATTGGAACAACAGGCAGTTTGTTACTTTCCATTGTTGTTTGCTTCTTAGCTTGCAGTGGCTTGCAGTGGTTGTAGTTTCTTAATTTCCACATTTTTTAGTTGGGCAACTTCAGAGCCACTAAAAATGGGAAACAAACCTGCTGACTTTGCAACGTCAACACCACAGCTTTATTGACAGTGACCAGTTCGGGAACTGACGTTTGAGGGACCGAACCGGTCTCAGTTTGAACATCCAGGTGTGCAAGGTTTGCTAAGCTTCGAGATTGGAGAAAAGCCGTGTTAAATGAAGTTTCTGCTAGGGGTTCCAGTATGATAATCTCACAGGGTAAGTCCCCGGTGCTTAAGGGTCCTGACAAACCAACTGCCAAGGGACAGATTTGTACTTCTACTTTGGGCTCAGTAGGGCCTTTGGGTGCCGGGACACCGGTCATCTGGCCACGGTTGCGAACGGGTAGAGTTGGCTGAACTTTTACTGCTTCCTCCTCCGCTACCGCTGCACTAGTTGGCTAGAGAGACGATACCATTGGCTGCAGCAGAGGCTCAATTGATGGTATATGAGGAGTGTTTAAAGATCCAGACTGCTCACATCCTCCTGTTCCCATATGGGATTTGCGGAAGAGGGCCAGTGCCTCCTTTGCCACTTCACCAAAAAGCTTTTTGTCGATTGTGTCATTGCATTTTAGATCATTTGCCGAGGCGAGGGCTGCCAACAGTTTATGTTACTTCGTCTTGTTTGTTACAATGCACACTGTGCAGTTCCTCTAAATGCAGTAGTTTTGAGTTCATTAAGGCGACTAATGTAGTTGCATCTTTCATGTTGTCATTTATCGCCTCATAAAGTTTGGTAAAGGGTGCCAGGGAGATTGCCATCGCAGAAGTCAAGGACACTTGTAAATCATTTATAGGCACATGCGCACCTGGGGCGACACGAGCACCCTTATAATTTCTTGGTACATCAGTTGCATGTGCCGCATGACCCGTGGCCGTGCATGCTCTTCTAACTTTAGGGAAAGGGCGATCCAAAAACGTTGAGTCCCTAGATGACGTCTCGTCTGATGTATCGATGGTGTTTAAGTGCTGAAGCAATTTTTTTGGCCCGCAAGGACTCGAGCAATAATTTACAGTGGAATAAGATACCAACCTTTTCTGTGATTCCAGCACATTTCCAACAGATGCTTTTGATGAATACCCAGTGGACATAGCTTCTGTCGTTCTTGCACATTTGTAATTCACTGACCCCCAGATGTCTTGATTGGCATCAGTCAGTTTGTTACAATTTCTTTTCAGAGACATTTTTGTCATCACATCATGTTCAGGGATGGGCGCTTTAATCTGTTTACTTGAGGGTGCTTTGTTTATCTCAATTAGATTTTGTAAAACATTTGATACAACTTCCAACTAATTTCTTCTATCACGGTAAGAGAAACCCACTAATTCATCAGCCTGCCAAGCACCGCTTAGCAGTGCAGCTGACTCTCCACTAGTTGCTACATGGTCATTGAGGGTCATTCTATTTGGGACTGTACAAACATCCCAATAAGGAACAAATGCAAACACCTCGTCATGTTGTTGCAGCTCATAAAACGTTTCTGAAGTGAGAGCAACTGGACTTGATGGCAAATAAGCTTTGTTGCTTACCTCCCATTCTTCCCTTTGGAGCTCTCTTTGGCCATTGCCTCCACCCGCTGGATCGATTGCACGACCGGAAGCTCGGTCCATGTGCGGATGGGACTGGGGAGGACTCATCACACGTCCATCCGAACCCCCGTCCACCAGATCCCGCTGCACCCGCACCGCGGCGACTCCTTCGCCGGCATCCCGCGAGTAGGCTGCCTCCAAGCCCCACCCATCCGCGTCATCCGCCGTGACCACAGAGGCCGCCGCAGCAACAGACACAGACGCCGTCGGGGAACGAGGGGCTGCCGCACGCGCCATGGATCGCAAAGACGGGACAGCCGCCCTCAAGGGCCCCTCGCCTTCTTGCGAACCAGCCACCCCTGCACCATCCAGCTCCACCAGCTCCACCAGCAGGCGGTCACCCGCCTCCACAGTAAGTCCGACCGCAGCATCAAACATGCAGGGGCTATTGGGGGCAGGTAGGGCATTGGAGAGCACGGTTGCAGTGTCTTGCCAGTGGGATCCATACCGGGGGTTACCTGAGGCAATGAGTCATCTAGGACAAATACCACAGTTCCTGTTGACTCAGACTCGCCTTTCGTCTCAGGTGTGTATAAGTCCTCGGTTACAGAGGCACACGAAAAGTACTAGCTCACATGTTGTTGTCTGGAGCGTTTTACCATCCGCTGATCTTGCCTACCGGAGCGTTTTATTTGGGCTCTGGTCCTTGGTGATGACATAACAGGATCCATTTCGCTAGTCCTCATTGGGGTGTACACTCCTCACTGGCGCCGAACGCCACTCGCCACAGCCAAACAGTGTCTCTTTGCCCTTGCTCCTCAGGGCTTACGCCACAAGGGTGTAGGAGGCGGCCTTTTATGGGCTGACTCACTGGGAGTCTTAAAGGCACACGCACCTCCAGGCACCTCCAGGTACCACAAACTGGAACACAGGAAAACACAGGAAACTCACTGGTAGAGGTTTGGAGGGTAAGCACAGACCTCCACTTGCCACAGCCAAACAGTGTCTCCTCGCCCTTGCTCCTCAGGGCTTACGCCGCAAGGGTGTAGGAGGTGGCCTTTTATGGGCTGACTCACTGGGAGTCTTAAAGGCACAGGCACCTCCAGGCACCTCCAGGTACCACAAACTGGAACACAGGAAAACACAGGAAACTCACTGGTAGAGGTTTGGAGGGTAAGCACAGACCTCCACTTGCCACAGCCAAACAGTGTCTCCTCGCCCTTGCTCCTCAGGGCTTACGCCGCAAGGGTGTAGGAGGCGGCCTTTTATGGGCTCACTCACTGGGAGTCTTAAAGGCACAGGCACCTCCAGGTACCACAAACTGGAACACAGGAAAACACAGGAAACTCACTGGTAGAGGTTTGGAGGGTAAGCACAGACCTCCACTCGCCACAGCCAAACAGTGTCTCCTCGCCCTTGCTCCTCAGCTTTCATTTACCTTCCTAAATGTTCATTGCCACTGTGCACAATTATGGCGAATGTCTCAACACAAATCATACCCCACCCCTTGAGGGTCCTCAACGTTCACAGCTCATCAACACTGCACTAAGCAGCTTATCCCTTAAAACATTAAGGGGGTAATTCATGGATTATTTGCGCCGAAAAAAACGGGATTTGTGCGCCATTCTGCCCGCAAATCCACATTTGTTAAACAGGGATTTGCGGGCAGAATGGCGCACAAATCCCGTTTTTTTTGGCGCAAATAATCCATGAATTAACCCCTTAATGTCCTCTTCTTGAATTGAAAACAACAAAATAAACATGTTTTATGTAAACAGCTATTTAACTCAGCAGCTTGACAACATGTTCTCTTCATAATGTACTATTTCTCATCCCGGACCTCCACATGAACATTTGTAATGCCCTGATAGACAAACAATAGTGAGGCGGTGAGAACGTTGTGCTGCAAATATTTATGAAGAGGCTAATGTGTTTTCACATGTACATAGTTGCGGGCAGGACGTTCTTAGACTTTGGCCCTTTGTTTAGTAGAGCCGGGTCCACCGTTTTTGCTACTGAAAACAAATAGAATTCCTTTGAATGGATCTTAGTTTTTCATTAAGCTCACCAATTTTTGATGGGACTATAATTTTTGTTTTGGTCTCCTTAAACAGGTGCATCCAACTGCACTGTGGGTCGTGTAGGTTTTGATGAAACAGTTGTCATGCCAAGCAGGGGAACACAAGCTCAGGTAAATGAACATTTTTTTTTATAAAGTACTAGATGCCAGTGTCAGACTCTTTCACTGTGTCTCATCTGTTCTCAAACAAGGGAACGGAAGCCTAGGATCACACAGTGTGGAGAAGGGTGATGTTGATAGTGGATCACAGGTCACATGGTTCCAAAAAAGGATTTAGAACACATTTCTTCCTTCCTCCAGTGCTGCTTTCAGACAGTGCTCCCTGTCTTTATAAAAAAGACTCACTAACAAGTGTTGTTTATTTTGTTAAGTTTAAAAGGCCTAGGCGAATAGGGCATTGTTGCGCTCTACTCAAGTGCAAGCATCAACCATTCATCAAATTGAGGGTTTGCAGAAACCAAGCGCATCTTATCGTATATGCCTATTGCATATTTATTCATTAATGCTGCCCTTCTACCCAACAAAACCTATACATCTGTCCAACACACCATACATACTATTTCACCCATCTACAGGTCCACACAATCACATCTATCCACCCACACTTCACTGGTCCACACGAACTAGCCACACATTCATTCACATCTGTATCTCCAGCCACACCTCTACACCCTCTACATCCATCCACCCACCCAATCACATCTATGTACTTATGCAAGCAATCGCACTCATCCCGTCCAATCACACCAAATGCGCACAACTTCAGCACAATGTCACCCATTCATCAGTCCAAACAAGAACACTTTTACATCCAATCACACCATCCATTTTGCATCCCGTCCCCACAGTTATTCTCATTCACTCGTCATAACTCATTCACATCCGTCTACACTCTAACACTGATCGAACCTTTAATGCTTCTATCCATCCATCAACAAACACTTCTACCTATACAAGAACCAGAACTACTTGCTTTGCCACTGCTTCTAAAGTGCCAGGCTATTATGCAAGTCTATGCAAAAAGGACGAGCATGCTCCTCCTTGGCACTTAAGGGGTTAATTTGGCGTTGCTTACATCCAGTGTTACTGAAGGTCATTGTGTTGCTCTTGTTTGATTCCATTCTGCTTTTTCTTGGCAACATGTTTACATTATAAAAATAACACTGCATCCCCAGCCCTCAACTTGTAAAGGGTTATTTCCAATGTTATGAACTTTGGATAAACACAGTTTTCATGTTTCTATGTAACATAAAGTCATCACAAAAATGAAAGGCTGGTGAAGTTAAAAATAAAGCAAAGTTAAATATAAAGCCTAAGACGCAACTGCTTTTTTGTGCTTTAAATGAATAACACAACATGACCTTTTCTGTATGAAGGCTGCATTCCCTGAGCGCTACACTGGTCCCTCGAAACTACTGCTCGGGCCTTTCAGGGGTATTCAATGTATGAATCTGAAATGACATATCTCTCACTACGTTTATTCATGAGGAACACGTGATCTTTGTGTTTGGTGGTCTCAGATGTTTTTTTGGCCGAATGCCTATATGTGGCTGTTAGGGGAGTTTTCTTAAAGTGTACGAACAGGTGAGACTCATACAACTATCCCTTGGTATCCAGGCCCCAACTATTAGTATAAGGCTTTACTACCCAAAGTTTGGTAGAATGACAGAGCAGCCAGGCTTATCTTAGGAGGAGGATGTGAGCTGCAGGTCAGTACAATGAACTCAGTAAATACATAGGACCAAAGCAACTCTCACACACTAGTTATTGTAAAATAGACATTTATTTTATATACACAAGGCAAAGTTCTTTTTTTATTTAATGTTATTTAGTTATAAATTATAACTTTTAACACGACACACAAATAGAGAAAACAATGACAGAATATATATGTTCCATCACATCATCATAAATAACGCATTAGATGAAAATATACATAAAAACACAGTTATAATATTTCAAGGTTCAAAGAAAGAATTCTTAGAATTCCAATTCCTTAATCAACCAATAGTCTCATAGTTAAATTCAGTACAATACTCCAGTACTGAAACTTCCATTACAATGTATAAAATGGGACGTTTAACAATCAGATTAAAACTACTTCAAATTCATACTTGATATCCAAATAAGGCAGTTTGCTCTAACAGTCAATTTAAAGTGCTTCCTAAGATCACAATTTTGCAAACCCAGTTACTGCTAAGATCAAGTAAGTAATGTTACCCAGAAAGCATACTTAGCCATGTGGGAGAAATTTAGCAGTCAATTTTAAAGTGATTTCACATTAAGATGAACCTATTTACCCAGACAATCAGCTTAAAGTGCTTCAAAGTGTAATGTTTGACAAACCCTGTTACTGGCAGGGCCAGAGAAGTGGTGCTTCCGGCAAGACATGCTTGCCACACCCCATTATTGTTATATTATTATTATTTTATTGCTCTCATCCCAATTTAAGGCATCCCAAATCCCTTGAAATAATGCAAATGAAGGCCATTCACTGCAGGGCACGATGAAATGTCATGCTTTAAAGTCTCTGTCTGATGACTTTCTTCATAAAACCTACAAAAGATTTGATCAGGCGATATCATACCATATTTGTCCTGAATTTCTCTTGTAGATATAAGCAACATTTGAAATC